>NC_141873.1:152734795-153334795 GCF_056163025.1 Triticum urartu
TGCATAATCTCATAGTCATAGGAACATGTATAAGTCATGAAGAAAGCAATAGCAACATACTAAACGATCGGGTGCTAAGCTAATGGAATGGGTCATGTCAATCACATCATTCTCCTAATGATGTGATCTCGTTAATCAAATGAAAACTCATGTCTATGGTTAGGAAACATAACCATCTTTGATTAACGACCTAGTCAAGTAGAGGCATACTAGTGACACTTTGTTTGTTTATGTATTCACACAAGTATTATGTTTCCGGTT
Source organism: Triticum urartu (assembly GCF_056163025.1). Lineage (NCBI taxonomy): Eukaryota > Viridiplantae > Streptophyta > Magnoliopsida > Poales > Poaceae > Triticum > Triticum urartu. Next base: position 152,735,057 of record NC_141873.1, read on the forward strand.
AATACAATTCTAGCATGAATAATAAACATTTATCATGATATAAGGAAATAAATAATAACTTTATTATTGCCTCTAGGGCATATTTCCTCCAGTCTCCCACTTGCACTAGAGTCAATAATCTAGATTACACATTAATGATTCTAACACCCATGGAGCCTTGGTGCTGATCATGTTTTGCTCGTGGAAGAGGCTTAGTCAATGGGTCTGCTACATTCAGATCCGTATGTATCTTGCAAATCTCTATGTCTCCCACCTGGACTAGACCCCGGATGGAATTGAAGCGTCTCTTGATGTGCTTGGTTCTCTTGTGAAATGTGGATTCCTTTGCCAAGGCAATTGCACCAGTATTGTCACAAAAGATTTTCATTGGACCCGATGCACTAGGTATGACACCTAGATCGGATATGAACTCCTTCATCCAGACTCCTTCGTTTGCTGCTTCCGAAGCAGCTATGTACTCTGCTTCACATGTAGATCCCGCCACGACGCTTTGTTTAGAACTGCACCAACAGACAGCTCCACCGTTTAATGTAAATACGTATCCGGTTTGCGATTTAGAATCGTCCGGATCAGTGTCAAAGCTTGCATCAACGTAACCATTTACGATGAGCTCTTTGTCACCTCCATATACGAGAAACATATCCTTAGTCCTTTTCAGGTATTTCAGGATGTTCTTGACCGCTGTCCAGTGATCCACTCCTGGATTACTTTGGTACCTCCCTGCTAGACTTATAGCAAGGCACACATCAGGTCTGGTACACAGCATTGCATACATGATAGAGCCTATGGCTGAAGCATAGGGAACATCTTTCATTTTCTCTCTATCTTCTGCAGTGGTCGGGCATTGAGTCTTACTCAACTTCACACCTTGTAACACAGGCAAGAATCCTTTCTTTGCTTGATCCATTTTGAAATTCTTCAAAACTTTGTCAAGGTATGTGCTTTGTGAAAGACCAATTAAGCGTCTTGATCTATCTCTATAGATCTTAATGCCTAATATGTAAGTAGCTTCACCGAGGTCTTTCATTGAAAAACTCTTATTCAAGTATCCCTTTATGCTATCCAGAAATTCTACATCATTTCCGATTAGTAATATGTCATCCACATATAATATCAGAAATGCTACAGAGCTCCCACTCACTTTCTTGTAAATACAGGCTTCTCCAAAAGTTTGTATAAAACCAAATGCTTTGATCACACTATCAAAGCGTTTATTCCAACTCCGAGATGCTTGCACCAGTCCATAAATGGATCGCTGGAGCTTGCACACTTTGTTAGCTCCCTTTGGATCGACAAAACCTTCCGGCTGCATCATATACAACTCTTTTTCCAGAAATCCATTCAGGAATGCAGTTTTGACATCCATCTGCCAAATTTCATAATCATAAAATGCGGCAATTGCTAACATGATTCGGACAGACTTAAGCATCGCTATGAGTGAGAAGGTCTCATCGTAGTCAATCCCTTGAACTTGTCGAAAACCTTTTGCGACAAGTCGAGCTTTGTAGACAGTAACATTACCGTCAGCGTCAGTCTTCTTCTTGAAGATCCATTTATTCTCAATTTATTGCCGATCATTGGGCAAGTCAACCAAAGTCCACACTTTGTTCTCATACATGGATCCCTTCTCAGATTTCATGGCTTCAAGCCATTTTGCGGAATCTGGGCTCACCATCGCTTCTTCATAGTTCGTAGGTTCATCATGATCTAGTAGCATGACTTCTAGAACAGGATTACTGTACCATTCTGGTGCGGATCTTACTCTAGTTGATCTACGAGGTTCAGTAGTAACTTGTTCTGAAGTTTCATGATCATCATCATTAGCTTCCTCACTAATTGGTGTAGGTGTCACAGAAACCGGTTTCTGTGATGTACTACTTTCCAATAAGGGAGCAGGTACAGTTACCTCATCAAGTTCTACTTTCCTCCCACTCACTTCTTTCGAGAGAAACTCCTTCTCTAGAAAGGATCCATTCTTAGCAACAAATGTCTTGCCTTCGGATCTGTGATAGAAGGTGTACCCAACAGTCTCCTTCGGGTATCCTATGAAGACACATTTCTCCGATTTGGGTTCGAGCTTATCAGGTTGAAGCTTTTTCACATAAGCATCGTAGCCCCAAACTTTCAGAAACAACAACTTTGGTTTCTTGCCAAACCATAGTTCATAAGGTGTTGTCTCAATGGATTTTGATGGTGCCCTATTTAACGTGAATGTGGCCGTCTCTAAAGCATAACCCCAAAACGATAGCGGTAAATCTGTAAGAGACATCATAGATCGCACCATATCAAGTAAAGTACGATTACGACGTTCGGACACACCATTACGCTGTGGTGTTCCGGGTGGCGTGAGTTGCGAAACTATTCTGCATTGTTTCAAATGTAAACCAAACTCGTAACTCAAATATTCTCTTCCACGATCAGATCGTAGAAACTTTATTTTCTTGTTACGATGATTTTCAACTTCACTCTGAAATTCTTTGAACTTTTCAAATGTTTCAGACTTATGTTTCATTAAGTAGATATACCCATATCTGCTTAAATCATCTGTGAAGGTGAGAAAATAACGATATCCGCCACGAGCTTCAACATTCATTGGACCACATACATCTGTATGTATGATTTCCAACAAATTTGTTGCTCTCTCCATAGTACCGAAGAACGGCGTTTTAGTCATCTTGCCCATGAGGCACGGTTCGCAAGTACCAAGTGATTCATAATCAAGTGGTTCCAAAAGTCCATCAGTATGGAGTTTCTTCATGCGCTTTACACCGATATGACCTAAACGGCAGTGCCACAAATAAGTTGCACTATCAATATCAACTTTGCATCTTTTGGCTTCAACATTATGAATATGTGTATTACTACTATCGAGATTCATCAAAAATAGACCACTCTTCAAGGGTGCATGACCATAAAAAATATTGCTCATATAAATAGAACAACCATTATTCTCTGATTTAAATGAATAACCGTCTCGCATCAAACAAGATCCAGATATAATGTTCATGCTCAATGCTGGCACCAAATAACAATTATTTAGGTCTAATACTAATCGCGATGGTAGATGTAGAGGTAGCGTGCCGATCGCGATCACATCGACTTTGGAACCATTTCCCACGCGCATCGTCACCTCGTCCTTCGCCAGTGTTCGCTTAAACCGTAGTCCCTGTTTCGAGTTGCAAATAATAGCAACAGAACCAGTATCAAATACCCAGGTGCTACTGCAAGCTCTAGTAAGGTACACATCAATAACATGTATATCACATATACCTTTGTTCACCTTTGTGACACCCCGAGACCGTTGTGCCAGGTGTCCCCCAGTTATTCGCCGTCGTTGCCATGTCTTCGCTTGCGTGTTGCATCTTGTCATGTCATCATGTGCATTGCATCATCATGTTTTCAAAACTTGCATCCGTCCGGGTTCCCCAGTTCCGTCCGTTGTCCATTCTGAGTCCAGACACACTTGCACATGCCCGCGGCACGTCCGAAGTATTATTTTATAAGTGGCCGGAAAATGTTCTCGGAATGGGTTGAAAGTTGGCATGCGGTGTTGTTTTGTTGTAAGTAGACCGCCTGCCAAGTTTCATCGCATTCGGAGTCCGTTTGACATCCCAACGGATAAATATAGCGGCAATAGTAGTCGGTCTAACGTCGGACATTTTCGGTCTCCGGAAACCGTGTCGGGCTGCATCTCTCCCCTCTTCTCTCAGACCAACCCTCTCCTCACAATCCGCCAGACCCAGACTAACCCTCTCTGCACAGTGTTGGTTGTTTACTATGTTGTGTGCTTCTTTCCGGTGTTGCTTCTTCGAGTTGGTTCCGTTAACATCGCGTTTGTGAGGACCCGTTCGTCTATGTCCGTTTGTCTTCTTCATGGACTCGTTCTTCTTCCTTGCGGGATTTCAGGCAAGATGATCATACCCTCGAAATCACTACTATCTTTGCTTTGCCAGATGCTCGCTCTTTTGCTATGCCTATGCTGCGATGCCTACCACTTGCTTATCATGCCTCCCAAATTGCCATGTCTAACCTCTAACCCACCTTGTCCTAGCAAACCGTTGTTTGGCTATGTTACCTCTTTGCTCAACCCCTCTTATAGCGTTGTTAGTTGCAGGTGAAGATTGAAGTTTGTTCCCTGTTGGAACATGGGGATGTTGTTCCTTATTGGAACATGTTTACTTGTTGGGATATCACAATATATCTTATTTAATTAATGCATCTATATACTTGGTAAAGGGTGGAAGGCTCGGCCTTATGCCTGGTGTTTTGTTCCACTTTTGCCGCCCTAGTTTCCGTCATATCGGTGTTATGTTACCGGATTTTGCGTCCCTTACGCGGTTGGGTATAATGGGAACCCCCTTGATAGTTCACCTTGAATAAAACTCCTCCAGCAAGGCCCAACATTGGTTTTACCATTCGCCACCTAGCCTTTTCTTTCCCTTGAGTCGGCCGGCTCAAGGGTCATCTTTATTTAAACCCCCGGGCCAGTGCTCCTCTGAGTGTTGGTCCACCTTGTCAGCCGCCGGTGGCCACCAGGGGCAACTCTGGGCTGGCCTACCGGAAGTTTGGACAATCCGGTGTGCCCTGAGAACGAGATATGTGCAGCTCCTATCGGGATTTGTCGGCACATTCGGGTGGCTTTGCTGGACTTGTTTTACCATTGTCGAGGATGTCTTGTAGAACCGGGATACCGAGTCTGATCGGAACGTCTCGGGAGGAGGTCTATTCCTTCGTTGACCGTGAGAGCTTGTGATGGGCTAAGTTGGGACACCCCTGCAGGGATTTGAACTTTCAAAAGCCGTGCCCGCGGTTATGGGCAGATGGGAATTTGTTAACGTCTGGTTGTAGAAAACCTGAAGTTGACCTTAATTAAAATGAATCAACTGTGTGTGTTACCGTGATGGTCTCTTTCCGGCGGAGTCCGGGAAGTGAACACGGTGTTGGAGTTATGCTTGACGTAGGTTATTCTAGGATCACTTCTTGATCATAGTTGTTCGATCGTGCTTTGCCTTCTCTTCTCGCTATCTTTTGCGTATGTTAGCCACCATATATGCTAGTCGCTTGCTGCACCTCCACCTCATACCTTTTACCCTTCCTATAAGCTTAAATAGTCTTGATCGCGAGGGTGTGAGATTGCTGAGTCCCCATGACTCACAGATACTTCCAAAACCAGTTTGCAGGTGCCGATGAGACCGTGCAGATGACGCTACCAAGCTCAGAAGGAGCTCGATAAAGATCTTGTCCTTTGTGTTGTTTTCGTTCTAGTTGATCAGTAGTGGAGCCCAGTTGGGGTCGATCGGGGACCTTTGTCGCTTTTGGGGTTCTTCTTTTATTTTGGTTCCGTAGTCGGACCTTGAGTGTATTTGGATGATGTAATGCTTTATTCATGTAATTGTGTGAAGTGGCGATTGTAAGCCAACTATGTATCTCTTTCCCTTATGTATTACATGGGTTGTGTAAATATTACCTCACTTGCGACATTGCTTTCAATGCGGTTATGCCTCTAAGTCGTGCTTCGACACGTGGGAGATATAGCCGCATCGAGGGCGTTACAAGTTGGTATCAGAGCCTTCCCCGACCTTAGGAGCCCCATTGCTTGATCGTTTTTAGCGGCCGAGTTGTGTCTAGAAAAAAATGTTTTGAGTCATTTAGGAATTATATATCGGAGAGTTTAGGAATTCTTTTTACTCCCCAGTCTCCTCATCACTCTGGTAAGGCATCCTGACGTAGAGTTTTGACTCTTCTCTTCTCAAATTTCACTAAAAAAAATTTAGGATCACGCGGGTATCTTGGAATCGTTCCGATGGTTTTGTGATGAGAACATTGTCTTGGTGCCTCCTGTCAGGGTTTTTGTGGCAGTGTCCCGGGGAGTTGAGCTCCGAGGTGTTGTTGTCACAATTTTATCGTTGCAGTTCTGGAATACCTGAGTTTAGTACGCCGACATCGAAAATCTCTTTTATGCAGTTCGTTGGTGAGATAACCTCGACGCCACCCTGTACTGGGGCGGGAGTTCTGGAGTATTGCCACAACTTGTATAACGGATGCTTTTCGAAGGTTGAGGTAGACGATTTCCGAAGGTTTCTTGGTTATGTGTTGAAGGATGGATACAGCTGGATGTAGGATTTGCTAGTTTTGGGTGAGATATTATGCTTCCCCTGTATCCCTAACACCTGATTGCATAACCGGAAAGTTTCGGGAGTTTATAAGTGGGAATTCAAGTAGCTCTTAGGATATTTTTCCGACAGATGTATGATATGAAATTGGGGTTCGACGTCTAGTGGTCTGCCTATTCACGGTCGGTTTTATAGTGGTCTCGTTGTGTCTTAAAGATTCCTTGGCTATGCCGACTCGGGGATGCTTCGTATGTCATATGCACTGCCTTGTACATGATGGTGCTGTACGATCGAGCCCGTGTAGGCCCCACCACGAAAACTTCAGACGAAATCTCTATCATATGTTTGTTCCGGCTTATTTCGCAAGCCAATCCTTTGTTTTATTCGAGTTGCTTCGAAGTCAAATGTTGATTCCGTACCTTCCCCAAATGGTGTTCTCATACTCCGATGTGAATACTAATCCTTCTCGATCATCGAGTCTGTCATGTCAATCCTTTTCAACCGGTGTGTCTCTCTTTAAGTGGATCCGATCACTTCAACATTCGCAAGATCAATTATCAGTTATTCTCAACGGTGTTCGTTTCATCCGTCTCCAAGTTGCCTGTGTTTTTCCCGCCCACCCACCCTTTTTCCTCAAGGACTAGGATTTCTTTATCAAGTGTCCTTTTATTCTTGTGAAGTCTCGCCATTCTTTTCCGTCAATATTCTTATCCGGTGATTCTCATGAAGATCGTAACGGAGCTTCAAGTTATCATTCTTTGTTTCTTCTCTTCTCCGGTGGTTTCAATTCAAGCTGTGTTGATCATACCCTTTTCCTCATTTCAAATACCTTCTCATGCCGGTGCTCATCATATTCATTCATTTCTCGCTATTCAATTATTCCGAAGTGCTGAAGATATCTTGGAAGGCTCGTCTTTTCCTTCAAGATCCGTTCAAACCTATTCCGAGGTTGTTATCTCATTCAAGCCATTTATTTCAACCGGCGCAATCCCTCTTTTAAATTTTTCAATGGTGTTTCTTTTGAGTAGGCCCTAACCCACAGGTCTTTTCCCAGGATCTTACCTGACTCTTCTTATTTTTCCAGAGCTTCTCAAATTCTTTTCTAAAGTTTGACGTAAGAATGAATTATCATCAGTCTTATGTTTTTCTCCAAGATCTGTCGAATTCTTTTCATCGTTGGCTCAACCTCTTCGTTTTGGTTCTTCCGGAGTGTCTAAATAAGTCTTGGTGGTGTTTCTCATCGTCATTCTCGGATTTTGAGGACTGAAGAAGATTTTCCTCTCAATCTTGCTCCATTCTCTTCAAGATTCGTGATTCTAGCTTGTTGCCATTCTCTCATAATTGTTCGATTGTGAGAATTCTTTTTATCCATCCGGAGCAATTCAGGAGCCTTTTCAGTTTGTTCATCCGGAGTCCATCAATTCAGGTTTATTCATTCTCAGCTTTCAGCTATCATTCTCCAAATTTTACCGGTGCTTCGTGCAAGTGATCTTTAATCGGCTCGTGATCTCTTCGTTCACTTGTATCTAAATTTCCCCAAGTATCCTCATTCGTTTTCCAATTCTTCACGGTGTTTTTCTTTATCTTTTCTCCAATCGTTTTTTTAATTCTTACGGTGGTTCGTGCAAGATTCCTCTTCTTTCGTTATCATATCAAATTCATTCGTTGTTTCGATTCCACCGGTGTTTCGTGGAAGGCATTCTCAAGTTTGCGCCATATCTATCTTAATCTTTCTATGAGAATAAGTGGTATGCCAAATCCGTTGCTTGTCATCAATTTAAATTGGTGAAGGATACGCATAACATAATTCTTACTCTTGTTTCATCCTTATGTTAATCTTTTCTTCCAGAGTTTGTTCACGATGATTAAATTCTTGGGTTCAAGTGCTCATCCTTCTTTCCCGGAGTTCCAAGCTCTAATTATCACAGAGATCCATCTAAATCATTGCAAGGATTTACCTTGTGTTTTCAATTTCTCTTTCTTGCTATTCTTTTCTTACCGAAGTTTCTTCATGGAGGCTATACATGATGGTTCATCAAGGATTTAATTTCCTTCTCGCAGTGTTCTTTAAGATTCTTTTCAGAGGAGCTCAAGCATTCTTCATCTTGCAATCCGGAGTGCATTTCTTTCTACCGTATCTTTGGAGGTGGTATTATGCCATTCTTGATAATTTGAGTTCATGTTTCATGATTCACATGTTATTAAGAATGAGGTATTTTTAAATCCATCAATCTCGTCATTGGAGTTACCTTGGGTTATATTTCACCTAAAGCTCTTCCCTAAGGATCGTGCTATTTATGGTGCTCATAAAGGACCCAAGTTCTTCAATTATCCTCACGGTGAATAAGTTTCTCGTCTCCTTGTTCATATCAATCCAATTCTTTTCCCGTGAGTGGCAGGTTGTCACCTCATAATTTGAGATGTATTCCATAAGACCATATCAAGATTATTCTTTTTTCATTGTTGGTTTTTATTTGCAGTCAGAGTGCTGTCCAAATTATATCATTCTTAATCCTTTTCTATCTTGTTTTAACTAGAGTGGTTTCAATATTTATCTTGCCCTTCAACCTCAAGGTTTTTCGCAATGTTCTTTGTTCCTCTTTTCTAAAGGAGTGTTTTCGACCTTATTCACCTTCGTTGTGTTCTTTCTCGAATTTGTTCAATCTCGCAAGGTTCCTTGGTTTCACTCGTTTGTCAAAGAAGCAACTTAGTTTTACCTCTTCTCTTTCTCTTTCGTTGTCCCTCCGGTGTCATTCTAGATCTCGGGACGAGATCCTCTCGTAGTGGTGGAGTGTTGTGACACCCCGAGACCGTTGTGCCAGGTGTCCCCCAGTTATTCGCCGTCGTTGCCATGTCATTCGCTTGCGTGTTGCATCTTGTCATGTCATCATGTGCATTGCATCATCATGTTTTCAAAACTTGCATCCGTCCGGGTTCCCCAGTTCCGTCCGTTGTCCATTCTGAGTCCAGACACACTTGCACGTGCCCGCGGCACGTACGAAGTATTATTTTATAAGTGGCCAGAAAATGTTCTCGGAATGGGTTGAAAGTTGGCATGCGGTGTTGTTTTGTTGTAAATAGACCGCCTGCCAAGTTTCATCGCATTCGGAGTCCGTTTGACGTCCCAACGGATAAATATAGCGGCAATAGTAGCCGGTCTAACGTCAGACGTTTTCGGTCTCCGGAAACCGTGTCGGGCTGCATCTCTCCCCTCTTCTCTCAGACCAACCCGCTCTTCACAATCCGCCAGACACAGCCTAACCCTCTCTGCACAGTGCATCGACCCCTCGCGCGTGTCCGAAGTTGTCCCGAACCCGACCCGGACCGTCATCACCGTTGGATCCGGATCATCCCCAAACATCTACAAAATATCTCCATTTTCTTATTTGGGCTACCTAAGCTATTTTCCCGTCCGTCTGATTACGATCGGAGTGACCTTATACCCCCTAAACCTATCCGGCTTGCTATATATTGTGGGAAACCCTAGTTTCTAGGCACCTTGTACCATCCATCCCATCATGCGCCGCCGCTCCAAAAATCTTCCTTGGATCCCAGCGCAGCCAAGCCACCTGCCTTCTCCTCGCTTTCCCCATCGCCCCAATCACAAGCCTCCTCTCCCTCGATCCACCCATTCCCGCAGCTCCTCCCCATGGCTTCCAGATCGAGCGAGCTTGATCTCCAGCATCAGCGCCCGAGCGCTCCTTCTCCTGCCCGAGCCCTGCCTCGTCCTCACCCGTCGTCACGTCACCGGCGTCCAAACCACCGGAGCGCAACCGCCCCTCCGCCCCCGTCGAGCGCCACCGCAGAAGTAGCTCTAGGCCGGCCCCCTCACCTCCATCCCCGTGCTCACCCGACGCCCGAGCGAGGAGCTCCCCTTGGCCCTCCTCGACCTGCGGCAGCCACCATAGCCCCTCGAGCGGGAGGGCTTTGCCTGCCCGGAGCCCCGCGTCCCCGCCACCGTCTGGCCATCCACATCGCCGGCGCACTCAGCAGATGAGCCCTGCCGCTGCTCTCCTTCCCTCCAGCTCTCCCTGCAGCTCCCTCCTCTCACATCTCTCTCTCTCTCTCTCTGAACCAGTCTCGCAGGCCACCATGGACAGCCCCAGGAGCTCTCTCGCAGCCACCTGGATCTGGCGTCTCACCGGAGTCCGCTCGTCCGCGTCGATCCGCCGCCCCACCAAGTCGTTGGAATCCGCCATGGCCGTCCGAACCCATATGCTGCCTTCCCGTCCAGCGCCGCTGCTGCTCTGCTTCTGTCGAGCAGATGAACACGCCCGCTTCAGTTCCTCCTTGCTATCCAGTTTGAGTGAGAGGAGCGTCCGGCCCAGCTGCGTGCGTCGACTGCGCCTCCGAGGTCCAGCTCGCCTCTCCAGCTGCAGCCCAGCGGCCTGCATCCTCCACCACCCGACTGGGCCTCAGCCCACTGGGTGAGGCCACCCCAGCGCCCCCTTTTTTTCCTTTTTCTTTCCGTTGTTGGGCTTCTTGCTCAGATGCGGCCCGTATCATGTTTTTTTCCCTTGGGCGGATTTAGCTAATTTTCCAGAGACTAACTGTTTTACAGAAACCCCCCTGTTGTTCATGCATATTTTATCTCTCAAACGGTGCATCATATTAAAAAACTTAATATATGAAAATTGCTTAGAATTTTGTGTAGATTAATAATATGCCATTTTCAATCATGTTTAAAATGTCTAAATTGTTGTTTGCTTTAATTTGCCCCTATGCCATGCTAAAATGTTTTCTTTCATAACTAATTAACCGTAGCTCCAAATTTAATAAACTTTATATGTAAATGGGGTGGAAAAATGCCTAGTTTTTCATGGTGACCTTACTTTGCATGTTTAACAACTTTAAAATTGTGTTTAGGGCAGAACAGTGCCAAACCTAATCTATGCATATGAGGAGTTTCTGGACTTGTCGTTTTGTTGTTCCGGCCTCATTTAAACTTGCCTAGATTAGATGGTTTCATCATGCTTCATCTCTTGCCACGCTAGCAACATTTAATCTTGTTGGGTACATAACCGAGAGAGAACTAAATAATGGATGTGGTATTCCGTCAATATGCAACCCGTTGCATATTGAGCTCCACTTAATTTGTAGTTTTGGTTGTTGCACTTTGCCATGCCATGCCCTCTTTAAACCGGACATGCATCATACTTGTTTGCGCATCATGCCATGCTTATGTGTTGGTTGTTTACTATGTTGTGTGCTTCTTTCCGGTGTTGCTTCTTCGGGTTGGTTCCGTTAACGTCGCGTTTGTGAGGACCCGTTCGTCTACGTCTGTTTGTCTTCTTCATGGACTCGTTCTTCTTCCTTGCGGGATTTCAGGCAAGATGATCATACCCTCGAAATCACTACTATTTGCTTTGCCAGATGCTCGCTCTTTTGCTATGCCTATGCTGTGATGCCTACCACTTGCTTATCATGCCTCCCAAATTGCCATGTCAAACCTCTAACCCACCTTGTCCTAGCAAACCATTGTTTGGCTATGTTACCGCTTTGCTCAGCCCCTCTTATAGCGTTGTTAGTTACAGGTGAAGATTAAAGTTTGTTCCCTGTTGGAACATGGGGATGTTGTTCCTTGTTGGAACATGTTTACTTGTTGGGATATCACAATATATCTTATTTAATTAATGCATCTATATACTTGGTAAAGGGTGGAAGGCTCGGCCTTATGCCTGGTGTTTTGTTCCACTTTTGCCGCCCTAGTTTCCGTCATATCGGTGTTATGTTCCCGGATTTTGCGTTCCTTACGTGGTTGGGTATAATGGGAACCCCCTTGACAGTTCGCCTTGAATAAAACTCCTCCAGCAAGGCCCAACATTGGTTTTACCATTCACCACCTAGCCTTTTCTTTCCCTTGAGTCGGCCGGCTCAAGGGTCATCTTTATTTAAACCCCCGGGCCAGTGCTCCTCTGAGTGTTGGTCCACCTTGTCAGCCGCCGGTGGCCACCAGGGGCAACTCTGGGCTGGCCTACCGGAAGTTTGGACAATCCGGTGTGCCCTGAGAACGAGATATGTGCAGCTCCTATCGGGATTTGTCGGCACATTCGGGTGGCTTTGCTGGACTTGTTTTACCATTGTCGAGGATGTCTTGTAGAACCGGGATACCGAGTCTGATCGGAACGTCTCGGGAGGAGGTCTATTCCTTCGTTGACCGTGAGAGCTTGTGATGGGCTAAGTTGGGACACCCCTGCAGGGATTTGAACTTTCGAAAGCCGTGCCCGCGGTTATGGGCAGATGGGAATTTGTTAACGTCCGGTTGTAGAAAACCTGAAGTTGACCTTAATTAAAATGAATCAACTGTGTGTGTTACCGTGATGGTCTCTTTCCGGCGGAGTCCGGGAAGTGAACACGGTGTTGGAGTTATGCTTGACGTAGGTTGTTCTAGGATCACTTCTTGATCATAGTTGTTCGATCGTGCTTTGCCTTCTCTTCTCGCTCTCTTTTGCGTATGTTAGCCACCATATATGCTAGTCGCTTGCTGCAGCTCCACCTCATACCTTTTACCCTTCCTATAAGCTTAAATAGTCTTGATCGCGAGGGTGTGAGATTGCTGAGTCCCCGTGACTCACAGATACTTCCAAAACCAGTTTGCAGGTGCCGATGAGACCGTGCAGATGACGCTACCAAGCTCAGAAGGAGCTCGATGAAGATCTTGTCCTTTGTGTTGTTTTCGTTCTAGTTGATCAGTAGTGGAGCCCAGTTGGGGTCGATCGGGGACCTTTGTCGCTTTTGGGGTTCTTCTTTTATTTTGGTTCCGTAGTCGGACCTTGAGTGTATTTGGATGATGTAATGCTTTATTCATGTAATTGTGTGAAGTGGCGATTGTAAGCCAACTATGTATCTCTTTCCCTTATGTATTACATGGGTTGTGTAAAGATTACCTCACTTGCGACATTGCTTTCAATGCGGTTATGCCTCTAAGTCGTGCTTCGACATGTGGGAGATATAGCCGCATCGAGGGCGTTACAACCTTGCCATCCTTCTTATCCGCCAAATACTTGGGGTAGTTCCACTTCCAGTGACCAGTCTGCTTGCAGTAGAAGCACTCAGTTTCAGGCTTAGGTCTAGACTTGGGTTTCTTCTCCTGAGCAGCAACTTGCTTGCTGTTCTTCTTGAAGTTACCCTTCTTCTTCCCCTTGCCCTTTTTCTTGAAACTAGTGGTCTTGTTGACCATCAACACTTGATGCTCCTTCTTGATTTCTACCTCCGCAGCTTTTAGCCTTGCGAAGAGCTCGGGAATTGTCTTATTCATCCCTTGCATATTATAGTTCATCACGAAGCTCTTGTAGCTAGGTGGAAGTGATTGGAGAATTCTGTCAATGACGCAATCATCCGGAAGATTAACTCCCAGTTGAATTAAGTGATTATTATATCCAGACATTTTGAGTAAATGCTCACTGACAGAACTGTTCTCCTCCATCTTGCGGCTATAGAACTTATTGGAGACTTCATATCTCTCAATCAGGGCATTTTCTTGAAATATTAACTTCAACTCCTGGAACATCTCATATGCTCCATGACGTTCAAAACGTCGTTGAAGTCCCGATTCTAAGCCGTAAAGCATGGCACACTGAATTATCAAGTAGTCATCAGCTTTGCTCTGCCAGACGTTCATAACATCTGGTGTTGCTCCAGCAGCAGGCCTGGCACCCAGCGGTGCTTCCAGGACGTAATTCTTCTGTGCAGCAATGAGGATAATCCTCAAGTTACGGACCTAGTCCGTATAATTGCTACCATCATCTTTCAACTTTGCTTTCTCAAGGAACGCATTAAAATTCAACGGAACAACGGCATGGGCCATCTATCTACAATCAAACATAAACAAGCAAGATACTATCAGGTACTAAGTTCATGATAAATTTAAGTTCAATTAATCATATTACTTAAGAACCCCCACTTAGAAAGACATCCCTTTAATCTTCTAAGTGATCACGTGATCCAAATCAACTAAACCATAACCGATCATCACATGAAATGGAGTAGTTTTCAATGGTGAACATCACTATGTTGATCATATCTACTATATGATTCACGCTCGACCTTTCGGTCTCAGTGTTCCGAGGCCATATCTGCATATGCTAGGCTCGTCAAGTTTAACCTGAGTATTCTGCGTGCGCAAAACTGGTTTGCACCCGTTGTAGATGGACGTAGAGCTTATCACACTCGATCATCACGTGGTGTCTGGGCACAACGAACTTTGGCAATGGTGCATACTCAGGGAGAACGCTTTTATCTTGAAATTTAGTGAGAGATCATCTTATAATGCTACCGTCAATCAAAGCAAGATAAGATGCATAAAAGATAAACATCACATGCAATCAATATAAGTGATATGATATGGTCATCATCATCTTGTACTTGTGATCTCCATCTCCGAAGCATTGTCATGATCACCATCGTCACCGGCGCGACACCTTGATCTCCATCGTAGCATCATTGTCGTCTCGCCAATCTTATGCTTCCACGACTATCGCTACTGCTTAGTGATAAAGTAAAGCATTACAGCGCGATTGCATTGCATACAATAAAGCGACAACCATATGCCTCCTGCCAGTTGCCGATAACTCGGTTACAAAACATGATCATCTCATACAATAAAATTTAGCATCATGTCTTGACCATATCACATCACAACATGCCCTGCAAAAACAAGTTAGACGCCCTCTACTTTGTTGTTGCAAGTTTTACGTGGCTGCTACAGGCTTAGCAAGAACCGTTCTTACCTACGCATCAAAACCACAATGATAGTTTGTCAAGTTGGTGTTGTTTTAACCTTCGCAAGGACCGGGCGTAGCCACACTCGGTTCAACTAAAGTTGGAGAAACTGACACCCGCCAGCCACCTGTGCGCAAAGCACGTCAGTAGAACTAGTCTCGCGTAAGCGTATGCGTAATGTCGGTCCGGGCCGCTTCATCCAACAATACCACCGAACCAAAGTATGACATGCTGGTAAGCAGTATGACTTATATCGCCCACAACTCACTTGTGTTCTACTCGTGCATAACATCAACGCATAAAACCTAGGCTCGGATGCCACTGTTGGGGAACGTAGTAATTTCAAAAAAATTCCTATGCACATGCAAGATCATGGTGATGCATAGCAACGAGAGAGGAGAGTGTTGTCTATGTACCCTCGTGGACCGGAAGCGGAAGTGTTAGCACAACGCGGTTGATGTAGTCGTACGTCTTCACGGCCCGACCGATCAAGCACCGAAACTACGTCACCTCCGAGTTCTAGCACACGTTCAGCTTGATGACGATCCCCAGACTCTGATCCAACAAAGTGTCGGGGATGAGTTCCGTCAGCACGACGGCGTGGTGACGATCTTGATGTTTTACCGTCGCACGGCTTTGCCTAAGCACCACTACAATATTATCGAGGACTATGGTGGAGGGGGGCACCGCACACGGCTAAGAGATCAATGATCAACTGTTGTGTCTATGGGGTGCCCCCCTGCCCCGGTATATAAAGGAGTGGAGGAGGGGGCCGACCAAGGCGGGTGGCGCGCCCTAGGGGGGAGTCCAACTCCCACAGGGAGTAGGACTCCCCCTTTTCCTATTAGTAGTAGGAGAGGGAAGGAAGAGGAAGGAGGGAGGAAGGAAGGGGGGCCGGCCCCCTTCCCAATTCGGATTGGGCTTGGGGGGCGCCCCCTCCCTTGCTCCTTTCACCTCCTTTCTACTAAGGCCCAATAAGGCCCATATACCTCCCGGGGGGTTCCGATAACCTTCCGGTGATCCGGTATTGTCCCAATCTCACCCGGAACCTTTTCGGTGTCCAAATATAGTCGTCCAATATATCGATCTTTATGTCTCAACCATTTCGAGACTCCTCGTCAAGTCCGTGATCACATCCGCTCAATCGTCGGTATCTCAATACCTAGTTCAATCTCGTTACCGGCAAGTCTCTTTACTCGTTCTATAATACATCATCTTGCAACTAACTTATTAGTTGCATTGCTTGCAAGGCTTAAGTGATGTGCATTACCGAGAGGGCCCGGAGATACCTCTCCGACAATCGGAGTGACAAATCCTAATCTCGAAATACGCCAACCCAACATGTACCTTTGGAGACACTTGTAGAGTACCTTTATAATCACCCAGTTACGTTGTGACGTTTGGTAGCACACAAAGTGTTCCTCCGATAAACGGGAGTTGCATAATCTCATAGTCATAGGAACATGTATAAGTCATGAAGAAAGCAATAGCAACATACTAAACGATCGGGTGCTAAGCTAATGGAATGGGTCATGTCAATCACATCATTCTCCTAATGATGTGATCTCGTTAATCAAATGAAAACTCATGTCTATGGTTAGGAAACATAACCATCTTCGATTAACGACCTAGTCAAGTAGAGGCATACTAGTGACACTTTGTTTGTTTATGTATTCACACAAGTATTATGTTTCCGGTTAATACAATTCTAGCATGAATAATAAACATTTATCATGATATAAGGAAATAAATAATAACTTCATTATTGCCTCTAGGGCATATTTCCTTCACCTTAAGCATCTAACGTTGATGCCACAGTTTTCACGGGCGATAGCACCTAGGACCTTACCCCATTCCGCTGCGTTCTTGATCGGACTAACGGGTCTCCCTTCTTTGTTAATCCGTTTTATTACATAAGTAGTTGTAGGCACCTTATTCCTTAACCCACTCTTTTGAGGTTGAATTTCCAAATCGGCTTTTGCACCATTGAGGTCTCCTTCCTGTTCAACACCATCCAACTCTTCTCCCAAATGTTGGCCATCTTGCACTTCCTCTTCAGCACCATCCAACTCTTCTCCCAAATGTTGGCCATCTTGCACTTCCACTTCAGCACCATCGTCGGAATATCCTTCCCCATCTTGCAGTTCCTCTTCAGCAGCATCTGAATCTTCTTCCCCATCTAGCCCTCCATCTGCATCACGAACGGTCTCCTCATGAAACTCGTATGCATAACTTGGCTCATCCTGTTGGGAAGTCAAAGCCTCACCCCGAGACCGTGTATGTCTCACCATCTTTTATCTGCAAAATGAATATTGCATCCGTAATGAGAAAAAAGAATTACATATTAATAATTGTTTTTGGCAAGACGAGTGCTAAAAAAGAGACATATTAAGTGCCAACAATTCGACGAAGTGGAAGTGAATCAACATTCTAGCCAAACTTTGACGCTCATTTCTATTCCTGTAAAATAAGACAACAAAACCGCAATGAAATTCACCACCGACCATCACCATTTATCAAAAAAAATTGGCATAACCGTTGCTAAAAATTGGACGTATTGAATGTAAGAAATTAGATGAAAAGGAAGTGAATAAACATTTCGTCAAAACTTTCACACTCATTTATATTCCCTGTAAAAGAAGACAACAAAACCGCAATGAAATTCATCACCGGCCATCGCCATTTATAAAAAAAATCAGCATAACCCTTGCTAAAAATTGGACGTATAATCCAGAAATTTGATGAAATGGAAGTGAATCAACATTTCATCAAAACTTTGGCACTCTTTTCTATTCCCTCTAAATAAAACCGTGAGCATCGACATATAGCACAATCAATTGTATCTTATTCATCCATTATAGCACAACAACCCATGAGCATGAACATATATAGGACATGCAATGAATTGAGACCATTTGAAATCAATGAACATATATAGCAAAAGCAATGAATTCAAGCAACCAAGGGCAACGATGTGCTGGCCGAGAAGCTATTGGTGTGGGCGAAGGTGCGCCGGCGGATGTGTATGTGGAGATGGTCGACATGGTCGTCCGTTGGTGCGGCCGGAGGCACACTAATGGAGTGGTCGGTGGAGAGAGGGCCAAGGAGCAGAGGGCGGCCGATGTCACGTGGGCCGCCGTTGGGTGGAGGGGGGAAGAGGGATGGGGGGAGTGGCGGCACGCGTTACCGGCGCTTGTAGGGGCCGGCGGAGCGCAGTGGCATTAGAGGGGGGATCGGGTGCTGAGAGCTCAGTGTCGTGAATGGGTGAGCATGGGTAGCTTTCGCGGCCGACTGCGCGGACGTAATTTTCATCATGTCCCATGCTGAAATTTGAAAAAAAAAATAGTTGCAGTCACGGGTGTTGCCCAACACCGGCCACAAGTTCTTTAACCTACGACTAGCGGGCAGCAAGCAAGACCCGCCGTAGCTACATTTCTGCCAAACCTGGACATCCGGCAAGGATAACTAGTGGTAGTTCCTAGTCACTGCTCGCCAATGCTTGGTCATCTACCTGTGGCGAGCGATAGGTAGAGCCCGTCACTGCTGAGTTACGCGAACAAGGTAGAGCCCGTCACTGCTGAGTTACGCGAACAAGTCTAGTCCTGGAGATTATACTTGTGGCGCGCAACGGGATTTGCCCACCACAGTTATGCTCTTAGCTGTGGCAGGCCGTTTTTGCTACCCGCCACTACTTGTTTTCAAAAAATACCTATGGTGGGTGCCCTGCCTCGCCCGCCGCTCATTTGGGTTCACCTATAAGCCCTTTCTCAGTAGTGTCAGTCATGGTTGGCAATGGCGGTGTCTATGCGGCGTTACCTTGTTAAAGGCATCATCAATATAGTCATCATCTCCTTGCTCAAGCTGCCGACGAGTCCAAGTTATGCGATGATTTCCACCTTTTATTTCATTTAGTAGTATAGGATCCTTTGGGTTTTACCGTGTTTCACACATTTCTTTTTGTATGTTTTTGCCAGGATATCATGTACATGAATAATTTGGAGATTAACAAAATAACTTTAATTATGATGATAAAATCATGTTAATTAATGTGATAAAACACTATCATAAAAATGTCAACCAGTTGGAGAAGAGAAGGAGCATACAGAAGCCTCCAAAGTGCAGGATGGAGTCTGGTACGAGCTCACCGGCAAGCATACCGCCTGCCGTCGCCTCTGCCTAGTCAACTACTTCATTCCAGTTTAGATGGATTTGAGAGGAGAGACAACACGCAACCAGAAACACATCTAGAAGGAAGAACCCTAGCCTCTGGAAGGATTCCAGAGGGGGGATTGATTAAGGGACTCCACCGCCACTTCACCGCATCAAGAGGGCATCATCATCATCATCCGTCTTCATCAACTTCACTCAATCTCCAACTCCTTGTAATACATTAGTCGATGTGGATTCATACTTTTTCACTACCACCATATTCATTATGATTCATCCCGTAATGTTTGTACCCTCGATGTGCGAGTACTTCCCTAGTTCTCGGGGATATGGAGGAACCCTAGTATGTTTACGATTGTATGATAATAAGATTTGACATTCTCTTTATATGTTTAATGATCTTTTTTATGTTGGATGTCCAACGTATGTCTTTTTTGGACGAAAGATTATTACTATTGTTGTGAAGGTGGGAATCAGTGGTGACATTGCTGATCGCCCTCCTTGGATAATTGAAATAGGGGGTAAATGCAGACTGTTAGACTGTATATGTATACGTAGACTTGTGTATACGTGTTGTACTTGTACTTGTACCCTTTGGTACTTATATATAATGAGATAGCCGCACCCCTCAAGGGTGTCGAGCAGTTGCCCCAATATCCTGGTTCTAACATGGTATCAGACTAGGGTTTCCCGTCTTCCGCTGCAACCCTTGTGCCGCCGCCGATCGCTGCCGCCGCCTCGCCCGATGGCCTCCGCGCACTCCGCCGCCGCCTCGGCTTCCTCCCCTGCTGGCCCGCCGGTCGCCCCCTCGTCGCCCTTCCCCGCGTCCCCCCCGCTCGCCACGGCTTGGCGGCAGCCGTCGCTGCCCGCCGAAGGCCATCTGCAGGGCGGGCAGGAGCAGGGCGGGCCGGGCCTTCCCCAGCCGCCGATCGCTACTGGCGGCGCCTCGCCCTCGACCTTTGCCTTTGCGCCGCCACCTCTTCGCAGCGCCGCGCCATCCGCCTACGGGGCGGCTCCCCAACCCTACGGAGCCCCTCCGCCCTACTATGGCGCGACCCCGACCTACGCTCCGTGGTACGGCGCCCCTGCACCAACCTACGGTGCCGCGCCACCGATGCCTTCCACCTGGCCGACGCCTCCGTCATCACAGACGGCGTTGTCGCCCTATGGCACGGCCTACGGCGCCGCACCCGCCGTGTCTTCGGTGGCCCTGCCTGGTCCGATCGATGCCCCTTCCGGTTCTGGCTACGAGGCGTCCTTGGCCCTCGCTCCCCATGATGTGCAGAACATGGTCCCCATGCGGGTTATGCTCCGGCGCCATCGCCGTTCTACTTCTCGCATCTACTTCCGGTGAAGCTTACACCGGACAACTACCTGTCCTGGCGGGCGCAGGTGCTACCTCTCCTACGGAGTCACTACTTGGAGGGCTATGTTGATGGCTCTATCCCGTGCCCGCCGCCGTCTCACCCGGCTCATCATGTGTGGGTGGCTCAAGACCAGGCGATACTTTCGGCCATCCAGTCCTCACTAACTCCGAGCGTGTCGTCGCTTGTCATCTTCGCCGCGACATCCCGGGAGGCTTGGTCTGCACTTCACATCAGTTTTGCCTCTCAGTCTCAGGCGCGTGCTCACTCTATCCGCACTGAGTTGGGGGAGACCAAGCTTGGAGGCCTCACCATCACGGAGTACTTCAACAAGATGTCAGGTCTTGCAGACACGCTGGCCTCCATTGGCCAGCCCCTTGGAGATGAGGACTTCACCACTCATGTGCTCAATGGCCTCGATGATGACTATGACAATCTCATTGAGAACGTCCATGGGCGCGAGGCGCCTCTCCCGCCGCGGGAACTGTATGCGCGGCTCCTTGGTCGCGAACAGCGCATCAAAGCGCGTCGATCTACTCCGAGTTTTGCCTCTGCTAATGCCGCAACCCATGGAAAAACACAGAAGCCGTCGCTCCCTGCCAAGCCGGTGGGCGCATCTCAGCCCTCACGGGGCGCCGCGCCGTCCATCACAGGAGGATCATGGCCGGTGGCTTGCTGCCCCAGTTGTGGTGCTCAGCAGGCGTGCCAGCTGTGTGGGATTGAGCGCCACGTAGCTTCTCGCTGTCATCGCCGCTACAAGCAAGATTTCCTTGGCCTTGGCAACAATGGCAAGGGGAATGAAAAACAGGCGGCCGCTGCGGTGGTGGGTCATGAGCACGGGCGTACTCCATCCTACTCGATTGATCCCTCGTGGTACATGGACACGGGAGCTACCAACCACCTCACCAACGACATGAGCAAGCTCTCGGTCCAGGAGCCATATCGCGGTCATGATCAGGTGCACACCGCCAACGGAGCAGGTATGCGCATCTCCCATGTTGGTCAGGCATCCCTTCTTGCACACAATTCACGAAAACTGCATCTGTCTAACATCCTTCGTATTCCCACTGCTTCGCGTAGTTTGTTGTCTGTTCCACAACTTACTCGTGACAATAATGTCCTTGCTGAATTTCACCCTCTTCATTTCTTTATCAAGGATCGGGACACGAGGGCCGTTCTGCTTAGCGGTCGTCTTCGCGGTGGCTTGTATGCACTTGACACACCAACCGCACCTCCCATGCAGTTTTCTCCTCAGGCGTTCAGTGGTGTTCGTGTCTCACCTACACATTGGCACGCGCGACTTGGTCATCCTGCCGCTCCCATAGTCCGTCATGTGTTACATCGTCATGAGCTACCAGTTGTGTCAAATAAAACTGCTGAAACTATTTGTGATGCCTGTCAGCAGGGCAAGAGTCACCAACTCCCGTTTTCAGAGTCTAGTCGTGTTGTGAAACATCCTCTTGAGCTTATCTTTTCCGATGTATGGGGTCATGCCCAAACGTCTGTTAGTGGCCATAATTATTATGTCAGTTTCATTGATGCTTATAGTCGGTTTACCTGGCTCTATCTTATTAAGAAAAAATCTGATGTGTTTGATGTGTTTATCCAGTTTCAAGCACATGTTGAGCGTCTCCTTCGCCAGAAAATTATTCATGTCCAAAGCGACTGGGGGGGGTGAATATCACAACCTCAACTCATTATTTAACAAGCTTGGGATTACACACCGTGTGTCTTGCCCCCATACGCATCAGCAGAATGGGACTGCCGAACGTAAGCATCGTCACCTTGTAGAAACTGGCATCACCTTATTAGCTCATGCCTCCGTACCTTTTAGGTTCTGGAGTGATGCTTTCTCCACTGCCTGTTTTTTGATCAATAGGCTGCCTTCACGACTACTGAATATGAAAACCCCACTTGAACTCTTGTTCAATGAAATCCCAGACTACACCTTTCTCAAAGTCTTCGGGTGTGCCTGTTGGCCTCATTTGCGTCCATATAATAAACATAAGCTAGAGTTTCGGTCGAAAAAGTGCATTTTTCTTGGGTATAGTTCCCTTCACAAAGGGTACAAATGCCTACATGTTCCCACCAATCGCGTTTACATTTCTCGTGACGTTGTTTTTGATGAGAATGTGTTTCCCTTTCGTGCACTTCCGAATACCTCTATCACTCTTATGCCAGACGCTTCTTCTACCACACCTGTGCCTGATCAATTTGTGGATGTTGCATATGCTCCTGTGTTGCTCCCTAACCATGCTGCAGGTGTTGGCCGTGGCGCTCGTCTCGAGCTCCTTGAGGAACAAGCACCGGCGCGTCCGGAGGACGATCGTGTGCATGGGGCATGCATACCGGGCGGTACTCCGCAACCCGCAAGAGCTGCGCCCGCGGCTGCCTCGCGGGCCTCGCCCGACGCCGCTCCGCAAGCGTCGCCCTCGCCCGCCTCGTGGGAGTCGCCCGAGCTGGCCTCGCAGGAGGTCGCTCCTGGGCCAGCCACGCCATGCTCGCATGGGCCGGCTTCGGCTCCCGATGGGCCGGCCACCCGGCCGGCCACCCCGGGATCGCCTGCTCCTTCTGCGCCCAGCGGTTCCGGCGTGGACCTGGGCGACGTGGCCGTGTCGGGCGCCACACCGCCCGCCTCTCCGACGCCCGGTGGCTCTGGCGTGAGCCCTGGCGACTCGGGGTCGCCTCTTTCGTCGCCTGCATCATGCCCTGCGTCGCCACCACAACCTGCTGCTCCTCGACATTGCACGCGCAGTCAGACCGGTGTCTTTAAGCCTAAGATTCGGACCGATGGGACTGTTGCGTGGCTCGCCGCATGCATGGCTCATGCTGCTACGGATCCCACTGCTGAGCCTCGTCACTTTCAGGCTGCACTAGGCATTCCCCACTGGCGTGTCACGATGGAACAGGAGTTTCAAGCATTGCTGAAGAATGACACCTGGCAGCTTGTTCCTCCAGTGTCTGGAGTCAATATCATTGACTCTAAGTGGGTGTTTAAAGTTAAACGGCATGCTGATGGCTCCATCGAGCGTTACAAGGCAAGGCTAGTGGCTAAGGGCTTCAAACAGAGATATGGTCTTGACTATGAAGACACGTTCAGTCCAGTTATCAAGCCCACTACCATTCGTCTACTACTATCCCTTGTTGTTACTCGAGGATGGTTTCTTCGTCAGCTTGATGTGCAGAACGCTTTTTTGCATGGAGTTCTGGAGGAGGAGGTTTATATGCGTCAGCCACCAGGGTTTGTGGATCCTGCACGTCCTAATCATCTCTGTCGTCTTTTTAAGGCGCTCTATGGTCTTAAGCAGGCTCCCCGTGCCTGGCATGCACGTCTTGGTTCGGTTTTGCGAGCACTTGGGTTCATTCCTTCTACTGCTGACACATCACTGTTTCTTCTTCAACGCCCTGAGGTTACGATGTATTTACTGGTCTATGTTGATGATATTATTCTCATCAGTTCCTCAGATGCTGCGGCAGACCGTCTTGTGGCTGCATTGAGTGGTGATTTTGCTGTCAAGGATCTCGGTGCTCTGCACTTCTTTCTTGGTCTGGAGGTTTCACGGTCTTCTGCTGGAGTAACTCTTACTCAGAATAAGTACGCTCTGGATTTGCTGCCTCGTGCTGGTATGCTGCAGTGTAAACCTGTCACTACTCCTATGTCTGCCACTGATCGGTTGTCTGCCTTTGATGGAGACCCTCTCTCCTCTGATGATGCCACTGAGTACCGTAGTCTTGTTGGAGGCCTGCAGTATCTTACTATCACCAGACCAGACGTCTCTTATGCAGTCAATCGTTTCTGTCAGTTTCTTCATGCGCCCACAACATCCCATTAGTCAGCTGTGAAGCGCATTCTGCGTTATATATGTCTCACTGCATCTCATGGTTTGCTCCTCCAGCGTGCGCCGTCTTATGAGATCTCAGCCTTCTCCGATGCAGACTGGGCTGGTAGTCCTGATGACCGGCGATCCACGGGGGGGTACGCAGTGTTTCTTGGCCCCAACTTGATTGCCTGGAATGCTCGCAAGCAGGCTACGGTGTCTCCCAGCAGCACAGAAGCCGAGTACAAAGCAGTTGCTGATGCGACAGCTGAGATCATTTGGGTTCAGTCCTTGCTGAGGGAGTTGCGAGTTCCTTCGGTTCATTCTCCAGTGCTTTGGTGTGATAACATTGGTGCTACATACTTATCATCTAACCCAGTGTTTCATGCTCGGACAAAACATATTGAGGTTGACTATCACTTTGTTCGAGAGCGTGTTGCACAGAAGAAGCCACTTTATTGAGCATCAAGTTCATATCATCAAAGGATCAACTTGCTGACATCTTCACGAAGCCTCTTCCACAACCACAGTTTGTAGGCTGCAGGCGCAATCCTAACTTAGTTTGTACTTCAGGCCACAGTTAAGATTGAGGGAGGGTGTTAGACTGTATATGTATACGTAGACTTGTGTATACGTGTTGTACTTGTACTTGTACCCTTTGGTACTTATATATAATGAGATAGCCGCACCCCTCAAGGGTGTCGAGTAGTTGCCCCAATATCCTGGTTCTAACACAGAGCACCGTAGATGTGTCCATGAGGCGACCCATAATTACCATTCGGTAAACGGGGTGGGGATAAACGGTAGTGGCATACATGATACGGGGTTGCTGCATGTATGCATGTATCTGTAATTGACTCTGCCAATAGAGATAAACATATAAAGTGGCTTAGGAATCCGACTTTGAATTATGCCTAGTCATCGGTTGTGTTAAATACATACTAGTGGGGAATCCAGACTCCCTGGAACACTTTAGTCCTATCGACTCCAACAACCGATATCCATGTCGCGCGGTACTTTATTTTACTTTTGTCGTTTATTTTCTCGCTTGCAACAATCACCCAATATTCTAAAACTTTTGTTTCCAGTTTGCTTTAGATCACAACTAACTTGCAGGCGCTGCAATTTAAATCATTGCAAGAGACAAAGACTTATTCTTGTGCTTCCTACGGGGCTGATACTCGTACTTTGAAAATGATACAATTAAATCATGTGCACTTGCAGGTCGTCAGCTGGTACGAGGGGAAACCCTTGATATGGATCTCCCATATCGGACGAGGTGACTCCTTTGGCGTCATTATCACTCTTGTGGGCATTGTTTTGGAGATTCTTAATGGAGTCATCAGGAGGTGAAGCAACATGGCATTTACCGCGTCGGCGACAATGGGTCTCGGTGGCATCGTGCAGCAGAGTCTCAGAGACGGATTTGACGGAGGAGTGCATGGGTGGCGGTGCTATTTGGCGTTGTGGTAGTGTCGACGGCAATTGGGTTTGGCAAGATCAATGAGTTGATTCCTCCTGAAGATGGGATGATGGAAGATGGCATCGGTGGATTCTAAAGTGTGCACATGAGGTGCGTACTTAGGGTCAACTAGATTTGTTTGTGCTCTTGGCTCATCATGGGGCAGCCTTGCGAGGCCACCAGATTAGACGGTGTGTGTTGTGCGAGGTCAAGACACATCATGAAGTGTGTGGGTGTAGCGACAAATGTCGCCAGAAAGGTGGCTTTGGATTGAACCATGTATATTTTTACCAGGCTCTATTGAATAATATAATAAAGATGGATGTGTGCATCCTTAGATGTATAGGCCAGGGGTTTCAACCTCCTTTAAAAATATATAAAATAGGTAGTCGTACAAAATATGTTTTTCATCTCTCAACTGGCATTAGTAGAATCTAGGTTTAAGATCTGTATAACCAAAGTAACTCTACCGCCTGTTCTTGATGACTTAAATATTCTTTTTCTAATGTAGGAAGGAGCTGTTATTAAATCATGTCATTGTATAAAAATCTCTTTTTCGTCTTTCAACTAGTATTACTCCTGTCATCCAGGTGTGTTAGGCACCTAAGGAGATGCATCACAATCCAGGCGCAAGAAGATTTGACTAGGAAAATAATTTGAACAGTAAAGGAAGCCAATCACCACACAAATCTCTCCATCCAAAACGCTGCGATAAATCTCACATTAATGGATGTCATGGTTTAGCTAAGCCATACATGTAAATTTATACCATGCAACGAATCCCCGCGCTACATATATCAGCACCTAATCAATAGGCATTAAGTTTGAGAGAAAGAGGATTGTATGCATGGTCTAGTGTTTTCAGCAGGGTTAATGACGAATATTAATAAACCTATAATGACTTATACAACCTACACTTTTGGAATTTCTAGATTCTATTAAGTGCCCAACACACTTGAATGGAGGGAGAAGTAAAATCGAGGTTTGAAAGATGTACAACCAGAGTAACTAAACTGTCTGTTCTTCATCACTCCAACATATATTTTTAATATAATATAGGAGGGTGATCCTACAACCAACATTGTCATTTTTTTGTTGGGACATTACAATTACAAAGGGGTAGAACATAACTTTTTCAATGGCTAGATAATTTTCCATGGTTGCAAGGGGGACATAAATATTCTAGTTAGTCTGTAATTTACCTGTCCAAATTAATGTGATTATGTAAAAAATAAGATTTTATTTGACACACATTGTGGAGGGATTTTAAACGATCATAACAACGGTACTAGAGGGAGTACATGGAATTTTTAGGCGAAGGGGCGTCACATCAGGAGACCTGGGGGTCTTGGACATAGATCACAGATGCGATTTACCCAAGTTCAAGCTCCCACAATAAATAAAAGCCTTACTTCATGCCTTGATCTTTTCTTATATGTATGGAGAATACAAGAGATTATAGTCTTAGGGAGGGGAGACTCAAGGAGTCAGGGAGAGTCAACGAGTTATGTCGGTGGTGCATATTTGGTCGTTAAGCGTCGGAATCCCACTATGTGGTATAAGCTAAACTATGGTGAGCGAGAGGTCTTATTCCATCCTTATGGAAGACATCCATGTCAATGTGTTGAGGCATGCAAGGATAGGGGTTGGACTGGGTGTTGGTACACAACACATTTTTGGCCCTTTTTCTATGTCATAGAGTGTTTTCTGGCTCCCTTGGCATCATATGATGCTAATCCTCTTACTGATGTCGTGTCACTCCTCCTGATATGCCCGTTGGGTGTCTTGGAATTTTTGGCCCCACCTTGGCATCAAAGGGAGACATGCATATAAGTCATTTGACTTATCACTAACAAGCCACCCACTAGTGCTCGTGATAGATCAAGGTTCGTGAGTATTGATATAGATACTCGTGAACTCTTTCGTCTCATTTTCTGGGTTTCATGTAGTGGCAACTCGTTCTTGATGTTTCTCATTGATGTGATTATACTTATAAGTATGGGTCGATAGGTGGAAGATTCATGTATATGACTTTGTCTAGAAATTTCCATATGTCAATTTTTTGGCGCAATCTTCTTCCTCTGTTATGTGGCATGCGAGGATACTTTCCGTAAAATCCCGCCATTTTCCCATATCCTGCAGTTTTCAATACTAAGACGACTTGTCCATCTTCAAGCCAAATGCCCATCCTTCTATCCTGATAGAGCATATTCAAAGTGTGGGCGTTCTAGCCATAGATTTAGCTCTTGATGCAAGACCTGTGTATTCGCCCTCTCCTTTTATCACGTCTTCGCTGTCCTTCAATCACCTTTTTGAGTGTGGCCTTCTCCCAGAAGACAGGTATTGTTGTGCCCCTTCTCCGGTGTAGCGGTCTTCGTCACCTCACCCTGAGGAGATGGTGATTTTTGGGTCATGCTTTTAGGTATGATTTTGGCCTTCCTATCTCTTCTTTCTTGAAGGAGGTGCTTTGATTTTACCACATTCCTCCATATCATATCTCTACATCATGTGTATACTTGTCCACCTTTGCACCTTGTTGCTTGACCAAACTCCACACCTTGTTGTGCTTGAACTGAATTCTGCATGGCCAACACCCAATCCAGAGTCTTTCATGTCTTCATCAAACTTTGATGTGCCTCGATAGAGACAAAATAGAAATGCTCATAGAAGTTAGCTAGTTGAGCTCGGGGAAGAGTGGTTGGACCTGGTTAGTTGATGTTGTCAAGAATCATGTCGATGTCCACTCGATTTGCAACTCAACATAGAGGAGGTCCGACATTTCCTTCAGGTTGCACTTCCTGATTAATATTATTCTCGGGCTGAGAATTGTTATCTGTATTAACATTGTTTTTGGGACTAGCATTCTCCTCGACGGTAGCTTGATTATGAGTTATTGATCATTACATAGGAGAATCATCATCAAAGGAATCTGAAGCATTTGCTTCAATATGTTTGATCTCTCCAATAGCCATTGATCAGATGACTTCATCTAGAGGAGGTTCATCTAGCACATTTGGTAGGTGCTCTTTTTTGGAGTCGTTAGATTGATCAAACCGCACATTATAGTTTCCATAGCTTTCCCGGAGTGGGAGTATAAACTCTGTAAGTTTGCGAATTTGAGCCATAACCAAGAAGTAATCCCTCATTGAGCTTTAGGTGCAAACTTACAATTGTAATTCATATTATGTTAGGAGCACCAAAGACTCTAAGATAGCTAGGAGCACCAAAGACTCTAAGATAGCAAACATTTGGCTCGTTACCAGTTATAAGCTCATAAGATGTTTCCTTATGAAATTTGTGAAGATAAACTCGTTTGGTGATATCGCACGCGGTGTTGATGTCAACCGCCCAATCAAATTGGGGCCTTGTAGTCATTAAACATGGTGCATGTCATCTCAAGTTCTGATTCTTTCACTCCACCACCCCATTTTTGTTGCGGAATATAAGCTGCGGAGAAATCATGGGTGATGCCATTGTCATCGAGAAAGTCCTTGATATTTGTATTTTTTAACTCCATGCCAATATTACTTCTTATGTGCTTGATGGCAAAATCATATTCTTTTTTAGTCTTCTTGGCAAAACGTTTGTTGATTTGCTGGCTCCTGGATTTATCCTTTAGAAAGAAAACCTAGGTGAATCAAGAAAAATCATTGACAATTACGAGTCCATAGTGATTACCACCAAAGCTAGAGTAGTTTTCCGCTCGGAAGAGGACCATGTGAATAATATCGAGTGATCTTGTCGTGGTCATGATAGTCCTCGCAGAATGAGATTTCTTCGCGAGTTTGCCAGCCTCACATGCACCACAGAGGCATTTTTTATCGAATTTAACATCGGCAATTCCCATGACGTGTTTTCTTCTTCACCAGTGCGTGCAAGTTTCACATACCTGCATAGTCAAGTCTTCGGTGCCACAACCAACCCTCTGTAGCTTTTGCAAGCAAACAGGTGGAAACTGAGGGACCCTTACAGAAATCCATAATATATAAATCACCTTTTCTTTGGCCTTCAAAGACAAAAGTGTTATCATTTTGCATAAATACAACACATCTCGTGATAGAGAATAATACCATCATTCCCAAGTCACATAGTTTTGCAATGGACATAAGATTGAATCCAAGAGATTGAGCAAGCATAACATTCTCAATATTTTTCTCTGTGGAGATAGCAACTTTACCTAACCCAATTACCTTTCCTTTGTTGTTGTTGCCAAATATGGTATACTTATGTGAGAAAGTAGACAATTTACGATTGGTGAATAAGCTTTTGTCTCTGGTCATATGATTAGTGCATCCGTTATCCATGGCCCACTCAGTGCAACCGGAGACATAGTCCTACAAAAGAATTAGTTCTTCTTCTTCTTAACTACCCACATCTTGATGGATGGCTGAGAAGAATTTGATATACGCAAAACATTAGAGGAATATTATTGAAGACCATAAGAGTTTCTCCCCGAAGAGGGTTAGCATAGATGAATGAATATGCAAAAAAAATTCTTCCCAGAATCATGAACATAATGGTTAGAAGAATAATGCTAATATTCAAAATATGTAGAATTATTTCCCCCATTCGAGATATTTGCAATTTGAACCTACAAGAAATCTTCCTCAATTGAGAGTTGTTTCCCTATGGGGTTAGAGAAGCATTCACAGGAGTAATAAAAACAAAGAAAAACAAAACAAAGGCTTTTGATGAGGACACCACTTGGAAAATAAGAAATAAAGCAAAGTACAAAATAAAAAAGGGATTTCGCTGAGTACACCATTTGGAAAATAAAAAAGAAAATGAAAGAGTAAATTTTTTAGAAAACTATGCCCAGTGCACCACTCGGAAAAGTGTAGATAAAAATAAAAATAAGAGAAAAAATAGTAAACTAATAAAATGCTTTTGACAAGTACGCCACTAGATAAAGAATTGCAAACAGAGAAAATAAAATGGTAAATAACAAAAAAAAATGTCCAACACCTACTCGGCAAAGAAAAAATGCAAAAAGTACAAAGAGGAGAAAATAAAACGGTAAAATAATAATAAGACATTACTCCCCTCGGCAAATAGAAAGAATAATAAAACAAACAAAAGAAAGAAAGTAAAAGAGCACTATTGACGCAAAATCTTTGCGAGGACCCAACTCATCAAACACTATGACAACGTCAATGTTCCCTCAGGCCTCAGCTATCGCCACTTGGGACTCGTGTCCAGCCATTTGCCGAGTTCTAGGTTTTTGCCTAGTGTTGCACTCAGCAATGTGCTCGTTTTGCCGAGTTCTTTGTCGTTGCTATGTTTTTTCCAATGAAAAAAATAGCATGGTATAGCAAAATAGCCTAGTCTATTAGCAATGCTACATCACACTAAAACGTGCTATTAACGAGACATTATACACTGAATTATTTAAAGAGCCATTTTTCAACACACTACAACGTGCTATTTGCGCCACTATAGCGCGCTATTTTTCCGGTGGTTTTTTCCGATGTACTCGACTTTTTTCATCTTTACCAAGTGCCCGATAAAATGAACTTGACAAACAAGCTCTATTATTTGTGTCGGTCCAAAGAAAACGTGATAGTGATGTGTTCTCACTAAGTTGACTAAGCCACGAACTCCATCATCACCGCCACTCCACACACAGTCGCACATACTTGGTGGCCAGCTGCAACTCCTACCTCTCGTCACCTATAAATACATGCCCAGGCTGCTCACATTCACCTCATCGCATATTTGCACACACACGACAAACCCATTCCGTTCCTTCTTACACAAAGAATTTCGTACAGATATACACTCACATTAGACTCTTCGAACTTAGCTCGATCGATTTTATTGACATGGCTTCCTCGCGTGCCATTATGATACTTTCCTTGTTTGCGTTGGCATTGCCGCACTCTGTTGTGCAGGCTAGGATGATGCCAAGTGATCAACCACAGATGCTCGCTGAGAAGACGATCAGCCCACCTCGATACTCGTCATCTCCAGATTTGCTTCAAGTGTTCAGGGCGCCACCACCGCCAATCCCTGTTACGTTTGCTGGGAACATTGAGATCACCGGTGCCAAGCGTAGGCGTGCTAGCCAGGTCGTCGTTAAGGGCTCAGTTCCGAGCCCCGGAGTCGGTCACCACTAGCTCGCCGATCCTCTACTGAAGTGAATATATTTTCTCTACATTTCACACATATCGATCTACATGAATGGCGCATATGCCGTTCAACATATTGGCTAGCTAGCTGGTGCCACAAAGATTAGCTACTTAGGTTAAACAAAACATATACATGTAACCATGAAAAGCGCAACATGCTCTTGAATCGTACTGCCTTGATTTGTATCTTTTTTTTTTCTGTTCGAGAATATGTCATGAAAGGCACACCAGTTTCATATATATGTAAGAAAACATATATACTGTCGTGAATAAATGAATATTTATATTCAATTCTCAACTTGGTTGCTGTCATTTTGGATTGTTTCATCACTTCTGTTTTTTTCCTTGAGGCACCTTCCATTGTAATTTTTGTTGGTAGCTTACCAAGCTGACCGCTTGGTTTTTCTTGAGGTACCTTGAGTTATTATTAATTGTGATGTATCCAGCTGACTGGATTGCATCAAGACTTATCTGGCGCGAAGAAACATATCATAATTTAGAACTTTAGCAGGTTACAAACTAAACATGCGTCCACACACACACACACACACAAAAAAAAGCTGAATATGCATCGACCTTGCTCAATTGCTGTCTTCGAATTACAATGTCGTGTTTCATGCATTTCTCTCGATTCGCTGTGATTATGACCAATGGATAAGCTAGTGCTAACACTGTGATGATGTGTCTTTCTATACCAACAAAAAATATCTGACAAAATACTCCCTCCGTCCCGAAAAACATGTCGCGGGCATAGTTCATTGGTAATTTTGCAAAAAAAACCTCGTGGTTTCAAAAGCATTTCAAACAAATCCCTCCGCCCCGTCTTCTTCCTCCGTCCGTCGCCTGCGCATCGCCAGGGGCCGGTGCCGCCCAGCTGCGTGATTCGCTAGGGGCCGGCGAGCCCAGCTGAGCTCCTCCGCCGTCGCCAAGTACAAGCTCTCGCCGCCATCGGCAGTTACCTCCTCCACTGCCGCAGCCCAGACCTGCGCCGCCGCGGTCCTCTCCCTCTTCGATTACCAGCGGGCGTCGCCGAATTCTCCCGCTACGTCTTCCGCGAGGCCGTGCACGTCCCTCCTCGAGCTCCCCCGCATCCTCCTGAAGCCCGCGCACATCCTCCTCGTGCTCCCGTGCATCCTCTTCGAGCTCCGGCGCATGCGCCGCCGTGATCCCCTATCGGCGTCGCCGGAGCCTGCCTCCATGGTCCGGTGGACCAGGAGCTCGCGCACGTGATCCTCGATCTCCAGCGCGGCCTCGTCGATCTCCCACGCCCGCGCACCCGTACTGCTCCTTCTCCCCTGCCGACACACCCGTGCGGCTGCTTCTCCCTTGTCGCCGGTGGTCTCTGCCCGTGCTGCTGCCGCTCCACTGACCCTGCCCGTGCTGCCGCTGCTCCACTGACCCTGCCCGTGCTGCTGCTGCTCCACTGAGCTGCCCGTGCTGATGCTCATTGACCCTGCCCGTGCTGCTGTTGCTACTACACTGCACCCTGAAGAAGGTACAGTAAAACTGTGTGATGGTGATGTAAAACTTCAATTGGTACTTCTGCTTATGATGGTGATGTAAAACTGTGTGACAAATGGAGCAGAAAAATACTTCTTATGGTGAAGTAGAGTAGCATCTTGATCCAATTGACAAATGGAGCAGAAAAATACTCCTATCCAAATGACGAAATCTACTGAATTCTTGTAAAAATGTCTACTGAATTTGCTTCATGTTCTAAACAGAGTACTCCTATAGTAAAGATGCTTCAAGATGGGCCTCTACAAAAAAGCAATAACAGTTGATTACTAAATTTGTCACAAAAGGTATAGGCTAGAGTTCAGACCTCCCAGCCTTTTGCATGTTTTGTTATTCAAGGGATGCACCAGGAGGTCTGCAATTTGAGGCTAAAAGTTTCAGAAATGAAAAGTTGCTCTAATATCAGGAGCATTGAGCCTACATGAAAAATTAATGTCAATATCAGGAACTAATTCACATATGTTGGACAATATCAGGAACTAATTACTGAAGCAAGGAAGTGTTAACTGAACTGAAACTAAATGACCATTTAAAATGACAAACTACTCCTAAGTGTGATGATTGCAACACAAAATCTGCTTCTGAACTGAAATCTGCTCCTGCAGAGAGAAAAACAAAAATAAGCATCGGTTCAACCATGCCAAAGTATTTCCAAACCGATACTCCTAGCAGATCATCAACACATGTCCTCTGGCTACTCCAAGGACACTATTACAGTGTTACTCCCACTGTAGTTTTTTTCCTGCTGTAGTTGAAGCTACTCCTACTCCTACTTCCACTCTAGCTGCAGTAAGCAATATAGGACAACATGGATCTGAATTAATCTAAATTTAAAGTGCCCAGCGGATACAAATCTGACTGAAAACAAAATGACAGGACTGACAGAATTTTGTTTACTGAATTTTGCTTTCAAAATTGCTGCTGATCATGGTCATGGTCATTTGCAATCTTCAAAATTTGGCTTGAACATGATACTTTTTGTTTAATCTGGACATGTGTATGGAGTACTCATGATCATAATCTGAAAATTCAGTTAAAATGCAGTGTAAAACTGTAGATATCTACTCATGATCATATCTAGCAGAACTAGTGCAAAAGTGTTGACAGTAGTACTCCTACTACTACTTTGTGTGTGTGTGTATTCTTGTCTGACTAGTGCAAATGCATTTCTTGTTTGACTTGCATACTCATTTTGTGTGTGTGTATTCTTGTTATGGTACCATGGTGTACTCATCTTTTGTCATTGATGGCAGGAAACATAACTATGGATTTGAACTTGATGCCTCAAAAGGAAGAACATGAAACTATTGATTTGAACATGATGCCTCGAGAGGAAGACGATGAAGGTATTAATTTGAATTTGATGCCTCAAGAGGAGGAACCTCAAGTGGCAAAGAATGCATCTATGGATTTGACTTGATGCCTCAAGAGGAA
The DNA here is from genome assembly GCF_056163025.1 of Triticum urartu. Classification (NCBI taxonomy): domain Eukaryota; kingdom Viridiplantae; phylum Streptophyta; class Magnoliopsida; order Poales; family Poaceae; genus Triticum; species Triticum urartu. Next base: position 152,769,782 of record NC_141873.1, read on the forward strand.
GACGATGAAGATATGAATTGGATGCCTCAAGAAGATGAAGGGAAAGAGGATGAAGCTCAAGAGGAAGAGGATGAAGTTATGAATTGGATACTTCAAGAGAAGAGAAGAGAATTGTCAGATAAGGAGAGGCATGGTGTTTACTTCGCCTTGCTGGTAATCGAGCTCAGAGATGGGTCTGTTCAACCAGACGACAAGCTGCTAGTCTCAAACCTGTTGGACATAAGTGTACGATCTGTTGAAAGAATCTGGGAAGACACCAAAAAGCAAATCCGATGGCAAAGAAGTAGATGTCTCAAGCAAGAAGCCGGGAAGATCTGGCCGAAAGAGAAAGGAGCTAGATCTAGAGAGGACCTCAACAATCCCACTGAATAAAAGAAGAACAATTCGATCTCTGGCACGGTCTCTAGGTGTGGCCCGATCGACCCTACATAAGAGGTTCCAGTTGAATGAGCTCAACCGCATCACAAGCACTGTGAAGCCTCACCTCAAGCTAGAGAACAAGCTTGCGAGATTGAAATTTTGTATGTCCATGGTCGATGACAATTCGATCTCAACTTCTCGGGCTATGTTCAAACCAATGACGAATATGGTTCACATCGATGAGAAGTGGTTTGACATGACGAGAGTGAAGAATAGTTACTATGTACTTCCAAGAGAGCCTGAACCAAAGCGCACCGTGTCAAACACTCACAAAATTGGGAAGGTAATGTTCCTAACAGCTGTTGCCAGGCCTCGATATAACAATGAGGGGGAGCTAACATTCGATGGGAAGATCGGCATTTGGGCATTCGTCGAAGAGAGTGAGGCGAAGCGGACAAGTCAGAACAGAACAAAGGGAACAAAAGTGTTGACATCAGTGAAAGTAACCAGGCCTGTGTGCAGAGATTATCTGATCAATAAGGTTATCCCGACAATTCAGGATAAGTGGCCTGACGATGATGAGGGAGCAACAATATTCATCCAACAGGATAACGCAAAGCCTCATGTCCTTCCCAATGATGTAGCTTTTCGAGAAGTTGTGGAACAAACTGATCTTGACATCCGATTGCTACAACAGCCCCCAAATAGCCCTGAGTTAAATTGTTTGGACCTCTGCTTCCATAACTCTCTCCAGTCTCTAACCGACTGCAGGTCACCTACAAACATCCAAGAACTGGTACAGGGTGTGGAAGAGGAATTCGAGAACTACGATCCCGACAAGTTGCACAGAAGCTTTATCACATTAGAAGCAGTTATGTTTGAAGTTATGAAAGACAAAGGAGGAAATCAATATAAGTTGCCCCACTTGCACAAGGATCGCTTTCAAAATGCTGGACTGGAAATAACCAATGTATATTGCGACAGTCGGGTAGTTGTTGATACTAGGGCCACTATAGAAGAAATGGAAATTGCAATAGGAAAAGAAAATGAAAGGAAAGAATTAGCTAGAGAAGGGAAAAGAAAAAAAGTAAAGGGAAGGGAAGAAGTGGCCAGAGAAAGAATGTAGTCAAGAGGGGGCAAAGAGGCCCTTATGTCATGTAGTCAGGTGCTCCTTGTGTATGTCTTGTGTAATCTTGTGTCAAGAGGGGATAAAGAGGCTCTTATGTCATCTCCTTATGTATGCCTTGTCTAATCCTTGTGTTATTGAATTTGGGTTATTTGGATTAATTGAATTATCTGGGTTATTTAGATTAACTAGATTAATTTGGATTATTTGAATTAATTTGGGTTATTTGGATTTATTTGAATTGATTTGGATTAATTTAAAATATTTGGATTTATTTGAATAATTTGGATTAAAACTGAATTTGTGCTAACTTACTTTGCAATTTAGGACAATATGGATCTGATCAACAATAGAAAAATAGAACATGTATTGTCAATACAGATTTGGACTTGTACTCCAAATGAAGCAAAACTCTTACAAATTTTCACTTTTTCAGTTTCAATATGAGATAGCAGTATAACATCAAGCAAAACTCTTGCAATTTTTCAGTTTCAATTTTCCTGCGAAGCAAGTGCCCCGTTTTACAGACTGTCAAAAAGTCATAGTACTCCAAATTAACTTCTGCTTAGTGCTAGAGCAGGTCTTCTAAGCTAAGATCCTAATTAACTTCTAAGTACCTACACAACATAAGATAGTAGTGGTGGTAATCCTTATGCTAAATGCTAGAGCAGATCTTCTCAGCTAACAAAAGAGTATGAGGTTTGCATGGTTTGTATGGTGGCTCCAGTAATAAAATTGTAGATATCTACTGATGATGATATCTCCTTGGGGCCCAGTGGTTGACAATATTACTTCTGCTAGTATTTTCAAGATTTAGTGCCATCAAAAACAGAATCAAAGACATAATGTGGGAGTAGTAGTGGATATTTATTGCCCATGCTCATTATTCACTTCACAAGGTTACCTAGTACTCCATCAAAAACAGAATCAAAGATGGAATGGCATGCTTGATGTGATGTAACTAATCTTTGCGCCATAATCTTTGCCATTTTAGAAATGCACTCATTAAATTTCTAAAATGAAGCTATAGATATACAGTGTTCTGTTCTGACAGTAGCTAGGTACTGTAGATATGATAGCTGAAGTTTCAGAACAGAGGAGAAGGAAAAAGTAGGAGTAGTCACTATAATTTCAGTTAACTAAAAACAACAACTCTGCAAGTTGAGGTTTAATTTACAGGAGTATCTTGAACTTTAAAAGTGCAGTCCTAACTTGAATATTTAAAATGCTATTGGGACAGTACTAATTTCAGAGTTCATAGTTCATGACTGAATTTAGAGACAGTATAAATCTTACAGAAAACAAAATTGTTCATAGATCGAATGCTTGCAAAACTGTTCAGTTATCTGTGCAAAATTGTTCAGTTAACTGTGCAAATACTCCAAACTCTAAACTAGCAGAACTAGTCCAAATATTCCAACCAGAAAATGAATAGATTTTACACACATTCAGTGAAGTGGTTCAGAAAATGAACAGATTTTACTCACATTCAGTAAAGTGGTTCAGAGATTCAGAAAGTTCAGAACATTTGAGTAACAGAGAAGATGGAGATGTAAACACTAACCAGCAATGCACATGTTGAGGTGTTCATCTTGTTCTTGCACCGCTGCGTCATAGCAGTAGCTGATTATTCATCTTGTTCTCTGATCGTACCCCACGCTCTTGGGTACCGTCAGTAGACGCCTTCATCAAACAAAGAACTGACTCACTTCAGCGCAAATGAGGAAAATTTACAACAACAACGAGGTGGTCGAGGTCCACGAGGACGTAGCGCACGGCGTACTTGAAGGCGTGCCCCGCCGGCCGCCGGTGCGAGTGCCGGACGCGGCAGCACGGTGCCGGCGCTACCGGGGGCAGCAGCAGCAGCAGCCAGCTGAAAATCAGCTCCGTGAAGGCGAAACTCTTGACGTTGGCCGACTGGGGGATCTCGCCCTCGCTCCGTGGCGTCGACGACACCGTCGTCGTCGACGGCGAGGACGACACCTGGCTGCTCATCGGCCTTTACGTTGTTGTTGGTGGTCCAGATCCGGCGCCTCCGGGCTCTCCGACGGCAGTTCCGGCGCAGCCGGAGCAGAGCGCGGCGGTAGCTGGGGAAATTGAAGGTCTTTTTGAGGAAGGGGGGAGCTTGGGGAGGCAGGCGGGCGGCAACTGCGGCAGCGGAGCAGGAGGCAGCTGCGGCGGGAGAGCGGGGGAGCCGGGGGGGCTGCGGCGGCGGGGAGTAGGGCAGCTGCGGCGGCGGGGAGCAGGGAAGCTGCGGCGGCGGAGAGCAGCGCAGCTGCTGCTTCTGTCGGAGGAGGACGACAAGGAGCGCAGGTTTGGTCGGGAGAAGCTAGAGTTTTTTTTTTTGTAAAAATGTCCTCGCGACATGTTTTTCGGGATTGGTTTGCCGGCTAATTCCGTAGAAAAGTAAGAAATGTACGCGCAATGCAGATTTTCTTTTATCACTAGTAAACATGCACGTACAATGCACGTATAATCTATAATAAAAACATCTATTTTAAATCTTACTTTCTAGCCAATCCTTTTTACCGAGCCTACGAGTCTTTGGTAACGGAGATCAAGCATTTGAGGTCTTTTCGTCTGACTCGTATTACTCATCTCAATCGAAATCAGAATGTGGTTAGTGTTTTTTTTGCTAAATTTGCAAGAACTGCAAGTAGAAATGTCGTTTGGTCGGCCTCCGAATTTAGAGAGGTTACCGATTTATATAAGGAGAAATGTAATTTTAAACTTCTACAGTAATACAAGTTCTACCCACAAAAAGAGTCAAACCGAACACGCCAGATTGAAAATGACCAAAAGGCATCCATAGAAAAATGAATTTATTGGATGGTTGAATAGTTAGGTGGACAATGGTATCCCCAGCACACCAAGGTTCAAGTCCCGATCCTTACATTTATCCTAAATTTATTTCAGGATTTTCGACGATGCGCGTTCAGTGGAAGTAGACGTTTCCATCGGTGACTTTGTAAAATCTCAATACGATATGTCGGCTCAGTCTTTTGGAGGTGCTCATTCGGGTAGGGTGTGTGTAGTTCATAGGGTGAGTGTATGTGCGTATATATGAGTGGTTGTGTCTGTACTGTGTTTAAAAAAAATGAATTTTCCAACGCGTGTATTTTTTAAGTGTATGTGCGTATATATTTGTTCTTTTTTACAACTAATGCGTGAAGTACTTGTTACTTGACCAAAAGGGCTATCGATCAAGAAAAAATAAGAACAAAAGAGACACACCCGATGCTCCATCTCAGTTCTCCACGCCTGACGCTTCATCATTGTGGCAACAGCTCTCTCACCACCGCTCCCCATTTCATGGTGGCCACAGCTCTCTCTCTCTATCTCTCTACCTCATCAGGCCGCCTCTTCCCTTTGTCCCCACCGCCGGCGCGAGGTCTCGCACTCCCCCGCTCTTCTCAGCTCCTCCTCGTCGAATTGGTCGCTGAAGTGCCCGAGGATCCGCTCGAGCTCGGCATGCTCGCGGGCCGCCCCAGTGCTAGGTGCTGACGAAGGCGGGCGCGGAGGCGTGAGACTCATCTCCACTGGATCATCTGCCGTGGCAATTGCGCGTCCTTCCTCTCCGTCTAGCTCGCCCGGCGCTCGAAGACTCCGCTCGTCGGCGGCTCCCACCACCCTGTGCGGCTGCGCTGCGTGCTGCCCAGGTGCAGCGGCAGCAGTGCCGCGGCGGCTGGTGCCCCTGCAACTGCAAGCCGACGCTGGTTGTTTATTCCCCACTTCGGCACTCTGTTGTGCTTATTTCCGATTTGAGGTACTCCCGATTCCCCACTTTTGCTATCCTAATTGCTATCCATTCCAGTACACTACATATGTAGCTTACCAGTTTACCAGTAGGAAAGCATGTTTTTAGAAATTCAGGGTCAACTTTTGAAATGCAAAGCAAAGAGGGTCAAGAGAAGCATAGCAGGATAATACGGGTTCACATAGATGTAGTACTTTGTCACTATCAGCTAGCTCAAAGTATGTATGACTGTAGGACAATGCAGGTTCACATAGATGTAGTTATCTGTCACTATCAGCTAGCTCTAATTGAATTTTTTTGGAGCAGTTCCATTTGCAAATAGACCAGCTACAAGGGCACACGCATACGCACACGCGCACCCTAATTGAGATATCATATTACAATGGTAACAAATATGTTAGTATTTCTTACATGCTGGCAGCTTAAGCAAGCACCTTGCGCTATTAACTTCAGCTAGATGTAGTAATCTATCACAAGAGCGTGACCAGTTCAGACCACCATATAAAAGAGCGGTACCAGCAACAGACTTCAGAGGAAAGTTGATTTTATCCCTAAATAAGATGCTCCATTTGACATGCTCTAAATGGACTAATGAAATAATCTAGAACACCTCTGCAACTCTGGGGATTTTGTAATTAACTGCAGATTGTACAAGGTGTCAAATATGTGATTTAAGTAAAATGTAGAGCAATGGAAGTACAAGTGATACGCCTGAATAAAGCATAACCTACAAGAATCACAAGGGCTAAAAATTCAGAATGCAGAAAATCTGCATATGCCAAGAAGGTCACTCACCAATAACAATGTGCACTTCCATACTGCGTAAACAGGTGATAAAAATTGTTTGATCTACAGTTAATCACCTAAGCATTGGGTTAACACAGTGGTCCTACTTTTCTTTTCCGTCCAAAACAGAACCATCATGTCTTGAGTTTCCTGAAAAATAGTAGACATCCATATGAATCCTAGTACTAATTAACAACTGGTAAAAGACGGAACTGCTTCACAGACGACAAATGTGTGCACGACCACTGCACGATACGCATCTAGCGGCCTGCTGCCTGCTGTTGCCATGCAATGGACGGAGCTGATTGCCTTGTCGTGCACACATCGTCTGCACACGATCGTGTGTATAGCACTGCTCGATAAAAGATGTTGATCAAGCTTCAGAAACTTAGCGGTTGCATATTGAGTTCCATCATTGTTTTCCTCGAAACCACAATTCATAACACCTGCATATATCTCACCTGGAGTATTATTAAATACCCGTCTTCATGCCCTCGAGTATATATCACCTGCAAAATAGGACATGTACTACTTAGAAAGATTTTGTTTTTTATCTGACAAAGCACTGAATCAAATAATTCCTTTGCGCATGAGTCTAGGTTTCTAATAATTTACTGAGAAGGGCAAAAAAAGTGCAGCATTTGTAGGACATGCCAACACAGAAAAGTAAACATGTAACAGAAGTGGGAAGGAGGGAACAAGGATGATGGTATTTATATGGAGGTTATGGAGCTGAATTTCTCCCTCTGACATCTGGTTATGGGATAACCAATCTGCGGCAAGTTGAAAGAGGGGCCTCTGTTCTGCCGTTTGTTGGGAAAATTTGCTCTTATGTAAGAACACAGTTAGATTAAAAGTTGTGAACACAACTTGCCGCAGAGCTTAATCCATGATTTGTCGCAGAAAAAAATACGTAGCCTAGCATAGGTGTTCTAGAGTACATAACCTACCAGAAAAAAAATCTAGGGGCGGAGGAGAAAGGATCAGACATTAGCGAAGAAAAGGGGCTAACCTTAGAATCATGTTTTTTCAGTCGAAGTTTATCTCATGATTCATACTCATCATCCTGTGTCCCCTCCCTGGTTCGCCACTTCTGATTACTGCAACTTCTTCCTTCTTCTCCCTGTCCGCTAATCTAGCAGGAAGTGGCGGCCACGGTTTAGTAGGAAAACGTGGCCACGAACCCGCAAAAGACGGCGGCCAGCCTGGACCGCAGCAGCTGCGATGGTGATCTGGTCAGGAGGAAGATTGGCAGTCGCGATGGAAGGTCCGGCGGAGCTTTGGTCCATGGCCATGGCGTCCTGCACGGGGACGGAGAGAGGGAGAGAGAAAGGAGGAGGAGGGCGTTGGGCACGACTGACCGACAAAGGAGGTCGGCGGCGGCTTGCAGGAGCGCAGGCGGCGACGGGAGGCAGGGTGAATGGGGGGGGGAGCGCACGGGAGGAGGGAAGGAAGGAGCGGCGACGCGAGGTTTGCTGCTGATTCATGGAATCGATCCGGAAATTAGGAAGTTGCGGGCGAGGCTGCGGGGATCTGTAGACGCGGAGCGCGGAGGATTAGCAGACGATAATTTAGTTCACATCGCCATGTGATTCAACACCCATAGTTCACATTGTCATATGACCTATACCCAAAGGGTTTACTAGAGTCAGTAATCTAGTTCACATCGTTTATGTGATTAACACCCAAAGAGTACTAAGGTGTGATCATGTTTTGCTTGTGAGATAATTTTAGTCAACGGGTCTGTCACATACAGATCCGTGAGTATTTTGCAAATTCTATGTCTACAATGCTCTGCATGGAGCTACTCTAGCTAATTGCTCCCACTTTCAATATGTATCTAGATCGAGACTTAGAGTCATCCAGATTTGTGCCAAAACTTGCATCGACGTAACTTTTTATGACAAACCTCTTTGTCACCTACATAATTGAGAAATATTTCCTTATTCCACTAAGGATAATTTTGACCGTTGTCCAGTGATCTACTCTTAGATCACTATTGTACTCCCTTGCTTAACACAGTGTAGGGTATACAATAGATCTGGTACACAGCATGGCATACTTTATAGAACCTATGGCTGAGGCATGGGGAATGACTTTCATTCTCTTTCTATCTTCTGCCGTGGTCGGGCTTTGAGTCTTACTCAATTTCACACCTTGTAACACAGCCAAGAACTCTTTCTTTGACCGTTCCAATTTTTGAACTATTTCAAAATATTGTCAAGGTATGTACTCATTGAAAAAAAAACTTATCAAGCATCTTGATCTATCTCTATAGGTCTTGATGCTCAATATGTAAGCAGCTTCACCGAGGTTTTCTTTGAAAAAATCCTTTCAAACACTCCTTTATGCTTTGCATAATAATTCTACATTATTTCCGATCAACAATATGTCATACACATATAATTATCAGAAATGTTGTAGTGCTCCCACTCACTTTCTTGTAAATACAGGCTTCACCGCAAGTCTGTATAAAACTATATGCTTTGATCAACTTATCAAAGCGTATATTCCAACTCCGAGATGCTTGCACCAGTCCATAGATGGATCGCTGGAGCTTGCATATTTTGTTAGCACCTTTAGGATTGACAAAACCTTCTGGTTGCATCATATACAACTCTTCTTTAAATCCATTAAGGAATGTAGTTTTGTTTATCCATTTGCCAGATTTCATAAAAATGCGGCAATTGCTAACATGATTTGGACAGACTTAAGCATCGCTACGAGTGAGAAAATTTCATCATAGTCAATACCTTGAACTTTGTCAAAAACCTTTTTTGACAAGTCTAGCTTTGTAGATAGTAACACTACTATCAGCGTACGTCTTCCTCTTGAAGATCCATTTATTTTCTATGGCTTGCCGATCGTCGGGCAAATCCATCAAAGTCCATACTTTGTTCTCATACATGGATCATATCTCAGATTTCATGGCCTCAAACCATTTCGCGGAATCTGGGCTCATCATCGCTTCCTCATAGTTCGCAAGTTCGTCATGGTCTAGTAACATGACTTCCAGAATAGGATTACCGTACCACTCTGGTGCGGATCTCACTCTGGTTTACCTACGAGATTCGGTAGTAACTTGATCTGAACTTACATGATCGTCATCATTAGCTTCCTCACTAATTGGTGTAGTAGTCACAAGAACATATTTCTGTGATGAACTACTTTCCAATAAGGGAGAAGGTACAATTACCTTATCAAGTTTTCTAGTTTCTTCCCACTCACTTCTTTCGAGAGAAACTCCTTCTCTAGAAAGTTTCTGAATTTAGAAACAAAAGTCTTGCCTTCGGATCTGTGATAGAAGGTGTATCCAATAGTTTCCTTTGGATATCCTATGAAGACGTACTTCTCCGATTTAGGTTTGAGCTTATCAAGTTGAAACTTTTCACATAAGCATTGCAACCTCAAACTTTAAGAAATGACATCTTAGGTTTCTTGCTAAACCATAGTTCATACGGTGTCATCTCAAAGGATTTAGATGGTGCCCTATTTAACGTGAATGTAGCTGTCTCTAATGCATAACCCCAAAACAATAGCGGTAAATCTGTAAGAGACATCATAGATCACACCATATCAAATAAAGTACGATTACGATGTTCGAACACACCATTACACTGTGGTGTTCCAGGTGGCGTGAGTAGTGAAACTATTTCACATTGTTTTAACTGAAGACCAAACTCGTAATTCAAATACTCTTCTCCACGATCAGATCATAGAAACTTTATTTTCTTGTTACGATGATTTTCCACTTCACTCTGAAATTCTTTGAACTTTTCAAATGTTTCAGACTTATGTTTCATCAAGTAGATATACTCACATCTGCTCAAATTATCTATGAAGAACAGAAAATAATGATACCTGTCGCGAGCCTCAATATTCATCGGACCACATACATCAGTATGTATGATTTCCAACAAATCTGTTGCTCGCTCCATTGTTCCGAAGAACGGAGTCTTAGTCATCTTGCCCATGAGGCATGGTTCGCAAGCATCAACTGATTCATAATCAAGTGATTCCAAAAGCCCATCAGCATGGAGTTTCTTCATGCGCTTTACACCAATATGACCTAAACGGCAGTGCCACAAATAAGTTTGCACTATCATTATTAACTTTGCATCTTTTGGTTTCAATATTATGTTTATGTGCATCACTACGATTGAGATCCAACAAACTATTTTCATTGGATGTGTAACCATATAAGGTTTTATTCATGTAAACAGAACAACAATTTATTCTCTTACTTAAATGAATAACCGTATTACAATAAACATGATCAAATCATATTCATGCTCAACGCAAACACCAAATAACACTTATTTAGGTTCAACACTAATCCCGAAAGTATAGGGAGTGTGCGATGATGATCATATCAATTTTTGGAACCACTTCCAACACACATCGTTACTTCACCCTTAACTAGTCTCTGTTTATTCTGCAACTCCCGTTTCGAGTTACTAATCTTAGCAACTGAACTAGTATCAAATACTGAGGGGTTGCTATAAACACTAGTAAAGTACACATCAATAACATGTATATCAAATATACTTATGTTCACTTTGCCATCCTTTGTATCCGCCAATCACTTGGGGTAGTTCTGCTTCTAGTGACCAGTCCCTTTGCAGTAGAAGCACTTAGTCTCAGGCTTAGGATCAGACTTGGGCTTCTTCACTTGAGCAGCAACTTGCTTGCCGTTCTTCTTGAAGTTCCCCTTCTTCCCTTTGCCCTTTTCTTGAAACTAGTGGTCTTGTCAACCATCAACACTTGATGTTTTTCTTGATTTCTACCTTCGTTGATTTCAGCATCACGAAGAGCTTGGGAGTTGTTTCCGTTATCCCTTGCATATTATAGTTCATCACGAAGTTCTACTAACTTGGTGATGATGACTAGAGAATTCTGTCAATCACTATCTTATCTGGAAGATTAACTCCCACTTGATTCAAGCGATTGTAGTACCCAGACAATCTGAGCACATGCTCACTAGTTGAGCGATTCTCCTCCATCTTTTAGCTATAGAACTTGTTGGAGACTTCATATCTCTCAACTCGGGTATTTGCTTAAAATATTAACTTCAACTCCTGGAACATCTCATATGGTCCATGACGTTCAAAACGTCTTTGAAGTCTCGATTCTAAGCCATTAAGCATGGTGCACTAAACTATCAAGTAGTCATCATATTGAGCTAGCCAAACGTTCATAACGTCTGCATCTGCTCCTGCAATAGGTCTGTCACCTAGCGGTGCATCAAGGACATAATTCTTCTGTGCAGCAATGAGGACAAACCTCAGATCACGGATCCAATCCGCATCATTGCTACTAACATCTTTCAACACAATTTTCTCTAGGAACATATCAAAATAAACACAGGGAAGCAACAACGCGAGCTATTGATCTATAACATAATTTGCAAAATACTACCAGGACTAAGTTCATGATAAATTTAAGTTCAGTTTAATCATATTACTTAAGAACTCCCACTTAGATAGACATCCCTCTAATCCTCTAAGTGATTACGTGATCCAAATCAACTAAACCATGTCCGATCATCACGTGAGATGGAGTAGTTTCATTGGTGAACATCGCTATGTTGATCATATCTACTATATGATTCACGCTCGACCTTTCGGTCTCCGTGTTCCGAGGCCATATCTGTATATGCTTGGCTCGTCAAGTATAACCTGAGTATTCCGCGTGTGCAACTGTTTTGCACCCGTTGTATTTGAACGTAGAGCCTATCACACCCGATCATCACGTGGTGTCTCAGCACGAAGAACTTTCGCAACGATGCATACTCAGGGAGAACACTTCTTGATAATTAGTGAGAGATCATCTTAAAATGCTACCGTCAATCAAAGCAAGATAAGATGCATAAAAGATAAACATCACATGCAATCAATATAAGTGATATGATATGGCCATCATCATCTTGTGCTTGTGATCTCCATCTTCGAAGCACCATCGTGATCACCATCGTCATCGGCGCGACACCTTGATCACCATCGTAGTATCGTTGTCGTCTCGCCAATCTTATGCTTCCACGACTATCGCTACCGTTTAGTGATAAAGTAAAGCATTACAGCGCAGTTGTATTGCATACAATAAAGCGACAACCATATGGCTCCTGCCAGTTGCCGATAACTCGGTTACAAAACATGATCATCTCATACAATAAAATTTAGCATCATGTCTTGACCATATCACATCACAACATGCCCTGCAAAAACAAGTTAGACGTCCTCTACTTTGTTGTTGCAAGTTTTACGTGGCTGCTACGGGCTTTAAGCAAGAACCAATCTTACCTACGCATCAAAACCACAATGATAGTTTGTCAAGTTGGTGTTGTTTTAACCTTCGCAAGGACCGGGCGTAGCCACACTTGGTTCAACTAAAGTTGGAGAAACTGTCACCCGCTAGCCACCTTTGTGCAAAGCACGTCGGGAGAACCGGTCTCGCGTAAGCGTACGCGTAATGTCGGTCCGGGCCGCTTCGTCCAACAATACCGCCGAACCAAAGTATGGCATGCTGGTAAGCAGTATGACTTATATCGCCCACAACTCACTTGTGTTCTACTCGTGCAAATAACATCAACACATAAAACCTAGGCTCGGATGCCACTGTTGGGGAACGTAGTAATTTCAAAAAATTTCCTACGCACACGCAAGATCATGGTGATGCATAGCAACGAGAGGGGAGAGTGTGATCTACGTACCCTTGTAGATCGACAGCGGAAGCGTTAGCACAACGCGGTTGATGTAGTCGTACGTCTTCACGGCCCGACCGATCAAGCACCGAAACTACGGCACCTCCGAGTTCTAGCACACGTTCAGCTCGATGACGATCCCCGGACTCCGATCCAGCAAAGTGTCGGGGAAGAGTTCCGTCAGCACGACGGCGTGGTGACGATCTTGATGTACTACCGTCGCAGGGCTTCGCCTAAGCACCGCTACAATATTATCAAGGATTATGGTGGAAGGGGGCACCGCACACGGCTAAGAATATGATCACGTGGATCAACTTGTGTGTCTAGGGGTGCCCCCTGCCCCCATATATAAAGGAGCAGGGGGAGGTGCGGCCGGCCAGGAGGAGGGCGGGCCAGGAGGAGTCCTACTCCCACCGGGAGTAGGATTCCCCCCTTTCCTAGTTGGAATAGGATTCGAGAGGGGGAAAGAGGAGAGAGAGAAGGAAGGGGGGTGCCGCCCCCCTCTCCTTGTCCTATTCGGACTAGGGGGGAGGGGCGCGCGGCCCAGCCCTGGCCACCTCTCCTCTCTTCCACTAAAGCCCACTAAGGCCCATATACCTCCCGGGGGGTTCCGGTAACCTCCCGGTACTCCGGTAAAATCCCGATTTCACTCGGAACACTTCCGATATCCAAATATAGGCTTCCAACATATCAATCTTTATGTCTCGACCATTTCGAGACTCCTCGTCATGTCCGTGATCACATCCGGGACTCCGAACAAACTTCGGTACATCAAAATGCATAAACTCATAATATAACTGTCATCAAAACCTTAAGCGTGCGGACCCTACGGGTTCGAGAACAATGTAGACATGACCGAGACACGTCTCCGATCAATAACCAATAGCGGAACCTGGATTCTCATATTGGCTCCCACATATTCTACGAAGATCTTTATCGGTCAGACCGCATAACAACATATGTTGTTCCCTTTGTCATCGGTATGTTACTTGCCCGAGATTCGATCGTCGGTATCTCAATACCTAGTTCAATCTCGTTACCGGCAAGTCTCTTTACTCGTTTCGTAATATATCATCTCGCAACTAACTCATTAGTTGCAATGCTTGCAAGGCTTATGTGATGTGCATTACCGAGAGGGCCCAGAGATACCTCTCCGACAAACGGAGTGACAAATCCTAATCTCGAAATACGCCAACCCAACATGTACCTTTGGAGACACCTGTAGATCTCCTTTATAATCACCCAATTACATTGTGACGTTTGGTAGCACACAAAGTGTTCCTCCGGCAAACGGGAGTTGCATAATCTCATAGTCATAGGAACATGTATAAGTCATGAAAAAAAATAGCAACATACTAAACGATCGGGTGCTAAGCTAATGGAATGGGTCATGTCAATCACATCATTCTTCTAATGATGTGATCCCGTTAATCAAATAACAACTCTTTTGTTCATGGTTAGGAAACATAACCATCTTCGATTAACGAGCTAGTCAAGTAGAGGCATACTAGTGACACTCTGTTTGTCTATGTATTCACACATGTATTATGTTTCCGGTTAATACAATTCTAGCATGAATAATAAACATTTATCATGATATAAGGAAATAAATAATAACTTTATTATTGCCTCTAGGGCATATTTCCTTCAACTACAACATCATATTTAGATAGAACATAATGCTCGTACAACAAGACAGTACAAACAACTAGATAGAACTACATCTAAATTAACGGTATGTACAACTAAACCTACAACATACATCATAAAAACTGCATGAAGTCATCATCGTCATCCTCCGTCGATGCAGAACTCTTGCCCTTCGAGGATGCAGAACTCTTACCCTTGGACGATGCAAAACTCTTGCCCTTCGAGGATGCAGTACTCTTGCCCTTGGATGATGCAAAACTCTTGCTCTTTGATGATGCATAACCCGGAAGCGGCGGCATGAAGATATCATCTTCGTCCTCGCTCTCCTCAGTCCATAAAAATGGATGCTTTTCTGCAGTCCTTCTGAAAGTTTCACACTTCGGCTCCACTACCTTCTTCCACCTTGCATGCAACCTAAGAAGTTCTATACGTACCTCCTCATAGGTCCTTTCAGGCCACCCAGACATACGTAATTCGTGAGCCAACCCATTCATTATGGTGTCACTACCGGTGAGTTCGTCCCATGGAACTATCCTATTGTCCATCCTGAAATCGGTAGCTAGCCTCAGAAGAGTCCTGCTCATCTCAGGGTGAAAACTACGATCGAAAGGATAATGAGACATCTCAACTACACTACACTGGAATGCTTATCCTCCTCCATCTGAAGGGGGTTTTATAGGTAGGGAGGAGAAAATGGCGAGAAAGAATGACTGCGGTATGGCGGGAAAGGGTTGGCGGGAAAGGGTTGGCGGGGAAGAGTTGGCGCGAACATATGATGGAAAACGGGTGGCGGGAAAGAGTTGGCGGGAACATATGGTGGGAAAAAGGTGGTAGGAAAATATGCGGGGAAAGGGTTGCGCGAAATACGTCATAGTTTATATAAAAATCCAGGGATCGTTCAGGACAAAAATGGTGGCATGCACCAGTCGGCCCACAGCAGGCCAATTAGTCCCTGGCGGCCAACCGCAGGCCAATTAGTACCTGTCGACCCACTGCTGGCCGACTAGACCTGAACTGGTAGTCGACATGCCAATCGGCCAGCAGCAAGCCGATAGGACCTCGGTCGGCCTGCTGTGGGCCGACTAGGTCCACTCGGCCTGCTGCGGGCTGACGGTGTATTATTTTTGAAAATTATTTTTTGGGCGTAATATTGTGCAAATTAATAAAAAATGTATTATTTAAAAAAATTAGCCACACATGCACACCCAACCTTTATGAGCACCCTGTCGATACTGAGCCGGCACAACATCTTGAGATTAACAAAGTCGCCATAGACGTCTTCGTAGTCGACGAGAGTGTCTCCTCCTACTGAACGCACATCGCCGAAAGGCCTAAAATAAATCCAGGAAAATGCGACCACAAGTACTAAGTCTAGGGCGGCTTGAACTCTGGTGTGTTGGTTCCACCACAAGGAACCTAGGCATCCCATTTCTCTGTACATATTGCTTATCCTAGTGTGGATTCTTTTATGGGCAATGGCATGATAACTCTTTTTCCTCGATAAAGGGCATTTGTACTAACTCAAAATGAAGCAGCAAGTGGATACAAATAATCATGAGCGACATTATGGCTGCTGCATAATTAGGATGGGCATAGCAAAAAGTAACAAGTTCGAGAAAAAAGTAAATAAATATGAATATGAATATGAATCCAATAATATAATTTTTTGGAATATGAATATGAGTATGAATCCAATAATGAAAAAAAGGTCACAAGTGTTTTCATTGGAAACTTATTCTGAATATGAATCCAATAATATTGCCAAATTTATGGTTAATGTTTAAACAAAATACTAAGAGGGCTAATAAATCTAAGAGGAGGAAGTACTATACTATAATCACCATGTGACATTTTGGTGCAGTCGTTTGCAATAAGTCGTAAGAAATTAACCACTAATTGAATACTACAGTACAAGAACCGTTGGATATTCATAGCAATGAGGCAAGAGCTAAGACTGACGGCACTTCCTCGGAAGCGCCGCGGGAGGCAAACCCTAGCGTCACTGCCGGACCCCTCCCCCACTCCCCTCCCTCTTCCCTCGAAGTTTGGTCGTGTCTCCATGTGCGGGGGATTCGGCGTGAGCCGAGTTACTCAGGACTGGATGCGGCCCTTGGACCAGGGCCAACGGCTATGGTGGAGTGAAACAAGGGTGTTCTGGTGAGGAGGTTTGTAGGGGAACAGTTCTAGGTTGTTGATAGCAGATTTGATCGCTTCGGATTTTGGGGGTGCTTGCTTAGGCATAGCGTTCGCCTTATATGACTTTGATATTTTTTGACTTTTTGTGTGTGTATGTGGGTTTGTGTTGGCTGTGTGCATCCTATCTATGCAGAGGACAAGTGTGTGCTCATTTTGATTGTATTCGCTTGATGCTTCATTTTGAGTAATAAGTTCCACCCTTTGTCAAAAAAATGAGGAACGGGTGCTCCGATGTGATCGAGCCGCCAGTCGTCGGCACAGTGGGTGCCGGTCTTGGGTCGCTGATCTGGTCAAAGGCGTGTCCTTTGGTTGTTCTCGTGGTGGTCTAGCTGCAGGGCAGTGGCCCAGCGGGGGGGGGGCATGATGATGGTCGGGCGGCATGGTTGCGGGTGGTTGATATGTCTCCATCGTATCTACAATTTTTTATTGTTCCATGCCAATATTATACAACTTTTATATACTTTTGGCAACATTTTATATTATTTTTGGGACCAACATATTGATCCAGTGTCAAGTGCCAGTTCATGTTTGTTGCATGTTTTTTGTTTTGCAGAATATCCATATCAAACGAAGTCCAAGCGCGATAAAAAATTATGGAGAATTGTTTTGGAATATATGTGATTTTTGGGAGGTGGAATCAATGCAAACGGAGGTCCACGACCTTCACAAGACACCAGGGTATAGCCTCCCCCCTGGCGCGTGGTGGTGCCTTGTGGGCACCCTGTAAGTCGGTTAGGGCTCTACTTAGGGCGCAAGGAAGCTTATATTCAAAAAAATCATGTTAAAGTTTCAGAACAATCGAAGTTATGAATCTCCGGATATTTAAGAAACGGTGAAAGACCAGATCTAGGGAACGTGAAACAGAAGAGAACAGAGAGGCAAATCCAATCTCAGAGGGTCTCATGCCCCTCCACCGCCATGGAGGCCATGGACCAGAGGGGAAACCCTCCTCCCATCTAGGGGGGAGGCCAAGGAAGAAGAAGGAGGGGGCTCTCTCCCCCTCTCTCTCTCGGTGGCGCCGGAGTGCCGCCCGGGCAAGGATCGTGACGCCGATCTACATCAACAACCTTGCTACATTCAACACCAACTTTCTCCCCCTCTATGCAGCAGTGTAACCTCTCTATTCCCGCTGCAATTCTCTACTTAAACATGGTGCTCAACACTATATATTATTATCCAATGATATGTGGTTATTCTATGATGTTTGAGTAGATTTGTTTTGTCTTATGGGCTAATTGATGATCGTGATTGGTTTGAGTTGTATATTTTATTTTGGTGCTGTCCTATCGTGCCATCCATGTCATGCAAACGTAAGGGGGTTGTTGCATATGGGAGTAAAGGGAACTTGATACTTAATGCTATGGTTGGGTTTTACCTTAATGATCTTTGGTAGTTGTGGATGCTTGCTAGATTTCCAATCATAAGTGCATATGATCCAAGTACGAAAAGTATGATAGCTCATGCCTCTCCTTCATATAAAATTGCAATAATAATTACCGGTTTAGTTATCAGTCGCCTAGGGACAAATAACTTTCCTGTGTGGCAAAAACTATCTACTTTTATTATCTTGCAATTTATTCGTAGTTTTATTCTCGCAAAGTACTTCTAGTTTTATTCTTGTTCAAGGTAAAGCAAACGTTAAGTGTGCGTAGAGTTGTATCGGTGGTCGATAGAACTTGAAGGAATATTTGTTCTACCTTTAGCTCCTCGTTGGGTTCGACACTCTTATTTGTCGAAAAAGGCTACAAATGATCCCCTATACTTGTGAGTTATGAAGACCCTTTTCTAGTGTCGTTGCCGGGGAATAATAGCGTGGGATGAATATTCTTGTGTGTGCGTGTTTGCTTTATCACTAAGTAGTTTTTATTTCCTGTTCTAAGTTATTCTCTATCTTTAGTTATGGATATGGAACACGAAATGCCCAAAAAAGTTGTACTTGCTACTCATGGAGATGGAGAACCTCCTAAAACTCTCGATGCTCATTATGTGAAAAATATTAAACACTAATTTGGTAATCCTGAGAAAACCCCATTCAACTTGATAATGGGAGACACGTTGGATGAAAGTGAATACTTTAGGGATTATCGCCTTGACTCAAAAAGGGAAACCGTTATGGGATCAAATTCATATGTTGCATTGGCATGCTCGGGATCTATGCTTGAGATATGATTATACTTGTTGCTCTAGGATGAAGGCACCACACCTTCCCTTTCCATGCAAATTTAATGATAATGAAAACTTAGCTTCTTATGCTTATGGTATATATATATGATTACTATGATGTGGAATGAATAGAAGAATTTGTTGCTTTTAAGGGTGCTTATGAAATTGAATATATGTTTGAAAAGTATGAAGATTATGATGATGATGTTTATAGACCTGAAAATTTTGCTATACTTAAATATTGCTATGAGAATTATAAATACAATTCCAATATTGATGTATTTCTTGAGAAAGTATCCGCTGTCCAAGAAGAGACTAATATTTTGCAGGAACTATGGAAGAAGAAATTGATGAAACTGTGAGCTCATTGGATGAAAAAGATGATGATGAGAGCGAAGAACAAAAGGAGGAAGAGCGGATTAGCTACCCATGCCCACCTTCTAATTAAAGTAACTCTCCAACTCATACATTGTTTAATGTCCCTTCGTTCTTACCGAAGGATGAATGCTATGATGATTGGTACGATCCCATTGATTCGTTTGAAATATCCTTTTTTGATGAAATGGATTCTTGTTATGCTTGTGGCCAAGATGCCAATATGAATTATGCTCATGGAGATGAACTTGCTATAGTTCCTTATGTTAAGAATGAAATTGTTGCTATTGCACCCACATATGATAGTTCTATTATCTTTTTGAATTCTCACAACTACACTATAACAGAGAAGTTTGCACTTATTAAGGATTACATTGATGGATTGCCTTTTACCGTTGCACATGATGATTTTGATGAGTATAATATGCATGTTCTTTCTGCTCCTACTTGCAATTATTATGAGAGACGAACTATATCTCCGCCTCTCTATGTTTCCAATACTATAAATTGCAAGAAATTGTTTATACTATGTATTGGCCTTTACTTGATGTGCATGAATTGTTCTTTTATGACATGCCGATGCATAGGAAGAGAGTTAGACTTCGTTGTTGCATGATATATGTTGCGTTGTGTTCACTACTAAATTTAAATTATTGTCAATTAGAATTGGCTTTGATATACCTTGGGATCTGGGTGGATCAATTACTTGGGCACTTTATGCCTAGCTTAATGGCTTTAAAGAAAGCGCTGCCAGGGAGACAACCCAGAAGTTTTAGAGAGTCATTTTATTCTGTTGTGTGCTTTTATAAAGTTTAAAAACAAAAAAATATAGAGGGGAACTTAAAAATTTTCAAAAAGAAAAGTGAAAGTAAGAAAGACGAGCACCGTTGAAGTGGGGGAGCTCCTTGAACTTTGTTCATGCCCATGGAAACTTTGCAAATCTTGAATTACATAAATTTTTCAACAAAAATAATTATCCCCTTGTACAAATCCATTGTATTATAAAAATAATTATCCCCTTGTAAAAATCTATTGTATTATAAAAATAATTCATCAAGTAAAGATGATAGCATTTGCATGACAGAAACATGTCGGTGAACTTTTCTCGAAATCAATGAATTTTTCCAAATTTGTGAACTTTTTTTGAAATTTCATGAAGTTTATCATAAATTTCGTGAACTTTTTGCAAATCCGTGAAGTTTTCTCAAATTCACGATTTTTTCAGTTTGTACGAACCTTTTCAATTTTATGAACTTTCTTCAAATTCATGTTCTTTATATTGTGCATTCTTTTTTTTCATTTTATCATACAATAATACACATAATAGGTTGGGTTTGTAATAAGAAAAGTTTATCCTCAAAATAAATAGCAAAGAGACTTTGGCCTAGTGGTTGCGGTAGAATGTTTGGGTATAGGTGGTTAGAGATCAATTCTTGGTTGTGCCATATTTTTTAGCATTTTTTGCGATAGGCCAACCTTCCTCGCGCCTCGTTGCGTTTCCTGGGGAGGCCTGCTAGGCTGCCTTGCGAGCCGGTTTCCAGAATTTCCTAATACATTTTTTCCTTGTTCTGTTTTTTTCGTTTTCCTTTATTTCTTTTTCCTGTTTTTTCTTCTCTCCTTTTCCCTTTTTTGTTTATTTTTCTTTTGTTACTATTTTGGTTTCTTCACTTTCCTTTCTCTTTAACTTTTCTTGTTTTCCTTCAGTTTTAATTTTATTTTTTGAAAAATTGTTGTGTTTTATTGTTTTGTTCATAAGTCTGAAAATTTTCCAGGTTTTTCATTTTTTTGTACTTTTCAATAAATGTTCATAATTTGAAAAAATGTCCCCATTATAAAAAAATCTTCACAAATTTAAAGATATGTTCGTGTTTCAAAAATGGTCCTCAATATCTCCATTTTTTCAGGAGTTCAAAAATTGTTCACAATTTTCAAAACATGATCGTTTTTCAAATTTTGTTTGGTACGTTTTTCTTCACAATGTTCACAACTTTTTGAAAAAAATTCGGAATTTCAAAAAAGGTTCCTGCTTTTAAAAAATGTTCTTACTTTCAAAAAATGTTTCTTCTTTGAAAAATGTTCCGACTTTCAAAAAAATGTTCATGTTTCCATTTTTGTAGGAGTTTCAAAAATTGTTCATAATTTTTCAAAAAAAGTTCGTGGTTTCAAATTTTGTTAGTGTTTTTTGAAAATTGTGCGGAATGTTTTAAAAATTATTCAGAACCTCAAAAAATGTTCTCATTTTCAAAAATTGTTTACAAATTTGAAAAATGTTCCTGTATTCAAAATTGTTTAATTTTTTAAAAAATGTTCAAGTTTTCAAACAATTGATCGTAATATTGAGCAATGTTCCTTTTTTTCAAGAAAAGGTTGCATTTTTTATAAACTTGTTCTTAATTTTGAAAAATGTTCTCGTTTGCAATTTCTTTCTTTTTTGCAAGAAAATGTCTGTGAATCCCAAATAATGTTCGTGTTTTTATAAAATGTTTGAGTTTTCAAAAATTTCTTCAGAATTTTGAAAATGTTATCGTTTAAAAATATTAAGTTTTTCTAAAAAAACATGTTTGAAATTTCAAAAATGCTTAAATTGGCTGCAGCTTATAGTTCATATACACCAGGCTGCAATTTTATACACAAATTCCCAGGAATTATAGTGGCTAGCGACTTGGTTCCTTATCAGGAGGTGATCGTTTTGATCCCTCAGTGGAACTTTAGGTTTTGGGATTTTTAGAGAATTTTAAGTTTTATCGTTATCGTTTGTTTCTTTATTTTAGGGTTGCACTGCACATTTTAGCACAAGAGCTTTTTGTCCGCTGTGGTTAGTGCAGCACACGCATCACCCGGAAGTTATGGGTTTGAATCCCAGTGTGAGCGTGGTTCTTTTGTCGCATTTTTCATCTCGCGAAAATCAAATGTGCCAGCCCAGGTGCGCGAACCCTTGACTCTTCGACACAAGCAGCGTCACATAGGAGCTCCCCGTCAAAGGTAAAACTGTACACAGCCCACACCTCTGTCTCCTTCGCTAGATTTAGTGTGCTCGGCCCATCTATGCACACACGTAATGTTTATGTGAAGCTCCCAACTAGTTTTGGGAAGCTTCTAGAAACTTTTGATCTAGTTTCTTTTGATGTTTCTAGATTTTTTTGGTCTGGTTTCTTTGGATGTTTCTTTCTTTTTTCGGTTTTACTCTTTTCTTCATCGGTTTTTTTCCTTTATCTTTTTTTTTCAAATGCATGGAATTGTTTCCAATTCATGAACTTTCTCAAATTTGCGAACTTTTTTCAATTTCAAAACCTTTTCAAATTCATGAACTTTTTTTAAAACACAAGACATTTCTAATATTTGTGAAAAAATATCATAATTGATGATTTCTACTATCAAAATCAATGAACATTTTAAATTAGGTGCAAATTTTCAAATTGGTGCATTTTGAAAAAAATGATGAACATTTTTCAAATTCGTGATGTTTTATTTATTTATTGAACTCTTTTAAAATTTATGATTTTTTTAGTTTTTGTGATTTTTTTAAATTATTGAACTATTTAGATTTAAGAAAAATATTTCATGAATTTTTTATATTTCATAAGTTTTTACACATTTATGATCCTTTATTCATATTTGTGAACTTTTTTCTCAAAAGTATAAACTTTTTTTATTCTCACGATTTTTTTAAAACCTAAACTTTTTCTAAAAGGTCACCGGTCAACATGAGCATTGTCAATGATCAACAGCGGTGAGGCAAACTGGGAACCAGCCAAACAGAGTGAACCAAGGAGATAAAAAACCAAGCAAATTAGATTTATTTTAGCAAAGACATCGAGGAATGAAGCAAGCGCTTGAAACGCTATATTGGCCTAGCTCAGACGAGGGCAGTGAGTGAGTGTCAATTCCCCAATTGGCGCATAAGGCGCCACCTAGGAGCAGTCCTAGTGCTCCATCCACTTAGGAGCCTCTGCAGCTAGTTCCTATTCAACACTTATGGCACACGTTATAGGCTATTCTATCAACTGGTTCCCACGCCCGAATCAGTCGATCGTAGTAGTGGGAGGCCCATCTTTCATGCACTCGGCAGGAACACATGTTAGTTTTAGGAAGCTTCTAGAATCCTCAAACCTGGTTTTTCTTTTTTGTTTCTGGTTTTCCTAGACTAGGTCTTTGTCTTGTTTTTTTACTTATTTCTTTTCTGTTTTTCACTTTTCATTTTTCATTTTATTTTTTAAAATGCATGGACTTTTTAAAAAATTTACATTCATGAATATTTTCAACTCCAATTTTTAATGTTTTTGCTTGAATCTCATGATTATTTTTCAAATTCATATTTTTTAATTTCCTGGACTTTTTTTAATTTACTAGAATTTTTCAAATTTGTGAACTTTTTCCAAATTCAATTAACTTTTTAAAATCCATGCACTTTTTTCCAAAATTAAGAAATATTTTAAAATTCGAGAAAATTTTAAATTTTGTGAACTTTTCCCAATTATTGAACTTTTTTGAAAATTTAACCTTTTCGTATTTATGATTATTTTCTTAGTTTTCAATGGTGAATGGTCAACTGGATTTATGAACTGTTTTCAAAACTACCGAATTTTTCGAATTTGTGTTTTTTATTTTATTTTTTTATAGTACGAAATATGAGTATAGTAAGAATAGCGAATGGAAAAATTGAAATTGGCGAGCAACCGAGAGGGCGGAGAGGGAATTGGTCCGCTTGCATCCCTTTTCAGCACCTGGAGAGCCGAATAGGAGGTCTCACGGTCACGACGATATGTAGAGATCAATTCAGTGCTTATATGGACTCTTCACTTGTGGTGTTTGGAGGTGTAACTGACACTACTCGCTTGGAAACTGTTGCTTGCCAGGAAGCTATTGGAAATTAAGAAGGAGCATCAAGTGTTGATGATTAATAAGACCACTAGTTTCGAGAAAAAGAGCAAGGGGATGTGTCGGTGTCAAAACCGGCGGATCTCAGGTAGGGGGTCCCGAACTGTGCGTCTAAGGCGGATGGTAACATGAGGCAGGGGACACGATGTTTTACCCAGGTTCGGGCCCTCTTGATGGAGGTAAAACCCTACGTCCTGCTTGATTTATTCTTGATGATGTGCGTATTACAAGAGTTGATCTACCACGAGATCGGAGAGGCTAAACCCTAGAAGCTAGCCTATGGTATGATTGTATGTTGTCCTATGGACTAAAACCCTCCGGTTTATATAGACACCGGAGGGGGCTAGGGTTACACAAGGTCGGTTACAAAGGAGGAGATATACATATTCGTATTGCCTAGCTTGCCTTCTACGCCAAGTAGAGTCCCATCTGGACACGAGACGAAGTCTTCAATCTTGTATCTTCATAGTCCAACAGTCCGGCCAAAGGATATAATCCGGCTGTCCGGATACCCCCTAATCTAGGACTCCCTCAGTAGCCCCCGAACCAGGTTTCAATGACGATGAGTCTGGCGCGCAGTGTTGTCTTCGGCATTGCAAGGCGGGTTCTTCTCCATCTTTTGAACGTTTGTAAAGCAGTGTCCGGTCCCATAAATGTTCGGACCTCTTGGCTTCTGTGCCCAATAAGGGCTTTCTCCCACGCGTCGACTGAATACGAGGCACCAGGGTGTTTTTACATTCGCCCCCCTAGCCAGATAAATAAATTGTCTATTAAAGGGATGGGGATCCTTAGATCCGATCCATACCATCCTCCCTAGAGAGAATCCATCAGAGCGCGTTCCGGAAAGATCCATTCCAGCATGGCCGACCTCCTCAGCTCCTCCTCCCGCCCCCGAAGCCCTAAGCCCGGTGATTGGGAGAGGTGTTCAGTCCCACCCAGTCGATTAGTCGAACTGCAGACTAAGGGATTTCTCCCTCCGGCGTATATGGTGCCCGTTCGAGCCGGGCTTGCCACCTACAATGGCGGGGAGCAAGCGGAGAGCTTTCCCTGTCCCTCTATGGGGGAACGGGTCTGCCTTGTTCCCTATTTATTACGGGGACTCGGATTTCCAATTCATCCGTTCCTCCGCGGGCTCCTGGAGTTCTACGCCCCCCAATTACACAATTTCACCCCCGCCTCCATCCTACATATCGCCGGCTATGTTGCTCTCTGCGAGTTGTCCCTGGGCTGCGAGGCTCACTTCGAGCTATGGAAAAGGCTATTTTGCCTCGTCCCTCGCACACAGAGGGGGTCACTTTATCAAGTGGGCGGAGCCGAAATATGGCGCATCGCCGATACCGGATACCCGTCCGGTACTCCGAAGAAGTCATCCGAAGACTGGCCTTCAGAATGGTTTTATATGGAGGACGTTCCCTTTCTGGACCCTGTTCGGCGGGGTCTTCCTGAGTTCAACAATGCTCCTCTTAAGAAACGCTGAAGTTGGCGCCCACAGAGCCCCCAGGTGGAAGACAATGGAGAAGTCATCTATCTGATGAACCGGATTAAAGCACTGGTTCGATCAGGATTGACAGTAATCGAAGTTATGTCGATTTGCATAATGCGGGGAGTGCAACCACTTCAAGATCGTGGGCACCCCTTGTGGTGTTTTAACGGGGCAGATGATGCCACCTGCTGCAGGCGTAAGGGTCCGGACAATGCTGCCGCTTTAGCAAAAATTCTGTCCGAATTGTTCAAGGGTGAGGAAGAGGAGTTCACCCGCATCAAGCCACAGGATGGATTCTCCATGTACAATCCTCCAAGATGGGTAAGTTATATCTCCCTACTCCCCTTTTTCCCGCATTCTTTGTCGTAAGTATTCACCTTGTCACTTTGCGGCAGGAATTGTGAAAAGCCATAAAGGAGGTCAGCAGCCCTTCTCCGCAACCAGAGGACCCTGACCGGGCCCTCGACTCCGGACTTGAAGAAGACCCGGTTATATTAGTGGAGCTGATAGACCGGCAGTTCTATCAGTTAAGCTGCGATGATGCCATGGTGGCCATTACGGTCGACTATCCCGGACTGCTCCCTGCATCGCACGTAAGAAAAACCAAAAAATCCCAACTTCGAAAACTAGGATCCCCTTTTAGACACTTTACCCACCATATACACATGGCATTTTTACAGGGAAGGCATTCGGGACACCCTGCCGAACCCGCGGTAACTCGCCAACAAGAGGCACCGAGGCCGGGTAGGCCAAAAAGGAAGGCGGTCAGGACGGAGACGCCGGTGCAAAGGTATGAAAAACCCCGCTCCGTGGTTGTCGTCTTTCTCGAAATATAATGACGCACGTGTTTCTTTAAGAGAAAAAACACTCGCTGGAATATGTCCGGCCATGTTACTAATCACGCTTCCACAACCGGGCGCCAGGACCGGACATAGAGGCGGAAGCCGATATGGGGCGGGCGCTGGATAATCCCCCTATAGAGGATGCAGATAGATTATCCGCTACAAACTCAGAAGTGGAAAGCGCCATGAATCATAGGCGCCGCCGGGCCGTACTCCGTGACGCTTGTTTCTCACCAGAGGCATTTGATGCCTTCAATTCTGGAGAGGCGTATCTCCGAGCTGCTCAAGATGGTCTAGCCAGAGCCACGGATCAGTATGTAAAGGATGTACGGGTAAGTAAATCTGATGATTTATATGTATCAGTAGCCCCTAAGACTTGAAATAGTTAGCAGAACTGATTTAAGGATCATCTTTATTGTGCAGGTTCTTACAGAGAAGAATACTAGGCTGTCACAGGAGCTAGAGGAATGCAAGACCCAACTGCGGGCCGCTGTTGCCGCATTGCAGGAATCGAAAAAGTCACCCGATGGTAACATTTACTCTAAAGAATGATGGCTACCATATAGTGTGCGGCGTGGCTGCAGATCTAACAATAGATGTTGCAGATGAATCCGGAGAAAATCCGGAGGATCAGCATGTTATGGGACAGCTAGAGGCTGGCAAACGCGTGCTGAGTGAGGTTAGGCGGGAGAAAAACAATCTCCAAGACGCCAATATCAAGCTGAGCGTGGAACTAAAAGACGTTCGAGCCCAGCTTGCAGACTCTGAGAAGGAGAATAAGCGGCTTCAGCGCGGCATTTTCAGTAAGTGCTTGAATGAATCCTTTTAAAGAAGTTTGGTGAAGAAGTCGACTAACAACGTTATATCTGTAGGTATGCTGACGGGCCGTCCCGCGGAGGAAATGCCCGGGTCTACGGGTGATCTTCTATCCGAGCTCTCACATCTGCACAAACAAGTTTGACAGGTGATGCAAGGTGTTGCCCAGGCCTTGTGGCCATCCATCTCCCTGCCAAAGGGCGTTGCAGAGCTTACGGAGAAGCTCAAGGGAGCACGGCGGCGCTTCCGATTATGGAAGATATCGGCCTACCGACAGGGTGCCAGAGAAGCCTGGGCCATGGTGAAGACACGATATACCAAGGCAGACCCAAGGAACCTGTGCTCCTGTACATCGCCGCCACCAGCCGGGTAGTCAGCACGGTCATTGTAGTGGAACGCAAGGAGGAAGGCAAGGCACTACCTATCCAGAGACCGGTATATTACCTGAGCTAAGTGCTGTCGACCTCCAAGCAGAACTACCCCCACTACCAGAAAATGTGCTATGGTGTACACTTTACTGCCAAGAAACTGAAGCCTTACTTTCAAGAGCATCCAATCACGGTGGTCTGCACGGCCCCGCTTGCCGATATCATTGGTAGCCGAGATGCTTCCGGCCGAGTGGCCAAGTGAGCCATAGAGCTGGCTCCCTACACCATCCACTACCAGCCCCGCACCGCTATCATGTCACAAGCACTGGCCGACTTCCTCGTCGACTGGGCCGAGACCCAGTACCTACCTCCAGCGCTTGACTCCACCCATTGGCGGATGCATTTCGACGGCTCCAAGATGCGCACCGGCTTGGGAGCCGGCGTCATCCTCACCTCTCCTAAAGGCGACAAGCTCAAATACGCACTGCAAATCCATTTTGCCGCCTCCAACAATGTCACCGAGTACGAGGCGCTCATTCACGGGCTCCGGCTTGCCAAAGAACTTGGCATTCGCCGGATCTTGTGTTATGGCGACTCAGACTTAGTGGTCCAGCAGTCATCTGGCGACTGGGACGCGAAAGATGCAAACATGGCGAGTTACCGTTTCCTTGTGCAGCAACTCAGCGGGTATTTCGAAGGGTGCGAGTTCCTCCATGTGCCAAGAAACGACAACGACCAAGCAGACGCCTTGGCTCGAATCGGCTCTACCCACCAAGCAATACCATCCGGCGTCGCCCTTCAACGCCTCCTCAAGCCGTCTGTCAAGCCTTCACCAGAATCAGACTCCATCTTTGTGCCGGCTCCTCCCGAAGACGTCGGATCCGACCCCAGAGCCCCGGCAGACGGTACGGGGATTTTGGCAGATGGCTCCAAAGCCGCCACAGTCGAACCCGGCCCGGGGACTGCGGCGGCGGACTCGAAGACTCCAGTACTCGACCCAAGGGCCGCGCCAGCCGGCCTGGGGACTTCATTAACCCAGCAAGCGGTTGTTGACTCCAACCTGCCGCCTCCCAGCCCAGCCACCCTCGTCCAAGTCGCAGTTCTGGCAATCGAAGAAATAGCAGCACCCTCATGGGCCCAGCCCATCCTCAAATTCCTGGTAAGCAAAGAGCTGCCGACTGATGAGACCTCAGCTCGGCAAGTACAACGCCGAGCGGCAGCCTACACCATAGTTAACAGAGAGCTGGTCAGGCGCAGCGTCACTGGTATCTACCAGCGCTGCGTAGAGCCAGAGCAAGGCCAAGAAATTCTCAAAGACATCCATCAAGGCGAGTGCGGCCACCATGCGGCTTCAAGAGCACTCGTCGCAAAAGCCTTTCGACACGGTTTCTTCTGGCCGACTGCCTTAGAAGATGCCAAGGAATTGGTCCGAAAATGCAAAGGGTGCCAGAAGTTCAGCTCCAAGCCACACCAGCCGGCTTCTGCACTCAAGACCATCCCCATTGCCTAGCCTTTCGCAGTTTGGAGTCTAGACATGGTGGGACCATTCAAGACTGCACGAGGTGGCTTAACTCACTTACTTGTCGCAGTGGACAAGTTCACCAAGTGGATAGAAGCGAAGCCAATCAAGAAGCTGAACGGTCCAACTGCCATGACTTTCATCTCTGATATCACAATTCGGTACGGCATACCACACAACATCATCACTGACAACGGCACAAATTTTTCCAAAGGCGCCTTGGCCCGTTTTTGCGCAACACAGGGCATCCGACTAGACCTAGCATCCGTCGCCCATCCATACTCAAACGGCCAGGTGGAGCGAGCAAACGGCCTCATCCTGTCCGGCATCAAACCCCGGCTGATCGAGCCTCTGGAGCGCTCGGTCGGCTGCTGGCTCGACGAGCTACCAGCTGTCCTCTGGATTCTGCGCACAACTCCAAACAAGTCAACCGGCTTCACGCCTTTCTTCCTCGTCTACGGTGCCAAAGCCGTCATCCCAACGGACATAGAGTTCAACTCCCCACGAGTAACCATGTACACCGAGGAGGAAGCAGAAGAAGCATGACAAGACGACGTCGATCTGCTGGAAGAGGGCCGGCTATTGGCACTCAGCCGGTCCAGCATCTACCATCAGAGTCTGCGCCGATACCACAACAGGAAGGTCAAGCCAAGATCTTTCCAAGAAGGCGACCTTGTGCTCCGGCTGATCCAGCAAACAGCCGGCCAGCACAAGTTGTCGGCGCCTTGGGAAGGCCCCTTCATCATCAGCAAGGTGCTCGGCAACGACTCCTACTACCTAATTGATGCTCAGAAGCCCCGAGCATGCAAGAGGGACGACTCCAGCAAGGAGACAGAGCGGCCATGGAATGCAAATCTCCTTCGAAGATTTCACAGTTGATGCAGTATGTACCACGCTACCTTTTGTATTAAAGTACCAAAACTTCGGGCCCCCCGAGACGAGCTCGGGGACTGCCCTCTTTTGTCTGTATGATAAAAATCATGCCTACAAGTATGTTACTCTTTGTTATGCCGCTTGGCACCGGGCTCGACAAGTCGGCCCGGGGACTTGCTGCCTTGCACTGTGAAATGCTTCCTGCAGCCGGACAAGTAGTGTGTAACACCTAAACCGTCTCCTGTCAGAAGCCGCAGCTCGCAGAGCGACTGTATGGTGGGCGGAGGTAAGGTAGAATGGGCATTCGCATGAAAAATGGCTAAGGACTCAAAGCATAAAACATAGCTCAAGACGGCTTCCAGCCTTTTTTCGCAAACCGACTCTCAAATAGTCGGATTGCCGCCTTCTATTCAACTTGCTCAAAAACTCTTAAAAACGGCTAAGTACTTGCCTTCCCAAAGTAGCCAAGCATTTGATCCAGCGGCAGTTCGCAGAGCGGCTGTCCGATTGGCAAGGAAGGCAACTAAGAGAAAGCGGCAAAGGAAAAAAAGCCAAAAGAGCAATGAGCAAGAAAATATAGAATTCGGATAAATATATTTACATAACGCAGGCCCTTGGCCGAATCTTTGAGCAGAAGTTCAAAATACAGCCCGCGGGCTGTACAACCCGCGGGTGGAATTGTGCGAATTAACAAGTTCTTCAAAGACTACTGAAGCAGATAAAATAAAGATAAAGCGGCAGCTTAGGAAGCAGCAGACGCATTCGGAGGGTCGGAGGAGGCGGCAGCGTCAGGCGTCGGGGCGGCTGGCTGGGTAGTCTCGGCTTGATCGCCTCTAGCGGCAGTCGGCGCGGTCGCACGCGGCTCGTTGCTGGTGGCGCGGTCGAGCTAAGGCTGGCCGTCTGCTCCGTCTTCTGGTGCCTCCGTCTCGCCTCCGTCCTCCGCCTCGCCTTCCTCCTCGACGCTGGAGCCAATCACCTCCGCTGAGTCCTCGCCGTAGTCTGGGTTCATCCCAAACCACTCCGGCGGTACCTCCTCGCCGTCTTTAGACCGCTCGGGGACGAAGATGCTGGTGTCGGTGTACTCGGCGATTGCTGCAGCACGCTTGACGAGGGTGTCTTCCGCAGCTGCCAGCTCCGGCTGGGCCTCCGACCGAAGTGTGGCCAGCCGGTCTAGATCCAGCCCCGGATACCATGCCTTGACGAACTCCAAGGCCCAGCGCGCTCCAGCTTGGGCTGAAGAACCCTTCCAGGCCTCAAGACGACCAGCCGTGACCTCTAGCCAGTCGGCCGTCAGGCTGGGGGTGCGCGGAGCCTGCATGTCCGGCCATAGGGCGGCAATCGCCTGGGCACCGACACGCTGAAGCCGGCGCAGCATCCGGTGAGTCGGTCGAAGGCGAGCCTCGATGCTCAGGATGTGCTCGTCAAGGGTTCGGGGGGCGTCAGCGGCGATCTCTGCGCCCTCCGACCCTCACGGTCAGCCTCGATGGCTTGGATGGCGGCCTGCGAGTGCCCAGGAAAGAGGTCTGCCAAGACGGAAGAAACGAAGAAGCAAGTCAAAAACCAGGAGTCGGCAGCTCAAAGAAAGAAAGTAAAGAAACTCACCATCAACGATGTCTTCAATCTCATGGAAGCCAGAGGTCAGCATCGCCTCCTTGTCAGACCAGGAGGAGCGCTCGCTCGCGAACTCGGCCAGGAGGGCGGTTTCCGTCTCTTCCGCCTTCCTCTGTGTCTTCGCAAGCAGCTCCCTCTGCTCTGCCAATTGAGTGGCCAGCAGATTGCGCTCTGTGGCGAGCTTACTGCACTCCTCCCCTTTGGCGCGCAATGTGGAGTTGGCTTCGCTCAGCTGCTGTTGAAGAGCAGCGTTGGCTCCTGAAAAGAAGGAAGAAAGAAGGCATTAAGTCATCAATAAAGAAGGTCGCAGGGGAGATCCGGCCCGACTGCTCAGC
Organism: Triticum urartu; assembly: GCF_056163025.1. NCBI lineage: Eukaryota > Viridiplantae > Streptophyta > Magnoliopsida > Poales > Poaceae > Triticum > Triticum urartu. Next base: position 152,801,620 of record NC_141873.1, read on the forward strand.
AGTCGGCCCGAATCTCGGGGACTACAGCCCGCGGGTGCGCCAGCGCGCCCCCGCAAAGAAGAAAAAGGATTTACTCCGGCTCTCCGACAAGTCGGCGGTCCGCTCGCCCAACTCTTCAACGTTATGGTTGAAGGCAGTGACGCGGAGGTTGTGGTAGTCCTGCGACAAGTGTTTCGGACAAAAGTTAGTACCCAGAGTTCATCAATTGGAGTTCCGGGCCGCCTGCTCAGCAGCCAGCCCGAGACTCGGGGACTACACCCAGTGGGTGCGCTGGCGTGCCCCCACAGAGAGGAACAAGAAAACAAGGACCAAAGGAAAAAACATACCCGGACGGCTGCCCGCGATGCCAGGTACGCCTTGGTGCAATTCTTTAAGAGCATCTAGTGCCACCCCTAGTTGGTTTTGGAGTATTGACGACAAACCTAGTTGAGGGACTAATGTGTTTGTGAGAATTGCAGGATAACACAGGTAGAAGTCCCTCATTGATTCGGTTTTACTACCAGAGATGACCCCTAAAAATGTATGAAGACATTGAAGTCAAAGGTGGTATATGAAGATATTCACATTGAAGACTATGACAAAAGAAGACACGTTATGAAGCCTATGGAGCTCGAAGACTTAGATCTTTCGTAGTTCTTTTTCTTTTGTGTTGAGTCATAGGAACCACCGTACTGTTAAGTGGGGTCCAGGAGAACTAGTCAGAATGACTGAAGTGATGCCTAAACCAAAAACCTATGTCTTCGAGTGAAGACAATGAGAGCGAATCTTGTCCAGAGCCGGACAAGTCAGCTTTGCTTGTAGCCCAAGTAAAGTTGCCATGAGAGTTTGAAATCTGACCGTTGAGACACGTGTCAGTTCCTTAGTGACCCAGGGTCATTTCGGACAAATCAGGTCGGGTTGCCAAGTGGCTATAAATAGCCCACCCCCTACAACCATAAATGGCTGGCTGCTCAGATTTTAGTGCACGGCTTTTGTCGTTTGAGAGCAACCCACCTCGAAGCCTTTGAGAGAAAATTCCTAGCGAGGAGAAAGCCCTAACCACCCAGAGCCAGAGTAAATTGGGCATCACTTAAGTCTTCTTGTCTGAGTGATCTGAAGACTTATTACACTTGAGGACTGTGCATCCTACAGATGGTTAGGCGTCACGTTCTGAGCATCCAAGAGACATTGTGGATTGCCAGTGAACGAAGTCTGTGAAGGTTTGGGAGTCTACCTTGAAGACTTACTAGAGTGATTGGGCGAGGACTATGTGACCTTAGCTCAAGGAGAATACGGTGAGGACTTGGTGTCCTGAGCTGCGTGTTCAGGACTGGGTGTCCGGGACTGTGTGTCCTAAGGTTTAAATACCTAGCCGCTCCAACTAGACGTACACTTGTCACAGCAACTGGAACTGGTCCAACACATCATTGTCTTCAACGAGTCACTGGTTTCATCTTCACTTCCTTTTACTTACTGTTACGCATTGTGAAGCCATTGCATGCTTGCTATATCTTTTGTCTTCACAACGTAACTGTATGATTTGTTTGGCTTCATAACTTCTTCCTACCTGATCCTTATTACACTGCAGCTACTTATCATTGTGCTTTCACTCTATTGAATACTTGACCATGGCTTGCCTAGTGTAATCTAACTTCCGCTGCATACTGATAGGCATATCTCTACTGTTTGTCTTCATAACTTCCACGTTTTGAAGACTTTCATAAAAATCACCTATTCACCCCCCCTCTAGTCGATATAACGCACTTTCAATTGGTATCAGAGCAAGGTGCTCCCTTGTTCTGTGTGATTCGGTTTAACCACCTGGAGTTTTAGCTATGTCGACTGCAGGGATAATTAAAGTCTCCGCTGCGTGCCCCATCTTCGATGGAACTGAATATCCCTACTGGAAGAATAAGATGCGTATGCATCTTGAAGCCATTGACGTCGACCTATGGTATGTCGTCGAGAATGGCGTTCCCAAGGCTGGAGAAGGTGTCACTGCTGCTGATGTCAAGAAATTCGTTCAACTGGACTCTACTGCCAAGAACATCATCTGTGGTCATCTGACCAAAGGACAGTATGGCCGTGTGAGTGCTTTGAAGACATCCAAGCTGGTCTGGGACTGGCTCTCCAAGGTCAATGAAGACATCTCAACACAGAGAGATCAAGGAATCAGTGTCCTTCGCAATCTCTTCAACCGCTTCAAGCGAAATGACAATGAGAATGTCCAGCACACATTTGACAGACTCACTGACATCACAAATGAGCTTCAAGCCCTCGGCGCTACTGAGATCACCAAACATGAAGTCGTCAAGACGCTGCTGAGATCACTTGATAGTTCGTTTCACATCCTAGCCCTGATGATTCAAGAACGTCCTGATTTCAAGACACTCGATCCATCTGACATACTTGAGGGGCTCAACACACATGAGTTTCAGCTTTCTGAGAAAAGAGATATCTACCGTCCAAACTATGGGCGAACTCGTGCCTTCAAGGCAAAAGCTGTTTCCTCATCTGAAGAAGAATCTGACAGCAGTTCTGATGATCCTGAAGACATTGGAAGGGAACTTGCAATGCTAGTGAAGAAGTTCCAAAAATTCACCAAGAAGAAAGGCTTCAGAAAGTCTTCACGATCAAGCTCAAGGAATGATGAAGCTTCTGCTCATGACTACAAGAAGAAAACATGCCACAAGTGCAAGAAAACTGGACACTTCATCTCTGAGTGTCCACAGTGGGACAATGAGAACAGAAAGAAGAAGAAGAGCAAGGAATATGAATCTGACGACAAGAAGAAGAAGAAATACACAAAGTCTTCTTCCAAGTCTTCCTCAAAGTCTTCATCACACAAGAAGAGCTCATCTGGCAAGGCACGTGCGTTTGTTGGCAAGGAAATGGATTCAGAGGAGGAGTCCGCTTCTGAGGAGGCAGAGGTGGAGTCTGAGGAGGAGTCTGATTCTGGCATTGCAAGTCTGGCTACAGCATACGTCGCTAAGTCCATCTTCAACACTGAAGACAATGATTTCATCACCGACACCGATGCAAATGACAAGGACTACTCCACTCCTACCTACTGCTTCATGGCACACGGTGCCAAGGTAAACAAACGCACTACTCACTATCAAACATCTAGTGACGATGACTCTGATTGTGATTCAAAACCCAGTTACAAAACACTTGCTAAAATTGCAACTGAACAACAGAAAGCCATGGAACATATTCAAAAACTGTTAGACAGAAGCGATGATCTGTTGGGTGCTGAAATGACTCGATCTGAATCCTTAATTGAAGACATAAAAAATCTTCACGTTAAGTATTAGGAACTTGAAGATCATCATGATACTCTCTCAACAACTCATGAAAAGCTTTCCTATGATTATCTTCAAAGGAAGCAAGAACTTGAGAAATTGAGAGCGTCTCATGAAGATCTTTAAAAGGAAAACGAGTCACTTCGCGCCGAATAGATCAGTTCCGCTCAGGAAGGATTTGAACCACCATGTCTTAAATGCATTGAGCGTGATAATGCTACTTCTGTTGTTGAATGTTCCACTGCTACTGCTGTTGCAATATCTTCAACTGTTGATGTGGTAACTAACCCCTCTGCTGAGGATACCACTGCTATTACTGATGAGAATGCTAGGTTGAAGACATTGCTTGAAACAGGGATGTACAAAAGTCTTAAAGGACATCAGACATTATGTGATGTCCTCAAGAAGCAGATTCTGAACCGAAACCCTAGGAAAGAGGGTGTTGGGTTCGTAAGGAAAATAAATGCAGATGGCTCTTACTGGAAACCTGAGCAGTACCCCAAAACCAAGTGGGTTGCTGCAAAGGAACCTTCAGCAGATCCATCCAATTTATCTGGCTTCACTTGTGCTAACCCCATTATCATTGATGAATCCTTTGATGCAAACTATATACTGTTTAAGAATCAAAATGGTGAAGTGTTTGCCAGGTACATTGGTACTAACTGCAGGAATGGACCGCCTATGAAGAAGATCTGGGTTGCGAAAAAGTGTCTGGAAAATCTTCCTGTGAATGTCTTCATGACACCTCACTTGAAGAAGATAAACCTCAGACCAAAGGCTTCATACGGTCCAAAGGCTTCATACAAACAGAGGACTCACCTGAGTTACACTAACGCAAATGTTTTGCAGGGAAACCATACTCAGGCATATGAATATGAGAGCGGTTCATCAAACCGTCATGTTCATATGACCAAAAATTATTCTGCTTATTCTTATGAGTACTATTGTCCACCTGCAAGACTGTTTGCTAAGGCTTCAAAGTCAAAATTCTCAGATGCTGCACTTAGACTTATTGCTTCTAAGCCACCCTTGAAGATGTGGGTGGTTAAGAAGGCTTAACTCTCTTTTGCAGGGAAAGGTCTCCAGCAGAAAACCAAAATCTTCTGACGCTATTGCTGGGGACCTTAAAAATCTTGTAGGGCACAAGATAAAATGCCCAAATGGCATCATTATGTACTTCGTTCCTGAATCGCATGCTACTCTCCCTATTAGTCCTAATCTGGATCTAAGTTTTCATAACCCACTGGTTCGTCAAATGTTTTTGCTTCACAATTCTCTTCGTGAAGCCTATCCCCCTAACTGCACTGTAGGGTACGACACCAGCGTCTTCAAAGTCTTCAGAATGGATTATTGACAGTGGGTGTACAAATCACATGACTGGCAAAAGAAGCCTTCTTATGGACTCAACCTTACGTCCATCCGACAAGAGCCACATCACATTTTCTGACACTGGTAAAAGTAAGGTATTGGGTCTAGGTAGAGTTGCAATCTCAAAGGATCAACACATGGATAAAGTCATGCTTGTTGAATCCCTTGGTTTCAACTTAATGTCTGTCTCAATGCTTTGCGATTTGAACATGGTCGTAATATTTGGAAAATATCGTTGCCTGGTACTAATGGAATCTGACAAGTCTCTAGTGTTTGAAGGGTATCGGAAAGATGATTTGTATGTGGTAGATTTCTCAGCAGGGCCACAACTTGCAGTATGTCTTCTTGCAAAAGCTTCAGAATGCTGGCTTTGGCATCGGAGGCTTGGGCATGCTGGCATGAGGAACCTCCACACCCTTGCGAAGAAGAAACATGTCATAGGCATCGAGGGCGTCAAGTTCAAGAAAGATCACTTATGCGGTGCCTGTGAAGCAGGGAAGATGACGAGGGCAAAACATCCCTGGAAGACAATCATGACCACTACTCGACCCTTCGAAATGCTTCACATGGATCTTTTTGGTCCCACTCACTACTCAACTTTTACTACTACTGCTTGCCTCTATGGCTTCGTTATTGTTGATGATTATTCTAGATATACTTGGGTGCACATAATTCTTTACAAGACTGAAGTGCAGGATGTCTTCAGACACTTCGCCAATCGTGCTATGAACAATTTTGGCGCCAAGATAAAGCACATCAGAAGTGACAATGGCACTGAATTCAAGAACACTGGCCTTGATACATATCTTGATACCTTGGGCATCACGCATGAATTCTCAGCTCCGTACACGCCACAGCAGAATGGCGTCGTCGAACGCAAGAGCAGAACACTCATTGAGATGGCCAGAACGATGCTAGATGAATACAAGACTCCAAGAAAATTCTGGACTGAAGCCATTGACACTGCATGCCATACAATCAATCATGTTTATCTTCACAAGCTTCTGAACAAGACATCTTATGAGCTCCTTACTGGCAAAAGGCCAAATGTCAGTTACTTCAGAGTATTTGGCGCAAGGTGTTGGATCAAGGACCCACATCACACCTCAAAATTTGCACCAAAAGCACATGAGGGTTTTATGCTTGGATATGGAAAAGATTCGCACTCCTACAGAGTCTTCAATCTCTTTCATTACAAAGTGGTTGAAACAGTGGATGTGCGGTTCGATGAGACCAACGGATCACAAAGAGAGCAGCTGCCAAGTGTGCTAGATGAAGTTCCATCCAGTGAATCAATCAAGCTAATGGGAACTGGAGAGATTATATCCAGTGAATCAATTCTGAAGAAGAACTTATCATTTCAGCACCTGATCAACATGAAGACATTGCTCAGCCTGAAGACATTCCTTCCAACAACGACAGTGAACAGCAAGAGCAAAGTCTTCGCCCTGTACATCCTCGCGTTGCCAATGAAGTGCAGATTGAAAGAATAATTGATAGCATCAATGCACCTGGTCCACTCACTCGTTCAAGGGTAACTCAGCTCGCAAATTTCTGTGGGCACTTCGCATTCGTCTCAATATCAGAACCCAAGAAAGTTGAAGAAGCCTTCATGGAACCTGAATGGATTCAAGCTATGCAAGAAGAGCTTCAACAGTTTGAGCTAAATAATGTATGGGAACTGGTTAAGCGTCCTGATCCACGGAAGCACAACATAATAGGCACCAAATGGATATACCGCAACAAGCAAGATGAGCATGGTCAAGTTGTCAGAAACAAAGCTCGTCTCGTTGCTCAAGGATATACTCAAGTGGAAGGCATTGACTTCGATGAAACATTTGCTCCTGTGGCTAGGCTTGAAGCCATACGCATACTGCTGGCCTATGCAAATCATCATAACATACTTCTATATCAAATGGATGTGAAGAGTGCCTTTCTCAATGGCAAGATTGAAGAAGAAGTATATGTTGCACAACCGCTTGGCTTTGAAAATCCAAAACATCCTGACATGGTATACAAGCTCAACAAGGCGCTGTATGGCCTCAAACAAGCCCCTAGGGCCTGGTATGACACACTCAAATACTTCCTGAAGAGCAAAGGCTTCATACCTGGTTCCCTAGATCCCACTCTTTTCACGAAGACATATGATGGTGAACTGTTTGTGTGCCAAATATATGTGGATGACATTATCTTCGGCTGCACAAATCAGAAGTACAATGAAGAGTTTGGATATATGATGCAAGAGCAATATCAGATGTCCATGATGGGGGAGCTGAAGTTCTTCCTTGGTCTTCAAATACGACAACAACGCAATGGCATCTTCATATCTCAAGAGAAGTATCTCAAAGATTGCCTGAAGAAGTTCGGTATGCAAGACTGCAAAGGCTTCACAACACCAATGCCAGCCAAACATCATCTGGGTCCTGACGACAATGGTAAAGAGTTCGATCAAAAGGTATACCACTCCATGATTGGTTCTTTACTTTATCTATGTGCATCTAGGCCAGATATTATGCTTAGTGTTTGCATGTGTGCTCGATTTCAAGCGGCACCAAAGGAGTCGCATCACTTAGCTGTGAAGCGAATTCTTCGATATTTGGCTCACACCCCAACGCTAGGATTATGGTATCCAAAGGGCTCAGAGTTTGATTTGGTTGGATTCTCGGATGCTGATTATGCTGGTGACAAAGTTGATCGCAAGTCTACATCAGGCACATGTCACTTTCTGGGACGATCACTTGTATGTTGGTCTTCAAAGAAGCAGAACTGTGTATCTCTCTCCACTGCTGAATCTGAATACATTGCTACTGGATCTTGCTACGCTCAGCTTCTGTGGATGAAGCAAACACTCAAGGACTATGGCATTCATCTGAAGCAAGTGCCACTTTACTGCGACAACGAAAGCGCCATCAAGATTGCCAACAACCCAGTTCAGCACTCGAAGACAAAGCACATTGAAATTCGTCATCACTTTCTCAGAGATCATGTTGTGAAGGAAGACATTGATATCATACACGTCAACACTGAAGAGCAATTGGCAGATATCTTCACCAAGCCCTTGGATGAGAAGAGGTTTTGCAAGTTACGGTGTGAGCTAAATATCCTGGAATCCTCAAATGTCCTGTGATCAGGCACACATCCTAACCCTTATGCATGTTGATGACTTAGATGTGCAACACACGAAGTGAAGTATATCTTCAATCAATGAAGACATACATTCTAAGTGTGAATACATTAATGTGGAATTTGATTTCGGAGCGCCACGATAATTGTGCGCCGTGTCTGGGTCTAATACTTCCTATACGGTGGGTAACGCCACCACCAAACGTTCTATTCTGAAGTGTTTCTCTCATGGCGTTACCTTGCAATGTCTTCACATTTGGTTTGGTTTCGAACATGTCTTCATGATTATCTTCACTACATTGATTGTATAGATATATATATATATATACTAGTGTTCTGTCCTCTACATCATTCACTTATAGCCATGTCTTCTTGGTTGAATCTTTTTTGAACTAAGTGAATGTGATCAGACCCTAATCTCTCTATGCTTTCTATCTCAAACTCTATCTCTCCAAGTCATATGCATTCTATTGAAACTGTCGAATGTCTTCACTGCGTCCTTGTCAGCAGAAGATATAGAGACAACCATAAAGTCCGTTTTCAATGCTCATTCCTCCACATAAAATCCGGAGAAGCAGGAACGACCACCCGACAATCCAGGCGTGCGTGGGACGTGGAACAAACCCCAAACTTCCGCAAACTGGCCACGCATTCCTCAGATGCGAATCGCCAGGGGCACCTGTGTAATAGCACAGTGCCACCCCTGTGCCTATAAATTCACACTTAGCGCGGTCATTATCTCCTTCTTCCACCCTCGCACGAACCCTAGCGCCACCGCTAGCTCTCGACGACGCCGGCGACGAAGCGCTTCGCTGCCGCAACCTCTCCGACGCCGTCTTCACGCTGATCGCGGACATCGTCCTCTCCGCCGTCGCCGTAGGTGTCTTCCGTCGCCAAGTTAGGGCACGGAGGATTGAACTGCTCGGCATCATCTCCCACTCTGTCTAGCAGTTCCAAGTGTGGTAAATAAAACTTCTTTTTACATCCCCTTTTGATCTCATGGTTCTGTCACTTTCTACCATAAGAAGTTTCTCTTCACACAAGTTAGATCTCTCAAGCTGCATCTCATAACATGCCTAGTATATTCACTTGTGCTTCATGAAGTAGTCAGATTCCTCACTTGTACTGATCTGTGGGTTCGTACAAATCTGGAACCAACTTCTTATCTATGAGTGAATGTCTTCGCACGATGAGGTCAATGTCTTCTAAACTGATTAATCTTCAAAACCTTCTGAGAATGCATATGACCTCTTCTCCTTCCCTCGCACCTTAATGTTGTCACAGGTACATGTCCGTGGGAGAATCCTTTGGTTCTCATAGTCTGCATTCATTTGCAGAGTTCTTACAGCATCACATAAATTCTCCTGAAGCCAGTTCCTGTTGGTCCAGCAAAAGAAAGCCTTTGAAGCCTTTGAACGTCTTGAAGCCTTCCAAGTTAAGGTTTATGGCTTCAGAAACAGCAGCAAGGAAGGGGGGCAGACAGAGACATGGAGGAACATCCAAAGATCTGCCTGATGAACTGGCAGAAATGTACAAAACAGATCCTAAAGAGAATTATGGTCAGCGCAAGACCCGAATCCAAAGGATTCGACGCTATTGGGCAGAACAATGGTTCAAATACCGCTTCACAACCCAAGAGTATGCTGAGAAAAGTGCCATCAAAAAACCGTGGGGAGACATCTTATACAAGAACCTTGTACCCAGGTCCAGAGATGAAGCTATTGCCCAAAGCTTCTATCCATGCATGGTTCGTGGGCCATAGCCTGATGATGCACATCTGTCGTCACTACTCTGGTGTCGTGACGACAATCTGTTCAAGCGCAACTTCCAGTTTGCCCAACAATCAGCGAAGCAGAACAAGAAGAAATTTGGATTAGACTTCAACCCTGGTCCCTCAGCTCCAAGGGCAGATGGCACACGAGACGCAGAACCCAATATCATCAGTCCGTATGCCAACCTTGAGGGCCTCATCACCCGCATCTTAGTCCAAGGGACTGCCGTGAATGACCCTCCAGCTGACTCTGAGTCTGATGAAGCTCCTGCTGTACCGAAGCCAAAGCAGTCGAAGAAGCCAAAAGCTTCAAAGCCGGCCCCTTCACCAAATATCTCAAGGGCGAAGCCATTGGCAACTGCACCTCCTGAAGACAGTGTGCAGTCTGAAGACGTATCCCGCGTCTCCAAGCCCCAGAAGGCCAAGATGCCTCAGCCACACACCGGCAAAGAGCTCACAGCTGCTGCCATTCTGCGCAGCGAAGCCATTGATCTGTCAAGTGATGAAGATCTTGGAGATGACGCTCTTGAGCAGCTCATCAAGAGCAAAGAAGAAGCTGAAATCTTCAACAATTTGCCTCTCTTTGATTTCGCCATCATCCACAACTTCATCGACGAATGGTTTGCCACACCAAACATCAGCTTCGAAGATCTGCAGCTGCCCGTTGGCCTCAGCGTCGCCTTCCAAGGCGCTATTGCTTCAGAACTTGCAATTGCCCAGCGCATTGTTGAACTGAAGCAGAAAATTGATCATGAAAATGCTCAGTTCAAGAAGCATATGGCCAAGCTCAGCGTGCAAGAAGTGAAGAGCTTCAAGATCATGTTGCATGAGCTAAAGGAAAACTTTCTGAAGAAGCATGCAGAAGCTCAGGGTTCACGTGAGTGGATGAAGTCTCTGGCTGACAGATGTGTGCAGGCCTACAATGAGGTTGAGAAGCGCAAGGCACTTGGGCGTCCTAGCATCGACCCCAAGATGGCTGCAAAGAAAAAGAAGAAGACTGTTCCAGCTGAACAAGAGGCACCTAGGCAGGAAGCAGTTCCGCTTGTCTTCCCAACTGCAACGACTGGCTCGAAGCCAAAGAGCCGGTCAACAGCTTCAGAGCTTAAGAAGACAAGAACTGCTGAGGCTGAAGCCAGGAAGAGGAAAAGCTCTGAAGCCTCTCCTACTGCCCCCAGCAAGAAAAAGAGAAAGACCAAGAAATCTCGGGCTGCTCCCACAGAGCCCTTGATAGTTGAACCTATTTCTATGGTTCACCCTGACGCAGAACGTCAACTGACGGTTCATGAGCCTGCTTCCACAGAGGCTCCTGTTCCTGAAGACATTCCAGCAGCTGATCCCATTGCTGCTGAAGACATTGGTCATCGTGACAATGTAGAAGATGATGCAGCCCTTCCTCAATTAGAACACAGCGAACTCATCAGCATTGGTCGTCCACTGACGCCAATTGCACAGGATGCTTCATGGGCAGATCGCCCTCAAGAGGAAGAATACAATGAGGCCCAACCCACTCCAACCCCACAGGCGTCGTCTGCATTCCGCAGGCTTCGCAAAGGTCCAAGGCCTCAAGTGTATGTTGAAGACATTCCGGCTGCATCAGCCGCAGAAGAAGCACCACAAGAGGCCACTCCTATGCTTCACCAAGAAGCAGTTCTCCAGGAGAACGTGCTTGTGACCGACCCTCCAGCTAGTCAAGCGGAGGCTGAAAATAATGAGGCTGCCACAACCAACACTGAAGCCAATGTGGATCCCTCCCCACCAAAAGCTTTAGAAGACAGCGAAGCTACTGATCCAGACACTTCTGTTCCTGAGTCTGCTGCAGGTCCTCAATTTGATTACCATGTTGAGCACAGGCCTCATGTACAGAAGCCAGTCCCAAGGCTGCCGAGGTTCCCAGGTCCTGCATCAGCACCTGGCTCCTTTAACATCAATAGCTTCAAGGTAGATAATACGTTCTTCAACAGCTCCAAGAACCCCTATTCAAGGGAAAGGATTTCATCAGATAGGTTCTGGAGCTATCCTCAGCGCAGCTACTATTCATGCATCCTATACAACCAAGGTCGCATCATCCCGCACAAGCGCCTTGATGTTGAAGCCATTGCTGGTCTGCCCTGTTTAGAGGAAGCATTGGATTGCTTCAAGCAAGTGGGTCTGCTGCAGTTTGTAACTGATGAAGAGCACTGGAATGAAGAGCTTCTGCTGCAATTCTATGCCACCCTCCACATCAAAGGATACAACAGAGATCCAAAGACTTGGGCCCTGGAGTGGATGACCGGCAATGTCCATCACGAAGCCAATGCATTTGATATCATTGAGCTCACCGGCCTGCCCACTCCTGGCGAATTTTTCGAGGAAGGCTGTCCACTACACACTGAAGCTCTTGAGAGCATATTCCAGAGGCCTGAACCGAATATGAGTCAGATGCTCTCCATGATGAAGCCATTGCCCCACGATGCTCCTTATCCAATAGAGTTCTTCGTTGAAGACTTTGAGTACCTGCCCAGAACCATCTATCACATTATCCGATGGACTCTCTGGCCTATCAAAGGGCACTCTCCAAATGCCAAGATCGAGGGTGCAATGAAGACCCTGATATTTTGTATCCTTCATGGCAAATGCTTCAACGCACAAGATTTCTTCATACGCCAACTTGCTGCATGAGGCTCAGATTTACTTGGTTTGAAGTTCTATGCTCCTTGGGTAATGAGACTGATCAAGCTTCACTCTACGATCTCATATCAGCCCTCAGCCCGCAACCATCGGATCTTCTTGCCAGATGTGGATACCTCTGCTAAAGCTATATATCCTGAGCCTGCCAAGCAACCTTTGTGTCTTCAGAATGCAGAACACCAGAGCTTCACTCAGAACGTTGAAGGTGTTGAAGCCATCTCCAGGGTGTATCCTTTGGCTGGCACTACACGTGCACCACACCCTGCTTCAACTGAATCCACTGACAGTGCCACTGCTTCAAGACCCAAGAAGCGCACTCGTATTCTCAATGACCGAGAGCTTCTTGTGGCCCTTCATCAAAAGCAGGATAGGCATCATGACCGGTTGAAGAGACAGATGAAGAGCCTCTTGGTGGATGTAAATTGCATCCGAAATCTTGCCACCAAGAACGCTTTCGTTGCCCATGAAACCTGTCGCCGCACATGGAAAGGGCTAACGATGATGCTTTCTGAAGCTGATCTTCAAGAGGATGGCTTCACTGAGAGATTCAAGTTTGACTCCACACCTCCTCGAAGAGCTGTGCTGCTGGGGACTCCATCTCTTGAAGACTCTGAGTTTTCTTCCTCTGCTGCCACAGTCACTGCCAGAATCATTGAGGAAGAAGACGATGCTACCTCACCGCCACCTGCTTCAGCACCTCCAAGCTCTTCTGCACCGCCAAACAACACCTCCAACCCTGCTGCTTCACCTACTCCTCATAGGAACGAGTAGAGACTCTATGTCTTCAAACCTTTTTGGTCATTACTGACAAAAGGGGGAGAAGCATATGAGATTGATAGTCTTCAGCGGGTTCATATGGGCGGGTGCCTTATATTTTGCTTCGTGCTTACAACTCTCATTTTTTGCTACATTTGGTTCTTATGAGTTGTAACACCTAAACCAGATGGTCGTCTGCTACTTGTTTGCCACCCTGTTTTGCGAAGATAAATTCCGCATGTGCGACGATAAATTCCGCACTTATCTCATTCTGCAGATGTCCATTTTCCATTATGCATGTCATTATCTTCATATACTTTCACATGCATAGTGGATTGTCATCATAAGCTGAAGTGGATCTCCAAGTACAACCTGCCATGTGCATTTGCATTCCAAAAGCAAATTAACTTATATGCACATCTTCAGGGGGAGCCCTTGCAACTTATGAAGACAATTCCTTATCCTTTACAATCTCACAGACTATATTCCCCGTTGAAAACTTCAACTAGTTTGTCATCAATCACCAAAAAGGGGGAGATTGTAAGTGCATCTAGTGCCACCCCTAGTTGGTTTTGGAGTATTGATGACAAACCTAGTTGAGGGACTAATGTGTTTGTGAGAATTGCAGGATAACATAGGTAGAAGTCCCTCATTGATTCGGTTTTACTACCAGAGATGACCCCTAAAAATGTATGAAGACATTGAAGTCAAAGGTGGTATATGAAGATATTCACATTGAAGACTATGACAAAAGAAGACACGTTATGAAGCCTATGGAGCTCGAAGACTTAGATCTTTCGTAGTTCTTTTTCTTTTGTGTTGAGTCATAGGAACCACCGTACTGTTAAGTGGGGTCCAGGAGAACCAGTCAGAATGACTGAAGTGATGCCTAAACCAAAAACCTATGTCTTCGAGTGAAGACAATGAGAGCGAATCTTGTCCAGAGCCGGACAAGTCAGCTTTGCTTGTAGCCCAAGTAAAGTTGCCATGAGAGTTTGAAATCTGACCGTTGAGACACGTGTCAGTTCCTTAGTGACCCAGGGTCATTTCGGACAAATCAGGTCGGGTTGCCAAGTGGCTATAAATAGCCCACCCCCTACAACCATAAATGGCCGGCTGCTCAGATTTTAGTGCACGGCTTTTGTCGTTTGAGAGCAACCCACCTCGAAGCCTTTGAGAGAAAATTCCTAGCGAGGAGAAAGCCCTAACCACCCAGAGCCAGAGTAAATTGGGCATCACTTAAGTCTTCTTGTCTGAGTGATCTGAAGACTTATTACACTTGAGGACTGTGCATCCTCCAGACAGTTAGGCGTCGCGTTCTGAGCATCCAAGAGACATTGTGGATTGCCAGTGAACGAAGTCTGTGAAGGTTTGGGAGTCTACCTTTAAGACTTACCAGAGTGATTGGGCGAGGACTATGTGACCTTAGCTCAAGGAGAATACGGTGAGGACTTGGTGTCCTGAGCTGCGTGTTCAGGACTGGGTGTCCGGGACTGTGTGTCCTAAGGTTTAAATACCTAGCCGCTCCAACCAGACGTACAATTGTCACAGCAACTGGAACTGGTCCAACACATCATTGTCTTCAACGAGTCACTGGTTTCATCTTCACTTCCTTTTACTTACTGTTACGCATTGTGAAGCCATTGCATGCTTGCTATATCTTTTGTCTTCACAACGTAACTGTATGATTTGTTTGGCTTCATAACTTCTTCCTACCTGATCCTTATTACACTGCAGCTACTTGTCATTGTGCTTTCACTCTATTGAATACTTGACCATGGCTTGCCCAGTGTAATCTAACTTCCACTGCATACTGATAGGCATATCTCTACTGTTTGTCTTCATAACTTCCACGTTTTGAAGACTTTCATAAAAATCGCCTATTCACCCCCCCTCTAGTCGATATAACGCACTTTCAAATTCTGGAGAGCGTCGCCCTCAGCACGAAGCTTCGCCTGGACGTCCAGAAGCGCCTGGTTCAACGGCCCTGTGCCGCCTCCTCGCACCCACCCAATGGGCGCGGCGCTCGTCGCTTCGGCGTTTGGGATCGCCGAGCTGGCGGTGCCGGCCTCCAGGGGGCGGGGTGCCGAAGTCACCTTCTCCAGACGGCGGCGCATTGGCGAGCCGACTTGGAGGAGTAACCTCGCCACGGCCTCGTCTTCGGTCGGCGGCACCAGAGGGTTCGCTGGCGCTTGCCTTGCGCGCTCACACATGGCGGTGGAGGCGGCGGCGGAATGATCACGTCCGGCGTAGAGGGGTCGCCGCATTCCCTCTCCACGACGGGGTTCTCGCCGCCGGCTTCCCCAGTCTGCCCCGTGAACTCCGGAGGCGGTGGCGCAGAGTTCAGCGGGGTGACGAACACCGCCGATTGGCGGCGTGCGGCCTCCTCAGCCTGCCGCTTCGTCGCGGCGGCGGCTTCGGCCTCCGCCAGTTTTTTCTTGGCGGAGGCCTCCGCCCTATCGGCCTCCGCCTTCTCCAGGCGAGCGGCCCCTTCTTTGTTGCGCTTCTCCTGCGCATTCTGCTCTGTCGCCTCCCGGAGGTCAGCAGCGGGGTCAATCCACCGAGTGGTGGCGGACGTCTCCGCTGACCCCATGACGGAGGTGGCGGTGACCCTCTCAAGAGTGAGGGGAGCCCTGAAGCAAGGGAAGCAAGCAAAAGACTCAGACAAAGCCGCAAAGAAAGAATAAAGCATTGAAACAGAATACTCACGCGGAGACCAATGGCGGCTTCTTCACTTCCTTACGGAAGCGGATAGCCTTCGCAGCCGCCTCGTCCCGCCGGGTCGCCGCAGCCGAACCCTTGGGCTTCTTCGGCCGAATGCCGAACAAGGTCGGCATGGCCCTGCGCTTCTTCCCGCCGCCTGGAGCACCCGGCGCGGTAGAAGAGCCCGCGCCAGGCTGGCTGGCTCCTGACCGATGGCGGGGGGCGACTTCTCCCTCGGCATCGTTACCAGGCCAGTGGGCGAAAGTGGCCGAAGGCCTGAAGTCGCCTGCTGCTCCTCCTCCTCCCTCGGTGTCGTCCTCCAGAGCCACCGCCCCCAGATCGGGGTCGTCAACGTCGCTCTCCGCCCGGTCGGCAAGGAACTCGCGGGCCGGCCCCGAGGTGCCAGCTAGTGGATGAATGAGGGGATTCTGACCAAAGCCGACTGGTCAAAACAAACTCGGCGAGAAAGAAGACAATCCAAAGAAAGAAAGAAAAGGCAACTCACCACGGGCGGGGGGTTGGCGCGGGAGTACGGCTCCTTGCGGAACCGCCAATCCTCCAGGAGCTTGCTGTCCGAGAGGTAGTTCACCATGAAGGCCACCTCCTCGTGAGGCATGTCCTTGGTGCACATCCGACTCGGGTCGCGGTGCCCGCTCATTTGGCATATCATATGGGATGGCCTTGGAGTGGGAGAACTCGGCGCACCACGAAGGCGGCCAGCAGGTCTGGACCAGTCAAGCCCTCCGACTGCGTCAGCACTCGGAGTCGCGCAATGGCGCCGGCTCCCGCAGGCGTCAGCGACTTGGCCCGGTATGACCAGTTGGGCAGTCTCCCAGCCGGCGGGCCGGCTTCGAAAGCCGGCAGGTTGACCCAGTCGCCCCTCGCGGAGACGCTCCTAATGTAGAAGTACGATCTCTGCCACATCTTCACCGACTTTATCAGCGAGATGGAGGGGAAGGGGTTGTCGGCCCCCGACCTTCGCATGACAATGAAAGCGCCGCATTGAGCCGGCACACCTGCAGCCTGGGTGCCGAGCTTGGAGAAGAAGAACTCCCCCCCAGAGCTCGAGGGTGGGGAGGACTCCGAGGAAGCCTTCGCACAAGGCCACGAAGGTGGACATCAGCACCATCGTGTTGGGCATGAGGTGGTGCGGCTGGAGGCCGTAGTACTCCAGGAAGGAGCGGAAGAAGCTGCTCGCCGGCAGCCCCAACCCGCGCAGGCAGTGCGAGCGGAAGATGACCTGCTCGCCCTCCTGCGGCGCGGGGGAAATCTCCCCCCTCGGCGCAAGACACACCCGCATGTGATCCTCGCCCGGGAGCCGACGAGTCCTGCGGAGGAAATCGATGTGGTCGTCATGAACTTCGGAGCCGTCCCAGGTGCCGGAGCGCACCGGGGGAGGCGCGGCGGCGGAGGAAGAGCTCATCGCGAGCTGATCGCCGCGGCGTTCGTCGAAGCTTGGGCGCGCGGCCGTGCGAAGAAGAAGAAGGAGGAGAGCGAGAGGCAGTGAGAAGGAGGAGAGCGAGGAGTAGTTGGAAGGAGGGGCGCGCGTGCTCCGCCACGCCCCCGTCTTTCCCCGACTTATAGCCTCGCAGGCTGCGAAGCCGAGGGGGCGGTCGTGGGATTTATTGCGCCCACGGCCCCATGACCCCCACGTTCCACGAAAAAGTTACTGCACGCAGTAACTCCACGGGAATCCCAACCGTCCGCCGGGGCCGCAGCGGATCCGCTCGGGCGCCGAGGCGCGGTAGTGGCGGGCCCCGCCTACGGGCCTGTCTCGTCGCGCACGTAGGCTGGCAGTGTGGCCCAGCCACGTGTTATCGCATGACAGGCCTAGAACGGGCGGCGGCCCGGAGGCTTAGCCAGCACGCTACTTGGATCCCACCGCGACGTTCGAAAAATTGTACGAGTCAGAGTTGGGCGAGTCCGACTCCTTCTAGCCGGCCCGGCAGAAGTCAACCAAGAACCATGTGTTGAGCACCCGGAAAGAGAAACTGCCGAGGCTTCTCGGCTGATCGTCCGCGGCGCCTCACCAGCTTCGGGGACTACTGTCGGAGTAATGGGCCACGGGTAGGCCAACCCGAGCCCCAGAACCTTTCAAGACATCGGGGCAGGCTGCGCCCCTCAAGACCCCAGGACAAAGAGCCGCCTTCGAGAAGTCGACGGCAAGGTGGCCGACTGACCACTCATGGCCGAGTCCCAGGGACGACTTCAGGGAAAGCCGACTCCTGACTGGCGACTTCCAGAGAAGCCGGCTTTGGGGAGTTGGCCTGCGACTCCAACAAACCCCATGACCTCATCAAGTGGGACGGGGCAGGGGAGTGGCTACAGTAAAGCCCACTCCCGCCCCTTACCAAGGGCAGACATGGCCACAGCACGCCATACCCTGGAAGATCTCTGTGCGGCGTGGCACTGTTGCCATGCTGGCCCTGACATCAGCACTGCAGGACCGAATCCTGCACCCACGACGGCTTGTCTGTATGGCCCATAGGCAGCGGGACCTCCAGTCAGTGAGACCCCAGGAGACGGCAAGAGGACCACCAGTCGGACCCGTCAGGAGCCGGCCCTGGGGAGTCGGCCGAGCCCTCCCCCGGGGCCCACACGCCATTAATCAAGATGTGATGGAGAGTGGCAATAGTGATCGCCTGCCAGGCAGCGGGGCTGTTGCCACGACCCCTTGATCAAGCCCGCGTCATCAGAAGCACGGCTACAGTAATCAGCAGCCGGCAAGACCCGCCCGCGGCGGATGCGGCCTGTCGGCTCCGTACCAGGCCAGTCGGCGGGGCCCACCAGTCGGCGGGCCCCAGCAGTCGGCGGGGAAGACGGAGGCCAGAGGCACTGATGGCTGGGCCCGCGTCCAGCCGGATTACCATTGTACCCTTGGGGGGTAGGCCTATATAAACCCCCCAGGGCACCCATGCAAAGGGTTGGAATCCATTAGTTCTAGACCAGATCATATAGGAGGGAAAGAGCTAGCTTTGCCTTCTCCTACCTCCAGAAAACAGCTCAAGGGGCAATCGTATAAACACTTGGCCATAGTGATCATGCGGAGACCCCGCAGAGCAGCAGTAGGGGTATTATCTCCCCGGAGAGCCCTGAAGCTGGGTAAGATTCGCCGGCGTGCATGCCTTTGCCTCATCCCGTTTCCAGGCACCGGCGACGTTCTACTCGCCCCCACCATGATAAGCCATCCTTTGGCATATGTCGCACCTAACCCCCGACATTTGGCGCCCACCGTGGGGTGTGGTGCACCGCCGTCCAGAGACCTGTTCTGGACGGGAACCCTTTTCCTCACTGGCGAGCGCAGCCAGCCAGGCACGCCAGACGGAGTTGGCGCTGACGCGCTGCGCGGCGTTGAGATCGCCTGCGCAGCCAGCTGCCTGGCCGAACTTGTCGGCGAGGTTCGCCTCTCCGACGAACCTGCATCCAACGCAGGCACGGACGGCTCCGAGAGCCTCCTCGCGGGCCTCCTCGATCAACTCCACGTTTCTGGCGAGCCTGCCGTAGACTTGGAGTCTGTAGGCTCCACCGAGCCGATGCTGGTCGACTCTGACACCGCGTCGCTCGACGCGTTCCCCACTAATGTGGTGGTCTACGACGAACCTCTCCCTCGTGCGGAGAGCGACGGAAGCACCATCACTGAGGTGCTCGTCATCAATCATGATGAGCTCCCCGGCGGAGGAGCGCACGACTCACTCGGCGTGGTGCCACAAGACCTAACTGCGCCCATTCCGGAAGACGCTGACGCAGAGACGTTGGAGGCGCGCCGCCTTCAGCTCATTGAGGGCGCAAAGAAGCTGGCCAGCATGAGACGCTTGTCAGAAGCCTACCAGCGGGAGATGGATCGCGCCGTCGGCGGCTCGCCGGCCCCGGCGGGGCCCAGCCGCCTTGGCGCGGTCCAGCAGCGCGGCGTAGCCATCGCCAACCTGTTTGGGGCAAGCCGCCCCGTGTACGCTACACCAGCAGAGAACATCCGAGCCTCCCAGGCAGCGGCGGACGAGCTGGACAATTTCAAGGGTGAAGAACGCCGCCTGATGATGGAGCGAGTCTAGCGGCTCCTCGACGCGGCCGCCGCGCAGAACGAGGCCGGCTGCCGCACAGAGGCGCCGCAGCGGCAAAACGACGACCTTCACCGAGATCAAGGCGCAACGTCTCGGACGCCGACTGGCGGCGCCCGAGGAAGAAGGGACAAGGATCCAGCTGTCAGCCACAATCGGACTCGCATTACCATAGAGCGCGACCGAGACGGCCGCCCGAGAGCAGTGGAACGACGGGACGACTGTCCGCCTCCCCCTCCTCACAAGGAGAGGCGAGTCTCCCCGCCACTTGTTGACCATCCGACTCTTGGCGACCGCCTTGGCCGCCGAGAGGGAGTTGGAGATAATGACACCCGCCACCGGATCGACCGACTTCACCGATCCCTAGCGCTGGAAGAAGAAGACGAGTTGGATCCGCCTTGTTTCGGGCCCCGCATTCGAGACGAGCCCTTTCCCAGAGGGTTCACGCTCCCAAGAGACACGCCCAAGTATACCGGCTCCGTGAAGCCGGAAGACTGGCTAGTCGACTACTCCACGGCTGTCAGCATAGCGAATGGCAACAAGCGTGCCGCCGTAAAGTACGTTCCGCTCATGCTCCAGGGCATGGCCCAGACATGGCTGAACAGCCTGAAGCCCCGCAGCATCAACAGCTGGGTCGACTTCACCAAAGCGTTCGTCCGCAACTTCACCAGCACGTACAAGCGTCCTCCCAAGCCTCGTCAGCTCTCCTTGTGCGTGCAAGGCCCCGATGAGTCGACTCGCGATTACCTCATGCGGTGGGCCATGCTTCAGAACTCCTGCGAGGGCATGCACGAGGTGCAGGCCATCGAGTACTTCACAGCCGGGTGCAGAGAAGGCACCCTCCTCAAGCACAAGCTCCTCTGCGACGAGCCAGAAACCCTCGACGAGCTGCTGATCATAGCGGACAAGTACGCCACGGCCGACTCCTCCATGAAGGCGGAGATTCAAATTAGCACAACTGGTAAAGTGGCCCCTCAAGCTCCAAGAACTCCGGTGAGAGACGCCAACCGGCGACAACAGCAGGGCGACCACAAGCGCAAGGCCCCGCAGCAGGCTTCCAGCAGCCGGCAGGTCGCGACCGTTGAAGCCCAGCAGCCGGATGGGCAGCCTCCGCCCAAGCGACAGAAAGGCGGCAAGCCAAACTGGTTGCCGGCCTTCTCCTACGAGCAGACTCTGGATGGACCTTGCAAGTTCCATAGCGGCGCGAAGCCATCGAATCACACCACCCGGAAGTGCCACTGGCTCACCAGGATCGCCAAGGGAGACGGCCTCCTGCCTCCCCCGCCAGCTGGGCAGCCACCTCCGCCTCGGCCCCAGCAGCCGGTTGTCAGGCCAGTCAGCGCTGTACAAGACGAATACCCTGAAGAACACGGAGCTTATATGGTGTTTACCAGCATGGCTGATGATCGACGCAGCAGGCGGCTGCAGCGACAAGAGGTGAATGCGGTGCATCAGAGACGCCAGAGTTCATGCACTGGTCCAAGAAGCCCATCAGCTGGAGTAGGGCTGACCACCCAGAGGTGATGCCAAGTCCGGACTCCTATGCCTTGGTCTTGGACGCCACCTTTGCTACAGATAGACAAGACGCGTGTTTCTCGCGGGTTCTGATAGACGGAGGCAGCATCATCAATATTCTGTACAAGGACACCATGGAGAAGTTAGGAATCAAGCAAAGACAGCTTCAAAACAGCCGAACTGTGTTCCACGGCATTGTTCCTGGGCTTTCCTACTCACCAGTCGGCAAGATCCTGATGGACCTCCTCTTTGGAGACAAAGATCACTTCCGCCGAGAGTCTGTTTGGTTTGAGGTGGTGGACCTCGAGAGCCCATACCATGCGCTACTCGGCCGACCCGCCTTGGCCAAGTTCATGGCGGTCCCCCACTACGCCTACCTCAAGATGAAGATGCCCAATTCCAGGGGAATTCTGACTGTGGCCGGCGACTACCGGAAGTCGTCTGCCTGTGCGGCTGAGAGCAGTCGGCTGGCCGAGTCCCTGGTAATCGCGGCTGAGAAGCGGCTCCTTGAGCGAGTTGTGGCGATGGCCGGCAAGCAGCCAGAGGTATCGCCCAACCCGAAGGAGTCGGAGGCTGAAGGTTCGTTCAAACTGGTCAAAGAGACAAAGAAGATACCCTTGGATCCGGAGCACCCAAAGAGGTACGCTGTCGTAGGTGCAAACCTTGACAGCAAATAGGAAGGCGAGCTCATTGATTTCCTCCATGAGAATCGGGACATCTTCGCATGGTCCCCCAAAGACATGCCAGGTGTACCGACGGAATTCGCCGAGCACAAGTTACATATCCGATCTGATGCAAAGCCGGTC
The DNA here is from genome assembly GCF_056163025.1 of Triticum urartu. Taxonomy (NCBI): domain Eukaryota; kingdom Viridiplantae; phylum Streptophyta; class Magnoliopsida; order Poales; family Poaceae; genus Triticum; species Triticum urartu. The sequence goes on from NC_141873.1 coordinate 152,823,668, forward strand.
AGGCAGCCCCTGCGCCGCCTATCAGAAGAGAAGAGAAGAGTTGTCGGAGAAGAGATAGCCCGACTCCTAGCAGCCGGCTTCATTATGGAAGTGATCTTTCCAGAATGGCTAGGAAACCCGGTCTTGGTACTAAAGAAGAACAAGCAGTGGCGAATGTGTATTGACTACACGAGCCTCAACAAGGCCTGCCCCAAGGACCCGTTTGCTCTACCAAGAATCGATCAGGTGATAGACTCCACAGCCGGATGCGAGCTGTTGAGTTTTTTGGATGCATACTCAGGATATCACCAGATCAAGCTGAACCCGGCTGACAGACTGAAGACCGCCTTCATCACGCCGTTTGGAGCCTTCTGCTACCTCACCATGACGTTCAGCTTAAGGAATGCCGGCGCCACCTTTCAGTGTTGCATGCAGAAGTGCCTCCTGAAGCAGCTCGGCAGGAATGCCCACGTCTACATGGACGACGTGGCGGTGAAGACGGAAAGGTGTGGAACACTGCTGGAAGACCTCAAGGAGACCTTTGAGAACCTGCGCCGATTCCAGATCAAGCTCAATCCCGAGAAGTGTGTCTTCGGAGTACTAGCCGGCCAGCTCCTTGGCTTCCTGGTCTCTGAACGCGGCATAGAATGCAACCCTGTAAAGATCAAGGCCATTGAGAGAATGGAGGTACCCAGCCGATTGCTGGATGTGCAAAAGTTCACCGGCTGCTTGGCGTCCATCAGCCGATTCATCAGTCGGCTGGGCGAGAAAGCTCTCCCCTTATACCAACTCATGAAGAAGACCACTTTTTTCGAGTGGAACCATAAGGCGGACAAAGATTTTCTCCAGTTGAAGAAGATGCTGACTACTCCACCCGTCCTGGCGGCTCCGACTCCCAAGGAACCTATGCTCCTGTACATCGCCGCCACCAGCCGGGTAGTCAGCACGGTCATTGTAGTGGAATGCAAGGAGGAAGGCAAGGCACTACCTATCCAGAGACCGGTATATTACCTGAGCGAAGTGCCGTCGACCTCCAAGCAGAACTACCCCCACTACCAGAAAATGTGCTATGGCGTACACTTTACTGCCAAGAAATTGAAGCTTACTTTCAAGAGCATCCAATCACGGTGGTCTGCACGGCCCCGCTTGCCGAGATCATTGGTAGCCGAGATGCTTCCGGCCGAGTGGCCAAGTGGGCCATAGAGTTGGCTCCCTACACCATCCACTACCAGCCCCGCACCGCTATCAAGTCACAAGCACTGGCCGACTTCCTCGTCGACTGGGCCGAGACCCAGTACCTACCTCTAGCGCCTGACTCCACCCATTGGCGGATGCATTTCGATGGCTCCAAGATGCGCACCGGCTTGGGAGCCGGCGTCGTCCTCACCTCTCCTAAAGGCGACAAGCTCAAATACGCACTGCAAATCCATTTTGCCGCCTCCAACAATGTCGCCGAGTACGAGGCGCTCATTCACGGACTCCGGCTTGCCAAAGAACTTGGCATCCGCCGGATCTTGTGTTATGGCGACTGAGACTTAGTGGTCCAGCAGTCATCTGGCGACTGGGACGCGAAAGATGCAAACATGGCGAGTTACCGTTTCCTCGTGCAGGAACTCAGCGGGTATTTCGAAGGGTGTGAGTTCCTCCATGTGCCAAGAAACGACAACGACCAAGCAGACGCCTTGGCTCGAATCGGCTCTACCCGCCAAGCAATACCATCCGGCGTCCCCCTTCAACGCCTCCTCAAGCCGTCTGTCAAGCCTTCACCAGAATCAGACTCCATCTTTGTGCCGGCTCCTCCCGAAGACGTCGGATCCGACCCCAGAGCCCCGGCAGACGGTACGGGGATTTTGGCAGATGGCTCCAAAGCCGCCACAGTCAAACCCGGCCTGGGGACTGCGGCGGCGGACTCGAAGACTCCAGTACTCGACCCAAGGGCCGCGTCAGTCGGCCTGGGGACTTCATTAACCCAACAAGCGGTTGTTGACTCCAACCTGCTGCCTCCCAGCCCAGCCGCCCTCATCCAAGTCGTAGTTCTGGCAATCAAAGAAATAGCAGCACCCTCATGGGCCCAGCCCATCCTCAAATTCCTGGTAAGCAAAGAGCTGCCGACTGACGAGACCTCAGCTCGGCAAGTACAACGCCGAGCGGCAGCCTACACCATAGTCAACAGAGAGCTGGTCAGGTGTAGCGTCACTGGTATCTACCAGCGCTGCGTAGAGCCAGAGCAAGGCCAAGTAATTCTCAAAGACATCCATCAAGGCAAGTGCGGCCACCATGCGGCTTCAAGAGCACTCGTCGCAAAAGCCTTTCGACACGGTTTCTTCTGGCCGACTGCCTTAGAAGAGGCCAAGGAATTGGTCCGAAAATGCAAAGGGTGCCAGAAGTTCAGCTCCAAGCCACACCAGCCGGCTTCTGCACTCAAGACCATCCCCATTGCCTGGCCTTTCTTAGTTTGGGGTCTAGACATGGTGGGACCATTCAAGACTACACGAGGTGGCTTAACTCACTTGTCGCAGTGGACAAGTTCACCAAGTGGATAGAAGCGAAGCCAATCAAGAAGCTGAACGGTCCGACTGCCGTGACTTTCATCTCTGATATCACAATTCGGTACGGCATACCACACAGCATCATCACCGACAATGGCACAAATTTTGCCAAAGGTGCCTTGGCCCGTTTTTGCGCAACACAGGGCATCCGACTGGAGCTAGCATCTGTCGCCCATCCACAGTCAAACGGCCAGGTGGAGCGAGCAAACGGCCTCATCCTGTCCGGCATCAAACCCCGGATGATCGAGCCTCTAGAGCGCTCGGCCGGCTGCTGGCTCGACGAGCTACCAGCCGTCCTCTGGAGTCTGCGCACAACTCCAAACAAGTCAACCGGCTTCATGCCTTTCTTCCTCGTCTACGGTGCCGAAGCCGTCATCCCAACGGACATAGAGTTCGACTCCCCACGAGTCACCATGTACACCAAGGAGGAAGCAGAAGAAGCACGACAAGATGGCGTAGATCTGTTGGAAGAGGGCCAGCTATTGGCACTCAGCCGGTCCAGCATCTACCAGCAGAGCCTGCGTCGATACCACAACAGGAAGGTCAAGCCAAGATCTTTCCAAGAAGGCGACCTTGTGCTCCGGCTAATCCAGCGAACAGCCGGCCAGCACAAGTTGTCGGCGCCTTGGGAAGGCCCCTTCATCATCAGCAAGGTGCTCGGCAACGACTCCTACTACCTGATTGACGCTCAGAAGCCCCGAGCACGCAAGAGGGACGACTCCGGCAAGGAGACAGAGCGGCCATGGAATGCAAATCTCCTTCGAAGATTTTACAGTTGATGCAGTATGTACCACGCTACCTTTTGTATTAAAGTACCAAGACTTCGGGCCCCCCGAGACGAGCTCGGGGACTGCCCTCTTTTGTCTGTATGATAAAAATCATGCCTACAAGTATGTTACTCTTTGTTATGCCGCTTGGCACCGGGCTCGACAAGTCGGCCCGGGGACTTGCCGCCTCGCACTGTGAAATGCTTCCTGCAGCCGGACAAGTAGTGTGTAACACCTAAACCGTCTCCTGTCAAAAGCCGCAGCTCGCAGAGCGACTGTATGGTGGGTGGAGGTAAGGTAGAATGGGCGTTCGCACGAAAAATGGCTAAGGACTCAAAGCATAAAACATAGCTCAAGACGACTTCCAGCCTTTTTTCGCAAACCGACTCTCAAATAGTCGGATTGCCGCCTTCTATTCAACTTGCTCAAAAACTCTTAAAAACGGCTAAGTACTTGCCTTCCCAAAGTAGCCAAGCATTTGATCCAGCGGCAGTCCGCAGAGCGGCTGTCCGATTGGCAAGGCAGGCAACTAAGAGAAAGCGGCAAAGGAAAAAAGCCAAAAGAGCAATGAGCAAGAAAAGATAGAATTCAGATAAATATATTTACATAACGCAGGCCCTTGGCCGAATCTTTGAGCAGAAGTTCAAAATACAGCCCGCGGGCTGTACAGCCCGCGGGTGGAATTGTGCGAATTAACAAGTTCTTAAAAGACTACTGAAGCAGATAAAATAAAGATAAAGCAGCAGCTTAGGAAGTAGCAGACGGATTCAGAGTGTCAGAGGAGGCGGCAGCGTCAGGCGTCAGGGCGACCGGCTGGGTAGTCTCGGCTTGATCGCCTCCGGCGGTAGTCGGCGCGGTCGCACGCGGCTCGTTGCTGGAGGTGCGGTCGAGTTAAGGCTGGCCGTCTGCTCCGTCTTCTGGTGCCTCCGTCTCGCCTCCGTACTCCGCCTCGCCTTCCTCCTCGACGCTGGAGCCAATCACCTCCTCCGAGTCCTCGCCGTAGTTTGGGTTCATCCCAAACCACTCCGGCGGTACCTCCTTGCCGTCTTCAGACCGCTCGGGGACGAAGATGCTGGTGTCGGTGTACTCGGCGATCGCCACAGCACGCTTGACGAGGGCGTCTTCCGCAGCTGCCAGCTCCGGCTGGGCCTCCGACCGAAGTGTGGCCAGCCGGTCTAGATCCAGCCCCGGATACCACGCCTTGATGAACTCCAAGGCCCGGCGCGCTCCAGCTCGGGCCGAAGAACCCTTTCAGGCCTCAAGACGACCAGCCGCGACCTCTAGCTAGTCGGCTGTCAGGCTGGGGGTGCGCGGAGCCTGCATGTCCGGCCACAGGGAGGCAATCGCCTGGGCACCGACACGCTGAAGCCGACGCAGCATCCGGTGAGTCGGTCGAAGGCGAGCCTCGATGCTCAGGATGTGCTCGTCAAGGGTTCAGGGGGCGTCGGCGGCGATCTCTATGCCCTCCGCCCTCCGACCCTCATGGTCAGCCTCGATTGCTTGGATGGCGGCCTGCGAGTGCCCAGGAAAGAAGTCTGCCAAGACGGAAGAAACGAAGAAGCAAGTCAAAAACCAGGAGTCGGCACGACTTATAGTCGGCAGCTCGAAGAAAGAAAGTAAAGAAACTCACCATCAACGATGTCTTCAATCTCATGGAAGCCGGAGGTCAGCATCGCCTCCTTGTCAGACCAGGAGGAGCGCTCGCTCGCGAACTCGGCTAGGAGGGCGGTTTCCGTCTCTTCCGCCTCCCTCTGCGTCTTCGCAAGCAGCTCCCTCTGCTCTGCCAATTGAGTGGCCAGCAGATCGCACTCTGTGGCGAGCTTGCTGCACTCCTCCCCTTTGGCGCGCAATGCGGAGTTGGCTTCGCTCAGCTGCTGTTGAAGAGCAGCGTTGGCTCCTGAAAACAAGGAAGAAAGAAGGTGTTAAGTCATCAATAAAGAAGGTCGCCGGGGAGATCCGGCCCGACTGCTCAGCAGTCGGCCCGAATCTCGGGGACTACAGCCCACGGGTGCGCCAGCGCGCCCCCGCAAAGAAAAAAGGACTTACTCCGGCTCTCCGACAAGTCGGCGGTCCGCTTGCCCAGCTCTTCAACGTTATGGTTGAAGGCAGTGACGCGGAGGTTGTGGTAGTCCTGCGACAAGTGTTTCGGACAAAAGTTAGTACCCAGAGTTCATCAATTGGAGTTCCGGGCCGCCTGCTTAGCAGCCAGCCCGAAACTCGGGGACTACACCCAGTGGGTGCGCTGGCGCGCCCCCACAGAGAGGAACAAGAAAACAAGGACCAAAGGAAAAAACATACCCGGACGGCTGCCCGCGATGCCAGGTACGCCTTGGTGCAATTCTGGAGAGCGTCGCCCTCAGCACGAAGCTTCGCCTGGACATCCAGAAGCGCCTGGTTCAGCGGCCCTGTGCCGCCTCCTCGCACCCACCCAATGGGCGCGGCACTCGTCACTTCGGCGTCTGGGATCGCCGAGCTGGCGGTGCCGGCCTCCAAGGGGCGGGGTGCCGAAGTCGCCTTCTCCAGACGGCGGCGCGTTGGCGAGCCGACTTGGAGGAGTAACCTCGCCACGGCCTCGTCTTCGGTCGGCGGCACCAGAGGGTCCGCTGGCTTCTTGCCCTGCGCGCTCTCAGACGGCGGCGGAGGCGGCGGTGGAACGATCACGTCCGGTGTAGAGGGGTCGCTGCCTTCCCTCTCCACGACGGGGTTCTCGCTGCCGGCTTCCCCAGTCTGCCCCGTGAACTCCGGAGGCGGCGGCGCTGAGTTCAGCGGGGTGACGAACACCGCCGATTGGCGGCGTGCGGCCTCCTCAGCCTGCCGCTTCGTTGCGGCGGCGGCTTCGGCCTCCGCCAGTTTTTTCTTGGCGGAGGCCTCTGCCCTATCGGCCTCCGCCTTCTCCAGGCGAGCGGCCCCTTCTTCGTTGCACTTCTCCTGCGCATTCCGCTCTGTCGCCTCGCGGAGGTCAGCAGCGGGGTCAATCTGCCGAGTGGTGGCGGACGTCTCCGCTGACCCCATGACGGAGGCGGCGGTGACCCTCTCAAGAGTGAGGGGAGCCCTGAAGCAAGGGAAGCAAGCAAAAGACTCAGACAAAGCCGCAAAGAAAGAATAAAGCATTGAAACAGAATACTCACGCAGAGACCAATGGAGGCTTCTTCACTTCCTTACGGAAGCGGATAGCCTTCGCAGCCGCCTCGTCCCACCGGGTTGCCGCAGCCGAACCCTTGGGCTTCTTCGGCCGACTGCCGAACAAGGTCGGCACGGCCCTGCGCTTCTTCCCACCGCCTGGAGCACCCGGCGCGGCAGAAGAGCCCGCGCCAGGCTGGCTGGCTCCTAACCGATGGCGGGGGGCGACTTCTCCCTCGGCATTGTCATCAAGCCAGTCGGTGAAAGTGGCCGAAGGCCTGAAGTCGCCTGCTGCTCCTCCTCCTCCCTCGGCGTCGTCCTCCAGAGCCGCCACCCCCAGATCGGGGTCGTCAACGTCGCTCTCCGCCCGGTCGTCAAGGAACTCGCGGGCCGGCCCCGAGGTGCCAGCTGGTGGATGAAGGAGGGGATTCTGACCAAAGCCGACTGGTCAGAACAAACTCGGTGAGAAAGAAGACAATCCAAAGAAAGAAAGAAAAGTCAACTCACCACGGGCGGGGGGTTGGCGTGGCAGTACGGCTCCTTGCCGAACCGCCAATCCTCCAGGAGCTTGCTGTCCGAGAGGTAGTTTACCATGAAGGCCACCTCCTCGTGAGGCATGTCCTTGGTCCACATCCGACATGGGTCGCGGTGCCCGCTCATTTCGCATATCATATGGGGGCGGTCTTGGAGTGGGAGAACTCGGTGCGCCACGAAGGCGGCCAGCAGGTCTGGACCAATCAAGCCCTCCGACTGCGTCAGCACTCGGAGTCGCGTGATGGCGCCGGCTCTCGCAGGCGTCAGCGACTTGGCCCAGTACGACCAGTTGGGCAGTCTCCCAGCCGGCGGGCCGGCTTCGAAAGCCGGCAGGTTGACCTAGTCGCCCCTCGCGGAGACGCTCCTGACATAGAAGTACGATGTGTGCCACATCTTCACCGACTTTATTAGTGAGATGGAGGGGAAGGGGTTGTCGGCCCCCGACCTTCGCACGGCAATGAAAGCGCCCCATTGAGCCGGCACGCCTGCAGCCTGGGTGCCGAGCTTGGAGAAGAAGAACCCCCCCAGAGCTCGAGGGTGGGGAGGAATCCGAGGAAGCCTTCGCACAAGGCCACAAAGGCGGACACCAGCACCATCGTGTTGGGCGTGAGGTGGTGCGGCTGGAGGCCGTAAAGCTCCAGGAAGGAGTGGAAGAAGCTGCTCGCCGGCAGCCCCAACCCACGTAGGCAGTGCGAGCAGAAGATGACCCGCTCGCCTTCCTGCGGCGCGGGGGAAATCTCCTCCCTCTGCGCAAGACGCACCCGCACGTGATCCTTGCCGGGGAGCCGACGAGTCTTGCGGAGGAACTCGATGTGGTCGTCGTGAACTTCGGAGCCGTCCCAGGTGCCGGAGCGCACCGGGGGAGGCGCAGCAACGGAGGAAGAGCTCATAGCGAGCTGATCGCCGCGGCGTTCGTCGAAGCTTGGGCGCGCGGCGGTGCAAAGAAGAAGGAGGAGAGCGAGAGGCAGTGAGAAGGAGGAGAGCGAGGAGTAGTGGGAAGGAGGGGCGTGCGTGCTCCGCCGCGCCCCTCTCTCCCCTACTTATAGCCTCGCAGGCTGCGAAGCCGAGGGGGCGGTCGTGGGATTTACTGCGCCCACGGCCCCATGACCCTCACGTTCCACGACAAAGTTACTACGCGCAGTAACTCCACGGGAATCCCAACCGTCCGCCGGGGCCGCAGCGGATCCGCTCGGGCGCCGAGGCGCGGTAGTGGCGGGCCCCACCTACGGGCCTGTCCCGTCGTGCACGTAGGCTGACAGGCCTAGAACGAGCGGCAGCCCGGAGGCTTAGCCAGCACGCTACTTGGATCCCGCCGCGACGTTCGAAAAATTGTACGAGTCAGAGTTGGGCGAGTCCGACTCCTTCTGGCCGGCCCGGCAGAAGTCAACCAAGAGCCATGTGTTGAGCACCCAGAAAGAGAAACTGCTGAGGCTTCTCGGCCGATCGTCCGCGGCGCCTCACCAGCTTCGGGGACTACTGTCGGAGTAATGGGCCACGGGTAGGCCAACCCGAGGCCCAGAACCTTTCAAGACATCGGGGTAGGCTGCGCCCCTCAAGACCCCAGGACGAAGAGCCGCCTTTGAGAAGTCGACGGCAAGGTGGCCGACTAACCACTCATGGCCGAGTCCCAGGGACGACTTCAGGGAAAGCCGACTCCTGACTGGCGACTTCCAGAGAAGCCGGCTTTGGGGAGTCGGCCTGTGACTCCAACAAACCCCATGACCTCATCAAGTGGGACGGGGCAGGGGAGTGGCTACAGTAAAGCCCACTCCCGCCCCTTACCAAGGGCAGGCATGGCCACAACACGCCGTACCCCGGAAGATCTCCATGCGGCGTGGCACTGTTGCCATGACGGCCCTGACATCTGCACCGCAGGACCGAATCCTGCATCCACGACGGCTTGTTTGTACGGCCCAGAGGCAGCGGGACCACCAGTCAGTGAGACCCCAGGAGACGGCAAGAGGACCACCAGTCGGACTCGTCAGGAGCCGGCCCTGGGGAGTCGGCCGAGCCCTCCCCCGGGGCCCACACGCCATTAATCAAGATGTGATGAAGAGTGGCAATAGTGATCGCCCGCCAGGCGGCGGGGCTGTTGCCACGACCCCATGATCAAGCCCGCGTCATCAGAAGCACGGCTACAGTAATCAGCAGCCAGCAAGACCCGCCCGCGGCGGACGTGGCCTGTCGGCTCTGTACCAGGCCAGTCGGCGGGGCCCACCAGTCGGCGGGCCCCAGCAGTCGGCGGGGAAGACGGAGGCCAGAGGCACTGACGGCTGGGCCCGCGTCTAGCCGGATTACCATTGTACCCCTGGGGGTAGGCCTATATAAACTCCCCAGGGCACCCATGCAAAGGGTTGGAATCCATTAGTTCTAGACCAGATCATATAGGAGGGAGAGAGCTAGCCTTGCCTTCTCCTACCTCCAGAAAATATCTCAAGGGGCAATCGTGTAAACACTTGGCCATATTGATCATGCGGAGACCCCGCAGAGCAGCAGTAGGGGTATTATCTCCCCGGAGAGCCCTGAAGTTGGGTAAGATTCGCCGGCGTGCATGCCTTTGCCTCATCCCGTTTCCAGGCACCGGCGACGTTCTACTCGCCCCCACCATGATAAGCCATCCTTTGGCATATGTCGCACCTAACCCTCGACACACCCCTTGTGGTGTTTTAACGGGGCAGATGATGCCACCCGCTGCAGGCGTAAGGGTCCGGACAATGCTGCCGCTTTAGCGAAAATTCTGTCCGAATTGTTCAAGGGTGAGGAAGAGGAGTTCACCCGCATCAAGCCACGGGATGGATTCTCCATGTACAATCCTCCAAGCTGGGTAAGTTATATCTCCCTACTCCCCTTTTTCCCGCATTCTTTGTGGTAAGTATTCACCTTGCCACTTTGCGGCAGGAACTGCGAAAAGCCATAAAGGAGGTCAGCAGCCCTTCTCCGCAACCAGAGGACCCTGACCTTGCCCTCGACTCCGGACTTGAAGAAGATCCAGTTATATTCGTGGAGCTGACAGACCGGCAGTTCTATCAGTTAAGCTGCAATGATGCCATGGTGGCCATTACGGCCGACTATCCCGGACTGCTCCCTGCATCGCACGTAAGAAAAACCAAAAAAATCCCAACTCCGAAAACTAGGATCCCCTTTTAGACACTTCACCCACCATATACACATGGCATTTTTACAGGGAAGGCATTCGGGACGCCCTGCCGAACCCGCGGCAACTCGCCAACAAGAGGCACCGAGGCCGGGTAGGCCAAAAAGGAAGGCGGTCAGGATGGAGATGCCGGCGCAAAGGTATGAAAAACCCCGCTCCGTGGTTGTCGTCTTTCTCGAAATATAATGACGCCTGTGTTTCTTTAACAGAAAAAACACTCGCTGGAATATGTCCGGCGATGTTACTAATCACGCTTCCACAGCCGGGCGCCAGGACCGGACATAGAGGCGGAAGCCGATATGGGGCGGGCGCCAGATAACCCCCCTATAGAGGATGTGGATAGATTATCCGCTACAAACTCAAAAGTGGAAAGCGCCATGAATCATAGGCGCCGTCGGGCCGTACTCCGTGACGCTTGTTTCTCACCAGAGGCATTTGATGCCTTCAATTCTGGAGAGGCATATCTCTGAGCTGCTCAAGATGGTCTAGCCAGAGCCACGGATCAGTATGTAAAGGATGTACGGGTAAGTAAATCTGATGATTTATATGTATCAGTAGCCCCTGAGACTTGAAACAGTTAGCAGAACTGATTTAAGGATCATCTTTATTGTGCAGGTTCTTACAGAGAAGAATACTAGGCTGTCACATGAGCTAGAGGAATGCAAGACCCAACTGTGGGCCACTGTTGCCGCATTGCAGGAACCGAAAAAGTCACCCGATGGTAACATTTACTCTAAAGAATGATGGCTACCATATAGTGTGCGGCGTGGCTGCAGATCTAACAATAGATGTTGCAGATGAATCCGGAGAAAATCCGGAGGATCAGCATGTTATGGGACAGCTAGAGGCTGGCAAATGCGTGCTGACTGAGGTTAGGCGGGAGAAAAACAATCTCCAAGACGCCAATATCAAGCTGAGCGTGGAACTAAAAGACGTTCGAGCCCAGCTTGCAGACTCTGAGAAGGAGAATAAGCGGCTTCGGCACGGCATTTTCAGTAAGTGCTTGAATGAATCCTTTTAAAGGAGTTTGGCGAACAAGCCGACTAACAACGTTATATCTGTAGGTGGTCGTCCCGCGAAGGAAATGCCCGGGTCTACGGGTGATCTTCTATCCGAGCTCTCACATCCGCCCAAACAAGTTCGACAGGTGATGCAAGGTGTTGCCCAGGCCTTGTGGCCATCCATCTCCCTGCCAAAGGGCGTTGCAGAGCTTATGGAGAAGCTCAAGGGAGCACGGAGGCGCTTCCGATGATGGAAGATATCGGCCTGCCGACAAGGTGCCAGAGAAGCCTGGGCCATGGTGAAGACGCGGTATACCAAGGCAGACCCAAATCACATGGCCGAGGTCGGACCTGTGGGGCCCGACGGAAAAGAGATCCCCGTTAGCTTAGTTTATGGGCAAGTAGAATTAGCCGCAAAGTATTCCCAAAAGGATTGTAAGCTAGACCGCCTGTTGGATGGCATAGAAGAGGAATTTAGTCAGTCTGCATGACTATGTAATTAAAGTGAGATGTATAATGCCTTCTAGCCGGATTGTAGATCATTTGTCTTGGCGGACCTTTTCGCTTCAACCTTGGGACCCGATAGTCCAGAGTGTATCCGAATACCCGCTCAGTTATATAAGAACTGGGGTATGTGTGGAGACCAGGCGTAGGGGTCATTAGTGCTTGAACAGACAAGTGCCCAACTAGTTATGTTATATTACATGGGTAGTAAGAAACATCTTCCAGGGAGAATAGTTTCGTTAAGGGTTCCTTTCCCTGGGTAAGCATGCCCTAAAGTGCATGTCCGGACTGCGATAGGAAACGCAGGAAAAACATCTGGGGGGCAGATATGGATAATAAATAAAAATCATCTTTTGTTCACCGACCGAATATTCCCTTAAGAACCCTAGCTTTCGGCTTCACCCAGTCTGAGGTACACATCCGGCTGACCCGACAGTAACAATCGTAGAGGTGCTCCCCTTATGCCCTAGCCGAATTAACTGGAAAATAGGCATAAATACAAGAGCCAGGCAATCCAGCTTGGCCAAAACTTAAGTCATATCGATGCATATAATGGCAAAAAAAGGTACATGCGGAAGCATGACACATGTGTGGGGCCTGAGGCCCAGATAAATAATTAAGCTTCTGTGAAAGAAGCCCCCAGGTATGATGAGCGCGGCTAGCGCATCTATAATGTGCAAACGAGGCACAAGTTGGCCCTTGAAGGCCTAGAGAAAGAATAAAAGATAGGAAGAAAGAAAAACAAGATAGATAATGTATATGCAAAAAATGGACAAAGGGAGGGGACTAACATAGAGTCTGGTGCTAGGCGTAGAATCTTTGGAGCCTGGCCGCGTTCCATGGGTTTGGCTCGAGTCGACTAGTCGATGCATCCCGCAGTCGGTACGCTCCACCGGTCAGAACTTGGTCAATAATGAAGGGACCTTCCCATTTGGGCTTGAGCTTGTTCTTTCTCTTATCCGGCAGGCGTAGAACTAGTTCGCCAACGTTATAAGTTTTGGCCCGTACTTCTCTGCTTTGGTATCTGCGAGCCTGTTGCTGATAAAATGCGGAACGGGCTTTGGCTACGTCGCGCTCCTCCTCCAGGGTGTCCAGGTTGTCCTGCCGATCGAGCTCAGCTTCTCTTTCTTCGTATATGCACACTCGAGGTGAGTCATGAATTATGTCACAGGGCAAGACTGCCTCTGCACCATACACCATAAAGAAGGGTGTATATCCGGTACTACGATTCGGCATGGTCTGCAGCCCCCAGAGTACGGAGTCGAGCTCCTCTACCCAGTGCGTGTTAGACTCCGTTAAGGAATGCACCAATCTGGGTTTAATGCCGCTCATTATAAGGCCGTTTGCTCGCTCGACTTGGCCGTTGGTTTGTGGGTGATAGACTGAAGCATAATCGAGCTTGATGCCCATTTTGCTGCACCAGAGTTTTACCTCATCGGCTCTGAAGTTTGTGCCATTGTCAGTGATGATGCTGTGGGGGACGCCATAATGGTGTACGACCCCAGATATGAAGTCTATCACTGGTCCGGATTCGACTGTTTTAATAGGTTTGGCCTCTATCCATTTGGTGAATTTATCCACCATGACCAGTAAGTATTTTTTCTTGTGGGTTCCCCCTTTAAGGGGTCCAACCATGTCAAGCCCCCAGAGCGCGAAGGGCCACGTAATGGGGATTGTTTTGAGGGCGTAGGGTGGCATGTGGCTTTGATTTGCAAAGAGCTGGCAACCGGCGCAACGTTGGACCAAGTCCTGTGCATCTGCCCATGCCGTTGACCAATAGAATCCTGTACGGAAGGTGAAAGCACAAGTGCTCCCTAGGTGGTTTTGATAATTGATGACAACATATCTCTTGTTGGACTAACATTTCTATCTAGCATGTTTCAGATAAGTTCAACAATGGAGTGGCATGGACTAAAGGTTGTGGGAACTCCTTCAAGATGCTAAGGACAAAGGATTGGCTAAAGCTTCAAGATCAAGACTCTTCATTTTACATTTTAGTGATCCAAGATCACATTGAGTCCATAGGAAAAGCCAATACTATCAAGGAGGGATGAGGTGTTGCTTAATGAGCCTCTTGCTTCATGTGCTTAATGATATGCTCCAAAATCCTCAGCTACTTTCCCACTTCCACATATGACCTAAACCCAAAGCCAAACTCGGACCTACCGATTATTCCTATCCAGCGCCACCGAGTTTCACTTGTCATAAGCCACTGCCAAACCCTAGCAATTCGGTTCTACCGATAGGGATCTCGGTCTCACCGAGATGGGATTGCAAACTCTTTGTTTCCCTTTCGTAACTTTTCGGTCTCACCGAAAGAGCGAATCGGTCCCACCGAGATTGCAATGTAAATTCAGTGTTTCCTTTTTGTAACTTTTCGGTCTCACCGAAAGAGCAAATCGGTCCCACCGAGTTTGCCTGACCAACTCTCTGGTTAGCTTCTTACCAAAATCGGTCTCACCGAGTTTGTGTAATCGGTCTCACCGAGATTACGTTATGCCCAAACCCTAACCATATCGGTCCTACCGATTTGCATGTCAGTCCCACCGAAAATCTCTAACGGTCACTAGGTTTACCTTTTCGGTCCGACCAAGTTTGTTGATTCAATCCCACCGAGATTGGAAAACTGTGTGTAATGGTTGGATTTTGTGTGGAGGCTATATATACCCCTCCACCTCCTCTTCATTCGTGGAGAGAGCCATCAGAACACATACACAATTCCAACTCATATGTTCTGAGAGAGAACCACCTACTCATGTGTTGAGACCAAGATATTCCTTTCCTACCATATGAATCTTGATCTCTAGCCTTCCCCAAGTTGCTTTCCACTCAAATATTCTTTCCAAAAAATCCAAATCCTATGAGAGAGAGTTGAGTGTTGGGGAGACTATCATTTGAAGCACAAGAGCAAGGAGTTCATTACCTACACACCATTTGTTACTTCTTGGAGAGTGGTGTCTCCTAGATTGGCTAGGTGTCACTTGGGAGCCTCCGACAAGATTGTGGAGTTGAACCAAGGAGTTTGTAAGGGCAAGGAGATCTCCTACTTCGTGAAGATCTACCGCTAGTGAGGCAAGTCCTTCGTGGGCGATGGCCATGGTGGGGTAGACAAGGTTGCTTCTTCGTGGACCCTTCGTGGGTGGTTGCTTCTTCGTGGAACCTTCGTGGGTGGAGCCCTCCGTGGACTCGCGCAACCATTACCCTTCGTGGGTGGAGCCCTCCGTGGACTCGCGCAACCGTTACCCTTCGTGGGTTGAAGTCTCCATCAACGTGGATGTAGGATAGCACCACCTATCCGAACCACGGGAAAAACATCCGTGTCTCCAATTGCGTTTGAATTCTCCAAACCCTTCCCTTTACATTCTTGCAAGTTTCATGCTTTACTTTCCGCTGCCAATATACTCTTTGCATGCTTGCTTGAATTGTGTGATGATTGCTTGACTTGTCCTACAATAGCTAAAATCTGCCAAGAACTAAAATTGGGAAAAGGTTAAGTTTTTATTTGGTCAAGTAGTCTAATCACCCCCCTCTAGACATACTTTTGATCCTACAGAAGGCCTTGCTTACAAGAGCCCGGGCCGCGGCGTGGTGACCGCCGAGTCCGGTGTGGATTTCTGCCATAAGGTTCCGCCCTTCCTCTTCGGAGATGCACCTTTGAAGGACTCTGGTGGTGCTTTTTTATACAATTCTCCCTCGTGGACCCTATAGGCCTTAGATCGCCGCACTATGCAGTGTGCCTCGTTTTGGTCCTCCGGAAGTTCCTGCCTAGTTAGGTAGGCTAGGAATGGTTCTGTCCACGGGGCTATAATGGCCATTATTACATGGGCTGAAGGTGTTATTTCGGTGGCGGAGCCTCCGATTGTGTTAGAGTGTTTGGTATCGGGCATTTTGGCCGGGTCCGGACTATTGTTACCGGTGTCCCCTTCCCATACCACGGATGGCTTGAATAGCCTTTCCAGAAATATGTTGGGGGACCGCATCGCGTTTTGCACCTATGCGGGCGAGGATATCCGCCACTTGATTGTTTTCCCGGGCCACATGGTGAAATTCGAGCCCCTCGAACCGAGCTGACATTTTTAGGATGGTGTTTCGGTAGGCCGCCATTTTCGGATCCTTGGCATCAAAGTCTCCATTTATTTGGGATATTGCAAGGTTTGAATCCCCACGCACCTCCAGGCGTTGAATGCCCATGGAGACTGCCATCCGAAGACCATGCAACAGAGCTTCGTATTAGGCTGCGTTGTTGGAGTCTGTATACAATATTTGAAGTACGTACTAAACGGTATCTTCGGTTGGGGACGTTAGGACGACGCCAACCCCTAGACCAGCCAACATTTTAGAACCGTCGAAGTGCATGATCCAATTGGAGTATGCGCCGTACTCTTTAGGGAGTTCGGCCTCCGTCCATTCGGCGACAAAGTCGGCCAGTACTTGCGACTTAATGGCTCATCGAGGTTTGTATGTTATGTCGAACGGGAGGAGCTCAATGGCCCATTTGGCAATCCGGCCCGTAGCGTCGCGATTGTTTATAATATCATTAAGTGGCACTTCCGAGGCTACTGTAATCGAACACTCTTGAAAGTAGTGTCGCAGCTTCCGGGATGCCATGAATACCGCATAGGCTATCTTTTTATAATGTGGGTACCGTGATTTGCATGGAGTGAGGACAGTGGATACATAGTATACCGGCTTTTGAAGAGGGAATTTATGTCCGTCAGCTTCTCGTTCGACGACGAGTACTGCGCTTACAACTTGATGAGTTGCCGCAATGTACAACAGCATTGGTTCGCTGATGTTTGGCGCGGCCAGGATTGGGTTGGTTGCCAAAATGGCCTTTATTTCTTCCAATTCGGCTGTGGCAGCGTCCGTCCACTCAAAGTGTTCGGTGCACCGAAGAAGGCGATAAAGGGGTAAAGCCTTTTCTCCTAAGCGGGAGATAAAGCGGCTTAGAGCCGCCACGCATCCAGTTAACTTCTGGATTTGTTTGAGGTCTGTTGGGGTAGCCAACTGTGACAAAGCTCGGATTGTGGCCGGATTAGCTTCAATACCTCTACTGGAGACAATGAAACCCAGGAGCTTTCCGGCTGGTACGCCGAAAACGCATTTTTCCGGATTGAGCTTAATGTCATATGTTCGGAGGTTGTCGAATGTGAGCCTCAAGTCGTCTATCAAAGAGTCGACGTGTTTGGTTTTGACGACCACATCGTCTACGTATGCCTCTACTGTTTTGTCGATTTGTTTCTCCAAACATGTCTGAATCATGCGCTGATATGTTGTGCCGGCGTTTTTGATACCAAAAGGCATTGTGTTGAAACCGAAGGGACCGTATGGTGTGATGAATGCCGTTGCGGCTTGGTCGGACTCCACCATCTTGATTTGGTGGTAACCGGAGTATGCGTCGAGGAAACACAATGACTCGTGTCCTGCGGTAGCATCAATAATTTGGTCGATGCGGGGGAGGGGGAAGGGATCCTTTGGGCAAGCTTTATTGAGGTCCTTGAAATCGACACAAAGGTGCCAGGATTTATCCTTCTTTGGTACCATCACCAGGTTTGCTAGCCAGTCCGGGTGTTTTATCTCTTTGATGAATCCGGCCTCCAATAACTTGGCTAGTTCTTCTCCCATGGCCTGTCTCTTAGGTTCGGAGAAACGCCGAAGAGCTTGCTTGACTGGCTTGAATCCCTTTAGGGTATTGAGGCTATGCTCGGCCAGCCTGCGTGGGATTCCTGGCATGTCTGAGGGGTGCCAGGCGAATATATCCCAATTCTCGCCAGGAACTCTCGTAGTGCGGCATCCACAGCGGGGTTTAACTGTGCCCCGATGGAGGCTATTTTTGTAGGGTCCGTTGGGTGGACTTGGAATTTGACTATTTCATCCGCTGGTTTAAAAGAGGTGGACTTGGATCTCTTATCGAGTATCACGTCGTCCCTGTCCACTGTGGAGCGTAGCGTGGTTAGTTCCTCGGCCGAGAGGGCTTTGGATAATGCCTCGAGGGCCAGTGCGGCTGTTTTTTTTTCGGCACGGAGTGCTGTGTCCGGATCACTAGCGAGGGTGATGATTCCGTTGGGCCCAGGCATTTTGAACTTCATGTACCCATAATGGGGTACGGCTTGGAAGACCGTGAACGCCTCACGTCCTAAAAGGGCGTGGTATCCACTGCTGAACGGGGCCACTTGAAATGTAATTTCTTCGGACCTATAATTCTCTGGCGTACTGAATACCACATCTAGTGTGATTTTCCCAGCGCATCGTGCCTCCTGACTGGGTATGATTCCCCTGAAGGTTGTGCTACTTTGCTCAATGCGGTTCCAGTAGATTTCCATTTTTGAAGAGTTTCCTCATAGATGAGGTTTAATCCGCTGCCGCCGTCCATGCGTACTTTGGTGAGTCGGAAGCCGTCCACAATTGGACTGAGGACCAGTGCAACCGGTGCTCGGGCTGTTCAGAATTTAGGTTCGTCACTGGCATTGAAGGTAATAGCCGTGTCACTCCATGGATTTATTGCTGCTACGTGGTAGATTTCGGCCATGCTGCGGAGTGTTCGCTTGCGCCTATTATTTGACGCAAATGTCTCAAAGGCTGTTAACACCGTATTGTTACCCACGGGATGGTGCTCTGTGGCATTTGGGATAAGAAGATCCTCATCACTTTTGGCCACCTGCTAGAGTATCCAACATGCTCTAAGGCTGTGTCTTGGTATTGTATCCGTTGTACTATGAATTTTGCAGGGTCCGTTAAGCCATCCCTCCAGTACGGTTCCATGCCCTGTAGAGGGTTTTTGTTTCTTTGCAACTAGCTCGGGTGTCTTATGATAGTGCACCCTTTTACTTCGGACTGGGTGTATATTTAGAGCCGGATTATCCCAAAATTTCATTTCGGTTTTCCAGGCGCTTTCCATCGCACAGTATTTTCGTACTATGGACGCCAAGTTAGCGAAGCATGATATGTCATGGCGACTTAAGGCGTTAAGGATTCCCTTGTCCGTGCAATTATTGCAGAAAAGTGAGACTACATCTTCTTCGCGACAGTCCTTAACCTTGTTCATCACAAGCAGGAATCTGGCCCAATAATGATGTACTGTTTGATGGGGCTCTTGCTTGATGTGGGAAAGATCGTTTATGTCTGGGTGGGTGGGTGGATTTGAGTCCGAACCCCTACCCGATCTGAGACCCAGGGGCCGGGGAGTTTCCAATCTTGGAAGTTCGGGTTCCGGAGTGTTACCCGATAAGTCTGGCCTGCTGCCTGATTCTAGGTTCAGGGCTTGGGTGATGTCCTCCCGTAAGCGGGTATCCGTCTCGGAGAGCTCAGGAATCCGGACATAGTTAGTCCTCAAAATAGAGGAAGAGTTGCTGCATTGTTCCTCCACCACCGCAACGTGATGGGTGACCGATGGAGAGTTAATCTCCCTTTGATCGGGTTTAAGCCCAATCCGATCATAGAGCGTAGTGACTCCCAAGGCGGCGATGCGATCCAAGAGTTCGTTTAGGGAAAAGAGCCCCATTGGATCCATTTGCTCAGCGACTTCCGAGCCGACGTGGATGCTGTTTTTGATGACCCGAGAAGTCATCGTCGGTGCAGCGGCCGAACGGGCAGTCACGACGAAACTGCCTAGCCAGAGAGTTTGGCCGACAGCCAGAGCTCCCCCGACGATAATGTTGCTTTTAACAATGAGACGAGGCATCCTTCCTTACGGCGATGTCACAGAGGAACTCTCAATGAAAGCACCAATGTCGGTGTCAAAACCGGCGGATCTCGGGTAGGGGGTCCCGAACTGTGCGTCTAAGGCGGATGGTAACAGGAGGCAGGGGACATGATGTTTTACCCAGGTTCGGGCCCTCTTGATGGAGGTAAAACCCTACGTCCTGCTTGATTTATTCTTGATGACATGAGTATTACAAGAGTTGATCTACCACGAGATCGGAGAGGCTAAACCCTAGAAGCTAGCCTATGGTATGATTGTATGTTGTCCTACGGACTAAAATCCTCTGGTTTATATAGACACCAGAGGGGGCTAGAGTTACACAAGGTCGGTTACAAAGGAGGAGATATACATATCCGTATTGCCTAGCTTGCCTTCCACGCCAAGTAGAGTCCCATCTGGACACGAGATGAAGTCTTCAATCTTGTATCTTCATAGTCCAACAGTCCGGCCAAAGGATATAATCCGGCTGTCCGGATACCCCCTAATACAGGACTCCCTCAGGAAGAATGGGAACTTCAAGAAGAATGGTAAGCAAGTTGCCGCTCTCGTGAAGAAGCCCAAAGCTGGAGCGAAGCCTGAAACTGAGTGTTTCTACTACAAAGGGAATGGTCACTTGAAGCGGAACTGCCCCAAATACTTGACAGATAAGAAGGATGATAAAGTGAACAAAGGTATATTTGATATACATGTTATTGATGTGTACCTTACTAATGCTCATAGTAGCGCCTGGGTATTTGATACTGGTTCCGTTGCTCATATTTGTAACACGAAACAAGAGCTACGGAATAAACGAACATTGGCTAAGGACGAGGTGACGACGCGCGTCGGGAATGGTTCCAAGGTTGATGTGATCGCCTTCAGTATGCTACCTCTACATTTACCTTCGGGATTAGTTTTGGACCTTAATAATTGTTATTTGGTGCCAGCGTTGAGCATGAACATTATGTTTGGATCTTGTTTATTGCGAGATGATTATGCATTTAAGTCAGAAAATAATGGTTGTTCTATTTATATGAGTAATACCTTTTATGGTCATGCACCTTTGATGAATGGTCTATTCTTACTGAATCTTGATTGTAGTGATACACATATTCATAATATTGATGCCAAAAGATGCAAAGTTGATAATGATAGTGCAACGTACAAGTGGCACTGCCGTTTAGGTCATATTGGTATAAGGAGCATGAAGAAAATCCATGCGGATGGACTTTTGGAATCTCTTGATTACGAATCATTTGATACTTGCAAACCATGCCTCATGGGTAAGATGACTAAAACTCCGTTCTCCGGAACAATGAAGCGAGCTAATGACTTATGGGAAATAATACATACCTATGTAGGCGGTCCGATGAGTGTTGAAGCACGCGGCGGATATCGTTATTTTCTAACCTTCACAGATGATTTAAGTAGGTATGGGTATATCTACTTAATGAAACACAAGTCTGAAACATTTGAAAAGTTCAAAGAATTTCAGAGTGAAGTGGAGAATCATTGTAAGAAGAAAATAAACTTCCTACGATCTGATCATGGAGGCGAATATTTGAGTTACGAGTTTGGCCTTCATTTAAGACAATTTGGAATTGTTTCGCAACTCACGCCACCTAGAACACCACAGCTTAATCGTGTGTCCGAACGTCATAACCATACTTTATTAGATATGGTGTGTTCTATGATGTCTCTTATCGATTTATTAGATATGGTGTGTTCTATGATGTCTCTTATCGATTTGCCTTTATCGTTTTGGGGTTATGCATTAGAGACAACCGCATTCACATTAAATAGGGCACCATCTAAATCTGTTGAGACGACACCGTATGAACTATGGTTTGGCAAGAAACCTGAGCTAGCATTTGTTGAAGTTTGGGGATGCTACACTTATGTCAAAAGGCTTCAACGTGATAAGCTCAAACCCAAAGCAGAGAAGTGTGTCTTCATAGGATACCCTAAAGAAACTACTATGTATACCTTCTACCATAGATCCGAAGGTAGGATCTTTGTTTCTAAGAATGGGTCCTTTCTAGAGAAGGAGTTTCTCTTGAAATAAGTGAGTGGGAGGAAAGTAGAACTTGATGAGGTAGTTGTACCTTCTCTCGAATTGGAAAGTAGCACATCAGAGAAAACCGTTCCGTGATGTCTACACCAACCAGAGAGGAAGCAAATTGATAATGAAACTTCAGATCAAGTTACTACTGAACTTCGTAGGTCGACCAGAACACGTTCCGCACCAGAGTGGTATGGTAATCCTGTCTTGGAAGTCATGTTGTTAGATAACGGCGAACCTACGAACTATGAAGAAGCTATGATGAGCCTAGATTCCGACAAATGGCTTGAGGCCATGAAATCTGAGAGAGGATCTATGTATGAGAACAAAGTGTGGACTTTGGTAGACGTGCATGATGATCGGCAAGCCATTGAGAATAAATGGATCTTCAAGAAGAAGACGGACACTGATGGTAATATCACTATCTACAAAGCTCGACTTGTCACAAAAGGTTTTCGAAAAGTTCAAGGGGTTGACTATGATGAGACTTTCTCATCCGTAGTGATGCTTAACTCTGTCCGAATCATGTTAGCAATTACTGTATTTTATGATTATAAAATCTGGCAAATGGATGTCAAAACTGCATTGCTTAACAGCTTTCTTAAAGAAGATTTTGTCGATCCTAAAGGTGCTAACAAAGTGTGCAAGCTCCAGCGATCCATATATGGACTGGTGCAAGCATCTCGGAGTTGGAATATATGCTTTGATGATGTGATCAAAGCATATGGTTTTATACAGACTTACGGAGAAGCCTGTATTTACAAGAAAGTGAGTGGGAGCTCTGTAGCATTTCTGGTGTTATATGTAGATGACATATTACTGATTGGAAATGATATAGAATTTCTGGATAGCATAAAAGGATACTTGAATAAGAATTTTTCAATGAAAGACCTCGGTGAAGCTACTTATATATTGGGCATCAAGATCTATAGGGATTGATCGAGACGCTTAATAGGACTTCCACAAAGTACATACCTTGACAATGTTTTGAAGAAGTTCAAAAAATGGATCAATCAAAGAAAGGGTTCTTGCCTATATTGCAAGGTGTGAAGTTGAGTAAGACTCAAAGCCCGACCACGGCAGATGAAAGAGAAAGGATGAAAGTCATTCCCTATGCCTCAGCCATAGGCTCTATAATGTATGCCATGTTGTGTACCAGACCTGATGTGTGCCATGCCATGAGTCTGGCAAGGGGGTACAATAGTGATCCAGGAGTGGATCACTAGACAGCGGTCAAAGTTATCCTTAGATGCCTAAAGAGGACAAAGGAAATGTTTCTCGGTTATGGAGATGATAAAGATTTTGTCGTAAAGGGTTACGTTGATGCAAGCTTTGCCACTGATCCGGACGACTCTGATTCTCAGTCTGGATATGTATTGAACATGGGAGCAATTAGCTAGAGTAGCTCCATGCAGAGCATTGTAGACATAGATGTTTGCAAAGTACGCACGGATCTGAATGTTGCAGACCCGATGACTAATACCTCCCTCACAAGCAAAACATGGTCACACCTTAGAAATCATTGGGTGTTAATCACATGGCGATGTGAACTAGCTTATTGACTCTAGTGCAACTGGGAGATTGTTGGAAATATGCCCTAGAGGCAATAATAAAGTGGTTATTATTATATTTCCTTAATCATGATAAAGGTTTATTATTCATGCTAGAATTGTATTGACCAGAAACTTAAATACATGTGTGGATACATACACAAATACCATGTCCCTAGTGAGCTTCTACTATACTAGCTCGTTGATCAAAAGATGGTTAAGGTTTCCTAACCATAGACATGTGTTGTCACTTGATAACGGGATCACATCATTAGGAGAATGATGTGATGGACAAGACCCATCCGTTAGCTTAGCATATGATCATCCAGTTTATTGCTACTGCTTTCTTAATGTCAAATACATATTCCTTTGACCATGAGATCATGCAACTCCCGGATACCGGAGGAATACCTTGTGTGCTATCAAACGTCACAACATAACTGGGTGATCATAAAGGTGCTCTACAGGTATCTCCGAAGGTGTCTGTTGAGTTGGCATGGATCGAGATTTTGGGATTTGTCACTCCGTGTGACGGAGAGGTATCTCTGGGCCCTCTTGGTAATACAACATCACAAGAATCTTGCAAGCAAAGTGACTAAGGAGTTAGTTACAAGATGATGTATTACGGAATGAGTAAAGAGACTTACCGATAAGGAGATTGAACTAATGTATGAAGATACTGATGATCGAATCTCGGGCAAGTAACATACCGACGGACAAAGGGAACTACATATGTTGTCATAAAGGTTCGACCGATAAAGATCTTCATAGAATATGTAGGAACCAATATGGGCATCTAGGTCCCGCTATTGGTTCTTGAATGGAGAAGCGTCTCGGTCATGTCGACATCATTCTTGAACCTATAGGGTCCGCATGCTTAATGTTCATTGATGATATAGTATTATATGAGTTATGTATGTTGGTGACCGAATGTTGTTCAGAGTCCCGGATGAGATCACGGACATGACGAGGAGCTCCGGTATGATCCGGAGGTAAAGATTGATATGTAGGATGATATGGTTGGGCCAAGGGGTCAGGCCCACGGGGCTTTTGGTCAGTGCAAAAGGAAGTTTTGTGGAGGTCAGGGACCAGACACCAGGGGCCATGGCTTCTGGCCCTGGGCCAGACGCCGAGTACCGTGGCGTCTAGTACTGGAAACCAAGGACTCTTCCTTGCGTTCCAAGAAATTACCCAGGGCTCAACATATTAATAGAGGAGCAGGGATAGCCCCTCGGGGACACCACAATTCACCAAGACGTGTGCTGGCGCCCCCTCTCCCTCTAGCTCACCCTCTGTCATAAGTCCGTTGTGCTTGGCGAAGCCCTGTGGATAGTTTCACCACCACCGTCACCACACCGTCGTGCTACCGAAACTCATCTACTACTTTACCTCTCTTGCCGGATTGAGAAGGCGAGGATGTCATCAAGATGAACGTGTGCTGAATGCGGAGGTGTCATATGTTCGGTACTTGATCGGGACGAATCGTGAAGGTGTACCACTACATCAACCACGTTGATAAATGCTTCCGCTTAGCGATCTACAAGGGTATGTAGATGCTCTACCCCTCTCGTAGCTATACATCTCCATGGATAGATCTTGCGTGTGTGTAGATTTTTTTTGTTTTCCATGCAATGTTCCCCAATAGCTATGACTCTAGCTGATGATCTTAGTCTGGTTAGCATCCAATTTTCCGAAGACTATCAAGGAATGGTTAATGACATTCTCCGGTGGCCCTCATGGTGTGGCCATCTTGAGATTGCATGTTGTATGACTGGTTTTCATTCATGCAAGTTCGTCCATGAATGAAGAAACTTCAGCACTGAAGCTTATAATCTTGCCAAGCTTGTCTGTATGTTAGATTAGCACATATGCCTGTGCGTTGCAACGGAAGAAAAAAATTGGCATGCATTGAAATTTAAATAAATATGCACTCTAAAAACCAATCAACTGCATCCTTCAAGATTTAAGTAAAAGTACATTTGGACTCCAAATGTTGCATTTTATTAATTATTTTACTTCGTAAATACCCCCTCTATAAAGTAATATAAGACTTTTTATCTAAAAAGTTTATATTACTGTACAGAGCTAGGGAGTAAAAGATAAAATCAATCATCACATGTCTAAAGCATAGGTGAATCTGGTCATCTGATGTGTATGTCGTTAGAAAAATAACTAGCAAAAGAGAAATGTGCACTCTTTTTGGCGTCCTTGACAAGCGTATGCAATTAGAGGCGAGAAGGTGTGTGAAAACACACTGGTGGTTGTCCCTAAGGCAGGTCATGTCAAATTAAAATCTAATGAAAGGTCATCCGCAATCTAAACAGTGGCGCCTGGTGGCCTGGTGGCGAGGAGGCCAAGTCTTCGTCAACTCGGACCACCATCCATCAGGAGCCCCTGTACCCTGCAGTAAACCCTATCTCTACCAACAATTTTTACTACTTGAGATTGTTCGTGTCCTTCAGTCTTCCTATTAGTATTGCTTAAATAGCCTATCACAGACCATTAGTTGGGTACATGTCTTGCTTGCTGCATATCATGCAAAAGTTCTGCAGCTTCCAGTGTATTGTTGGACCTAAAGTGGTTATCAAAAACAATTCCATACATGCCAAAGGATGGTGCAGAACCAAAGGTCAATAGCATCTCCAAATCTTCTTGGCATAACTTTTTTTAGGGGAAGGATAGCATTTTATTTCATATATTCCACATCATTACAGTCCAGATCCACCAACACTGCTAGATCAGGAGGAATGGGATTTTGCCAAAGCATATCCCTCCCACATACTGTGAAAAATTTGCAATTTCATGTGCCACCCTGTTGCTATCTCTTCCCATCTTTTTGTAACCCTTACATCCTTACTAGTAATCAATGAAGCTACCTCGATGTACGCATCCCACCAGGAAGACCACTTTCTTTTACTGTAATTTATATGTGCCACTACATTTTCACAATTAGTTTTCAATAGAAATCTGAACATCTGAGCATGCAGGGCCTAGCCTTAAGCCAGCAGCACACATCCTTGCTTCTGCTTCTTCAATATTTGAACACCTTGGTAGGTTGCATCCCTGAGCAAGAATCACGCAGCCACTACTGTCTCTGATCACAATCCCCGCGGTGGCTCTAGTTTCACCATCATAAGCCGCATCCCTGTTTATCTTCAGGGGCCCTTGTGGAGGTTTTGCCCACTGAGTGCCTTTACCCACTGCGGATCAATTGGGACTTGCTACATTTGTATCTTTAGTTTTTATATCCGTAGTGCCGACCATATCTTTTCCTTTCTCATCCAAAGTCCATGAATCACCATCATTAAGTATGACAACATAGTTCTTCAGAAAACATACTGAAGATGTGATCAAACATCACCCCTTTCCATCGACTATATTATTAGCAAGTTCAAGGCTCACCAGAAAAGCATCAGTACCATACTTCGCTGCTATGAAGTGATCATAGGCCAACAGATTTTGCAGCTAGTGGCCCTGAGAAGTGAAACTTTTCTTCAGCCAGGAGATACCATTCTCCTCTAATCTCTGCTCTAAGTGCCCTTGATTCTATGAAGGCCACTATTGCGTGGTAGCTGTCCTCAACCCTGTTGCCGCAAATGCTACAAATGTTATCATGTTCCAGGGTCCTCTTCCACTTATTTCTTTTTTTTGCCAAATTATCCAAAGCAAGCCTCCACCCAAATATCATCACCTTACTTGGCACATTTGCATTCCAGATTAGCTTCCAAATATTTTTGTCCCTTTTCTGTGAATTACTGCTACTGCCTTGGTCGGTGCTAGTGTGCGCGAGACTGTATGCCACTCGCTCTGGATAGTAAATAAACCATGGTTCTCAAAGTGCCATGTTGGAGCATTTGCAACCTCTCCCGATGGTAGCTTGATCTTCTTGGCATAACTGGTTCATCCCATGGCACCAAAGGCCATGTGTGAGCACATCACAGGAGATCTTAGTTGTTTTTAACTTTTCCAACTGCATCCCAGCAAGAAAATCAAGTGACTGATCAAATTCCTTTGATATACATAGCCTGAGTATAACAGAGTTGTAGCTAGCTTCACATGGAAATCTGCCATTCTTTAAAATTATATTTGTCATATTAATAGATATTGCCTCGTATGCCTGTCTTCATAATTCCTTGATTAGGACACCAAAACGGGTCACCCTGTCTTCAGAATTCCTTGATTAGGACACCAAAACTGATGTAAGGTTCTATTGCTGCACTTCTTCTCAGGTTGGTAGGACATGATTTTGCTTCAGAATATCTTCCGAACAAAAGAAGAGCTCAGCTGATTTTAGTCAACTCAATGACTAAACCATGCTTTCGTCCACTATCCTCAATCATATGAAATATTAGGTAATGCAGATCACAAGATTTCTAAGCGCTGGACTT
Organism: Triticum urartu; assembly: GCF_056163025.1. Classification (NCBI taxonomy): domain Eukaryota; kingdom Viridiplantae; phylum Streptophyta; class Magnoliopsida; order Poales; family Poaceae; genus Triticum; species Triticum urartu. The sequence continues at coordinate 152,850,957 of NC_141873.1, forward strand.
TAGATGGGCTCAATAACATGGAGAATTAGTGATTTCTGCAACTGAAGAACATGTCAAATGGGGACCAGATCATGGGGAAGTAGGAAAAGAGGGGAAATGAATGGATTACCTGGTGGTCAAGTACTCATTCATACTTGCCGGAGTGGATGCGCCACCCGTGGCTTGGTTGGTGTCACCCGACTGACCGGCGGCGTTTCCGTCCGCCTCTTCTCCTTCCTCTGGACAAACAACACCTGTAAGATGAAGAAGGAAATAAGACGAGTCTGAATATTGGAGGACTCTGGGTCGCGACACCGGATACCCCATCTCCCGCGCCCGTCCACCGTGGGCTGACTCTGGCGAGCTCCTGCCTAGAGGTCATCGTCGCTGAGTGTAACTCGTTGAAGACCTTGGCAGGAAAAGATGATGCCAAGCTCAAGAAATTCGCAGCAGAGCATCAAGAGGCCACCTCCTAAGCAAATGCGGTAAAGGAAGAACTACGACATGTGACCAAGATAGCCGTCGATAAGCTATATCTACTAGTTGTATGCCCGTGCGTTGCCACGGCTTAAAAAAACATTGTAATCCACAACATTGCACATGCGGCTTATGAGTGTGTTGCCAGAAATATCATCTTCTACTCCCCCGTTCCAAATTATTCGTCACAGAAGTGGATGTATCTAGAACTAAAATACATCCAGATACATCCATTTCTATGACGAGTAATTCGGAACGAAGGGAGTATTTAATAATATAACACAATCCATGTGACTCATATTCAAATCACCATGACTCAACTTGATAAGTCTACCTTCATACTATTGCTTTGTGCTCCACAATGAAGACAAACAAAGGGCCTTTTTTCCACCCAACTTCGACATATATCTTCTCCATCCAGTTTGGATAAAAAATATTACTCTATCCTAATTTACATGGCATGCGTGCATTTCAAAATTCAACTTTTCCCATCAAATTCATCAGCTGAACATGGATTATGTTACAAAAAATCACCAAATTCGTATTCAAGAAAAGTTTCCAATGGTATAATTGTATGCCAGATAGCTCATATATTACTGAATAAATTAGTAGCCAGAGCATCACACTAAATGTTTTTTTCAAAATTCAAATTTGTGAAAACATGTTCTCTTCCTTCTTGCATCCCGTCTCAGCTTTGCTAAGAGTTTTGGTGTTGTAATTGCCATGCGATAAAAGCCTCGTTTCAATATGAGGAACCTTAAACTTTTGGTTTTCTCTCTATGTATAAGAAGGCAACAATTAATCTATATATGATTAGTACTTAAGCATGAATCCCCATCTTATGAAGGAAAAAATCATAGTACCTTCACATATCTGATTCGGAATACAAGGATGCTTACGATCAACTCCCATGGCTAAATGTAATATGGATTAATAAAAACTTGGAAAAGGACTGCAAAAAACACGTTATATGCTCCTCCACTAAGAGCGATAGAGTGCATGGAGGACAAAATTGCAAAGACATGATAATATCATTCGTTGACACAAAAACACATACAAGGAAGCAATAACAAAAGTGATAATTTATGACTTTCACCCAGGCACAGATTCTTCATAATATTTGCAGCACCTCAATAATGAAAATTTAGGGGGTAGAATAGAAGTTGAAGGCATGATCACAACCTGAAATAGATGACACAATAATCGATAAAAATATTCAATTTGAGGTTCAACACTTCAATGATGCATTAACTAAATAAATGTTGCTAGAAGCAGACCATACCTTCAGGTAAAGATGAATGTTCTGGTACTTGGATTCAAGAAGATGCATACTTAAATTGGAAGCACTTCCAAAACTTCCTTTGGTGTCTTCTTTCTATCATTATGTAGCATGAGTCTCTACTATATTAGCCCAACAGAACTGCTAAAGTTGGCTACATAACATGCACATAAATCAGAAAATGAATAAGTATTATTAGGAGATGAGCAATATGTCCTAAAAAGAAAAGATATATAGCTCCTTTGTAGACGTCTCTTTTTCCTTCACTCTAAAATAGCTGCACACCATATTTGAAGAATGTAATACTCCCTCTGATTCAAGGTAATTGATGCAGCTGCTATACAATGTCATATATACATTGTACATATGTTGAGTCAATTAATTCAGATCAGATGGAGCATGAGTTTATCTCTAAACAAATAAGGAAACTTCATGTCAGATTGCTTCATTCTAAATTAAAGGTAGACGCATATTTCCCTAAGATGAACACACACAACTCTCAAGCAAGTACATAGTATTCTCTATTAAATTGTATTTACTTGCTAATGTATTTTGGTTTCTGTAATATTGTTGCTTTGTGGTCTCTTCCCCTACAAATTTTCTCTCCTAATTGTTGGTCCCATTGTGCTAATGTCAACATTTTATCTTGTTCAAACCTAGCTAATATTGAAAGGTAATGAAGGTACAGTACATGAGAAGCCAAACGTGTTCCCCGGAGAAGTAACATACATGAGTTTGGATTAACACAACGGACAACAAGGAGAAGCAGCTACAACAAACAAAACACAAATTGAAAGCATGCAGGATGCTTTATACAAAACAAGTCACAGAACCTGAACTCGACTCCAATCTCTGACCACAGCTGAAGGTGTGCGCTTAAATTTTTAGAAGTGATGAAACCTGAGCTCACTGACGGAGGTACGGCAAGGCTGGATGGGCCATGGCCCGCCCAGGACTGAAGCAAAAAACATTTTATATGAAGCTCGGCTCACAACAATGCATTGATTTTCAGTTTGATAACACAGTATGTAGTATCTGGCCCGTCCAACTTTTTTATGGTAGCTCCGCCACTGCCTGAGCTCTTGAAGGGCCAAACCATTGGGCTCGATACTGGCTTGAAGCTTTTGCGTGTTAGACACGACTATGTGAAGATTATGCACATTACCTATCCACTTAATCCACAACACAGTCCGACAGCAATCAAACTATTCTCTTTTTCTCTACTAATGTATACAACAATCTTTTTCAGGTTCAGGCATCAACCTAGTGGAAGCTTTTTCCAGGTTCAGACAAATTCGTAAGATAATATTGAAGAAGAAAATACGACAAGTGGTTGCACGATAAGGATTTGTAACATGGCCCCCAATGCTGGTTTAAACATGTGGTCCACCGACCTCTGGATTGAACAAAGGAACATAGTGCTTCCAACACTATGGAGCTAGTTTGTACTAAAACAATACGGCGTTGATGAAACATTGGTGATGGTACAAAAGCATGTAGGACGAAAAACTATTTTGGAAAAGGCATGACCAGAAAAGTAGGAACCACAAGACTATGTGGGAAAGATTCTTCTGAATTTACATGTTGTTATCACGCGCTGACCTGCAACTCTATGTCGTAAGCTTATGCCAATTTTATTTTCCAACTGATGATCCAAAAATTGTGTCCTGGTTTGGAGAAATCCTGGAAAATATTTGTGTTAGATCCACAAAAGAGGATTACTTTGTGACAAGCACTACATCAATTTATCACTCAGAAGGTATAATCACTGTAATATGTGCTCTTTCAACTTCAAAATATCGATCATTTAAAATAAGGATAGGATGATAATTAAGTTAATTAACAATCAGACAATGCATAGAACATGTTAAGAAAACATAAGTTTCAGATAATAATAAAGATTGAAGAAATAATGGGCTTTAGATTAGAGTATCAGTGAGAAATTTACCACAGACTTGTGTATGTCAATGTTGCATCCAACTTCCTTCTATTAACTTGCACTGGAGCTTGAACCAGAGTTCCTGGGAGTAAGAGATGTGAAAAGAAATATTTTTTAGAGGTTAATAACTGGACCAATAATAATTTGGAAAATAAAAATTAATCAAAATTCAATAGCAGGACTATTAATCCATACGTGGACTGCAGCTACCAATGTGCTACCTGTGTAGTTATATGACGACATGAAAAAGTGCTCTTTGTAAGACGACATGAAAAATCAAGGACCCAAATGAAACCAATGTGCTACCTGTGTAGCTATATGAGTAGATGGGTATTTCGCTGCAGCAACATTGTTCTTGAAAGCCAATGGTCGGCACCTTGTTATATGAACTAAAAGTTGCAAATGTATGAAATCAAGGACTGGGAGTTCCAAGGAGAAGAAACATTTGTAAAATCGTATCATCCTAAATGCAGTCAATTTTCGGATGTATTTTCCTTTTCTTAAATGGCTTACTAAACAGAGATAACAACCATCTTAAGTGTGACAAATCTTAGTATGAAGCTTGACACTATTAATGCAGATAGGATTTCTATGCTTACCCTGGCACAGAACTCACATGGATTGGAACAGTGCAGCGACGTGCTCACGACGTTGGATAGGTCGTCGGCCTGCGACTCCTGGGCATCGGGGCCGCCTAGCCCAACCTCCACCGCCTCGTCATGCAGCGGGTAAGCAACGGATCCATCGGCCACTACGCTGCACTACTGAAACCCGTACGTGAACAAGGGAGTGTGGGAGCACAACCTACTGGGAGAAGATGGGTAGAGCGATGGTAGGGAGATAAGGTTACCTATGCTGTTGTCCGTTGCCACTGCCACCGCGCCATCCTGCTGGTTGCCCTCCCCCGTGTCCAGCACCTCCTGGAGTGGGTGAAGAATAAATGAGATGGCAAGCGGCTCCAAGCTAGATCGAGGTCGTCATATGCGGGGAAGGTCGCTGGAGGTCGCCATAGACAGGAAGGTCGATTGGATGACGATGATGACGTCGGAATGACATGGTCGAGGAGGAGCTGCCGCTGATGGCTCTGATGAGAGGGCAATTGGATTCGGGCCATGTACCTCTAGATGGAGGGTGGAGGCGGGGCAGGGGTTGACGGCTAGAAAGCTAGAGCCCGTGGGTCTGAGGAGAGAAGGAGACGTCAGTCGTCTCTCGCCTTGCCGAGTCCAACGGCGACGGAGGAGGTCGGCGGTGGCGATTCCCGTACGAGAGGAAGGGGATCGGGAGCGAGGGATTCGGGGAGGGGTGGGACGTGCGTACGTGGGTTTCCTTTTCCTTTTTTTTCTATCATGCGGTGAGGGGTGGGTATCAGTTCCGATGTTTTCCTGTCATGCGGGGATGCTGTGGGCGGAGTGCATCGCGAGATGGTTGTGGTAGAAAGGGGGTGGGGACGAGGTCGAACCATCACGACATTCGATTCTGCTTTAATAGTATAGATACTACTATATATAGTGTACGAGTCCTGGATTGCACCTAGAGCATCAATCCTAGCCACTGATGTTAGTGTCCAACTCGATCTAGCCCACACTCTACTTACGTTCTGGACGTTTATGCGCACATGGGCCAACATTTAGTGGAGAGCCCACTCCATCCCAAAAGCCCGGACTGAAAAGAGGAGGGATACTCTCCTTTATAAGTTGGTCATGGACTCCTGCCGTAAGCGAGGTGGGACTAAACCAAGCCAGCCTCCACTAGTGGACAGCAGCCCTAACATCCCATCCCCCTGAGAAGCCCCTCAAGAAGGCATGGCGATGCTGGCTCTGATACCAGACGTTAGCATCCAACTCGATATAGCCCACACTCTACTTACGTTCTGGACGTTTATGCACACATGGGCCAACATTCAGTGGAGAGCCCACTCCATCCCAAAAGCCCGGACTGGAAGGAGGACGGATACTCTCCCTTATAAGTTGGTCATGGCCTCCTCCCGTAAGCCAGGTGGGACTAAACCAAGCCAGCCTCCACTAGTGGACAGCAGCCCTAACAACTGATCTCCTAAATCTAACGGCTGAGATTGGAGGGATTCGCAGTGAACAGTGCCTACAGCTAAATCTACTTAGTTCTGGAACCATAACAGTGCCTGCAGTTGAATCTACTTGATTCTAGAACCATCGCTGCACCATGTCATACCTTCCAGAAAAAAGACCTATGCCTTCTCTACTATGTTGCAATTGCCAGGTTGTGATGAGTAAAAAAAAGAGTTGGTTGTGAGCCGATGTGAGATGGTGTGGAGGAGAAACTAAAGTTGAAGTAAACAATTTGTGGGTTCCACCACGTACTTATTTTTATATTCTTTGAAAATTTCTAGATGACCGCATGCTGTAGTTGCATTTTGTACTACCAATTAGTAAATTTCTAAACTATATTTCGTGTGCATCAACAATATATTTTCTTTCTCGGAATTCATTTTTCGAAGTATTTTTTTGGTGGAATCACACCATACCATTAAGACGTGCATTGCACGTGCATACACACTAGTTTACTAAAGTGTCTCTTCATCAGTCAAGCCTTCCCCAAGATGAGGAAACTTTAGCATATATCAGGCGCCTTTTTGGACCTCCTGCAATGTGTAGAGGATGTGTGCCGACACTTTAGTGGGCGCGAAGATGTGGCTGAGTAGAAATCCTTCCGGATGCATTTCCAGGCATCAGCATGTCCCCAACCCCTCTGTAACCAGCTGTAGCAAATGGCAGAACTGTAATGAGCGGCCAAGCCTGCCATGGAGGATCTCTGGAAATCCTTATGGCCGAGTGATCCTCTACCAACCAGCTTCTTTGGATTGGTGTACCGCCTCCAAGGGGCTGGAGCCCAAGTCGAGTTGTGCAAGCGGTCGGCCTACTTGGAAGGTTCTCGGCAGGCCTTTGCATCCGTTCAAGATCATTATCTGAAGCTTTATCTAGAGCTGGTTACTCAGCGGGAGCGTGAAGGAAAGAAATGGGAGAGGAGGGATTACCTTGGGGTGGTGATGCCGGCATCTCGGGTGGCCGAGAAGAAGTGCAAGAAGGAAATGCTTCTAGAGAATCTTGACTAGACTTTCTTAATATCTCCTTAGTATGCCGAGATGTATCCTGTTGTGGTTCTCGGCATCGTTCAGAGTAGTGTCATTATTGATGGTGTTGCCATTGTTGGTGGCATGTTACTAGCGTCGATGTTTCCTGTGTTTTTGATGCGCCGCCTTTAAAAAAAAGTATTTGACCAGCTTCTTCCAGGCCGCATCAAAATCCTTCATACATAAAACCTATTGCAAAAATGGCCATTTAACTTAAGCATAAGCCTTCTCGAAGTCCACTTTGAAGACAACTCCATCCAGTTTATTTGAGTGAATTTCATGTAAGGTTTCATGTAGAACAACCATACCCTCTAGGGGTGCGGAGTGGATCCCGGCCCTTGCCGGTGGGAGGGCTACGTTTTTTGATCTTTTTTCGAGATTTGTTAGGGTTTGGGTCCTATTCAGAAAGACGAGACGGCGACGGCTCCCTGAAGATGGAATAAAGGTCTCCCCGCCTAGCCCCCATTCCGGTGATGCGTCTAGCATCGCCGGTGGGCGTGTGGAGGTGTGTCTTCGGTGGATCTGTCTTTGGTGGATTTGCTCCGATCGGTTCATTGTTTGTCTCTGTTCGTGTGTCTTCAGGTTGGATCCTTCTTATCCACAATCTTAATCGGCGGCGGTTGCTGTTCTGGTGCATTGGTTCTATGGGGCTTTAGCACGACGACTTCCTGACTGTCTACTACAACAATGCTTGCCCGGCTCCGGCGAGGGAGGGGCGATGACAACGGCGCGCCTTCGGCTCGCTTCAGTGCTTGTAGTCGTCGCTAGGTGGTCTACGGATGTAATTTTTATTATTTCTAGTGTTCGTTGTACTACCATGATTGAAGATGAATAGATTGGAAGTTTATCCCGCAAAAAAAACATACCCTCCAGGATATGTCATCTCGGCATGAAAGCCGTTTGACTTGGCTACACCACACTATGCGCAATACAAGTGAGGCAATTGGTACGAACTTTTGTAAAGATCTTAAATCTCACATTAAGCAGACATATTGGTGTGAACTACTCAATGCGAACAACCTTCTCCTTCTTTGGCAACAGTGCAATCGCTCCATAGTTGAGGTGAAATAATTGCAACTGGCCATTAAACAAATCATGGAACATGGGCGTAAGGTCTACTTTAATGATATGCCAACACCTCTTGTAAAATTTAGCTTGAAAACCACCAGGGCCTGGTGCCTTATTATTCTTCATTTGTGCTTTGCCTCCTTCCTCATCTTGGGGGTATCTACCATGTAGACACGTAGGTGGAGGTGGCTAAGGATGATGCAGTGTATGACATGTTGTCGACATCTTCATCCATGTCGACTGCCTCCTCGGAGGCGTAGTCCAATACATCAGTTAAGTCCTTGACTATAGCGACTAGGTGGGTGGAGGATGGGACAAAATTTCTGCTCCTCCGGGTTTGTCCCTGATCCGATCATAGACCGAGGCTTGATCGTTCGAGATTCCAAGGCTCTGAATCCAATCTAGCATCTCGCTCAGGAGTGTGATGTTGGCCTCGCCCATCTCTTGATAGTAGGCGGGGATCAATTGAAGTTTGCTCGAGGTACCACCTGACATAGCCTCAAAACTTTGGCTAATCGGGCCTGACACGTGTTCCGGTAGTGTAGTGTCCAGACCCAATCACAAAGCCCGATATGAGATGCAAATCATTATGTGATCCTACTCCAAGATCGAATCTGGTGCTAAGACGACGACATTGGTAAGGTCTTCGGGTTGGTCTGACACCCAACCCTAAAAGGCAAGTTTGCCACAGGAGCACGCGGCATACTCCAGATTCCCAAACCTGATCGTGTGGCCTAGGGAGAGGTTCTCGACCTGGCTGAGGTGACCAGCCGAATCGTCCTGAAGTACAATGTTGTCGAAGTCAAAGAGCTGACCGGGGATAAAGTCTTCCCACATCCAATGTCGCCATTGATACGAAGATGAGCCATCGATCCTTTGCGACCACACAGCGGGACTTGTACGGGTCACCAATGTCCGTGCTAAAACCAATGGATCTCGGGTAGGGGGTCCCGAGTTGGTGGTCTCAGCTAGATGGTAACAGGAGGTAGAGAAAGACACGACATTTATAGAGGTCCGGGTCGTATGAATGAGTGCTAGCTTGCCTCTACAGACTAAAACCCTCATCTTATATAGGAACCGAGGGGTACCTAGGGTTACACATGGCCGGTTATACCTAGAGATAAACATGTCAAACATTTAAATATGCCTTCAAGTATACACCAAGGCTTCAGAGGATTCCATCTTGAGTACGCCGAGGGCCACAACACCCCATAATCCAGGAGAACATAACTTGGCGCGCCCAAAAGATAATAGTTCACTCTTTTTGAAATTGATTTTCAAATCACATAGTTGTTCGAAAAGACATAAAACTAGTTTCCTATTTCTAGCCTTTGCCAAATTATGTTCCATGAAAATAATTGTATCATCTGCATATTGTAGTATAATAGTATAGACAACGAAGCATCTACAAAATCAGGGATGAGACCACCCACTTGACTGTCCTATTTGGCCCGGTCAATGAGAACCGCCAACATATCAACAACGATATTGAACAAGATAGGAGACATCAGATCCCCCTATCTCAGTCCTTTTTGCGTCTGGAACTAATGACATGTTTCAGCATTTACCTTGACCCCTACACTGCCTTTAAAAAAGTATTTGACCCGCTTCCTCCAGGTCGCATCAAAATCCTTCATACATAAATCCTATTGAAAAAATGGTCATTTTACTTTATCGTAAGCCTTCTCGAAGTCCACTTTGAAGACAACTCCATCCAGTTTCTTTGAGTTAATTTCATGTAGAACAACCATACCCTCTAGGATATGTCGTCTCGGCATGAAAGCCGTCTGACTTGGCTACACCACACTATGCGCAATACATGTGACGCGGTTAGTATGAACTTTTGTAAAGATATTAAAGATCACATTAAGCAGACATATTGGTGTGAACTACTCAATGCGAACAACCTCCTCCTTCTTTGGCAACAGTGCAATCACTCCATAGTTGAGGTGAAATAATTGCAACTGGCCATTAAACAAATCATGGAACATGGGCGTAAGGTCTACTTTAATGACATGCCAACACCTCTTGTAAAATTCAGCTTGAAAACCATCGGGGCTTGGTGCCTTATTATTCTTCATTTGTGTTATCGCCTCAAACACATCCTTCTTTGATAAGGGTTCTGACATAACCTCGTTCTCATCGGCCCCTAATTGAGTCAAATCCTTCACCACATGCTCGTGGAGCGAAACAAAATTCTCCTCCGGTGCCCCAAAGAGCTTTTGGTAGAAGTTTGAGATATACAATTTTAGGTTCTCATGTCCTACAATTGTACCCTCATCTTGTTCGAGCTGAATAATATTCTTCTTCCTGTGCTTTCATTCGCAATCATGTGGAAAAAACAGGTGAACCACGTGTCAAACTTTAGCTCTAAGTGCCCATTTCGCCCCTTCTTCTCTAAGAAGCTCTCACGGCTTTTCTTCGGCTTCCCACTTAACAATATGATCAACCGTCTCTAGCATATTGCCCTCGGCCTCTAAGTGCCACTTTCATTTTTTGTCGAGCCTCGCAAGAATTTCGCATGTGTTTAATTGTATATTGCAATTTTTGAATATTCGATGGACCTATGTTCTCTTTAGCCCATTCCCTGGCTATTAAATCGAGAAGCCCTCCCTCTCGAACCATGGCATTTCGAAAGAGAAGATGTTTTTGTTGCCTACGTGGGTCGCATCCCCCGAGTCAACAAGGAGAGGGGTGTGATCGGAAAGTCCCCTTTGTAATGCTCACACCATTATGAGAGGAAACCTTTGTTCCCATTCCACATTGGTTAGAACCCGATCGAATTTCTCATATGTTGGATTCTCCAAATTGTTTTCCCAAATGTATTGCCTGCCTATGAGATCAATCCCTTTCAGGTCCAGACTCTCAATGATAACATTGAACATAAACGACCACCTCCCATCGAAATTACCATTTTTGGTCTCTTTGTCTATTCATGTTAAGTCACCCCAACCAAAATGGGCAACCTCTCATCCTCGCAAACCCTCACAGGGCCAGCTAGGAAGTCAGGCTTGATCTTCGGCTGTGCCGCACCTTAGAAAGTGACCAGGGCCCATCCAAAACCATCAACCTTTGATTACACATGAAATTTTGCAGCATAGTCACCAGAATAACATGGTCTACTTCCAGGGTTTCGCAGTTTACACCAAGTAAGATCCCACCATACCATCCCCGCGGTGGGAGACAATGACAGTCAAAATCTAAACCACCGGAGACCGTTAGAAAAAACTATGAAGCAAAGTTATCTCTACCCGTCTCGAGCAATACAATAAAGTCTAGTTTGTGTTCTATAGAAGATTTCACGAAAACCTATGCTTAGCCAAGTCCACGAGACCTTTGCTATTCCAGAAAATGCCTCTCATTTCTCATCATGGATTTTTTGTTTGAATTTTATTCTTGCACTTCGACACACCACAGAGAGAGGGTAGACCTTCCTCTTCCATGTGGTTTGGGTTTATCCTGCACCACCACTGAGTCCGCATGACGAAGGTCGTTGCCTAAGCTTTCAACTAGTTGCAGAGGTGCCGCATGCTCCTCTGCATCCAAATCTTCTCTGTTTATCACACTAGAGGGAACTAGTGTTGGGGAACGTAGCATGCAATTTCAAAAAAATTCCTACGATCACGCAAGATCTATCTAGGAGATGCATAGCAACGTGAGGGGGAGAGTGTGTCCACGTACCCTCGTAGATCGAAAGCGAAAGCATTATGTTAACGCGGTTGATGTAGTCGAACGTCTTCACGATCCAACTGATCCAAGTACCGAACGTACGACACCTCTGTGTTCAGCACACGTTCAGCTCGATGACGCCCCTCGAGCTCTTGATCCAGTAGAGGGTCGAGGGAGAGTTCTGACAGCACGATGGCGTGGTGACAGTGATGGTGATGTGATCCGCATGGGGCTTTGCCTAAGCACTACGACGCTATGACCGGAGGAGTAAACTATGGAGGGGGGCACCGTACACGGCTAAGAGAATTCTTTGTGTGCCCCCTCCCCCGTATATAAAGGGGGGGAGGAGGAGGCCGGCGGCCAGGAGGGGCGCGCCAAGGGGGAGTCCTACTTGGACTCCTAGTCCAAGTAGGATTCGCCCCCCCTTTTCCTTTCTCCACCGGAGGGAATAGGAAGGAGAGGGAGGGGGAAAGGGAAGGGGGGCGCCCCCTTCTCCTTGTCCTATTCGGACTCCCTAGGAGGGGGGCGCGCGCCACCCCTCGCGGGCTTCCCTCTCTCTCCCTTTAGGCCCATGTAGGCCCAACACTTCCCCGGGGGGTTCCAGTTGTTGGGGAATGTAGCACTAATTCAAAATTTTCCTACGTGTCACCAAGATCAATCTAGGAGATGCTAGCAACAAGAGAGAGGGAGTGCATCTTCATACCCTTGAAGATCGCTAAGCGGAAGCGTTACAAGGAACGCGGATGATGGAGTCGTACTCGCGGCGATTCAAATCGCGGAAGATCCGATCTAGCGCCGAACGGACGGCGCCTCCGCGTTCAACACACGTACAGCCCGGGGACGTCTCCTCCTTCTTGATCCAGGAAGGGGAGAGGAAAAGTTGAGGCAGAACTCCGATAGCACAATGGCGTGGTGGTGATGTGATACGTCTCCAACGTATCTATAATTTTTGATTGCTCCATGCTATATTATCTTCTGTTTTGGACATTATTGGGCTTTATTATCCACTTTTATATTATTTTTGGGAAAAACCTATTAACCGGAGGACCAACCCAGAATTGCAGTTTTTTTTGCCTATTTTAGGGTTTCGAAGAAAAGGAATATCAAACGGAGTCCAAACGGAATGAAACCTTCGGGAACGTGATTTTTGGAACGAACAAGATCCAGGAGACTTGGACCCTACGTCAAGAAACCAACTGGGAAGCCACGAGGTAGGGGGGCACGCCTACCCCCCCTCCCAGGCACGCCCCCCACCCTCGTGGGCCCCCTGTTGCTCCACCGACGTACTTCTTCCTCCTATATATACCTACGTACCCCCAAACGATCAAATACAGAGCAAAACCCTAATTCCACCGCCGTAACTTTCTGCATCCACGAGATCCCATCTTGGGGCCTGTTCCGGAGCTCTGCCGGAGGGGGCATCGATCATGGAGGGCTTCTACATCAACACCATAGCCTCTCCGATGAAGTGTGAGTAGTTTACCTCAGACCTCCGGGTCCATAGTTATTAGCTAGATGGCTTCTTCTCTCTTTTTGGATCTCAATACAAAGTTCTCCCCCTCTCTTGTGGAGATCTATTCGATGTAATCTTCTTTTGCGATGTGTTTGTTGAGACCTATGAATTGTGGGTTTATGATCAAGTTTATCTATGAACAATATTTGAATCTTCTCTGAATTCTTTTATGTATGATTGGTTATCTTTGCAAGTCCCTTCGAATTATCAGTTTGGTTTGGCCTACTAGATTGATCTTTCATGCAATGGGAGAAGTGCTTAGCTTTGGGTTCAATCTTGCGGTGTCCTTTCCCAGTGACAGTAGGGGTAGCAAGGCACGTATTGTCTTGTTGCCATCGAGGATAACAAGATGGGGTTTTCATCATATCGCATGAGTTTATCCCTCTACATTATGTCATCTTGCTTAAAGCGTTACTCAGTTCTCTTGAACTTAATACTCTAGATGCATGCTGGATAGCGGTTGATGTGTGGAGTAATAGTAGTAGATGCAGGCAGGAGTCGGTCTACTTGTCTTGGACGTGATGCCTATATACATGATCATACCTAGATATTCTCATAACTATGCTCAATTCTGTCAATTGCTCATTAGTAATTTGTTCACCCACCGTAAAATACGTATGCTCTTGAGAGAAGCCACTAGTGAAACCTATGGCCCCCGGGTCTATCTTTCATCATATTAATCTTCCAACACTTAGTTATTTTCATTGCCTTTTATTTTACTTTGCATCTTTATCATAAAAATACCAAAAATATTATCTTATCATATCTATCAGATCTCACTCTCGTAATTGACCGTGTAGGGATTGACAACCCCTTATCGCGTTGGTTGCGAGGATTTATTTGTTTTGTGTAGGTGCGAGGGACTCGCACGTAGCCTCCTACTGGATTGATACCTTGGTTCTCAAAACCCGAGGGAAATACTTACGCTACTTTGCTGCATCACCCTTTCCTCTTCAAGGAAAAACCAACGCAGTGCTTAAGAGGTAGCAAGAAGGATTTCTGGCGCCGTTGCTGGGGAGGTCTACGCAAAAGTCAACATACCAAGTACCCATCACAAACCCTTATCTCCCGCATTACATTATTTGCCATTTTCCTCTCGTTTTCCTCTCCCCCACTTCACCCTTGCCGTTTTATTCGCTCTCTCTCTCTCTCCTCCCTCTCTTTCTCTATTTGCCACTTTTTGCCCGTTTCTTGTTTGCTCGTCATTATGGCTAGTCCCTTATCTTCTCCGTTATCTCCCGAGAAAGTTCTTAATTTTAAACAAAGGGAAGGAGAAAACCTAAAAGACGCTTGGTATAGAATTTGCAATGCTCAAAACAGATCTACCAGGAAGCAATCTACTTCTATTATTCTTCACAATTTTTATGTAGGTGCTATTCCTTGGCATAGATATGTCCTTGATACCATTACCGGAGGGAACTTCTTGGGTAGCCATACTTTTGATTCTTATAATGCTATGATAGATTTGTTTGGATCACCACCTCTTTAGGTTAATGGAACTACGTTAACTTTGGAGCATGTAATGCATTAACTTGAAATTATTGAAAATAAAGTTGCTACCGTTGAGTTAATTGAAAATTTCGATAAAAAGATCCACAACCAAATTACCCAATATGGATCTAAAGTAGGAGTAACTTTGAAAAATATTAAAGAGAAGGAACCTATAGTTAATGAAGGAATAAATCACGATTCCACTAGAATTGATAAACTTGAGGGTATCATTACCAACTTGGGAACCGCCTTTTCTTCCGTAAAGAATACTCCAAGTCCTCCAACTAAAATTGCCAAGCTTATGTATGTTCCTAAAAATAAGGGTGAATCCTCTGGCAAAGAAACTGCGGATCTCAAATCTATAAGTATTCATCCTAATCTTTTCACTATCATTAAGGAACCATTTGCTACTAATGATTTTTTCGATCTTGTGCCTAAAATTTTGATAATCAATAAAAATAAATAAACTCCTAAGGATGATAGATGTCTCATTGAATAATTACCTACCAAAGATGGCAATACCTAGATCTATCCTTGCTTTTTATGCCTAGCTAGGGGCGTTAAACGATAGCGCTTGTTGGGAGGCAACCCAATTTTATTTTTATTCCTTGCTTTTTGCTCCTGTTTAGTAATAAATAATTTATCTAGCATATGTTTTGTTTGTGTTTTTGTGTTTAATTAGTGTTTGTTCCAAGTAGAACCGTTGGGAAGACTTGGGGAAAGTCTTCTTAATCTTGCTGTAAAAAACAGAAACTTTAGCGCTCACGAGAACTGCTGCCATTTTTATTTGGAAGTGCTATTTAGTTAATTCTTTTTGCAGATGATTAATAGATAAATTCCTCACGTCCAGCAATTTATTTTAGATTTTTGGGGTTCCAGATCTTGTGCTAGCTACAGATTACTACAGACTGTTCTGTTTTTGACAGATTCTGTTTTTCGTGTGTTGTTTGCTTATTTTGATGAATCCATGGCTATTAAAATAGTTTATAAACCATAGAGAAGTTCTAATACAGTAGGTTTAACACCAATATAAATAAATAATGAGTTCATTACAGTACCTTGAAGTGGTCTTTTGTTTTCTTTCGCTAACGGAGCTCACGAGATTTTCTACTTTAAGTTTTGTGTTGTGAAGTTTTCAAGTTTTGGGTAAAGATTTGATGGATTATGAAACAAGGAGTGGCAAGAGCCTAAGCTTGGGGATGCCCATGGCACCCCCAAGATAATCTATGGACACCTAAAAGCCAAATCTTGGGGATGCCCCGGAAGGCGTCCCCTCTTTCGTCTACTTCCATCGGTAACTTTACTTGGAGCTATATTTTTATTCACCACATGATATGTGTTTTGCTTGGAGCGTCTTGTATTATTTGAGTATTTATTTATTTGTTAGTTTACCACAATCATCTTTGCTGTACACACCTTTTGCGAGAGACACACATGATTCGTAAATTATTAGAATACTCTATGTGCTTCACTTATATCTTTTGAGTTATATAGTTTTTTGCTCTAGTGCTTCACTTATATCTCTTAGAGCACGTCGGTGGATTTGTTTTATAGAAACTATTGATCTCTCATGCTTCACTTAAATTATCTTGAGAGTCTTAAATAGCATGGTAATTTTCTTAAATCATCCTAATATGCTAGGTATTCAAGATTAATAAATAAAATTTTCTTATGAGTGTGTTGAATACTATAAGAAGTTTGAAACTTGATAATTGTTTTGAGATATGGAGATGGTGATATTAGAGTCATGCTAGTTGAGTAGTTGTGAATTTGAGAAATACTTGTGTTAAAAGTTTGTGATTCCCGTAGCATACACGTATGGTGAACTATTATGTGATGAAGTCGGAGCATGATTTATTTATTGATTGTCTTCCTTATGACTGGCGGTCGGGGACGAGCGATGGTCTTTTCCTACCAATCTATCCCCCTAGGAGCATGCAAGTAATACTTTGCTTTGATAACTTGTAGATTTTTGCAATAAGTATATGAGTTCTTTATGAATAATGTTGAGTCCATGGATCATACACACTCTCACCCTTCCACCATTGCTAGCCTCTCTAATACCGCGCACCTTTCGCCGGTATCATACACCCACCATATACCTTCCTCAAAACAGCCACCATACCTACCTATCATGGCATTTCCATAGCCATTCCGAGATATATTGCCATGCAACTTTCCACCATTTCGTTTATTATAACACACTCCATCATTGTCATATTGCTTTGCATGATCATGTAGTTTACATCGTATTTGTGGCAAAGCCACCATTCATAATTCTTTCATACATGTCACTCATGAGTCATTGCATATCCCGGTACACCGCCGGAGGCATTCATATAGAGTCATATCTAGTTCTAAGTATCGAGTTGTAATTCTTGAGTTGTAAGAAAATAAAAGTGTGATGATCATCATTATTAGAGCATTGTCCAAGTGAGGAAAGGATGATGGAGACTATGATTCCCCCACAAGTCAGGATGAGACTCCGGACGAAAAAAAGAGGCCATAAAAAAAGAGAAAACACCCAAATAAATAATAAAAAATGAGAGAAAAAGAGAGAATGGACAATGCTACTATCCTTTTACCACACTTGTGCTTCAAAGTAGCACCACGATCTTCATGATAGAGAGTCTCCTATGATATCACTTTCATATACTAGTGGTAATTTTTCATTGTAGAACTTGGCTTGTATATTCCAATGATGGGCTTCCTCAAAATGCCCTAGGTCTTCGTGACCAAGCAAGTTGGATGCACACCCACTTAGTTTCTTTTTGAGCTTTCATATACTTATAGCTCTAGTGCATCCGTTGCATGGCAATCCCTACTCACTCACATTGATATCTATTGATGGGCATCTCCATAGCCTGTTGATACGCCTAGTTGATGTGAGACTATCTTCTCCCTTTTTGTCTTCTCCACAACCACCATTCTATTCCACCTATAGTGCTATGTCCATGGCTGATGTCTACTACACAACCTTCTTCTTGTAGACGTTGTTGGGCCTCCAAGTGCAGAGGTTTGTAGGACAGTAGCAAATTTCCCTCAAGTGGATGACCTAAGGTTTATCAATCCGTAGGAGGCGTAGGATGAAGATGGTCTCTCTCAAGCAACCCTGCACCCAAATAACAAAGAGTCTCTTGTGTCCCCAACACACCCAATACAATGGTAAATTGTATAGGTGCACTAGTTCGGCGAAGAGATGGTGAAACAAGTGGTATATGGATGGTAGATAAAGGTTTTTGTAATCTGAAATTATAAAAACAGCAAGGTAACTAATGATAAAAGTGAGCGTAAACGGTATTGCAATGCGTTGAAACAAGGCCTAGGGTTCATACTTTCACTAGTGCAAGTCCTCTCAAAAATAATAACATAATTGGATCACATAACTATCCCTCAACATGCAACAAAGAGTCACGCCAAAGTCACTAATAGCGGAGAACGAACGAAGATATTATGGTAGGGTACGAAACCACCTCAAAGTTATTCTTTCCAATCAATCCGTTGGGCTATTCCTATAAGTGTCACAAACAGCCCTAGAGTTTGTACTAGAATAACACATTAAGACACAAATCAACCAAAACCCTAATGTCACCTAGATACTCCAATGTCACCTCAAGTATCCGTTGGTATGATTATACGATATGCATCACACAATCTCAGATTCATCTATTCAACCAACACATAGAACCTCAATGAGTGCCCCAAAGTTTCTACCAGAGAATCACGACGAAAACGTGTGCCAACCCCTATGCATAGGTTCATGGGCTGAACCCGCAAGTTGATCACCAAAACATACATCAAGTGAATCACGTGATATCCCATTGTCACCACAGATACGCATGGCAAGACATACATCAAGTGTTCTCAAATCTTTAAAGACTCAATCCGATAAGATAACTTCAAAGGGGAAACTCAATCCATTACAAGAGAGTAGAGGGGAAGAAACATCATAAGATCCTACTATAATAGCAAAGCTCGTGATACATCAAGATCGTACCACCCAAGAACACGAGAGAGAGAGAGATCAAACACATAGCTACTGGTACATACCCTCAGCCCCGAGGGAGAACTACTCCCTCCTCGCCATGGAGAGCACCGGGATGATGAAGATGGCCACCGGAGAGGGATTGCCCCCTCCAGTAGGGTGCCGGAACGGGTCTAGATTGGCTTTCGGTGGCTACGGAGGCTTCTGGCGGCGTAACTCCCGATCTATTGTGCTCCCCGATCGATTTAGGGTATATGGAGATATATAGGCGGAATAAGTACGTCAGGGGGGCCACGAGGGTCCCATGAGGGTGGATGGCGCGCCCAGGGGGGATGGGCGCACCCCCTACCTCGTGGCTTCCTAGAAGCTTCCTTGACGTGGACTCCAAGTCTCCCGGGTTGCTTTCCTTCCAAAAATAAGTTCCGTGAAGTTTCAGGTCAATTGGACTCCGTTTGATTTTCCTTTTCTGCGATACTCTAAAATAAGGAAAAAACAGAAACTGGCACTGGGCTCTGGTTTAATAGGTTAGTCCCCAAAATAATATAAAAGTGTATAATAAAGCCCATAAACATCCAAAACACATAATATAATAGCATGGAACAATCAAAAATTATAGATACGTTGGAGACGTATCAGCATCCACAAGCTTAATTCCTGCTCGTCCTCGAGTAGGTGAATGATAAAAATAGAATTTTTGATGTGGAATGCTACTTGGCATAATTTCAATGTAATTCTTCTTAATTGTGGTATGAATATTCAGATCCGAAAGATTCAAGATAAAAGTTCATATTGACATAAAAATAATATATAATACTTCAAGCATACTTACTAAGCAATTATGTCCTCTCAAAATAACATGGCCAAAGAAAGTTCATCCCTACAAAATCATATAGTTCAGTCACACTCCATTTTCATCACACAAGAATGCTCTCATCATGCACAACCCCGATGACAAGCCAAGAAATTGTTTCACACTTTAGTAATCTCAAACCTATAAACTTTCACGCAATATATGAGCGCGAGCCATGGACATAGCACTATGGGTGGAATAGAATATGATGATGGGGGTTATGTGGAGAAGACAAAAAGGATAAAGTCTCACATCAACGAGGCTAATCAATGAGCTATGGATATGCCCATCGATTGATGTTAATGCAAGGAGTAGGGATTGCCATGCAACGGATGCACTAGAGCTATAAATGTATGAAAGCTTAACAAAAGAAACTAAGTGGGTGTGCATCCAACATGCTTGCTCACGAAGACCTAGGGCACTTGAGGAGGCCCATTTTTGGAATATACAAGCCAAGTTCTATAATGAAAAATTCCCACTAGTATATCGAAGTGACAAAACAAGAGACTCTCTATCATAAAGATCATGGTGCTACTTTGAAGCACAAGTGTGGAAAAAGGATAGTAGCATTGCCCCTTTGTTTTTTTCTCTTTTTTTGGGCCTTCTCTTTTTTTATTTGGCCTTTTTTTGGACAATGCTCTATGAATGATTATCATCACACTTCTATTTACTTACAACTCAAGAATTACAACTCGATACTTAGAACAAGATATGACTCTATATGAATGCCTCCGGTGGTGTACCGGGATGTGCAATGACTCATGAGTAACATGTATGAAAGAATTATGAACGGTGGCTTTGCCACAAATACAATGTCAACTACATGATCATGCAAAGCAATATGACAATGATGGAGCGTGTCATAATAAACAGAACGGTGGAAAGTTGCCTAGCAATATATCTCGGAATGGCTATGGAAATGCCATAATAGGTAGGTATGGTGGCTGTTTTAAGGAAGATATAAGGAGTTTTATGTGTGAAAGTGCGTATCATATCATGGGGTTTGGATGCAGCGGTGAAGTTTGCACCAACTCTCAATGTGAGAAAGGGCAATGCATGGTACCGAAGAGGCTAGCAAAGATGGAAGGGTGAGAGTGCGTATAATCCATGAACTCAACATTAGTCATAAAGAACTCACATACTTATTGCAAAAATCTACAAGTCATCAAAAACCTCGGCACTACGCGCATACTCCTAGGGGGATAGATTGGTAGGAAAAGACCATCGCTCGTCCCCGACCGCCACTCATAAGGAGGATGATCAAATAACACCTCATGTTTCAAGTTTGTTACACAACGTTTACCATACGTGCATGCTACGGGACTTGCAAACTTCAACACAAGTACTTCTCAAATTCACAACTACTCAACTAGCACGACTTTGATATTATTACCTCCATATGTCAAAACAATCATCAAGCATAAAACTTCTCTTAGTATTCAACACACTCATAAGAAAGTTTTTACTAGTCTTGAATACCTAGCATATTAGGATTATTTAAGGAAATTATCATGCTATTTAAGACTCTCAAAATAATATAAGAGAAGCATGAGAGTTCATCTATTTCTACAAAATAAAACCACCACCGTGCTCTAAGAAGATATAAGTGAAGCACTAGAGCAAAAGACAAACTACTCCGAAAGATATAAGTGAAGATCAATGAGTAGTCAAATAATTATGCAACTATGTGAAGACTCTCTAACATTAAAGAATTTCAGACCTTGGTATTTTATTCAAACATCAAGCAAAACATAATGAAATAAAATGACGCTCCAAGCAAAACACATATCATGTGGCGAATAAAAATATAGCTCCAAGTAAAGTTACCGATGAACGAAGACGAAAGAGGGGATGCCTTCCGGGGCATCCCCAAGCTTAGGATTTTGGTTGTCCTTGAATATTACCTTGGGGTGACTTGGGAATCCCCAATCTTAGGCTCTTGCCACTCCTTATTCCATAGTCCATCGAATCTTTACCCAAAACTTGAAAACTTCACAACACAAAACTTAAGAGAAAACTCGTAAGCTCCGTTAGTATAAGAAAATAAATCACCACTTAGGTACTGTTGTGAACTCATTTTAAATTCATATTGGTGTAATATCTACTGTATTAAAACTTATCTATGGTTCATACCCTCCGATACTACTCATAGATTCATCAAAATTAGCAAACAACACATCGAAAACAGAATCTGTCAAAAACAGAACAGTCTGTAGTAATCTGGATCAAACGTATACTTCTGGAACTCATAAATTTCTAAAATAAATTGCTGGACCTGAGGAATTTATCTATTAATCATCTTCAAAAATAATTAACTAAATATCACTCTCCAAATAAAAATGGCAGCAATTCTTGTGAGCGCTAAAGTTTCTGTTTTTTACAGCATGATCACAAAGACTTTCCCCAAGTCTTCCCAAAGGTTCTACTTGGAACAAGCACTAATTAAAATCATAAAACCACATCTAAACAGAGGCTAGATGAATTATTTATTACTAAACAGGAACAAAATAAAGTTGGGTTGTCTCCCAACAAGCGCTATCGTTTAATGCCCCTAGCTAGGCATGATGATTTCAGTGATGCTCACATAAAAGATAAGAATTGTAACATAAAGAGAGCATCATGAAGAATATGACTAGCACATTTAAGTCTAACCCACTTCCTATGCATAGGGATTTTGTAAGCAAACAACTTGTGGGAACAAGAATCAACTTGCATAGGAAGGTAAAACAAGCATAACTTCAAAATTTTAAGCACATAGAGAGGAAACTTGATATTATTGCAATTCCTACAAGCATATATTCCTCCCTCATAATAATTTTCAGTAGCATCATGAATGAATTCAACAATATAACCAGCACCTAAAGCATTCTTTTCATGATCTACAAGCATAGAAATTTTATTACTCTCCACATGAGCAAAATTCTTCTCATTCGGAATAGTGGGAGTATCATAAGAAACTCGAATACTATAAATTGTTTCCACATTAAAAGAGTAATGTTCAAAAAAGGGGTAACCATAATCATGGCAAGTTTTATAAATATAATCACTACTTTTTATATCATAAGTATCATCACAATAATCATCATAATTAGCAACTTTGTTCTCATCATAATCGATTGAAACCTCTTCCAAGATAGTGGAATCATCACTAAATAAAGTCATGACCTCTCCAAATCCACTTTCATAATTATCATAATAAGATTCAACATCCTCCAAAATAGTGGGATCATTACTTCCTAAAGTTGACACTCTTCCAAACCCACTTTCATCAATATAATCATCATAAGTAGGAGGCATGCTATCATCATTATAAATTTGCATATCAAAACTTGGGAGACTAAAAATATCATCTTCATTAAATATAGCATCCCCAAGCTTGGGCCTTTTCATATCATAAGCATAATCACTCCCATAATTAATAGTATGGATAGCACCAATAGTATAGCAATTATCATAATCTTCCAAGAAAGTGCCAAAAAGATTTTCAAGATCATAAGAAGTATCATTATCTTCCACAATTATATTTTCATGAGGCACAATAGTAATAGGAGCAACATTATTTGGGAGAGATATCTTTTTCTTCCTTTTTCTTTTCTTCTTCTTCACCACATCATGTGTGGGTTCAATCCTCTTTTTGGAGCTCCTTATTAATGAGATTGGTTGAATAGGAGGCTCTTCCTCGTTACCTGATTCATCATAAGAAATAATAGGAGGGTATTGGGAAGTCTATTCCCTTTCATTAGTATTCTCTTCATCTTCTATTTCTTTTCTTTTCTTTATGTAGTTGGCAATATAAGGATTTTCAATACAATTCACCGCACAATACATATAAATTTTCTCTAGATCAAAATCAAGGAATATATCAAGATTAAACTTTGGAATACCCTCAGTTATACGTTTCATTTCCTCATACCCGAAAAGAAGACTAAGCTCTTTATGATGCTCAAGGGTAATCAAATTATCACAATTTTTGGATACGATTCGGTCATGAAACAATTTGCATTGGAGATAAATGACCATGTTCATTGCAAAGTTGTAACATCCCAAATTTTCAATTTGGAATGTTATACACTAGATCATATGCATATCATATTTTCTTGCATTTTGGTTGATCCTAGAAATTTCACGCAACTCAAGGACCCTCGGAGAGAGTTGGAGATTTCGTTATTTTCATATTTGAGAGTTCTCTCGAATTTTGAAAAATAGGATCATTGGATTTATTTATTTTATCTTCAATAAATTTTCCGGTGTCAAAATATATGAGAGAGGGAATAATATGACTTTCCCAAATTTAGGAAAAATGAAGATATAATAAATAGATCAATTTTGCTTTCCGGTGTTTATTTGCATTTTATTTGGATAGGGAAAAATGCGCGTTTTCAAAAATTGCATTTTAGGTCTGGAGAAAAGTTCATTTTGTTCGGCTCATTTTTAGGAGTCGGGGAAAATTTACTTTAGATTTTTCGGAGTTCGTTTAGATCCCTTTTTGTTTTTTTTCTGCGCGAGGAAACTATTTAAAAAAAAATTGAGCAGCGCCTTGGGCCAAAGGCCCAAGCCAAGCCACCTACCGCCGCGCTCCCAGGCGCCAGGCGCCGAGCCAGGAGCCAGTCGGCCGCCGCCGCCTCTTGCTAGGACCGAATCCTTTTAGGATTCTAGGGCGCCCCTTGTCCCCTTTTCCTTATTTCGTTTTCTTTAGTCCTACTCCGTTTATTTTCTAGATCTTTCCTACTCCTATTCTAATTCCTTGTCCTCTACCCCAAGTAAACCCCTCCCCTCCCCAATATAAATACCCAAGCACCCCCCTCTAAACACATCAAATCAAAGCTCTCCTCCACACCGCGCCTTGCACCGCCGCCGCGCCGCATCACACCGCGCCCTGCGTCACCGCCGCCGCGCCGCCTCACCCGCGCCGCCACCCCACACCCCGCGCCGCCGCCGCACCTCGCCGCCGCCTCACCCGCGCCGCCACCCCACACCCCGCGCCGCCGCCGCACCTTGCCGCCGCCGCCCCACACCCGCGCCGCCGCCGCACCTTGCCGCCGCCGCCCCACACCCGCGCCGCCGCCGCACCTTGCCCACGCCGCCGCCCTACGCCGACGCCGCCGGAGCCCCGTTCACCGGAGACCTCGCCAAGGTAGCCCCGCGCTACATCTATTCTTTTCCTCGGATCGTTCTCTTCTAATCGTTCCGATTCTTTTCTTCTCTAAATCGTTTCGGTTTTCTAGATCAGTTTTTTGATCGGTTTTTCTTCTCCGAAACCCTAGATCGGATTCGTTTTCTTCTCCGATTTAGTTGCCTTTGGACCGTTCACCGGACCGTTCGTCCTAACGAACGTGATCACCGGATTCTTCTAGGTTAATGAACGTCCGTTCGTTTAACCGTTCTTCTTTTTCTTTTCGTCGGATTTATTCCGCGATCGCGATCTCAGATCCGATCTTCTTCCTAGTCTATCTTTCCGCTCGTTTATCGGAATCAGGTGATTCAAGCGCCTGGAGTTTCGTCTCGAAACCGCCGTTCCGTCTAATCAACTTGAACAAGCTTTTGTTACAGTAAAATTTTGACCTAGTTTCAACTTGCTAGAACCGAGTTGTTTTCTTCCGCCGTTTGTTTTTCGTTCTTTCTTGCAACCGGAGTTCTTAAGTTGAACTACCTGGTTCGTTCTCTTGTTCGAGTTTTACCTGTGCATTAGATGAGTACTTATTGTATGCTTGTTGTTTGTCTGCGATAGATTACCCGAATTGCGCCGCTTGTTACTTCGAAACCCTAGGACTCGCGGATCATCAGCAAGGCAAGTAACACTTTGATCATACCTTTTCTACAACCCAGTTTTATTGCATTAGATCAATCCTCACACATTGCATGATTAGGATATAATTAAATTGTGGGATGGGAAGTAGATGAGGTAGTACCTATTACCTGTATTATTATCAAACCTTTGGGAGTTACTTCTACGTTTGCTTATTATGCCATGCTTTGCTAGTAGACGTGGATTGGGTGAGTGATATCCATGACAGATGTGAGATTGATAATTTTAATGGTTTATCTAAGGTGGCAACTTAAACACACATCTGGGTGGATTGAGGCACCTGATGTCTATCAGGACTTGCCTGTTTTTTTTGGACCGCCACCCAGGCTCAAAGGGATCATAAGATCTTTCATGCTAGAAACTTCCGTGTGCAGCCACATGCTATTATGGGCTCTAGCATAGTTGACTAAGTTGTGCGAACTCTTACGGGATGGACTAGCAGATGTAGGGGATGTAGGTGTACCGGTCTACCCCACATGTAAGGTGCTAGTGCTTCTGAAAGACTATGTCTCGGTCATCCGTTTCTCAAACACCATGTAGTGCGAGAAAACAAACGGAGGCGATCGAGTCATGTGGGGAAAAGTGCGCAACCTCTGCAGAGTAACAAACTAATCATGATTAGCCGTGTCCCCGGTTATGGACAACTTGAGTATCTAGTACTTGAATATCATTGTGAATCTCAACATGTTACTTCTAATTAATGTTATTGGGTTTTAATTACTTTTAATTGGGATTGAGAATGCTGTCAACCATTCTCAATGTTTCACAACCACCATGATAGTAAATAAAATTTATTCCTTTGCAGTAGGGAAAAACTGGCTTTACGCAAAACTGTAACCATAGAGCTTTCCACCAGCCATATATGCATGTAGTATAGCTGTTTCATTTCATTACTCTCTATGTGTTACTTTGCCAGCATATTCCATGTGCTGACCCATTTTCGGGCTGCAACGTTAATGTTGCAGACTTTTTAGACGACGATTGAGGTGCGTTTAGGTCGTGGCCCTATACTCAGTGATGCCGCTGGAGTTGATGGACCCATTTATCTTCCAAGTCTTCCGCTATTATCTTTATTATATGGCCTTAAGCCATATTCATTGTAATTCTTTTTGAGCCATCGATGTAATAAGTGTGTGATTGCAACTCTGCTATAAAACCTCGATGTACTGTGTGGTGTCAGCATTACTGATCCAGGGATGACACCATAGCACAGTAGACGTGATCCATTCGGGTCAGGTCGCTACAAAAGTTCACAAGGGGCGCGAAAAATATTGAATTTTTCAGCACAATCATCAAGACTTTCTTGCAACAATTTAGTTTCTAAGTACTTATGCCTCTTGCAATATCTATCTTCCCTATTTGGTATGTACTTGCAAACCCAATGCACTCCACAAAAATTGACATGTTTATAGGAGACATTTTCATCATAACTAGTGCAATCATCATTAGTACTATGGATATTCAAGGAGTTCATACTAACAACATTGCAATCATGCTCATCATTCAAAGATTTAGTGACAAACATTTTAATGCATTCTTCTTCTAACACTTTGGCACAATTTTCCTTTCCATCATACTCACGAAAGATATTAAAAAGATGAAGCGTATGAGACAAACTCAATTCCATTTTTTATAGTTTTCTTTTATAAACTAAACTAGTGATAAAACAAGAAACTAAAAGACTCGATTGCAAGATCTAAAGATATACCTTCAAGCACTCACCTCCCCGGCAACGGCGCCAGAAAAGAGCTTGATGTCTACTACACAACCTTCTTCTTGTAGACGTTGTTGGGCCTCCAAGTGCAGAGGTTTGTAGGACAGTAGCAAATTTCCCTCAAGTGGATGACCTAAGGTTTATGAACCCGTAGGAGGCGTAGGATGGAGATGGTCTCTCTCAAGCAACCCTGCAACCAAATAACAAAGAGTCTCTTGTGTCCCCAACACACCCAATACAATGGTAAATTGTATAGGTGCACTAGTTCGGTGAAGAGATGGTGAAACAAGTGGTATATGGATGGTAGATAAAGGTTTTTGTAATCTGAAATTATAAAAACAGCAAGGTAACTAATGATAAAAGTGAGCGTAAACGGTATTGCAATGCGTTGAAACAAGGCCTAGGGTTCATACTTTCACTAGTGCAAGTCCTCTCAACAATAATAACATAATTGGATCACATAACTATCCCTCAACATGCAACAAAGAGTCACTCCAAAGTCACTAATAGCGGAGAACGAACGAAGAGATTATGGTAGGGTACGAAACCACCTCAAAGTTATTCTTTCCAATCAATCCGTTGGGCTATTCCTATAAGTGTCACAAACAGCCCTAGAGTTCGTACTAGAATAACACCTTACGACACAAATCAATCAAAACGCTAATGTCACCTAGATACTCCAATGTCACCTCAAGTATCCGTGGGTATGATTATACGATATGCATCACACAATCTCAGATTCATCTATTCAACTAACACATAGAACCTCAAAGAGTGCCCCAAAGTTTCTACCGGAGAATCACGACGATAACGTGTGCCAACCCCTATGCATAGGTTCATGGGCGGAACCCGCAAGTTGATCACCAAAACATACATCAAGTGAATCTCGTGATATCCCATTGTCACCACAGATACGCACGGCAAGACATATCTCAAGTGTTCTCAAATCTTTAAAGACTCAATCCGATAAGATAACTTCAAAGGGGAAACTCAATCCATTACAAGAGAGTAGAGGGGAAGAAACATCATAAGATCCAACTATAATAGCAAAGCTCGCGATACATCAAGATCGTACCACCTCAAGAACACGAGAGAGAGAGAGATCAAACACATAGCTACTGGTACATACCCTCAGCCCCGAGGGAGAACTACTCCCTCCTCGTCATGGAGAGCACCGGGATGATGAAGATGGCCACCGGAGAGGGATTGCCCCCTCCGGTAGGTTGCCAGAACGGGTGTACATTGGCTTTCGGTGGCTACAGAGGCTTCTGTCGGCGGAACTCCCGATCTATTGTGCTCCCGGATCGTTTTAGGGTATATGGAGATATATAGGCGGAATAAGTACGTCAGGGGGGGCACGAGCGGCCCACGAGGGTGGAGGGCGCGCCCAGGGGAGTGGGCGCGCCCCCCTACCTCGTGGCTTCCTCAAAGCTTCCTTGGCGTGGACTCCAAGTCTCTCGGGTTGCTTTCCTTCCAAAAATAAGTTCCGTGAAGTTTCAGGTCAATTGGACTCCATTTGATTTTCCTTTTCTGCGGTACTCTAAAACAAGGAAAAAACAGAAACTGGCACTGGGCTCTGGGTTAATAGGCTAGTCCCAAAAATAATATAAAAGTGTATATTAAAGCCCATAAACATCCAAAACACATAATATAATAGCATGGAACAATCAAAAATTATAGATACGTTGGAGACGTATCAATGGCTCACGCTCATGTATTGCGTGAAGATTGAAAAAGTTTGAGAACATTAAAAGTATGAAACAATTGCTTGGCTTGTCATCAGGGTTGTGCATGATTTAAATACTTTGTGTGGTGAAGATGGAGCATAGCCAGACTATATGATTTTGTAGGGATAACTTTCTTTGGCCATGTTATTTTGAGAAGACATAATTGCTTAGTTAGTATGCTTGAAGTATTATTATTTCTATGTCAATATTAAACTTTTGTCTTGAATCTTTCGGATCTGAATATTCATACCACAATAAAGAGAATTACATTGAAATTATGACAAGTAGCATTCCACATCAAAAATTCTGTTTTTATCATTTACCTACTCGAGGACGAGCAGGAATTAAGCTTGGGGATGCTTCATACGTCTCCAACGTATCTATAATTTTTTATTGCTCCATGCTATATTATCTTCTGTTTTGAAAATTATTGGGCTTTATTATCCACTTTTATATTATTTTTGGGACTAACCTATTAACCAGAAGCCCAGCCCAGAATTGTTGTTTTTTTTTTTGCCTATTTTAGGGTTTCAAAGAAAAGGAATATCAAACGGAGTCCAAACGGAATGAAACCTTTGGGAACGTGATTTTTGGAACGAACAAGATCCAAGAGACTTGGACCCTATGTCAAGCAACCAACAGGGAAGCCATGATGTAGGGGAGCGCGCCTACCCCCCCCCCCCCCCCCAAGGCGCGCCCTCCACCCTCGTGGGCCCCCTGTTGCTCCACCGACGTACTTCTTCCTCCTATATATACCTAAGTACCCCCAAACGATCAAATACAGAGCAAAACCCTAATTCCAGCATCGTAACTTTCTGTATCCACGAGATCCCATCTTGGGGCCTGTTTCAGAGCTCCGCCGGAGGGGGCATCGATCATGGAGGGCTTCTACATCAACACCATAGCCTCTCCGATGAAGTGTGAGTAGTTTACCTCAGACCTTCCGGTCCATAGTTATTAGCTAGATGGCTTCTTCTCTCTTTTTGGATCTCAATACAAAGTTCTTCCCCTCTCTTGTGGAGATCTATTCGATGTAATCTTCTTTTGTGGTGTGTTTGTTGAGACCGATGAATTGTGGGTTTATGATCAAGTTTATCTATGAACAATATTTGAATCTTCTCTGAATTCTTTTATGTATGATTGGTTATCTTTGCAAGTCTCTTCGAATTATCAGTTTGGTTTGGCCTACTAGATTGATCTTTCTTGCAATGGGAGAAGTGTTTAGCTTTGCAAGTCTCCGCGGTGTCCTCTTGCAGTGACAGTAGGGGCAGCAAGGCACGTATTGTATTGTTGCCATCGAGGATAACAAGATGGGGTTTTCATCATATTGCATGAGTTTATCCCTCTACATCATGTCATCTTGCTTAAAGCGTTACTCTGTTCTCTTGAACTTAATACTCTAGATGCATGCTGGATAGCGGTCGATGTGGAGTAATCGTAGTAGATGCAGGCAGGAGTCGGTCTACTTGTCTTGGACGTGATGCCTATATACATGATCATACCTAGATATTCTCATAACTATGCTCAATTCTGTCAATTGCTCAACAGTAATTTGTTCACCCACCGTAAAATACTTATGCTCTTGAGAGAAGCCACTAGTGAAACCTACGGCCCCTGGGTCTATCTTTCATCATATTAATCTTCCAACACTTAGTTATTTTCATTGCCTTTTATTTTACTTTGCATCTTTATCATAAAATACCAAAAGCATCATCTTATCATATCTATCAGATCTCACTCTCGTAAGTGACCGTGTAGAGATTGACAACCCCTTATGGCGTTGGTTGCGAGGATTTATTTGTTTTGTGTAGGTGCGATGGACTCGCACGTAGCCTCCTACTGGATTGATACTTTGGTTCTCAAAAACTGAGGTAAATACTTACGCTACTTTGCTGCATCACCCTTTCCTCTTCAAGGGAAAACCAACGCAGTGCTCAAGAGGTAGCATGATGGAGCTTGTGGTTCTTTGCAGGGCTTCGCCAAGCACTATGGAGGAGGAGGAGGTGTTGGAGAGGGGGAGGGGTTGCGCCAGGGGAAGGGTATGGCAGCCCTCCCACCCCCACTATTTATAGGAAGAAGGGGAGAGGGGTCCGGCCCCCTAGATCCCATCTACAAGGGGGGGGGGGACTGCCAAGGGGGAACTTGCCCCCCAAGTCAGGTGGGAGGTGCCCTGAGGGAGTCCTGGATTAGGGGGTATCCGGACAGCCAGACTATATCCTTTGGCCGGACTGTTGGGCTATGAAGATACAAGATTGAAGACTTCGTCCCGTGTCCGGATGGGACTCTCCTTGGCGTGGAAGGCAAGCTTGGCAGTACGGATATGTAGATCTCCTTCCTTGTAACCGACTCTGTGTAACCCTAGCCCCCTTTGGTGTCTATATAAACCAGAGGGTTTAGTCCGTAGGACCAAGAACAACAATCATACCATAGGCTAGCTTCTAGGGTTTAGCCTCTTCGATCTCGTGGTAGATCAACTCTTGTACTACTCATATTATCAAGAACAATCAAGCAGGACGTAGGGTATTACCTCCATCAAGAGGGCACGAACCTGGCTAAACATCATGTCACCCGCCTCCTGTTACCATCCGCCTAGACGCATAGTTCGGGACCCCCTACCCGAGATCCGCCGGTTTTGACACCGACATTGGTGCTTACATTGAGAGTTCCACTATGCCGTCACCGTAAGGAAGGATGCCTCGTCTCGTTGTTAAAAACAAAATTACTGCCAGGGAGCCCTGACTGCTGGCCAAACTCTCCGGCTAGGCAGTTTCATCATGACCGCCCGTTCGGCTGCTGCACTGACGATGACTTCTCGGGTCATCGAAAACAGCCTCCACGTCGGCTCGGAATTTGCTGAGCAGATGGATCCAATGGAGCTTTCATCCCTAAATGAGCTCTTGGATCGCATCGCTGCCTTGGGAGTCGCTACAGACTATGATTTGATTGGGCTTAAACCCGATCAAAGGGAGATTAACTCTCCACCGGTCACCCATCATATTGCGGTGGTGGAGGAACAATGCGGCGATTCTTCCTCTATCTTGAGGACTAAGTATGTACGGATTCCTGAGCTCTCCGAGCCGGATACCCGTTTACGGGAGGACATCACCCAAGCCCTGAACCTAGAGTCAGGCGACGAGCCAGACTTATCGGGCAACATCCTGGAACCCGAAATTCCAAGATTGGAAACTCCTCGGCCCCTGGGTCTCAGATCGGGTAAGGGTTCGGACTCAAATCCACCCACCCACCCAAACATAAACGATCTTTCCCACATCAGGCAAGCGCCCCAGGAAACAGTACATAATTATTGGGCCAGATTCCTCCTTGTGATGAACAAGGTTAAGGACTATCGCGAGGAAGACGCAGTCTCATTTTTCCGCAATAATTGCACGGCCAAGGGAATCCTTAACACCATAAGTCGCTGTGACATATCACGCTTCACTGACTTGGCGTCCATAGTACGAAAGTACTGTGTGATGGAAAGCGCCTGGAAAACCGAAACGAAATTTTGGGATAATCCGGCTCCAAATATACACCCAGTCCGAAGTAAAAGGGTGCACTATCATAAGTCACCCGAGTTAATTACAAAGAAGCAAAAACCCCTCTACAGGGAGTGGAACCGTATTGGAGGGATAGCTCAACGGACCCTGCAAAATTCATAGTACAATGGATACCATACCAACACACAGCCTTAGAGCATGTTGGGTACTCCGGCAGGTGGCCAAAAGTTGTGAGGATCTTCTCACCCCAGATGCCACAGAGCACCATCCCGGGGATAACAATACGGTATTAACAGTCTTTGAAACCTTCACATCAAATAATAGGCGCAAGCGAACACTCTGCAGCCTTGCCGAAATCTGCCACGTGGCAGCAATAAATCCATGGAGTGACACGGCTATTACCTTCAATGCCAGTGACGAACCTAAATTCCGAACAGCCCGAGCACCAGCTGCACTGGTCCTCAGTCCAATTGTGGATGGCTTTCGACTCACCAAAGTACTCATGGACGGCGGTAGTGGATTAAACCTCATCTATGAGGAAACTCTTCAAAAAATGGAAATAGACTGGAACCGCATTGAGCAAAGCAGCACAACCTTCAGGGAATCATCCCCAGCCAGGAAGCACGCTGTGCTGGGAACATCACACTAGATGTGGTATTCGGCACGCTGGAGAACTATAGGTCTGAAGAAATTACATTCCAAGTGGCCCCGTTCAGTAGCAGATACCACGCCCTTTTAGGGCGGGAGGCGTTCACGATCTTCCAAGCCATACCCCATTACAGGTACATGAAGCTCAAAATGCCCGGGCCCAACGGAATCATCACTCTCACTAGTGATCCGGACACAGCACTCCGCGCCGAAAACAAAACAGCCGCATTGGCCCTCGAGGCATTATCCGAAGCCCTTTCGGCCGAGGAATTAACTGCGCTACGCTCCATAGTGGACAGGTACGACGTGATACTCGACAAGATATCCAAGTCCACCTCTTTCAAACCAGCTGATGAAATAGTCAAATTCCAAGTTCACCCAACGGACCTCAAACAAATCCAGAAATTAACCGGATGTGTGGCGGCTCTAAGCCGCTTTATCTCCCGCTTAAGAGAAAAGGCATTACCCCTTTATCGCCTCCTTCGGCGCACCGAACACTTCGAGTGGACGGACGCTGCCACAACTGGATTGGAAGAAATAAAAGCCATACTGACAACCAACCCAATCCTGGCCGCGCCAAACATCGGCAAACCAATGTTGTTGTACATTGCGACAACTCATCAGGTTGTAAGCGCAGTGCTCGTCGTCGAACAAGAAACATACGGACATAAATTCCCCCTTCAAAAGCCGGTATATTATGTATCCACTGTCCTAACTCCATGCAAATCATGGTACCCACATTATCAAAAGATAGCCTATGCGGTATTCATGGCATCCCGGAAGCTGCGACACTACTTTCAAGACTGTTCAATTACAATAGCCTCCGAAGTGCCACTTAATGATATTATAAACAACCGCGACGCCACGGGCCGGATTGCCAAATGGGCCATTGAGCTCCTCTTGTCTGACATAACATACAAACCCCGGCGAGCCATTAAATCGCAAGTATTGGCCGACTTTGTCGCCGAATGGACGGAAGCCACACTCCCTAAAGAGTACGACACATACTCCAATTGGATCATGCACTTCGACGGCTTCAAAATGCTGGCTGGTCTGGGAGCTGGTGTCGTCCTGACGTCCCCAACCGGAGATACAATTCAATACGTACTACAGATATTGTATACAGACTCCAACAACGTAGCCGAATACGAAGCCATGTTACATGGTCTTCAGATGGTAGTTTCCATGGGCATTCAACGCCTGGAGGTGCGTGGGGATTCGAACCTCGCAATATCCCAACAAATGGAGACTTCGATGCCAAGGATCCAAAAATGGCGGCCTATCGCAACGCCGTCCTAAAGATATCAGCTCGGTTCGAGGGGCTCGAATTTCACCATGTGGCTCAGGAAAACAATCAGGCGGCGGATATCCTCGCTCGTATCGGCGCAAAACGCGATGCGGTCCCCCAACATCTTTTTGGAGAGGTTGTTTAAGCCATCCGTGGTATGGGAAGGGGACACCAGTAACAATAGTCCGGACCCGGCCAAAATGCCCGATACCGAACACTCTGACATAATCGGAGGCTCTGCCACCGAAATAACACCTTCAGCCCACGTAATAATGGCCATCATCGCCCCGTGGACAGAACCATTCCTGGCCTACCTAACTAGGCGGGAACTTCCCGAGGACCAAAATGAGGAACGTTGCATAGTGCGGCGATCTAAAGCCTATAGGGTCCACGAGGGAGAGCTGTATAAAAAAAGCACTACGGGAGTCCTTCAAAGGTGCATCTCCGAAGAGGAAGGGTGGAAGATTTTGGCAGAAATTCACGCCGGACTCGGCGGCCACCACGCCGCAGCCCGGGCCCTTGTAAGCAAGGCCTTCCGTACAAGTTTTTATTGGCCGACGACCCGGGTAGATGCATAGGACTTGGTCCAATGCTGCGTCGGTTGCCAGCTTTTTGCAAACCAAAGCCACATGCCACCCACCGCCCTCCAAACAATCCCCATTAGCTGGCCCTTCGCGGTCTGGGGGCTTGACATGGTTGGACCCCTTAAAGGGGGAACCCATAAGAAAAAAAAATAGTTATTGGTCATGGTGGATAAATTCACCAAATGGATAGAAGCCAAACCTGTTAAAACGGCCGAATTCGGACCGGTGGTAGACTTCATATCCGGGGTTGTACACCGTTATGGCGTCCCCCACAGCATCATCACTGACAACGACACGAACTTCATGGCCGACGAGGTAAAACTCTGGTGCAGCAACATGGGCATGAAGCTCGATTCTGCTTCTGTCTATCACCCACAAACCAACGGCCAAGTAGAGCGAGCAAATGGTCTTATCATGAGCGGCATCAAACCTAGATTAGTGCAGTCCTTAAAGGAGTCTAACACGCACTGGGTAGAGGAGCTCGACGCCGTACTCTGGGGGCTGCGGACCACGCCGAATCGTACTACCGGATACACACCCTTCTTTATGGTGTACGGCGCAGAGGCGGTTCTGCCCTGCGACATAATTCATGACTCACCTCGAGTGCGCATGTACATAGAAAGAGAAGCTGAGGTCGATCAGCAGGACAGTCTGGACACCCTGGAGGAGGAGCGCGACATGGCAAAAGCCCGTTCCGCATTCTATCAGCAACAGGCTCAAAGATACCAAAGCAGAGAAGTACGGGCCAAAACTTATAACGTTGGCGAGCTAGTTCTACGCCTGCCGGAGAAGAAAAAGACCAAGCTCGAGCCCAAATGGGAAGGTCCCTTCATTATTGACCAAGTTCTGACCGGTGGAGCATACCGTCTGCCGGATGCATCGAATAATCGACTTGAGCCGAACCCACGGAATGCAGCCAGGCTTCGAAGATTCTACGCCTAGTGCCGGACTCTATGTTCGTCTCCTTCCTCTATCCATTTTTTGCATATACATTATCTGTCTTTTCTCTCTTTCTTTCTTTTATTCTTTCTCAAGGCCTTCAAGGGCCAACTTCTGCCTTGCTTGCACAAGGTTGACGCGCTAACCGCGCTCATTATACCTGGGGGCTTCTTACCCAGAAGCTTAATTGTTTATCTGGGCTTCATGCCCCGCACACGTGTTATTCTTCCGCATGTACTTTTTCTTCGCCATTATATGCATCGATATGACTTAAGTTTTGGCCAAGCTGGGTTGCCTGGCTCTTGTATTTATGCCCTACGTTCCCGTTAATTCGGCTAGGGCATAAGGGGAGCACCTCTGCGATTGTTACTGCCAGGTCAGCTGGATGTGTACCTCAGACTGGGTGAAGCCGAAAGCTAGCGTTCTTAAGGGAATATTCGGTCAATAAACAAAAGATGATTTTTATTTATTTTCCATATGTGCCCCCAGATGTTTTTGCCTGCGTCTCCTCTCGCAGTCCGGACATGCACTTTAGGGCATGCGTACCCAGGGAAAGGAACCCTTAACGGAACTATTCTCCCTGGAAGATGTTTCTTAGTACCCATGTAATATAACATAACTAGTTGGGTACTTGTCTGTTCAAGCACTAATGACCCCTACGTCTGGTTTCCACGCATACCCCGGTTCTTATATAACTGAGCGGGTATTCGGATACACTCCGGACTATCGGGTCCCGAGGTTGAAGCAAAAAGGTCCGCCATGACAAATGATTTACAATCCGGCTAGAAGGCATTATACATGTCACTTTAATTACATAGTCATGTAGACTGACTAAATTCCTCTTCTGTACCATCCAACAGGCTGTCTAGCCTACAATCCTGTTGGGAATACTTTGTGGCTAATTCTACTTGCCCATACAGTAAGCTAATGGGGATCTCTTTCCCATCGGGCCCCACAGGTCCGACCTTGGCCATGTGGTTTGGGTCAGCCTTGGTATACCGCGTCTTCACCATGGCCCAGGCTTCCCTGGCACCTTGACGGCAGGCCGATATCTTCCATAATCGGAAGCACCGCCGTGCTCCCTTGAGCTTCTCCGCAAGCTCTCTAATGCCTGCTGGCAGGGAGACGGATGGCCACAAGGCCTGGGCAATACTTTGCATCACCTGCCGAACTTGTTCGTGCAGTTGTGAGAGCTCGGGTAGAAGATCACCCCTAGACCCGGGCATCTCCTCCGCGGGACGACCCGTCAGCATACCTGCAGACATAACTCTGTTAGCTGGCTTCTTCGCCGCACTATTTTAAGGGTTCGTTCAAGCACTTACTAAAAATGCCGCGTCGAAGCCGCTTATTCTCCTTCACGGAGTCCGCAAGCTGGGCTCGAACATCTTTCAGTTCCACGCTCAGCTTGGTATTGGCGTCTTGAAGATTGTTTTTCTCCCTCATGACCTTAGTTAGCAAGCGTTCGCCAGCCTTTAGCTGTCGTACGACATGCTGGTCCTCTGGATTCTCTCCGGAGTCATCTGCAATATCTATTGTTAGAACTGCAGCCATGCCGCACACTATATGGTACCTATCATTCTTTGAAACAATTGTTACCAGCTGGGGACTTTTCAGGTTCCTTCAATACGGCGACGGCGACCCGAAGTTGGGTCTTGCATTCCTCCAGCTCTTGTGACAGTCGAGTATTCTTCTCTGTAAGAACCTGCAAAATAAATGATCCTTAAATCAGTTGTGCCAACTGTTGCAAGTCTCAGGGGCTACTGATATATATACTCATCAAATTTTCTTACCCGTACATCCTTTACATACTGGTCCGTGGCTCTGGCTAGACCATTTTGAGCAGCACGGATGTACGCATTTCCTGAGTTGAATGCATCAAACACCTCTTGAGAGAAACAAGCGCCACAGAGTACGGCTCGGCGACGCCTGTGATTCATGGCGCTCTCCACTTCGGAATTCGTAGCGGATATCTTATCCGCATCCTCTGTAGAAGGAGTATCCGGTACATGCCTCGTGTTAGCTTCCGCCTCTGTGTTCGGCCCTGGAGCCCGACTGGTAGAGGCGTGATCGGCGACCTCTCCAGATATTGTCCGGCGAGCGTTCTTCCTTCTAGTAAACACAGGTGTTATTATGTTTTTAAAGACGACAACCACGGAGTGAGGTGTTGCATCATACCTCTGCGCCGGCGTCTCCGTCCGTACCGCCTTCCTTTTTAGCCCGTCCAGCTTTGAAACCCCTTGTTGGCGAGTCGCTGCGGGCTCGGCATGGCGTCCCGATGGCCTTCCCTAGAAAACACCGTTTGTATACGATAGGTGAAGTGCATAAAAGGAAATCCTTTTCAAAGGTTGGGACTCCGGTCTCATTTACCTGTGAGGCTGGGAGTAGCCCAGGGTACTCGACTATAATGGCCACCATGGCGTCATCACAGCTTAGCTGATAGAAAATCCTATCAATCAGCTCCACGAATATGTTCGGATCCTCTTTGAGGCCGGGGTCGAGGACCCGTTCAGGATCCTCCGGTTGTGGAGGTGGGCTATTGATCTCCCCTACCGCCTTACGCAGTTCCTGCTATGAAATGGCAAGGTAAATATTTATCACGAAAACAAGGGTAGGATGGAAGTAAAAAGAGCGGAAGCTCACCCAGCTTCAAGGGTTGTTCATGGAAAATCCATCCCGTGGCTTGATGTGGAGGAACTCCTCTTCTTCCCCCTTATACAAGTCAGATAGAATTTTTGCTAGAGCAGCAACTGAGTCCGGTCCCTTGCGCCCGCAACGAGTGGCATCATCTTCCCCGTTGAAGTGCCACATGGGGTGGCCTCGATATTGAAGTGGCTGCACCCCCCGCATAATGCATATTGCCATAACCTTGGTTATGGTCAGTCCTGATTTGGCCAGCAACTTTATCCGGCCCATCAGATAAAATACATCTCTATCATCTTCCTCCTGTGGGCTCCATGGGCGACATCTTAGGCGTTCCTTCAAAGGGGCGTTGTCGAACTCAGGAAGACCAATCCGTATAGGATCCGGGAGAGGAGCATCCTCCATATAAAACTACTCCTAAGGCCAGTCCTCGGACGTCTTTTTCGGGGTACCGGATAGGTATCCGGTCCTGGTGATGCGCCATACTTCGGCTCCGCCCACTTGATATATTGATCCCCTCTGTGTACGGGGCACAAGGCAGAACAACTTCTTCCACAACGCGAAATGAGCTTCGCAACCCAGAAACAACTCACAAAGGGCTACGTAACCAGCGATATGCAGTATGGAGGCAGGGGTGAGGTTGTGCAACCGGAGGCCGTAGAACTCCAGGAGCCCTCAGAGAAATGGATGAATTGGAAATCCGAGTCCCCTTAACAAATAAGGGACAAGGCATACCCGCTCTCCCTTAGAGGGGTTGGGAAAGCTCTCCGCTTGCTCCCCGCCATTATAGGTGGCGAGCCCGGCTCGAACCGGGACCATATACGCTGGAGGGAGGAATCCCTGGGTCTGTAGCTTCACTAATTGGCTGTGCGGGATGGAATACTTCTCCCAATCTCCGGGCTTGGGGCTGCGGGAGCGAGAGGAGGAGCTGCGCTGGCCAGCCATGTTGGGATGGATTTTTTCGGGCGCGCTCCGATGAATGCTCGCTGAGGGAGGATGGTGTGGTTTGGATCTAAGGATCCTCGTCTCTTTAATAGAATGTTCATTCACATAGATGGGGTGGTAAATGTAAAAACACCCTGGCTCCTCACATTCGCTTGACACGTGGAAGATGGCCATTATTGGACGCAGAAGCCAAGAAGCGCAACATTTACGAGAAGTTGGACACTATTTAGCAGGTACTCAGAGTTTGAAGAAGAACCCGCCTTGCAATGCCGAAGACAATCTGCATGCTGGACTCATCGTCATTGAAGCCTGGTTCGGGGGCTACTGAGGGAGTCCTGGATTAGGCGGTATCCGGACAGCCGGACTATATCCTTTGGCCAGACTGTTGGACTATGAACATACAAGATTGAAGACTTCGTCCCGTGTCCGGATGGGACTCTCCTTGGCGCGGAAGGCAAGCTTGGCCGTACAGATATGTAGATCTCCTTCCTTGTAACCGACTTTGTGTAACCCTAGCCCCCTCCGGTGTCTATATAAACCGGAGGGTTTAGTCCGTAGGACCAAGAACAACAATCATACCATGGCTAGCTTCTAGGGTTTAGCCTCTTCGATATCGTGGTAGATCAACTCTTGTACTACTCATATTATCAAGAACAATCAAGCAGGACATAGGGTATTACCTCCATCAAGAGGGCCCGAACCTGGGTAAACATCGTGTCACCCGCCTCCTGTTACCATCCGCCTAGACGCACAGTTTGGGACCCCCTACCCGAGATCCGCCGGTTTTGACACCGACACACCCCCACCCCCTAGGGTTTCTAACCCTAGGCGCCTTGGGCCTCTTGGGGGGGGGGGGTGGCACACAAGCCCACCAGGGGCTGGTTCGCTCCCTTGTTCAACCCACTAGGCCCACCGGGGCAGGTGGCCCCACCCGGTGGACCCCCGGACACCTTCCGGTGGTCTCAATACAATACAAATAACCCCAAAATTATTCCAGCGACTGAAACAAGACTTCCCATATATAATTCTTCACCTCTGGATCATTCCGGAACTCCTCGTGACGTCTGGGATCACATCCGGGACTCCAAACAATCTTCGGTAAGCACATACTATTTCCATAACAACTCTAGCATCACCGAACCTTAAGTGTGTAGACCCTACGGGTTCGGGAACCATGCAGACACGACCGAGACATCTCTCCGGCCAATAACCAATAGCAGGATCTGGATACCCATGTTGGATCCCACATGTTCCACGATGATCTCATCGGATGAACCATGATGTCGAGGATTCAATCAATCCCGTATGCAATTCCCTTTGTCTATCGGTATGTTACTTGCCCGAGATTCGATCGTCGGTATCCCCATACCTCATACAATCTCGTTACCGGCAAGTCTCTTTACTCGTTCTGTAACGCATGATCCCGTGACCAACTCCTTAGTCACATTGAGCTCGTTATGATGATGCATTACCGAGTGGGCCCAGAGATACCTCTCCGTCATACGGAGTGACAAATCCCAGTCTCGATTCGTGCCAACCCAACAGACACTTTTGGAGATACCTGTAGTGCACCTTTATAGCCACCCAGTTACGTTGTGACGTTTGGTACACCCAAAGCATTCCTACGGTATCCGGGAGTTGCACAATCTCATGGTCTAAGGATATGATACTTGAAATTAGAAAAGCTTTAGCAAATGAACTAGACGATCTTGTGCTACGCTTAGGATTGGGTCTTGTCCACCACATCATTCTCCTAATGATATGATCCCGTTATCAATGACATCCAATGTCCATGGTCAGGAAACCATGACCATCTATTGATCAACGAGCTAGTTAACAAGAGGCTTACTAGGGACATATTGCGATCTATGTATTCACACATGTATTACAGTTTCTGGTTAATATAATTATAGCATGAACAATAGATAATTATCATGAACACGGAAATATAATAATAACCAATTTATTATTTCCTCTAGGGAATATTTCCAACAGTCTCCCACTTGCACTAGAGTTAATAATCTAGTTACATTGTGATGAATCGAACACCCATAGAGTTCTGGTGTTGATCATGTTTTCCTAGTGGAAGAGGTTTAGTCAACGGATCTGCGACATTCAGATCCGTATGCACTTTACAAATATCTATGTCTCCATCTTGAATGTATTCACGAATGGAGTTGAAGCGACGCTTGATATGTCTGGTCTTCTTGTGAAACCTGGGCTCCTTGGCAAGGGCAATAGCTCCAATGTTGTCATAGAAGAGAGTCATCAGGCTCGATGCATTGGGAATAACTCCTAGGTCGGTGATGAACTCCTTCATACAGACTGCTTCCTGTGCTGCCTCCGAGGCTACTATGTACTCCGCTTCACATGTAGATCCCGCCACGATGCTTTGCTTGCAACTGCACCAGCTGACTGCCCCACCATTCAAAATGTACACGTATTCGGTTTGTGACTTTTCGACGTAACCCTTTACGACGAGCTCTTCGTCATGTCCATAAACGAGAAACATATCCTTAGTCCTTTTCAGGTACTTTAGGATATTCTTGACCGCTGTCCAGTGTTCCATGCCGGGATTACTTTGGTACCTTCCTACCAAACTTATGGCAAGGTTCACATCAGGTTTGGTACACAACATGGCATACATAATAGACCCTATGGCTGAGGCATATGGGATGACACTCATCTTTTCTCTATCTTCTGCCGAGGTCGGGCATTGAGCTGTGATCAATTTCACAACTTGAGATACAGGCAACAACCCCTTCTTGGACTGATCCATATTGAAATTCTTCAATATCTTGTCAAGCTATGTGCTTTGTGAAAGACCAATGAGGCGTCTCGATCTATCTCTATAGATCTTGATGCCTAATATGTAAGCAGCTTCTCCAAGGTCTTTCATTGAAAAACACTTATTCAAGTAGGCCTTTATGCTTTCCAAAAGTTCTATATCATTTCCCACCAATAGTATGTCATCCACATATAATATGAGAAATGCTACAGAGCTCCCACTCACTTTCTTGTAAACACAGGCTTCTGCATAAGTCTGCATAAACCCAAACACTTTGATCATCTCATCAAAGCGAATGTTCCAACTCCGAGATGCTTGCACCAGCCCATAGATTGAGCGCTGGAGCTTGCATGCCTTGTCAGCATTCTTAGGATCAACAAAACCTTCTGGCTGCATCATATACAATTCTTCCTTAAGGAAACCATTAAGGAATGCCGTTTTGACGTCCATTTGCCATATCTCATAATCCTACAATGCGGCAATTGCTAGAATGATTCGGACAGACTTCAGCTTCGCAACGGGTGAGAAGGTCTCATCGTAGTCAACCCCTTGAACTTGTCGACAACCCTTAGTGACAAGCCGAGCCTTATAGATGGTCACATTACCATCCGCGTCAGTCTTCTTCTTAAAGATCCATTTATTCTCTATGGCTTGCCGATCATCAGGAAAATCTAGCAAAGTCCATACTTCGTTTTCATACATGGATCCTATCTCGGATTTCATGGCTTCCAGCCATTTGTTGGAATCCGGGCCTGCCATCACTTCTTCATAGTTTGAAGGTTCACCGTTGTCTAACAACATGATTTCTAGGATAGGGTTGCCGTACCACTCTGGTGCGGAGCATGTCCTTGTGGACCTACGAAGTTCAGTAGCAACTTGATCCGAAGTTTCATGATCATCATCATTAACTTCCTCTCTAATCAGTGCAAGCACCACAAAAACATTTTCCCGAGCTGCGCTACTCTCCAGTTCAAGAGGCAGTATATCATCAAGTTCTACTTTCCTCCCACTTACTTCTTTCAAGAGATGATACGTCCATTTTGCATCATGCTTTTATATCAATATTTATTGCATTATGGGATGTTATTACACATTATGTCACAATACTTATGCCTATCTCTCTTATTTTCCAAGGTTTACATGAAGAGGGAGAATGCCGGCAGTTGGGATTCTGGGCTGGAAAAGGAGCAAATATTAGAGACCTATTCTGCATAGCTACAAAAGTCCCGAAACTTCACAGAAGTTATTTCTAGAATATATAAAAAATATTGAGCGAAGAAAGTTCCAGAGGGGGGCCACACCCTGGCCATGAGGGTGGGGGACGGGCCCTACTCCTGGGCGCGCCCCCTGCCTCGTGGGCCCCCTGGTGGCCCTCTGATGCCCATCTTCTGCTATATGAGGTCTTTCGTCGAGGAAAAAATCAGAAGAAAGCTTTGGGGAAGAAACTCTGCCGCCACGAGGCGGAACCTTGGCGAAACCAATCTAGGGCTCTGGCAGAGCTGTTCTGCCGGGGAAACTTACCTCCGGGAAGGGGAAATCATCACCATTTTCATCACCAACTATCCTCTCATCAGGAGGGGGTCAATCTCCATCAACATCTTCACCAGCACCATCTCATCTCAAACCCTAGTTCATCTCTTGTATCCAATCTTTGTATCCAAACCTCAGATTGGTAATTGTGGGTTGCTAGTAGTGTTGATTACTCCTTGTAGTTGATGCTAGTTGGTTTAGTTGGTGGAAGATCATATGTTTAGATCCATTATGCATATTAATACCCCTCTGATTATGAACATGAATATGCTTTGTGAGTAGTTACGTTTGTTCCTGAGGACATGTGCGAAGTCTTGCTATTAGTAGTCATGTGAATTGGGTATTCGTTCGATATTTTGATGAGATGTATGTTGTCATCCCTCTAGTGGTGTCATGTGAACGTCGACTACATGACACTTCACCATTGTTTGGTCCTAGAGGGAGGAATTGGGAAGTAATAAGTAGATGATGGTTGCTAGGGTGACAGAAGCTTAAAACCTAGTTTATGCGTTGCTTCGTAAGGGGCTGATTTGGATCCATATGTTTCATGCTATGGTTAGGTTTACCTTAATACTTCTGTTGTAGTTGCGGATGCTTGCAATGGGGGTTAATCATAAGTGGGATGCTTGTCCAAGTAAGGATAGCACCCAAGCACCGGTCCATCCACATATCAGATTATCAAAGTACCGAACACGAATCATATGAACATGAGGAAACTAGCTTGACGATAATTCCCATGTGTCCTCGGGAGTGCTTTCCTTCATATAATAGTTTGTCAAGGCTTGTCCTTTGCTACAAAAAGGATTGGGTCATCTTTCTACACCTTATTTACTTTTATTACTTGCTACTCGTTACAAATTACCTTATCACAAAACTATCTGTTACCGATAATTTCAGTGCTTGCAGAGAATACCTTACTGAAAACTGCTTATCATTTCCTTCTGCTCTTCGTTGGGTTCGACACTCTTGCTTATCGAAAAGCTACGATAGATCCCCTACACTTGTGGGTCATCAAGACTCTTTTCTGGCACCGTTGCCGGGGAGTGAAGCGCCTTTGGTAGGTGGAATTTGGTAAGGAAAAATTTATATAGTGTGCTAAAATTTACTGTCACTTGTTACTATGGAACATAATCCTTTGAGGGGTTTGTTCGGGGTATCTTCACCTCGTCCGGAACCACAATGAGTTACCCCTCAACC
This sequence comes from Triticum urartu, assembly GCF_056163025.1. Classification (NCBI taxonomy): domain Eukaryota; kingdom Viridiplantae; phylum Streptophyta; class Magnoliopsida; order Poales; family Poaceae; genus Triticum; species Triticum urartu. The sequence continues at coordinate 152,895,616 of NC_141873.1, forward strand.
TACTGAACCTACTGAAAATGTTTACTTTGAAATTCCTTCGGGTATGATAGAGAAACTGCTAGCTAATCCTTTTGCAGGAGATGGAACATTGCATCCCGATTTGCACTTAATCTATGTGGATGAAGTTTGTGGATTATTTAAGCTTGCAGGTATGCCCGAGGATGTTATCAAGAAGAAGGTATTCCCTTTATATTTGAAGGGAGAGGCATTGACATGGTATAGGCTATGTGATGATATGGGATCATGGGACTATAAGCGATTGAAATTTGAATTTCACCAGAAGTTTTATCCTATGCATCTTGTTCATCGCGATCGTAATTATATATATAATTTTTGGCCTCGCGAAGGATAAAGCATCGCTCAATCTTGGGGGAGGCTTAAGTCAATGTTATATTCATGCCCCAATCATGAGCTCTCAAGATAAATGATTATTCAGAATTTTTATGCTCGGCTTTCTCTCAGTAATCGCTCCATGCTCGATACTTCTTGTACTGGATCTTTTATGATGAAGACTATTGAATTCAAATGGGATTATTGGAAAGAATTAAATGCAACTCTGAAGATTGGGATCTTGACGAAGGTAAGGAGTCAGGTATAACACCTAAGTTTGATTGTGTTAAATCTTTTATGGATACCGATGCATTTCGTGAATTTAGCACTCAATATGGACTTGACTCTAAGATAGTAGCTTCCTTTTGTGAATCCTTTGCTACTCATGTTGATCTCCCTAAGGATAAGTGGTTTAAATATAATCCTCCCATTGAAGTAAAAGTAGTTGCATCTATTAAAGTTGAAGAAAAGACTATCACTTATAATGATCCTATTGTTCCTACTACTTATGTTGAGAAACCACCTTTCCCTGTTAGAATAAAGGATCATGCTAAAGTTTCAACTGTAGTCAACAAAAGTAATATTAGGACACACAAACCCGCTGAGCAAGTTAAAGTTGAACCCAATATTGTTATGGTTAAAGATCTCTTGGCCAATAATATTGATGGGCATGTTATTTACTTCTGTGATGAGACTGCTAGAATTACTAGACCAGATACTAAACATAAACATAGACCTGTTGTAGGCATGCATGTTATTTCTGTTAAAATAGGAGATCATCGCTATCATGGCTTATGTGATATGGGTGCTAGTGCAAGTGCAATACCCATTTCCTTATACAAAGAAATTATGCATGATATTGCACCTGCTGAGATAGAAGATATCGATGTTACCTTTAAGCTTGCCAATAGAGATACTATTTCACCAATAGGGATTGCTAGAGATGTTGAAGTCTTGTGTGGGAAGGCTAAATATCCTGCTGATTTTCTTGTTCTTGGTTCCCCACAAGATAGCTTTTGTCCCATTATATTTGGTAGACCCTTCTTGAATACCGTTAATGCTAAGATAGACTGCAATAAGGATATTATTTTTGTTTGTTTAGGGGATATGTCTCATGAGTTTAATTTTGCTAAGTTTCGTAGACAACCCCGTGATGAGGAATTTCCTAGTAAAGATGAAATTATTGGTATTGCTTCTATTGTGTGCCTCCTACTGATCCTTTAGAACAATATTTGCTAGACCATGAAAATGATATGTTCATGAATGAAAGAAGGGAAATAGATGAAGTATTCTTTAAATAGGGACATATTCTGAAACACAACTTGCCTGTTGAAATTCTAGGGGATCCTCCTCCACCCAAGGGTGATCCCGTGTTTGAGCTTAAACCTTTACCTGATACTCTTAAATGTGCGTATCTTGATGAAAAGAAGATATATCCTGTTATTATTAGTGCTAACCTTTCAGAGAAGGAGGAAGAGAAATTATTGAAAACTCTGAAGAAGCACCGTGCTGCTATTGGATATACTCTTGATGATCTTAAGGGCATTAGTCCCACTCTATGTGAACACAAAATAAATTTGAAGAAAGACGCCAAACCAGTTATTGATCACCAACGACGGCTGAATCCTAAGATGAAAGAAGTGGTAAGAAAGGAAATATTAAAGCTCCTTGAGGCATGTATAATTTATCCCGTTGCTGATAGTCAGTGGGTAAGTCCTGTCCATTGTGTCCGTAAGAAGGGAGGTATTACTATCGTTCCTAATGATAAAGATGAATTGATTCCACAAAGAATTATTACAGGTTATAGGATGGTAATTGATTTCCGCAAATTAAATAAAGCTACTAAAAAGATCATTGCCCTTTGCCTTTTATTGATCAAATGCTAGAAATATTATCCAAACATACACATTTTTGCTTTCTAGATGGTTACTCTGGCTTCTCTCAAATACCTGTGTCAGCTGACGATCAAGCAAAGACCAATTTTACTTGCCCTTTCAGTACTTTTGCTTATAGACGTATGCCTTTTGGTTTATGTAATGCACCTGCTACCTTTCAAAGATGCATGATGGCTATATTCTCTGACTTTTGTGAAAGGATTTGTGAGGTTTTCATGGACGATTTCTCCATTTATGGATCCTCTTTTGATGATTGCTTGAGCAACCTTGATCGAGTTTTGTAGAGATGTGAAGAAACTAATCTTGTCTTGAACTGGGAGAAGCGCCACTTTATGGTTAATGAAGGTATTGCCTTGGGGCATAAAATTTCTGAAAGAGGTATTGAAGTTGATAAAGCTAAAGTTGATGCTATTGAAAAGATGCCGTGTCCCAAGGACATCAAAGGTATAAAAAGTTTCCTTGGTCATGCCAGTTTTTATAGGAGGTTCATTAAGGACTTATCAAAAATTTCCCGGCCTCTGACTAACCTATTACAAAAAGATATTCCTTTTGTCTTTGATGATGATTGTGTAGAAGCATTCGAAGTACTTAAGAAAGCTTTTATTTCTGCAACTATTGTTCAGCCACCTGGTTGGAATTTACCTTTTGAAATTATGTGTGATGCTAGTGATTATGTTGTAGGTCCTGTTCTGAAGTATAGCCTGAAGAGGAACTTATCATCTCTGCACCTAATCAACCTGTAGACAATGCTCAGCCTGAAGACAATCCTTCAAACGATGACAATGATCAGCAAGAGCAAAATCTTCGTCCAGTTCATCCTCGTGTTGCAAATGAAGTACAGATTGAGAAGATAATTGATAGCATCAATGCACCTGGACCACTCACTCGTTCAAGGGCAACACAACTAGCAAATTTCTGTGGGCACTTTGCATTCGTCTCAATATCTGAACCCAAGAAATTTGATGAAGCCTTCATGGAACCTGAATGGATTCAAGCTATGCAAGAAAAGCTTCAACTTCAAGCCGAATAATGTATGGGACCTAGTCAAGTGTCCTAATCCTCATAAACACAATATCATAGGAACTAAATGGATATATCGCAACAAGCAAGATGAGCATGGTCAAGTTGTCAGAAACAAGGCTCGTCTTGTTGCTCAAGGATACACTCAAGTTGAAGGAATTGACTTCGATGAAACATTTGCTCATGTGGCTAGGCTTGAAGATATACGCATACTGCTAGCCTATGCAAATCATCATAACATCCTTCTATATCAAATGGATGTGAAGAGCGCCTTTCTCAATGGCAAGATTGAAGAAGAAGTGTATGTTGCACAACCGCCTGGTTTTGAAGATCCAAAACATCCTAACATGGTTTACAAGCTCAACAAGGCACTGTATGGCCTCAAACAAGCCCCTCGTGCTTGGTATGACACACTCAAAGACTTCCTGAAGAGCAAAGGCTTCAAACCTGGTTCCCTGGATCCCACACTCTTCACGAAGACATATGATGGTGAACTGTTTGTGTGCCAAATATATGTGGATGACATTATCTTTGGCCGCACTAATCAGAAATATAGTGATGAGTTTGGATACATGATGCAAGAGCAATATCAGATGTCCATGATGGGTGAGCAGAAGTTCTTCCTTGGTCTTCAAATATGGCAACAGCGCAACGACATCTTCATATCTCAAGAGAAATACCTCAAAGATTGCCTAAAGAAGTTTGGAATGCAAGACTAGAAAGGTTATACGACGCCTATGCCTACCAAGAGTCATCTGGATTCTGACGCCAATGGTAAAGAGTTTGATCAAAAGGTATACCGCTCCATGATTAATTCTTTGCTTTATTTATGTGCATCTAGGCCAGATATCATGCTTAGTTTTTGCATGTGTGCCCGATTCCAAGGGGCACCAAAGGAATCGCATTAGTTAGCTATGAAGCGAATTCTTCAATATTTGGCTTACACCCTAACACTAGGATTATGGTATCCAAAGGGCTCAGAGTTTGACCTATTTGGATCCTCGGATGCTGATTATGCTGGTGACAAGGTGGATCGCAAGTCTACATCAGGCACATGTCACTTTCTGGGACAATCACTTGTATGTTGGTCTTCAAAGAAGCATAACTGTGTATCTCTCTCCACTTCTGAATCTAAATACATTTCTGCTGGATTTTGCCGCGCTCAGCTTCTATGCATGAAGCAAACACTCAAAGACTATGGCATTCATCTGAAGCTAGTGCCACTCTACTGCGACAATGAAAGCGCCATCAAGATCGCCAACAACTCAGTTCAGCACTCGAAGACAAAGCACATTCAGATCCGTCATCACTTTCTCAGAGATCATGTCATGAAGGAAGATATTGATATCATTCACGTCAACACTGAAGAGCAACTGGCAGATATCTTCACAAAGCACTTGGATGAGAAAAGATTTTGCAAGTTGTGGTGTGAGCTAAATATCTTGGAATCCTCAAATGTCCTGTGAACATGCACACATCCTAACACTTATGCATATTGATGACTTAGATGCGCAACACATGAAGTAACGTATATCTTCAAATAATGAAGACTTACACTCTAAGTGTGAAGACATTAACACGGAATTTGACTTCAGAGTACCACGATAATTGTGCGCCGTGTCTGGGTATAATACTTCCTATACGGTGGGTAACGCCACCACCAAACTTTTGTTTGGAGTATTTTCTGTTGGTGTTATATTTGCAAGGTCTTCGCAATTGGTTTGTCTTCAATAATAACATGGCTTCATGTTTGTCTTCTCTATATTGATTTGGTCTTATTTGGATATATTCATATATTTGCATTCTGTCCTCTACAACATTCACTTATAGCTATGTCTTCTCATTGGATCTTTTGAACTAAGTGAATGTGATCGGACCCTAACCTTTTTATGCTCCCGTCTCAAATCTATCTATCCAAATCATATGCATTCTGTTGAAACTGTCGAATGTCTTCGCCGCGTCCTTGTCAGCAGAAGATACAGTGACAAACATCAAATCTGTTTTAAAAGCTCAATCCTTTTTTCCTGAAACCCGAAGAAGCGGGAACGACCACCTGACAATCCAGGCGTATGTGGGAACGTGGAACAACCTCTAATAAGTTGCATGATCGCCACGTGTCCTTCAGATGTGAACCGCCAGGGGCACCTGCATAATAACGCTGCACCGTCCCTGTCCTTATAAATACTCACCACACCCCAGTCATTATGTCTTCTTCTACTTCTCTTCTTCGCGCAAACACTAGCGCCACCGCTAGCCCTCGACAACGCCGGCGATGAAGCGCTTAGCTGCCGCGACCTCACCAACGCCGTCATCACGCCGGCCGCGGACATCGTCTTCTCCGCCGTCGCCGTAGGTGTCCTCCGTCGCCAAGTTAGGGCACGGAAGATCGAACTGCTCGGCCTCATCTCCTATTCTGTCTAGCAATTCCTCGAGTGGTAAATAAAAACTCTTTTTATAGTCCTTTTGATCCGATAGATTCATTCTTTTCAACCACAAGTGGTTTCTGTTCCTACAGAGTTAGATCTTTCTTGTTCTGCATCTCATAGCATGCCTAGTATGTTCACTTATGCTTCACAAAGTAGTTAGATTCCTCACTTGTACTTATTCGTGGATTCGTACAAATCTGGAACCAACTCTCTACATATGAGTGAATGTCTTTGCACTATGAGGTCAATGTCTTCTAAACTGATTTATCTTCAAAATCTTCTAAGAATGCATATGACCTCTTCCCCTTCCCTCGCATCTCTAATGCTGTCACAGGTACATGTCCGTGGGAGAATCCCTTGGTTCTCATAGTCTGCATTCATTTGTAGAGTTCTTACAACATCACATAAATTCTCCTGAAGCCAGTTCCTGTCTGACCAGCAGACGGAAGACTTTGACAGTGTTGAAGCCTTTCAGTCTGAACTTCATGGCAACAGAAAAATCAGTCAGGAAGGGCGGCATACAACACCGTGAAAACAGTGCTAAGGACCTGCTACCGGATCTCTATGAGTTATACAAGTCAGATCCAGAAGAGACCTATGGAGAACGCAAGAACCCAATCCAATGGATTCGAAGACATTGGGCAGAGGAATGGTTCAAGTAGAGATTTGTCACCGACGAATATGCTGAAAAGAATGCCATCAAGGGCCCCTGGGGAGATATTATATACAAAGGTCTTCAGCCCAAGTCGAAATCCGAAGCTATTGCTCAAGGCTTCTACCCCTGCATGATTGGTGGACCTCAGCCTGCTAATGCCGACCCATCCTCTTTGTTATGGTGTCGTGAAGATTATCTCTTTAAGCGCAACTTCTAGTTTGCCAAAACTTCTACCAAAGAGAACAAGAAGTAACTAGGGCCGGACTTCAACCCCGGTCCCTTTGCTCCTCGTGCCGACAGCACACGCAATGCTGAACCCAATCTTGTTGGCCCCTTCTACAACTTAAAGGACTCATCACTCACATTCAGGTTCAAGGGGCAGCCGTGGATCACTCTACAGATGACGCTGATTCTGACGAAGCTCCTGCACCACCGAAGCCTGTGAAGCAAAAGAAACCAAAGGCTTCAAAGCTCTCCTCCGCACGAAAGGTCTCACGGGCGAAGCCTCTGGCCACTGCACCTCCTGAAGCCAGTGTGCAGTCTGAAGATCTCTCTCGCATCTCCAAGTCTGACAAGTTGAAGAAGCCCATGCAACCAACTGGTCAAGCATTGACCCCTGCTGCTGTTTTGAGAAACGAGAATGACGCCATTGATCTGTCTAGCGACGACAATCTTGGCGATGATGCTCTTGAGAAGCTGATGAAGAGCAAGCAAGAGGCGGAAATCTTCAATGATCTTCCCCTCTTTGATGTGGAGATCCTATACAAGTTTATTGATGGGTGGTTTGACAGGCCAGATCTCAGTTTTGATGATCTTTAACTCCCAATTGGCCTCGGCGTCTCTTTCCATGGAGCCATTGCTCCTGAGCTGGCTCTTGCACAAAAGATTGTTGAGCTGAAGCACAAGATTGATTATGAAAATGCTCATTTCAAGAAGCACACAGCCAAGCTCAATGTTGAAGACATTCAAAACTTCAAGGTCATGATGCATGAGCTCAAGGTGGTGTTCCACAAGAAACGAGAAGAAGCAAAAGGTTCTCATGAGCGCATGAAGAATCTTGCTACCAAATGTGTTCAAGGCTACAATGAAGCTAAAAAGCGCAAGGCTTTGGGGCGACCAGGCATCGACCCCAGAATGGCTGCCAAGAAGAAGAAGAAGCCTGTTGTGGCCCAACCAGAAGCATCAAGGCAGGAAGAACCTCGCATTGTCTTCCCGGCCAGTATGACAGGCTCAAAGCCTAAGGTCCCCACAGTGGCTTCGAAACTCAAGAAAACAAGGGCAGCTGAAGCCGAAGCCCGCAAGCACAAGACCAAGCACACCACTGACGATGCTCCGCCAACCAAGAAGAGAAAGACAAAGAAGAGAGACCGGGCTGCTCCCACAGAGCCCCTTGTCGTCGAGCCAATCTCAGTGGCTCGTCCTGCGTCTGAACATCGTGAGCGCCAGTTGATCGTTCATGAGCCTGCTTCCATAGAGGCTCCAATAATTGAAGACATTCCAGCTGTTGACCCCACCGCAGCTGAAGACATTGGTCATCAAGACAATGTTGAAGATGATGAAGTCCTTCCTCAGATCGAACACAATGTGGTATCATCGCTTATTCTCACGAATAGTGAACTCATCAGCATTGGTCGTCCATTGACGCCAATTGCTCAGGATGACTCATGGGCTAATCAGCCTCAAGAATCCCCTCATGATTAAGAAACACCAGTTACTCCCCCAACCCAGGTCACCACTCTTCTGCACCACCGAACCTCAACGACGACCCTGCTGCTTCACCTACTCCTCATGGGAACGAGTAGAAGCTCCATGTCTTCAAACCTTTTTGGTCATTACTGACAAAAGGGGGAGAAGCATATGAGTTGATAGTCTTCAAGCGGGTCCATATGGATGGTTGCTTTACTTTTGCTAGATTTGCCAAGTGCTTACAACTCTCGCTTTTGATACATTTGGTTCGTTTTGAGTTGTAACACTTAAACTTGATGGTCGTCTGCTACCTTTTTCGACACTATGTGATGTGATGATAAATTCTGCATGCGCGACGATAAATTCCGCACGAAGTCATTTTGCAAACGTCCATTTTTCATTATGCATGTCATTATCTTCGTTATATCCTTTCATGCATGATGAATTGTCTTCATAAGTAGAAGAGGAGCTCCGCAAGTACAACCTGCCATGTGCATTTGCATTCAAAAGCAAAATACTTATATGCACATCTTCAGGGGGAGCCTTCCTGCTACTTACGAAGACAATACCTAAAACCTTTACAATTTCACATACTTTTATCCCCGTTGAAAACTTCAACCAGTTTGTCATCAATCACCAAATAGGGGGAGATTGTAAGTGCATCTAGTGCCACCCCTAGTTGGTTTTGGAGTATTGACGACAAACCTGGTTGAGGGACTAATGTGTTTGTGAGAATTGCAGGATAACACAGGTAGTAGTCCCTCATTGATTCGGTTTTCCTACCGGAGATGACCCCTAAAAATGTATGAAGACATTGAAGACAAAGGTGGTATGTGAAGATATTCACATTGAAGACTATGACAAGAGAAGACATTGAGTGAAGACTATGGAGCGCGAAGACTTAGTTGTTTCGTTGTTTCCTTATCTTCTTTGTTGAGTCATAGGAACCACCGTACTGTTAAGTGGGGTCCCAATGAACAAAGTCAGAGTGACTGAAGTGATGCTTAACCAAAATCCTATGTCTTCGAGCGAAGACAATGAGAGAAAATCTTATCCAGAGCTGGATGAGTCAGCTTTACTTGTAGCCCAAGTAAAGTTGCCGCGTGTGTTTGAAATCTGACCGTTGGAACATGTGTCAGTTCCTTAGTGACCTAGGGTCATTTCAGACAAATAAGGTCGGGTTGCCTAGTGGCTATAAATAGCCCACCCCCTACACCATAAATTGGTTGGCTGCTCAGAGTTAGTGCACGGATTTTGTCTTTTGAGAGCAACCCACCTCGAAGCCTTTGAGAGAGAAATCCTTGCGAGGACAAAGCCCTAAACACCCAGAGCCAAAGAGTGTTAGGCATCACTAAAGTCTTCCTGTCTGTGTGATCTAAAGACTTGTTGCACTTGAGGACTGTGAATCCTCCAGCCGGTTAGGCGTCGCGTTCTGAGCATCCAAGAGTCATTGTGGATCGCCGGTGAACGAAGTCTGTGAAGGTTTGGAAGTCTCCCTTGAAGACTTACTAGAGTGATTGGGTGGGGACTAGGTGTCCTTAGCTCAAGGGGAATAAGGTGAAGACACGGTGTTTTGAGTTAAATCTCAGCCTCCCTAACCAGACGTACGGTTGTCACAGCAACTGGAACTGGTCCAACAAATCATTGTCTTTAACGAGCAACTGGTTCTATCCTTCCCATCTCTTTATTTACAGTTGGTCCTTGTGAAGTCATTGCCTGTTTGCATTATCTATTTGTCTTCACTGTGTGACTGCTTGTTCTGATTGGCTTCATACTGTCTTCCATCCTGATTCATACTGCCTAGCTGCTATTAGTCTTTGTGCTTTCACTTCATTGAATACTTGACTATGGCTTTCCTAGTGTAGTCTACCTTCCGCTGCATGTTAATAGGTTCATTTCTGCCGATTGTCTTCGAAACTTCCATGTTTTGAAGACTTCCATAAAAATCGCCTATTCACCCCCCCTCTAGTCGATCACTAGCACTTTCAATTGGTATCAGAGCAAGGTACTCCCTTGTTCTGTGTGATTTGGTTTAACCACATGGAGTTTTAGCTATGTCGACTCCAGGGATAATCAAAGTCTCTGCTGCATGCCCCGTCTTCGATGGAACTGAATATCACTACTGGAAGAATAAGATGCGCATGCATCTTGAAGCCATTGATGTCGACCTCTGGTATGTCGTCAAGAATGGCGTCCCCAAGGCTGGTGAAGGTGTCACCGCTGCTGATGTCAAGAAGTTCGTTCAACTGGATTCCACTGCCAAGAACATCATATGTGGTCATCTGACCAAAGGGCAGTATGGCCGTGTGACTACTCTAGAAACATCTAAGCTAGTCTGGGACTGGCTCTCCAAGGTCAACGAAGGCGTCTCAACCCAGAGAGATCAAAAGATCAGTGTCCTTCACAACCTCGTCAACTGCTTCAAGAGAAACGACAATGAGAATGTTCAGCTCACGTTTGATCGCCTCACTAACATCCCAAATGAGCTCCAAGCTCTCGGCGCTACTGAGATCACCAAGCATGAAATCGTCAAGACACTCCGAGATCACTTGACAACTCATTTGACACCCTAGCCCTGATGATTCAAGAACGCCCTGACTTCAAGAGACTCGATCCGTCTGACATACTTGAAAGGCTCAACACACATGAGTTTCAGCTTTCTGAGAAAAGAGATATCTATGGTCCCAACTATGGCCGAACTCGTGCCTTGAAGGCAAAAGCTGTTTCCTCATCTGAAGAAGAATCCGACTGCATTTCTGATGATCCTGAAGACATTGGAAGGGAGCTTGCTATGCTTGTGAAGAAGTTCCAAAAATTCACCAAGAAGAAAGGCTTCAGAAAGTCTTCACGATCCAGCTCAAGGAATGATGAAGCTTCTGCTCATGACTACAAGAGGAGAACATAAGGCGTCTCAACCTAGAGAGATCAAAAGATCAGTGTCCTTCACAACCTCGTCAACTGCTTCAAGAGAAACGACAATGAGAATGTTCAGCTCACGTTTGATTGCCTCACTAACATCCCAAATGAGCTCCAAGCTCTCGGCGCTACTGAGATCACCAAGCATGAAATCGTCAAGACACTCCGAGATCACTTGACAACTCATTTGACACCCTAGCCCTGATGATTCAAGAACGCCCTGACTTCAAGAGACTCGATCCGTCTGACATACTTGAAAGGCTCAACACACATGAGTTTCAGCTTTCTGAGAAAAGAGATATCTATGGTCCCAACTATGGCCGAACTCGTGCCTTGAAGGCAAAAGCTGTTTCCTCATCTGAAGAAGAATCCGACTGCATTTCTGATGATCCTGAAGACATTGGAAGGGAGCTTGCTATGCTTGTGAAGAAGTTCCAAAAATTCACCAAGAAGAAAGGCTTCAGAAAGTCTTCACGATCCAGCTCAAGGAATGATGAAGCTTCTGCTCATGACTACAAGAGGAGAACATGCCACAAGTGCAAGAAACCTGGTCACTACATCTCTGAGTGTCCGCAGTGGGACAATGAGAAGAAGAAGAAGAAGAAGAGCAAGGAATATGATTCTGACGACAAGAAGAAGAAGAAATACTCAAAGTCTTCTTCCAAGTGTTCCTCAAAGTCTTCATCACACAAGAAGAGCTCATCTGGCAAGGCTCATGCGTTTGTTGGCAAGGAAATGGATTCAGAGGAGGAGTCTGCTTCTGAGGAGGCAGAGGTGGAGTCTGAGGAGGAGTCCGATTCTGGCATTGCATGTTTGGCTACAACCTACGTTGCCAAGTCCATCTTCAACACTGAAGACAATGACTTCGTCACTGATGCCGATACTAATGACAAGGACAACTCCGCTCCCACATATTGCTTCATGGCACGCGGTGCCAAGGTAAACTCACGCAATACTCACTATCAAACATCCAGTGAAGATGACTCTGATTGTAATTCCAAACCCAGCTAAAAAACACTTGCTAAAATTGCAACTGAACAACAGAAAGCTATGGAACATATTCAAAAACTGTTAGACAAAAGCGATGACCTGTTGGACACTGAAATGACTCGATCTTAGTCCTTAATTGAAGACATAAAAAATCTTCATGTTAAGTATGAGGAACTTGAAAGTCATCATGAAACGCTCTAAACAACTCATGAAAATCTTTCCTACAGTTATCTTCAAAGGAAGCAAAAACTTGAGAAATTGAGAGCGGCTCATAAAGATCTTCAAAAGGAAAATGAGTCACTTTGCGCTGAACAGATCAGTCCCGCTCAGGAAGGATTTGAACCACCATGTCTTAAATGCCTTGAGCGTGATAACGCTACTTCTGTTGCTGAATGTTCTACTACTGCTACTGTTGCAATATCTTCAACTGTTGATGTGGAAACTAACCCCTCTGCTGAGTATGCCGCTGCTATTGCTGATGAAAATGCTAGGTTGAAGACATTGCTTGAAATAGGGATGCACAAAAGTCTCAAAGGGCATCAGACACTATGTGATGTCCTCAAAAGGCAGATTCTAAACCGAAACCCTAGGAAAGAGGGTGTTGGGTTCGAAAGGAAAATGAATGTAGATGGCTCTTACTGGAAACCTGAGCAGTACCCCAAAACCACATGGGTTACTGCAAAGGAACCTTCAGTGGATCCATCCACCCTATCTGGCTTCACTTGTGCTAATCCCATCGTTATTGATGAATCCTTTGATGCAAACTATAAACTGTTTAAGAATCAGAATGGTGAAGTGTTTGCCAGGTATATCGGTACTAACTGCAGGAATGGGCCACCTATGAAGAAAGTCTGGGTGCCGAAAAGGTGTCTGGAGAATCTTCCTGTGAATGTCGTCATGACACCACAAGGCGGGAAGACAAACCCCATACCACATGCTTCATATGGTCCAAAGGCTTCATATAGACAGAGGACCCACCTGAGTCGCACTAACACAAATGTTTTGCAGGGAAACCATACTCAGGCCTATGAATATGAGCGTGTTTCATCAAACCGCCATGTTCATAAGACCCAGAACTACTCTGCTTATTCTTATGAGTACTATTCTCCACCTGCAAGACTATTTGCTAGGGCTCCAAAGCCAAAGTTCTCAGATGCTGCACTTAGACTCATTGCTTCGAAGCCACCCTTGAAGATGTGGGTGGCTAAGAAAGCTTAACTCTCTTTTGCAGGGAAAGGTCTCCAGCCGAAAATCAAATGCGTCTGAAGTTATTGCTGGGGACCTAAAACATCTTATAGGGCGTAAGATCAAATGCCCAAATGGTCTTATTATATATTTTGTTCATGAGTCGCTTGCTACTTGTCCTATCATTCCTAACCTCGATCTAAGCTTTAATAATCCTCTTGCTCGTCAAATGTTTATGCTTCACAATGCTCTTCGTGAAGCCTATCCCCCTAACTGCACTGTAGGGTATGACACCAGCTGCTTCAGAATGGATTATTGACAGTGGATGTACTAATCACATGACTAGCAAACGAAGTCTTCTCATGGATTCAACCCTACGTCCATCTGACAAAAGTCACATCACATTTGCTGATACAGGTAAAAGCAAGGGATTGGGTCTAGGTAGAGTTGCAATCTCAAAGGATCAACACATGGATAAAGTGATGCTTGTTGAATCCCTTGGTTTCAACTTAATGTCTGTCTCAATGCTTTGCGATTTGAACATGATTGTGATATTTGGAAAATATCGTTGCCTTGTTCTAATGGAATCTGACAAGTCTCTAGTCTTTGAAGCGTATCAGAAAGATGATTTGTACATGGTAGATTTCTCAATAGGACCACAGCTTGCCGTATGTCTTCTTGCAAAAGCTTCAGAATGCTGGCTCTAGCATCGGAGGCTAGGTCATGCTGGCATGAAGAACCTGCATACTCTTGCAAAGAAGAAGCACGTCATAGGCATCGAGGGCGTCAAGTTCAAGAAGGATCACTTATGCGGTGCCTGCGAAGCTAGAAAGATGACGAGGGCCAAGCATCCCTCGAAGACAATCATGACAACGACTCAACCCTTCGAACTGCTACACATGGACCTCTTCGGCCCTACTCACTACTCTACCCTTACTACTACTGCTTATGTCTATGGCTTTGTCATTGTTGATGATTATTCAAGATATACATGGGTGCATATAATCCTCTACAAGACTGAAGTGCAGGATGTCTTCAGACGCTTTGCCAATCGAGCCATGAACAACTATGGCGTAAAGATCAAGCACATCAGAAGTGACAATGGCACTGAATTCAAGAACACCGGCCTCGACACTTATCTTGATACATTGGGAATCACTCATGCGTTCTCAGCTCCGTACACGCCGCAGCAGAATGGCATCGTGGAACGCAAGAACAGAACACTCATACGATGCTCGATGAATACAAGACACGAAGAAAGTTCTGGCCTGAAGCTATTGATACTGCATGCCATGTCGTCAACCGTGTTTATCTTCACAAGCTTCTGAAGAAAACATCCTATGAACTCCTCACTGGTAAGAAGCCAAATGTCAGTAACTTTAGAGTATTTGGTGCTAGGTGCTGGATCAAGGATCCACATCACACTTCAAAATTTGCACCGAAAGCACATGAAGGTTTTATGCTTGGTTACGGAAAGGATTCGCACTCCTACAGAGTCTTCAACCTCTTTCACTATAAAGTGGTTGAAACTGTGGATGTGCGGTTCGATGAGACTAATGGCTCGCAAAGAGAGCACCTACCAAATGTGCTAGATGAAATTCCACCCAGTGAATCCATCAAGCTTATGGGAACTGGAGAAATCATACCGTCTGAAGTACAGCCTGAAGAGGAACTTATCATCTCTGCACCTAATCAACCTGAAGACAATGCTCATCCTGAAGACAATCCATCAAACGATGACAATGATCAGCAAGAGCAAAATCTTCGTCCAGTTCATCCTCGTGTTGCAAATGAAGTACAGATTGAGAAGATAATTGATAGCATCAATGCACCTAGACCACTCACTCGTTCAAGGGCAACACAACTAGCAAACTTCTATGGGCACTTTGCATTCGTCTCAATATCTGAACCCAAGAAAGTTGATGAAGCCTTCATGGAACCTGAATGGATTCAAGCTATGCAAGAAAAGCTTCAACAGTTTGAGCTGAATAATGTATGGGAACTGGTCAAGCGTCCTGATCCTCATAAACACAATATCATAGGCACTAAATGGATATATCACAACAAGCAAGATGAGCATGGTTAAGTTGTCAGAAACAAGGCTCGTCTCGTTGCTCAAGGATACACTCAAGTTGAAGGAATTGACTTCGATGAAACATTTGCTCATGTGGCTAGGCTTGAAGCTATACGCATACTGCTAGCCTATGCAAATCATCATAACATCCTTCTATATCAAATGGATGTGAAGAGCGCCTTTCTCAATGGCAAGATTGAAGAAGAAGTGTATGTTGCACAACCGCTTGGTTTTGAAGATCCAAAACATCCTAACATGGTTTACAAGCTCAACAAGGCACTGTATGGCCTCAAACAAGCCCGTCGTGCTTGGTATGACACACTCAAAGACTTCCTGAAGAGCAAAGGCTTCAAACCTGGTTCCCTGGATCCCACACTCTTCACGAAGACATATGACGGTGAACTGTTTGTGTGCCAAATATATGTGGATGACATTATCTTCGGCTGCACTAATCAGAAATACAGTGATGAGTTTGGATACATGATGCAAGAGCAATATCAGATGTCCATGATGGGTGAGCTGAAGTTCTTCCTTGGTCTTCAAATACGACAACAACGCAACGACATCTTCATATCTCAAGAGAAATACCTCAAAGATTGCCTGAAGAACTTTGGAATGCAAGACTACAAAGGTTATACGACGCCTATGCCTACCAAGAGTCATCTGGATTCTGACGCCAATGGTAAAGAGTTCGATCAAAAGGTATACCGCTCCATGATTGGTTCTTTGCTTTATTTATGTGCATCTAGGCCAGATATCATGCTTAGTGTTTGCATGTGTGCCCGATTCCAAGGGGCACCAAAGGAATCGCATTAGTTAGCTGTGAAGCGAATTCTTCGATATTTGGCTCACACCCCAACACTAGGATTATGGTATCCAAAGGGCTCAGAGTTTGATCTAGTTGGATTCTCGGATGCTGATTATGCTGGTGATAAGGTGGATCACAAGTCTACATCAGGCACATGTCACTTTCTGGGACGATCACTTGTGTGTTGGTCTTCAAAGAGGCATAACTGTGTATCTCTCTCCACTGCTGAATATGAATACATTGCTGCTGGATCTTGCCGCGCTCAGCTTCTATGGATGAAGCAAACACTCAAAGACTATGGCATTCATCTGAAGCTAGTGCCACTCTACTGCGACAATGAAAGTGCCATCAAGATCGCCAACAACTCAGTTCAGCACTCGAAGACAAAGCACATTCAGATCCGTCATCACTTTCTCAGAGATCATGTCATGAAGGAAGATATTGATATCACTCACATCAACACTGAAGAGCAACTGGCAAATACCTTCACAAAGCCCTTGGATGAGAAAAGGTTTTGCAAGTTGCGGTGTGAGCTAAATATCTTGGAATCCTCAAATGTCCTGTGAACATGCACACATCCTAACACTTATGCATATTGATGACTTAGATGTGCAACACACGAATTAACGTATATCTTCAAATAATGAAGACTTACACTCTAAGTGTGAAGACATTAACGCGGAATTTGACTTCAGGGCGCCACGATAATTGTGCGCCGTGTCTGGGTCTAATACTTCCTATACGGTGGGTCACGCCGCACCAAACTTTTGTTTGGATTATTTTCTGTTGGCATTATATTTGCAAGGTCTTCGCAATTGGTTTGTCTTCAATAATAACATGGCTTCATGTTTGTCTTCTCTATATTGATTTGGTCTTATTCGGATATATTCATATATTTGCGTTCTTTCCTCTACAACATTCACTTATAGCTATGTCTTCTCAGTGGATCTTTTGAACTAAGTGAATGTGATCGGACCCTAACCTTTCTATGCTCCCGTCTCAAATCCATCTATCCAAATCATATGCATTCTATTGAAACTGTCGAATGTCTTTGCCGCGTGCTTGTTAGCAGAAGATAAAGAGACAAACATCAAATTTGTTTTAAAAGCTCAATCCTTTTTGCCTGAAAACCGGAGAAGCGGGAACGACCACCCAACAATCTAGGCATATGTGGGAACATGGAACAACCTCCAATAAGTTGCATGATCGCCACGTGTCCTTCAAATGTGAACCGCCAGGGGCACCTGCGTAATAACGCTGCGCCGTCCCTGTCTTATAAATACTCACCACACCCCAGTAATTATCTCTTCTTCTACTTCTCTTCCTCGCACAAACCCTAGTGCCACTGCTAGCCCTCGACGACACCGACGACGAAGCGCTTAGCTGCTGCGACCTCACCGACGCCGTCATCACGCCGGCCGCGGACATCGTCTTCTCTGCCATCACCGTAGGTGTCCTCCGTCGCGAAGTTAGGGCACGGAAGATCGAACTGCTCGGCCTCATCTCCTATTCCGTCTAGAAATTCCTCGAGTGGTAAATAAAAACTCTTTTTACAGTCCTGCGTCTGAACATTGTGAGCCCCAGTTGATCGTTCATGAGCCTACTTCCACAGAGGCTCCAGTAGTTGAAGACATTCCAGCTGTTGACCCCACCGTAGCTGAAGACATTGGTCATCAAGACAATGTTGAAGATGATGAAGTCCTTCCTCAGATCGAACACAATGTGGTATCATCGCTTGTTCTCACGAACAGTGAACTCATCAGCATTGGTCGTCCATTGACGCTAATTGCTCAGGATGACTCATGGGCTGATCACCCTCAAGAATCCCCTCGTGATGAAGAAACACCAGTTACTCCCCCAATCCAGGTCACCACTCTTCTGCACCACCAAACCTCAATGACGACCCTGCTGCTTCACCTACTCCTCATGGGAACGAGTAGAAGCTCCATGTCTTCAAACCTTTTTGGTCATTACTGACAAAAGGGGGAGAAGCATATGAGTTGATAGTCTTCAAGCGGGTCCATATGGGTGGTTGCTTTACTTTTGCTACATTTGCCAAGTGCTTACAACTCTCGCTTTTGATACATTTGGTTCATTTTGAGTTGTAACACTTAAACTTGATGGTCGTCTGCTACCTTTTTCGACACTATGTGATGCGATGATAAATTCCGCATGTGCGATGATAAATTACGCACGAAGTCATTTTGCAAACGTCCATTTTTCATTATGCATGTCATTATCTTCGTTATATCCTTTCATGCATGATGAATTGTCTTCATAAGTAGAAGAGGAGCTCCGCAAGTACAACCTGCCATGTGCATTTGCATTCAAAAGCAAAATACTTATATGCACATCTTCAGGGGGAGCCTTTCTGCTACTTACAAAGACAATACCTAAAACCTTTACAATTTCACATACTTTTATCCCCGTTGAAAACTTCAACCAGTTTGTCATCAATCACCAAAAAGGAGGAGACTGTAAGTGCATCTAGTGCCACCCCTAGTTGGTTTTGGAGTATTGACGACAAACCTGGTTGAGGGACTAATGTGTTTGTGAGAATTGCAGGATAACACAGGTAGTAGTCCCTCATTGATTCCGTTTTCCTACCGAAGATGACCCCTAAAAATGTATGAAGACATTGAAGACAAAGGTGGTATGTGAAGATATTCACATTGAAGACTATGACAAGAGAAGACATTGAGTGAAGACTATGGAGCGCGAAGACTTAGTTGTTTCGTTGTTTCCTTTTCTTCTTTGGTTAGTCATAGGAACCACCGTACTGTTAAGTGGGGTCCCAGTGAACAAAGTCGGAGTAACTGAAGTGATGCTTAACCAAAATCCTATGTCTTCGACCGAAGACAATGAGAGCAAATCTTATCCAGAGCTGGATGAGTCAGCTTTACTTGTAGCCCAAGTAAAGTTGCCGCGTGTGTTTGAAATCTGACCATTGGAACACGTGTCAGTTCCTTAGTGACCCAGGGTCATTCGGACAAATCAGGTCGGGTTGCCTAGTGGCTATAAATAGCCCACCCCCTACACCATAAATTGGTTGGCTGCTCAGAGTTAGTGCACGGCTTTTGTCGTTTGAGAGCAACCCACCTCGAAGCCTTTGAGAGAGAAATCCTTGCGAGGACAAAGCCCTAAAGACCCAGAGCCAAAGAGTGTTAGGCATCACTGAAGTCTTCCTGTCTATGTGATCTAAAGACTTGTTACACTCGAGGACTGTGAATCCTCCAGCCAGTTAGGCATCGCGTTCTGAGCATCCAAGAGTCATTGTGGATTGCCGGTGAATTAAGTCTGTGAAGGTTTGGAAGTCTCCCTTGAAGACTTACCAGAGTGATTGGGCGAGGAGTGGGTGTCCTTAGCTCAAGGGGAATAAGGTGAAGACACGGTCTTCTGAGTTAAATCCCAGCCTCCCTAACTAGACGTACAGTTTTCACAGCAACTGGAACTGGTCCAACAAATCATTGTCTTCAAGGAGCAACTCGTTCTATCCTTCCCATCTCTTTATTTACAGTTGGTCCTTGTGAAGTCATTGCCTATTTGCATTATCTATTTGTCTTCACTGTGTGACTGCTTGTTCTGATTGGCTTCATACTGTCTTCCATCCTGATCCATATTGCCTAGCTGCTATTAGTCTTTGTGCTTTCACTTCATTGAATACTTGACTATGGCTTGCCTAGTGTGGTCTACCTTCCACTGCATGTTAATAGGTTCATTTTTGTCGATTGTCTTCGAAACTTCCATGTTTTGAAGACTTTCATAAAAATTGCCTATTCTCCCCCTCTAGTTGATCACTAGCACTTTCACTACCTATTGATGATAGCTTTCCTGATGAACAATTAAATGTCACAAATGCTTCTCGTACTGCTGCATGGTATGCTGATTATGCTAATTACATTTTTGCTAAATTTATACCACCTAGTTTCACATACTAGCAAAAGAAAAAGTTCTTCTATGATTTAAGACATTACTTCTGGGATGAACCACATCTTTATAAAGAAGGAGTAGATGGTGTTATTAGACGTTGTGTACCTGAGCATGAACAGGAACAGATCCTACGCAAGTCTCACTCGAAGCCTATGGAGGACACCATGCTGGAGATATAACTGCACATAAGGTATTGCAATCCGGTTTTTATTGGCCTACTCTCTTCAAGGATGCCCGTAAGTTTGTCTTGTCTTGTGATGAATGTCAAAGAATTGGTAATATTAGTAGACGTCAAGAAATGCCTATGAATTATTCACTTGTTATTGAACCATTTGATGTTTGGGGCTTTGATTATATGGGACCTTTTCCTTCCTCTAATGGGTATACACATATTTTAGTTGTTGTTGATTACGTTACTAAGTGGATAGAAGCTATTCCAACTAGTAGTGCTGATCATAACACCTCTATTAAGATGCTTAAAGAAGTTATTTTTCCGAGGTTTGGAGTCCCTAGATATTTAATGACTGATGGTGGTTCACATTTTCTTCATGGTGCCTTTCGTAAAATGCTTGCTAAGTATGATGTTAATCATAGAATTGCATCTCCTTATCACCCACAGTCTAGTGGCCAAGTAGAATTAAGCAATAGAGAGCTTCAATTAATTTTGCAAAAGACTGTTAATAGATCTAGAAAGAATTGGTCCAAGAAACTTGATGGTGCATTATGGGCCTATAGAACTGCATACAAAAATCCTATGGGTATGTATCCTTATAAAATGGTTTATGGTAAAGCTTGTCACTTACCTCTCGAACTAGAACATAAGGCATACTGGGCTATTAAAGAGCTCAACTATGACTTCAAACTTGCCGGTGAGAAGAGGCCTTTTGACATTAGCTCACTTGATGAATGGAGAACCCAAGCCTATGAAAATGCCAAGATGTTTAAAGAAAAAGTTAAAAGATGGCATGACAAAATGATACAAAAGCGTGAGTTCAATGTGGGTGATTATGTATTGCTATACAACTCTCGTTTAAGATTTTTTTGCAGGAAAACTTCTCTCTAAATGGGAAGGCCCTTACGTCATCGAGGAGGTCTATCATTCCGGTGCCATAAAAATCAACAACTTAGAAGGCACAAATCCGATGGTGGTGAACGGTCAAAGAATCAAACATTATATCTCAGGTAATCCGATAAATGTTGAAACTAATATTATTGAAACCGTAACCCCGGAGGAATACATAAGGGACACTTTCCCGAACGTTTCAGACTCCGAAAAGGAATAGGTATGTGGTTCGGTAAGTAAACCGACTCCAAAACCATTCTAATGGTAATTTTTATCCGTTTTGGAATATTTTGAAAAATAGGAAAATAAGAAGCAGACCGGAAAGGACATAGGGCTTCCACGAGGGTGGAGGGCGCACCCTACCCCCTGGGCGCGCCCCCTGCCTCGTGGGCATCTCGTCTGCTCTCCGGACCCCGTTTTCTTGCACGATACTTCTTTTGGTCGGTAAAAAATCATTATATAATCTCCTGAAGGTTTTGACCACCGTATCACGCAAAAATGTCCTGTTCTTGTTTCGAGCTATTTTCTGCCAGGGTTGTCAAGGCCAAGCATCATGTCGTCTCCCTCCTCCTCCAACAATGAGGGCAATGATGCTTGGCTAATGAAGATAGAGCTAAAGAGAGAAGAACCCGGAGAGATCAACAAGGATGATGGGATCAAGAAGGCCATGGGGGATCAAGTTCCGACAATAGCAGAACAAGACATCCTTCCACCTCACCACAATCTCTTTACCCCAACGGAGATTGAGGCTTTCAAGATGATTGAGTTAGCTCGTATTCAAAACAAGTATCTCACAAGTGAAAATATTTTGTTGAAGGAGCATATCATCGCACTCAAGGGCGGGCATTATCCGCTAATTGGAGGATCTCTTATGCTCGATGTGCGACTACCCATCATCACCAACACCTTCTTCACCAACAAAGGAGAACTGAGCATCGGGTATGGGAACTCCCCTTGGCAACTGCCAAGCTTGGGGGAGTGCCCCGGTATCGTATCACCATCACTTTTACCTTTACCGTTTTTCTTAGTTCGATCCTTTTGATAATATCTTTATCTAGTAGAATAAAGTTTTAGTATGATCTAGTTGTGAGTTTTGCTTTATGATCTTCCTATGTAATCGAGTCCGTGAGCTATATATAATAAAGTTTAGTGTTGAGTCAAGGGCTCTATTATTTTGCTATGATCTTGAGGGAATAAAATAAAAAAAGAGAAGAAATAAAAAGAAATAAAGAGATCATATGGATCTTATGGAGAGTAATGACTTCACATATAAGAGTATGATGAATATAAATTGTTGAGAGTTGACAAACATAGTTTTGGTCATCGTTGCAATTAATAGGAAGTAATAAGAAAGAGAGGTTCACATATAAATATACTATCTTGGACATCTTTTATCATTGTGAGCACTCATTAAAGTATGACATGCTAAAGAGTTGACGTTGGACAAGGAAGACAACGTAATGGGTCATGTTTTCTTACATCTGAGATAAATTATATTGTCATGGATCATCCAACATGTTGAGATTGCCTTTCCCTCTCATTCTAGCCAATTTCTTTGCACCAAGTAGAGATACTACTTGTGCTTCCACATATCCCTAAACCCATTTTTGCCATGAGAATCCACCATACCTACCTATGGATTGAGTAAGATCCTTCAAGTAAGTTGTCATCGGTGCATGCAATAAAAATTGCTCTCTAAATATGTATGACTTATTAATGTGGATAAAAAAAGCTTTATACGATCTTGTGATGTTGAAGAAATAAAAGTGACAGACTGCATAATAAAGGTCTATATCACAAGTGGCAATATAAAGTGACGTTCTTTTTCATTAAGATTTTGTGCATCCAACCACAAAAGCGCATGACAACCTCTGCTTCCCTCTACGAAGGGCCTATGTTTTACTTTTATCTTCTACCTTATATAAGAGTCATGGTGATCTACACCTTTCCTTTTTACATTTTATCCTTTGGCAAGCACAATGTGTTGGAAAGATCCTGAAATATATAGCTAATTGCATGTGAGTTTTCATGAACTATTACTGTTGACATTACCCTTGAGGGAAAACGTTGGGAGGCAAAACTATAAGCCCCTATATATCTCCGTGTCTGATTAAAACTTCATAACCATAAATATCGCATGAGTGTTAGCAATTATGAAAGACTAAAAGATGGTTGAGTATGTGGACTTGCTGAAAGGCTCTTATAATGACTCTTTCCTATGTTATGATAAATTGCAATTGCCTCAATGACTGAGATTAGAGTTTGTTGGTTCTCAATGAAGTTTATGATTCATACTTGAAATTGTGATTGAATTGTTACTTTAGCATAAGAGATCATATGACAATATATATATATATATGTGTGTGTGTGTGTGTTGATGTTCTAAGAATGATCATGATGCCCTCATGTCCGTATTTTATTTTTATCGACACCTCTATCTCTAAACATGTGGACATATTTTTCGATTTCGGCTTTCGCTTCAGGACAAGCGAGGTCTAAGCTTGGGGGAGTTGATACGTCCATTTTGCATCCTGCTTTTATATCGATATTTATTGCATTATGGGTTGTTATTACGCATTATGTCACAATACTTATGCCTATTCTCTCTTATTTTACAAGGTTTACATGAAGTGGGAGAATGCCAGCAGCTGGGATTCTGGGCTGGTAAAGGAGCAAATATTAGAGACCTATTCTACATAGCTCCAAAAGTCCTGAAACTTCACGGAAGTTATTTCCAGAATATATAAAAAATATTGAGCGAAGAAAGTTCCAGAGGGAGGCCACACCCTGGCCACGAGGGTGGGGGCGCGCCCTACCCCCTGGGCGCGCCCCCTGCCTCGTGGGCCCCCTGGTGGCCCTCCGATGCCCATCTTCTGCTATATGAGGTCTTTCGTCGAGGAAAAAATCATAAGAAAGCTTTGGGGAAGAAAATTCGCCGCCACCAGGCGGAACCTTGGCGGAACCAATCTAGGGCTCCCGTAGAGCTGTTTTACTGGGGAACTTCCCTCCGAGAGGGGGAAATCATCACCATCGTCATCACCAATGATTCTCTCATCATCAGGGGGTCAATATCCATCAACATCTTCACCAGCGCCATCTCATCTCAAATGCTAGTTCATCTCTTGTATCCAATCTTTGTATCCAAACCTCAGATTGGTATCTGTGGGTTGCTAGTAGTATTGATTACTCCTTGTAGTTGATGCTAGTTGGTTTACTAGGTGGAAGATCATATGTATAGATCCATTATGCATATTAATACCCCTCTGATTATGAACATGAATATGCTTTTTGATTAGTTACATTTGTTCTTGAGGACATGGGAGAAGTCTTGCTATTAGTAGTCATGTGAATTTGGTATTCGTTCGATATTTTTATGAGATGTATGTTGTCATCCCTCTAGTGGTGTCATGTGAACGTCAACTACATGACACTTCACCATTGTTTGAGCCTAGAGGGAGGCATTGGGAAGTACTAAGTAGATGATGGGTTGCTAGAGTGATAGAAGCTTAAACCCTAGTTTATGTGTTGCTTCATAAGGGGCTGATTTGGATCCATATGTTTCATGCTATGGTTAGGTTTACCTTAATACTTCTGTTGTAGTTGCGATGCTTGCAATGGGGGTTAATCATAAGTGGGATGCTTGTCCAAGTAAGAACATCACCCAAGCACTGGTCCACCCACATATCCGATTATCAAAGTACCGAATGCGAATCATATGAACGTGATGAAAACTAGCTTGACGATAATTCCCATGTGTCCTCGGGAGCGCTTTCCTTCATATAAGAGTTTGTCTAGGCTTATCCATTGCTACAAAAAGGATTGGTCCATCTTGCTTCACCTTATTTACTTTTATTACTTGCTACTCGTTACAAATTACCTTATCACAAAACTATCTGTTACCGATAATTTCAGTGCTTGCAGAATACCTTACTGAAAACTACTTATCATTTCCTTCCGCTCCTCGTTGGGTTCGACACTCTTACTTATTGAAAAGCTACAATAGATCCCGTACACTTGTGGGTCATCAAGATAAACTCTTTCTCTAGAAAGGATCCATTCTTGGCAACAAAGATCCTGCCTTCGGATCTGAGGTAGAAGGTATACCCAATAGTTTCCTTAGGTATCCTATGAAGACACATTTTTCCGACTTGGGTTCGAGCTTTTCAGGTTGAAGTTTCTTGACATAAGCATCGCATCCCCAAACTTTCAGAAACGACAGCTTAGGTTTCTTTACAAACCATAATTCATATGGTGTCGTCTCAACGGATTTCGACGGAGCCCTATTTAAAGTGAATGCGGCAATCTCTAAAGCATAACCCTAAAATGATAGCGGTAGATCGGTAAGAGACATCATAGATCGCACCATATCCAATAGAGTGTGATTATGACGTTTGGACACACCATTTCGCAGAGGTGTTCCAGGCGGCGTAAGTTGTGAAAGAATTCCACATTTTGTTAAGTGCATATCAAACTCGTGACTCAAATATTCCCCTCCATGAACTGATTGTAAGAAATTTATTTTTCTATCACGTTGATTCTCTACCTCACTCTAAAATTCCTTGAACTTTTCAAAGGTCTCAGGCTTGTGTTTCATTAAGTAGACATACCCATATCTACTTAAGTCATCAGTGAGGGTGAGAACATAACGATAGCCACCATGATCCTCAACGCTCATTGGACCGCACACATCAGTATGTATGATTTCCAATAAGTTGGTCGCTCGCTCCATTGTTCCGGAGAATGGAGTCTTGGTCATTTTGCCAGGCATGGTTCGCACGTGTCAAATGATTCATAATCAAGGGACTCCAAAAGTCCATCTGCATGGATGTTCTTCATGCGTTTGACACCAATGTGACCAAGGCGGCAGTCCCACAAATATGTGGGACTATCATTATCAACCTTACACCTTTTGGCATTCACACTATGAATATGTGTAACATCATGTTCGAGATTAAACAAAAATAAATCATTGACCAGCGGGGCATGACCATAGAACATATCTCTCATATAAATGGAACAACCATTATTCTCGGATTTAAATGAGTAGCCATCTCGCATTAAACAAGATCCATATACAATGTTCATCCTCAAAGCTGGTACTAAATAACAATTATTGAGGTTTAAAACTAATCCCGTAGGTAGATGTAGAGGTAGCGTGCCGACAGCGATCACATCGACCTTGGAACCATTCCTGACGCGCATCGTCTCGTCCTTCGCTAGTCTCCACTTATTCTGCAACTCCTGTTTTGACTTACAAAAATGAGCAACCACACCGGTATCAAATACCCAGGAGCTACTACGAGCACTGGTAAGGTACACATCAATAACATGTATATCACATATACCTTTGGCGTTGCCGGCCTTCTTATCCGCTAAGTACTTGGACAGTTCCGCTTCCAGTGACCATTTCCCTCGGATGAACTGTTTGTGATGAGGCAACACAAAAGAAATAGGCAGTCAGATGAAGGTGTGTGCGATATACGGCATGCGGTTCACTCGGATGTACTGTTTACGTTGAGGCAAGAGAACATAAACAGTTCAATATAACAAGATATTTGTGATACGCCGCAAACAGGTCTGTAATCAGAAATATGTGCGAATACCGATAATAACAGAAATGGTTCCCTAGTGTGGTCCATGTTAATCTGATCATCATCTCCTTCTTGTGATAGCTCGATGTTCCTTCTATGCTAAGTTTCCATTAGTTGATGGCATTTTATGAACACGCCACCGTTTCCCGCCATTTCCTCACCTGTTTCCCACCACCCAGCGATATTGCGCATAGGTGGTGCGTGACGCACGGAGGCGACAAGCGTAGCCTGTAGCACATCCACCTTTTCCAAGCATGCCAACCCACCAAAGCGCCGCCTCTGCCATCAACCTCATCGACGAGGAAAATGAGCAGGCACCATGGCCCGTCGAGGCTGAGGCGCTCCCCGGAAACGCGATGGATGACGCTATGATGCGCGTCATAGCCAGGGTTGAGCAGACCTTTGGCGCATGGCGCTTGAGCGCCGCAGATCAAGATAGTCATGTCAGCACCGACAGGCTGCAGCTCGCCGCACAACATGATTGATGGCACGCCGCAGAGCAAGCTAGGCGCGTCCGCGCTGATAGGCTGCGGCTCGCCGCACGGCGAGACCGTTGGAGCGCCGCTGAGCGAGAGGCGCGGCGCACCGCACAACAAGAGCAGATCCGTCGGTGCTTGCTTGCTGTGGACATGGTGTCGCAGCTGGGTACACGTCCGGTCAGTACCTCCATTCCTCGCCAGGAGTGGGCAGAGGCCCTCATGTCGTACTTGCACCAGACGCCGGCCGCGCCATACTTGCACCGGACGCCCGCCGTGCCGTTCGCATGGGTGCCTCCGTTCGCCTTGTCCGCGGCCCGCTGGATGCCAACCCGCTGGTCCGTAGGCTCGACCGCCTCCTTGGCCCAGGTGTCCACCTGGGCGCAGTAGATGAACATGGCCGTCGCATCCTCGAGCTGGTGATCTCTGATGAAATAGCCAACTTGGAGCTCGAGATCGCGCTCCAGATGTACCGCGAGCGTGTCGACCGCTCGGACGAACGCCTGCACGAGTTCAGGCAGAGCCAAGAGCTACCGTAGGCAAGGGCTATTGGTCATGGTCTCATGGACGCGTTTTATTTTGAAAAAGTTGTTTTGACGTGGATAGCTACGTATTCACAACAATCATAGTATTGCTCTGTTTATTGCTCTGTTTCAATGTGTGTACTCTGTTTTCCATTCTTATATGTTCTGTTTCAATGTGTGTGTATACGCTTTCCATTCTGTATATGTGGATGATAACATCTAGATTGAAATTAGTATACAAAACAGATAGAAAATGGAATTCATAATATATATATATATATATTAAATGTTCATTAGTTCATCACAGAATATATATATATAATATTATCACATATACGTGATGATACTTAACTACTAGGTACAATGCGTAAAATGGAAAACGAACAATACTAAAACTAATAATCCCTCCTGGGGCCAGTATTCCGGCAGCCCCTCGCCAGCAGCTCCCTGGTGCGCGACGTCTTCCCAGTGCGGAGGCAGTACTCCGCCTCCTCCGTCTCATAGCCTTTGACGTACCGATCTGCCTCCTGCTAGCGTACGCGCACAGACAGTCTTGCCATTTCGTTGGGCACCCACCGGAGCTCCTCGTCGGTGGCACGCTGGAGCTTATCGGCCCATCTCCACGCAGCGACGAGGCGCCAGCGGCTATGACCTTCCTTGCGAAGTACCTGTCTTCGTACACCTCCTCGGCACGACAACGCGCCCGACCCCAAAGCTCCGTCGCCTCCTTTTTCCAAGCGGCATCACGGGCTTCACAGGCCACCTGGTACCTGGCTTCCTCCTCCGTGATCTCCTTCTTGAACGCCACTTGCCTGGCTTTCTCAGCCGACGGCAGGGACTTCCACAGACAAAGATTGTACTGGCCCCAAAACCAATCCAAAGTTCGGGGTCCGGCGCAACCTCGTCAGGCGGCGCGTAGGGGTCCTCGTCGCTGCTAATCGAGTGAGCGTCCACGGGGGGCGGTGACTCCTCGTCGGCATGTGGGCAGACGGCGGCGCCATGGCAGAGATTGGAGAGAGAGAGAGAGGGAGAGAGAGAGAGGGCGAGCGAGGGGGGGATGTAGATGAGAATGCAGGTGGGACAACGTGAGCAAGGTAGTATTTATTGGCGGTCGAAATATAGATCGACGGGGACAGTACAAACGCCGGTCGCCGGAATTTATGAGTACTGTAGTTTGAATTACACATGATTCCCACAGCAAAATCTGTGTGTGGACATAATAGCCACAATCCGTGTGTGAACATAATAGCTAACGGTTTCCAATGCAGAACCGTGTCTGATTAATGATCCCCGCCATTCACCTACCAAACCCCGAGCCGTGAGATAGACTGCCAATTGTGTGGGGGGCGGTTGTCTTGCCAGATCTTTACATTTTCTTTTTCGAACACCAGATATTTACATTGTGCTACCTCTTGAGCATGCGTTGGTTTTCCCTTGAAGAGGAAAGGGTGATGCAGCAAAGTAGCGTAAGTATTTCCCTCAGTTTTTGAGAACCAAGGTATCAATCCAGTAGGAGACTACACGCAAGTCCCGCGTACCTGCACAAACAATTAAGAACCTTGCAACCAACGCGATAAAGGGGTTGTCAGCCCCTTCAAGGCCACTTGCAAAAGTGAGATCTGATAAAGATAATAAGATAAATATTTTTGAATTTTTGTTGTATAGATTTAAAAGTAAAGATTGCAAAATAAACGGTGACAGAAATAGCTAGTTGATGGGAAAATAATATAATGGAGAATAGACCCAGGGGCCATAGGTTTCACTAGTGGCTTCTCTCAAGATAGCATAATCTACGGTGGGAGAACAAATTACTATGGAGCAATTGATAGAAAAGCGCATAGTTATGAGAATATCTAGACATGATCATGTATATAGGCATCACGTCTGTGACAAGTATACCGAAACGATTCTGCATCTACTACTATTACTCCACACATCGACCGCTATCCAGCATGCATCTAGAGTATTAAGTTCATAAGAATAGAGTAACACATTAGGCAAGATGACATGATGTATAGGGGTAAAGTCAAGCAATATGATATAAACCCCATCCTCTTATCCTCGATGGCAACGATACAATACGTGCCTTACTGCCACTACTGTCACTGCGAAAGGACACTACAAGATTGAACCCAAAGCTAAGCACTTCTCCCATTGCAAGAAAGATCAATCTAGTAGGCCAAACCAAACTGATAATTCGAAGAGACTTGCAAACATATTTAAATCATGCATATAAGAATTCAGAGAAGAACCAAATATTGTTCATAGATAATCTTGACCATAAACCCACAATTCATCGGATCTCGACAAACACATCGCAAAAAGAATTATATCGAATAGATCTCCAAGAGAATCGAGGAGAACTTTGTATTGATATCCAAAGAGAGAAGCCATCTAGCTAATAACTATGGACCCGATGGTCTATGGTAAACTACTCACACACCATCGGAGAGGCTATGGTGTTGATGTAGAAGCCCTCCGTGATCGATTCCCCCTCCGGCGGAGCGCCAGAAAAGGCCCCAAGATGGGATCTCACTGGTACAGAAGGTTGCGGAGGTGGAAATAGGATTTCGTGGTGCTCCTGGATGTATTCAGGGTATATGAGTATATATAGGCGAAATAAGTAGGTCGGTGGAGCCACGAGGGGCCCACGAGGGTGGGGGGCACGCCCACCCCCTAGTGCGTGCCGTCCTGCCTCATGGCTTCCTCGCCGCTTCCTTAACATCCACTCCAAGTCTCCTGGATTGCATTTGCTCAAAAAATGATCCTCGCGAAGGTTTCATTCCGTTTGGATTCCGTTTGATATTCCTTTTCTGCGAAACACTGAAATAGGAAAAAAAACAGCAATTTGCAGTAGGCCTTCGGTTAATAGGCTAGTCCCAAAAATAATATAAAAGTGCATAAAAAGCCCATTAAACATCCAAAACAGATAATATAATAGCATGGAACAATCAAAAATTATAGATACGTTAGAGACGTATCAAGCATGCCCAAGCTTAATTCCTACTCATCCTCGAGTAGGTAAATGATAAAAACAGAATTTTTGATGTGGAATGCTACCTAACTTAATTTTCAAAGTAATTCTATTTATTGTGGCATGAATATTCATATCCGAAAGATTCAATATAAAAGTTTAATATTGACATAAAAATACTAATACTTCAAGCATACTGACTAAGAAATTATGTCTTCTCAAAATAACATGGCCAAAGAAAGCTTATCCCTACAAAATCATATAGTTTGGCTATGCTTCATTTTCATCACACAAAAATGCTCTCATCATGCACAACCCCGATGACTAGCCAAGCAATTGTTTCATACTTTAGTATTCTAAAAAAATTCAACTTTCACGCAATACATGAGCATGAGCCATGGATATAGCACTATGGGTGGAATAGAATATAATGATGGGGGTTGTATGGAGAAGACAAAAAGGAGAAAGTCTCACATTGACGCGGCTAATCAACGGGCTAGGGAGATGCCCATCAATTGATGTCAATGCAAGGAGTAGGGATTGCTATTCAACGGATGCACTAGAGCTATAAATGTATGAAAGTTCAACAAAAGAAACTAAGTGGTTGTGCATCCAACTTGCTTGCTCACGAAGACCTAGGGCATTTGAGGAAGCCCATTGTTGGAATATACAAGCCAAGTTCTATAATGAAAAATTCCCACTAGTATATGAAAGTTAGAAAATAAGAGACTCTCTATCATAAAGATCATGGTGCTACTTTGAAGCACAAGTGTGGAAAAAAGGATAGTAGCATTGTCCCTTTTATTTCTTTTCTCTTTTTTCCCTCTTTTTTTTTCTTCTTTTCCTTTTTTTATTGGGACAATGCTCTATTAATGATGATCATCACACTTCTATTTATTTACAACTCAATGATTACAACTCGATACTAGAATAAAATATGACTCTATATGAGTGCCTCCGGCGGTGTACCGGGATGGGCAATGAACCAGGAGTGACATGTATGATAAATTATGCATGGTGGCTTTGCCACAAATATGATGTCAACTACATGATCATTCAAGGCAATATGACAATGATGAAGCGTGTCATAATAGATGAAACGGTGGAAAGTTGCATGGCAATATATCTCGGAATGGCTATGGAAATGCCATAATAGGTAGGTATGGTGGCTGTTTTGAGGAAGATATAAGTAGGTTTATGTGTAGTAGAGCATATCATATCACGGGGGTTGGATGCACGGGCAAAGTTTGCACCAACTCCCAAGGTGAGAAAGGGCAATGCACGGTACCGAAGAGGCTAGCAATGATGGAAAGGTGAGAGTGCGTATGATCCATGGACTCAATCATTAGTCATAAAGAACTCACATACTTATTGCAAAAATCTACAAGTCATCAAAAACCAAGCATTACGTGCATGCTCCTAGGGGGATAGATTGGTAGGAAAAGACCATCGCTCGTCCCCGACCGCCACTCATAAGGATGACAATCAAAGAACACCTCATGTTTCAAATTTGTCACACAACGGTCACTATATGTGCATGCTACGGGACTTGCAAACTTCAACACAAGTATTTCTCAAATTCACAACTACTCAACTATCATGACTCTAATATTACCATCTTCATATCTCAAAACAATCATCAAGTATCAAACTTCTCGTAGTATTCAATGCACTTTTTATGAAAGTTTTTATTATACCCATCTTGGATGATTATCATATTAGGACTAATTTTATAGCCAAAGAAAATTACCATGCTGTTCTAAAAGACTCTCAAAATGATATAAGTGAAGAATGAGAGATCAATAATTACTATAAAATAAAACCACCACCGTTCTCTAAAAAGATATAAGTGAGGCACTAGAGCCAAATTATCTAGCTCAAAAGATATAAGTGAAGCACATAGAGTATTCTAATAAATTCTGATTCATGTGTCTCTCTCCAAAAGGTGTGTACAGCAAGGATGATTGTGGTAAAGTAAAAATCAAATACTCAAATCATACAAGACGCTCCAAGCAAAACACATGTCATGCAGTGAATAAAAATTTAGCCTCAAGTAAAGTTACCGATGGATGAAGACTAAAGAGGGGATGCCTTCTGGGACATCCCCAAGCTTAGGCTTTTGGTTCTCCTTGAATTTTACCTTGGGGTGCCATGTGCATACCCAAGCTTAGGCTCTTGCCTCTCCTTATTCCAAAATCCATCAAATCTTTACCCAAAACTTGAAAACTTCACAACACAAAACTCAACAGAAAATCTCATGAGCTCCGTTAGTATAAGGAAACAAACCACCATGTCAAGGTACTTTAATGAAATCATTATTTATTTATATTGGTGTTAGACCTAATGCATTCCAGCTTCTCTATGGTTGATACCCACCGATACTAGCCATAGATTCATCAAAATAAGCAAACAACACAAGAAAAACAGAATCTGTCAAAAACAGAACAGTCTGTAGCAATCTGTATCAAACGTATACTTCTGTAACCCCAAAAATTCTGAAATAAATTGTTGGACGTGAGGAATTTGTCTATTAATCATCTGCAAAATAATCAATCTAATATCACTCTCCAGTAAAAAATGGCATCTAATCTCGTGAGCGTTAAGTTTCTGTTTTTTTAAAAGCAAGATCGCAAAGACTTTCCCCAAGTCTTCCCAAAGGTTCTACTTGGCAAAAACACTAATTAAAAACATAAAACCACATCTAAACATAGCTACATGAATTATTTATTACTAAACAGAAAAAAGCAAGAAGCAAAAATAAAATTGGGTTGCCTCCCAACAAGCGCTATCATTTAACGCCCCTAGCTAGGCATAAAAGCAAGAATAGATCTAGGTATTGTCATATTTGGTTTTAATTTTTTAGCGGAGTCATGCTCGAATCCGGGAGGTTGTTTAGATTTCCCTTCATATTCGGAAATTTTTAGATCTAAAGAATCCAACCGCTTATTGCAAAGGGTAATCAACATATTCATGCGGTGAAGGTTCCGCTAACACTCTTAAGAGGTTCAAGAGACTTTTGTAAAATTTTCGTTACTTCACAAATCTTCTCAAAAACTTGTGTCTCTTCCTGGGTGTGATGTTTCCCCTTTTGTTGAGGTACTGTTCCCACTATTCCCTCTATGATTTCATGTGCAATACTAGGATCAATTTCGATAAAATTTCCTTTGGCAACGCAATCCAAGAGTTGTCTATGGGACATATTTAGTCCAACATAAAAATTGCGAAGTAAAATTCTAAAACTCACCTATAAGGTGCAATTACGATAAGATTCCATCATCCTATACCAAGCATCTTTTAAGTTTTCTCCTTGTCTTTGTTTGAAGTGAAGAACTTCAAACTCGGGAGACAAAGGAACACATAAAGGACTAGCGATGACGACGAAACAAATGATCTAACACACGGACACACAAGAAGGAAGCAAAAAGAGATGAACAGAAAAAGAAGGGCGAATAAAACGACAAGGTGAAGTGGGGGAGAGGAAAATAAGAGGCAAATGGCAAATAATGTAATGGGAGGGAGAAGAGTTTGTGATGGGTACTTGGTATGTCTTAACTTGTGCGTAGATCTCCCCGGCAACAATGCCAGAAATCCTTCTTGCTACCTCTTGAGCATGCGTTGGTTTTCCCTTGAAGAGGAAAGGGTGATGCAGCAAAGTAGCTTAAGTATTTCCCTCAGTTTTTGAGAACCAAGGTATCAATCCAGCAGGAGACTACATGCAAGTGTTGGGGAACGCAGTAATTTCAAAAAATCCTACGCACACGGAAGATCATGGTGATGCATAGCAATGAGAGGGGAGAGTGTTGTTTACATACCCTTGTAGACCGTAAGCGGAAGCGTTATGACAATGCAGTTGATGTAGTCATACGTCTTCACGATCGACCGATCCTAGTACCGAAAATATGGCACCTCCGTGATCTGCACACATTCGGCTCGGTGACGTCCCACGAACTCTCGATCCAGCTAAGTGTCGAGGGAGAGCTTTGTCAGCACGACGGCGTGATGACGATGATGATGATGCTACGGTCGCAGGGCTTCGCCTAAGCACTACGATGATATGACCGAGGTGGATTATGGTGGAAGGGGGCACCGCACATCGCTAAGGGATTAATGATCAACTTGTGTGTCTATGGGGTGCCCCCTGGCCACGTATATAAACGGTGGAGGGAGGAGGAGGCCGGCCCTCATAGGGCACGCCCAAAGTGTGGAGTCCTACTAGGACTCCCTAGTCCTAGTAGGATTCCACCTCCCACATGGTATAGGAAAAAGGGAAGGGAGAAGGAGAAGGAAGGAAGGGGGCGCCCCCTTTCCCTAGTAAAATTCGGACCAATCCATGGGGAAGGGGCGCGGCCATCCTTGAGGCCTTTCTCTCCTTTCCCGTATGGCCCATTAAGGCCCAATACGAATTCCCGTAACTCTCCGGTACTCCGAAAAATACCTGGATCACTCAGAACCTTTTCGATGTCCGAATATAGCCTTCCAATATATCGATCTCTACGTCTCGGCCATTTCGAGACTCCTCGTCATGTCCCCGGTCTCATCCGGGACTCCGAACAAACTTCGGTCATCAAATCACATAACTCATAATACAAATTGTCAAAGAACGTTAAGCGTGCGGACCCTACGGGTTCGAGAACTATGTAGACATGACTGAGACTCATCTCCGGTCAATAACCAATAGCGGAACCTGGATGCTCATATTGGCTCCTACATATTCTACGAAGATCTTTATCTATCAAACCGCATAACAACATACATTGTTCCCTTTGTCATCAGTATGTTACTTGCCCGAGATTCGATCGTCGGTATCTCAATACCTAGTTCAATCTCGTTACCGACAAGTCTATTTACTCGTTCCGTAATGCATCATCCCACAACTAACTCATTAGTCACAATGCTTGCAAGGCTTAGAGTGATGTGCATTACCGAGGGGGCCCAAAGATACCTCTCCGATACATAGAGTGACAAATCCTAATCTCGATCTATGCCCACTCAACAAACACCATCAGGGACACCTATAGAGAATCTTTATAATCAACCAGTTACGTTGTGACGTTTGATAGCACACAAGGTGTTCCTTCGGTATTCGGGAGTTGCATAATCTCATAGTCAGAGGAACATGTATAAGTCATGAAGAAATTAGTAGCAATAAAACTGAATGATTGTTATGCTAAGCTAACGGATGGGTTTGTCCATCACATCATTTTCTAATGATGTGATCCCGTTCATCAAATGAAAACACATGTCCATGGCTAGGAAACTTAACCATCTTTGATTAATGAGCTAATCAAGTAGAGGCATACTAGGGACACTCTGTTTGTCTATGTATTCGCACATGTACTAAGTTTCCGGATAATACAATTCTAGCATGAATAATAAACATTTATCATGATATAAGGAAATATAAATAACAACTTCATTATTTCCTCGCATATTTCCTTCAGTCTCCCACTATTAGTAGAGTCAATAATCTAGTTCACATCGTCATGTGATTTAACACTAATAGTTCACATCTTTATGTGATTAGTTCACATCTCCATGTGACTAACACCCAAAGGGTTTACTAGAGTCAATTATCTAGTTCACATCACTATGTGATTAACACCCAAAGCGTGATCATGTTTTGCTTGTGAGAGAAATTTAGTCAACGGGTCTGCCACATTTAGAGCCGTATGTATTTTGCAAATTTTCTATGTCTACAATACTTTGCATGGAGCTACTCTAGCTAATTGCTCCCACTTTCAATATGTATCTAGATCGAGACTTAGAGTCTTCCATATTGGTGTCAAAGCTTGCATCGACGTAACTCTTTACGACGAACTCTTTGTCACCTCCATAACCGAGAAACATTTCCTTATTCCACTAAGGATATTTTTGACCGTTGTCTAGTGATCCACTCCTGGATCACTATTGTGCCCTCTTGCCAAACTTATGGTGAGGTACACAATGGGTCTGGTACATAGCATAGCATACTTTATAGAACCTATGGCTAAGGCATAGGGAATGACTTTTCATTCTCTTTCTATTTTCTCCCGTGGTCAGGTTTTGAGCCTTTACTCAACTTCACACCTTGCAACATAGGCAAGAACTCCTTCTTTGATTGTTCCATTTTGAACTACTTCAAAATCTTGTCAAGGTATGTACTCATTGAAAATATATCCAACGTCTTAATCTATCTCTATAGATCTTGATGGTCAATATGTAAGTAGCTTCAGCAAGGTCTTTCTTTGAAAAACTCCTTTCAAATAATCCTTTATGCTTTCCAGAAAATTCTACATTATTTCCAATCAACAATATGTCATTCACATATACTTATCAGAAATGATGTAGTGCTCCCACTCACTTTCTTGTAAATACAGGCTTCACCACAAGTCTGTATAAAACCATATGCTTTGATCACTTTATCAAAGCATATATTCCAACTCCGAGATGCTTGCACCAGTCCATAGATGGATCGATGGACCTTGCTCACTTTGTTAGCACTTTAGGATCGACAAAACCTTCTGGTTGCATCATATACAACTCTTCTTTAAGAAATCCATTAAGGAATGCAGTTTTGACATCCATTTGCCAGATTTCATAAAATGCGGCAACTGCTAACATGATTCGGACAGACTTTTAAGCATTGATACGAGTGAGAAAATCTCATCGTAGTCAAGACCTTGAACTCATCGAAAACATTTTGCGACAATTCGAGCTTTGTAGATAGTAACACTACTACTAGCGTTCGTCTTCCTCTTGAAGATCCATTTATTCTCAATGACTCGCCGATCATCGGGCAAGTCAATCAAAGTCCATACTTTGTTCTCATACATGGATCCCATCTCAGATTTCA
This sequence comes from Triticum urartu, assembly GCF_056163025.1. Classification (NCBI taxonomy): domain Eukaryota; kingdom Viridiplantae; phylum Streptophyta; class Magnoliopsida; order Poales; family Poaceae; genus Triticum; species Triticum urartu. Next base: position 152,932,991 of record NC_141873.1, read on the forward strand.
AGGCCTCAAGCCATTTTTCGGAATCTGGGCTCATCATCGCTTCCTCATAGTTTGTAGGTTCGTCATGGTCTAGTAACATGACTTCCAGAATAGGATTACCGTACAACTCTGGTGCAGACCGTACTCTGGTTGACCTACGAGGTTCGGTAGTAACTTGATCTAAAGTTTCATGATTGTCATCATTAGCTTCCTCACTAATTGGTGTAGGAATCACTGGAACTGATTTCTGTGATGAACTACTTTCCAATTGGGGAGAAGGTACAATTACCTCATCAAGTTCTACTTTCCTCCCACTCACTTCTTTCGAGAGAAACTCCTTCTCTAGGAAGGATCCATTCTTAGCAACAAAATATCTCGCCTTCAGATCTGTGATAGAAGGTGTACCCAATAGTTTCTTTTGGGTATCCTATGAAGACACACTACTTTGATTTGGGTTCGAGCTTATCAGTTTGAAACTTTTTCACATAAGCATCGCAATCCCAAACTTTAAGAAACGATAGCTTTGGTTTCTTGCCAAACCATAGTTCATACAGTGTCATCTCAACGGATTTAGATGGTGCCCTATTTAATGTGAATGCAGTTGTCTCTAATGCATAACCCCAAAACGATAGTGGTAAATCGGTAAGAGACATCACAGATTGCACTATATCCAATAAAGTACGGTTATGACGTTCGGACACACCATTATGCTATGGTGTTCCAGGTGGCATGAATTTGTGAAACTATTCCACATTTTTTAGTTGAAGACCAAACTCGTAACTCAAATATTCCTTTCCGCGATCAGATTGTAGAAACTTTATTTTCTTGTTACGATGATTTTCCACTTCACTCTTAAATTCTTTGAACTTTTCAAATGTTTTAGACTTATGTTTCATCAAGTAGAAATACCGATATTTGGTCAAATCATCTGTGAAGGTCAGAAAATAACGATACTCGCCGCAAGCCTCAACACTCATCAGACCGCATACATCAGTATGTATTATTTCTAATAAGTCAGTTGCTTGGTCCATTGTTCCGGAGAATGGAGTATTAGTCATCTTGCCCATGAGGCATGGTTCGCAAGCATCAAGTGATTCAAAATCAAGTGATTCCAAAATCCCATCAGCATAGAGTTTCTTCATGCGCTTTACACCAATATGACCTAAACGACAGTGCCACAAATAAGTTGCACTATCATTATTAACTTTGCATATTTTGGCTTCAATATTGTTAATATATGTATTACTACGATCGAGATTCAATAAGCCATTCACCTTGGGTGTATGACCTCAGAAGGTTTTATTCATGTAAACAGAATAACAATTATTCTTTGACTTAAATGAATAACCGTATTGCAATAAACATGATCCAATCATATTATGCTTAACGTAAACACCAAATAACATTTATTTTAGGTTCAACACTAATCCCAAAGGTAAAGGGAGTGTGCAATGGTGATCTTATCAACCTTTGAATCACTTCCAACTCACATCGTCACCTTGCCCTTAAATAGTCTCTGTTTATTTTGCAACTCCTGTTTCGAGTTACTACTCTTAGCAACTATACCAGTATCAAATACTGAGGGGTTCCTATAAACACTAGTAAAGTACACATCAATAACATGTATATCAAATATACTTTTGTTCACTTTGCCATCCTTCTTATCCACCAAGTATCTAGGGCAGTTCCACTTCTAGTGACCATTTCCTTTGCAGTAGAAGCACTCAGTTCCAGGCTTGGGTCTAGCTTTGGGCTTTTTCATGGGAGCAACAATTTTCTTGCTATTCTTCTTTGAAGTTCCTCTTTCTTTCCCTTCTCCCTTTTCTTGAAACTAGTGGTCTTGTTAACCATCAACACTTGATGCTATTTCTTGATTTCTACCTTCGCCGATTTCAGCATGGCGAAGAGCTTGGGAATTACTTTCATCATCCCTTACATATTATAGTTCATCACTAAGTTCTAGTAACTTGGTGATAGTGACTAGAGAACTTTGTCAATTACTATCTTATCTGGAAGATTAACTCCCACTTCATTCAAGTAATTGTAGTATCCAGACAATATGAGCACATGCTCACTGGTTGAGCTATTCTCCTCCATATTGTAGGCAAAGTACTGTCAGAGGTCTCCTACCTCTCGACACGGGCATGAGTATGAAATACCAATTTCAACTCTTAGAACATCTTATATGCTTTGTGGCGTTCAAAATTTTTTTTGAAGTCCCGGTTCTAAGCCGTAAAGCATGGTTCACTAAACTATTAAGTAGTCATCATACCGAGCCTTGTCAAATGTTCACAACGTCTGCATTTGCTCCTGCAATAGTTATGTCACCTAGCGGTGCATCAAGGACATAATTCTTCTGTGCAGCAATGAGGATAATCCTCAGATCACAGATCCAATCCACATCATTGCTACTATCATCTTTCAACATAGTTTTCTCTAGGAACAAATCATAAATAAAACGGGGAAGCTATACGCGATCAAGTGATCTACAACATAGATATGCAAAATACTATCAGGTACTAAGTTCATGATAAATTAAAGTTCAATTAATCAAATTACTTAAGAACTCCCACTTAGATAGACATCTCTCTAATCATCTAAGTGATTACGTGATCCATATCAACTAAACCATGTCCGATCATCACGTGAGATCTAGTTTTCAATGGTGAACATCACTATGTTGATCATATCTACTATATGATTCATGCTCGACCTTTCGGTCTCCAGTGTTCCGAGGCCATATCTGCATATGCTAGGATCGTCAAGTTTAACCCGAGTATTCCGCATGTGCAAAAATGGCTTGCACCCATTGTATGTGAACATAGAGCTTATCACACCCGATCATCATGTGGTGTCTCGGCACGACGAACTGTCGCAACGGTGCATACTTGATACGTCTCCAATGTATCTATAATTTTTGATTGTTCCATGCTTTTATATTATCTATTTTGGATGTTTATGGGCTTTATTATGCACTTTTATGTTATTTTTGGGACTAACATATTAACCCAGAGCCCAGTGCCAGTTTCTGTTTTTTCCTTGTTTTAGAGTATCACAGAAAAGGAAAATCAAACGGAGTCCAATTGACCTAAAACTTCACAAAACTTATTTTTGGACCAGAAGAAGCCCACGGAGTATAGGAGATGGACCAGGAGAGTCCCGGGCTGCCCACGAGGGTGGGGGGCACGCCCCCTACCTTGTGGATAGCCCGGAGGTCCATCGACGTACTTCTTCCTCCCATATATACCCATATACCCTAAAAACTTTGGGGAACACAATAGATCGGGAGTTCCGCCGCTAGAAGCCTCTATAGCCACCGAAAACCAATCTAGACCCGTTCCGGCACCCTGTCGGAGGGGGAATCCCTCTCCGGTGGCCATCTTCATCATCCTGACGCTCTCCATGACGAGGAGGGAGTAGTTCTCCCTCAGGGCTGAGGGTATGTACCAGTAGCTATGTGTTTGATCTCTCTCTCTCTCTCTCTCTGTCGTTCTTGAGGTGATACGATCTTGATGTATCGCGAGCTTTGCTATTATAGTTGGATCTTATGATGTTTCTCCCCATCTACTCTCTTGTAATGGATTGAGTTTTCCCTTTGAAGTTATCTTATCGGATTGAGTCTTTAAGGATTTTAGAACACTTGATGTATGTCTTGTGGATACCCGTGCTGACAATAGGGTATTCTATTGATCCACTTGATGTATGTTTTGGTGATCAACTTGCGGGTTCTGCCCATGAACCTATGCATAGGGGTTGACACACTTTTTGTCTTGACTCTCCGGTAGAATCTTTGGGGCACTCTTTGTAGTACTTTGTGTTGGTTTGAATAGATGAATCTGAGATTGTGTGATGCAAATCGTATAATCATACCCATGGATACTTGAGGTGACATTGGAGTATCTAGGTGACAATAGGGTTTTGGTTCATTTGTGTCTTAAGGTGTTATTCTAGTACGAACTCTAGGATAGATTGAACGAAAAGAATAACATCATGTTATTTTACTACGGACTCTTGAATAGATCGATCAGAAAGGATAACTTTGAGGTGGTATAGTACCCTACCATAATCTCTTCGTTTGTCCTCCGCTATTAGTGACTTTGGAGTGACTCTTTGTTGCATGTTGAGGGATAGTTATATGATCCAATTATGTTATTATTGTTGAGAGAACTTGCACTAGCAAAAGTATGAACCATAGGCCTTGTTTCCTAGCATTGCAATACCATTTGTGCTCGCTTTTATCATGAGTTACCTTGCTAATTTTATATTTTCAGATTACAAAAACCTTTATCTACTATCCATATTGCACTTGTATCACCATCTCTTCGCCGAACTAGTGCACCTATACAATTTACCATTGTATTGGGTGTGTTGGGGACACAAGAGACTGTTTGTTATTTGGTTGCAGGGTTGTTTGAGAGATACCATCTTCATCCTACGCCTCCGACGGATTGATAAACCTTAGGTCATCCACTTGAGGTAAATTTGCTACTGTCCTACAAACCTCTGCACTTCGAGGCCCAACAATGTCTACAAGAAGAAGGTTGTGTAGTAGACATCAAGATCTTTTCTGGCGCCGTTGCCGGGGGGGTTAGCGCTTGAAGGTATATCTTTAGATCTTGCAATCGAATCTTTTTGTTTCTTGTTTTAGCACTAGTTTAGTTTATAAAAGAAAATTACAAAAAATGGAATTAAGGGTACCTCATATGCTTCATCTTTTTAATATCTTTCATGAAAATAAGGATTCCGATAATTGTGCCAAAGTGTTAGAAGAAGAATGCATTAGAATGTTTGGCACTAAATATTTGAATGATGAGCATGATTGCAATGTTGTTAGTATGAACTCCTTGAATATCCATAGTACTAACGGTGATTGCACTAGTTATGATGAAAATGTCTCCTATAAGCATGTCGATTTTTGTGGAGTGCATAGAGTTTGCAAATACACACCAATTAGGGAAGATAGATTTTGCAAGAGGCATAAGTACTTAGAAACTAAATGGTTGCAAGAAAGGCTAGATGTCTGTGCTGAAAATTTAAGTTTTCTTGGCCGTACTTGTGAACTTCGCAATGAACGTGGTCATTTAACCATCCGATGCAAATTGTTTCATGATCTAATCGTTTCCAAAAATTGTGATGACTTGATTTCTCTTGCACATCATAAAGAACTTAGTTTGCTTATGGGTTATGAAGAAATGAAACGTATAACTAACTATCTTTCAGTATTTGCCCGTGATAAACTTCTTGGTTTTGATCTAGAGGAAATTTATATGTATTGTGCGGTGAATTGTATTGAAAATCCTTATATTTCCAATTACATAAAGAAAAGAAAACAAATAGAAGATGAATATAATACTAATGAAAGGGAAGAGACTTCCCAATATCCTCCTATTATTTCTTATGATGAAGCAGGTAACAAGGAGGAGCCTTCTATTCAACCAATCTCATTAATAAGGAGCTCCAAAAGGAGGGTTGAACCCACACATGATGTGAAGAAGAAAAAGAAGAGATAGAGAAGCAAAGGTAAAAAGGTATCTCTCCCAAATGATGTTGCTCCTATTACTCCTTGTGATGATGATAATTTCTATACTATTGGTAATATCCATACTATTAATGATGTGAGTGATTATTCTTATGATATGAAAAGGCCCAAGCTTGGGGATGCTATGTTAGATGAAGATGATGTTTTTGAGAATATATTTGCTGCAATTAATGTTTGTCCCAAGCTTGGGGATTCCATGTTTAATGAAGATGATATTTTTAGTCTCCCAAGTTTTGATATGCAAATTTATAATGATGATAGCATGCCTCCTAATTATGATGATTATATTGATGAAAGTGGGTTTGGAAGAGTGTCAACTTTAGGAAGCAATTATCCCACTATTTTGGAGGATGTTGAATCTTATTATGACAATTATGAAAGTGTATTTGGAGAGGTCATGACTTTATTTAGTGATGATTCCACTATCTTGGAAGAGGTTTCAATCGATTATGATGAGAACAAAGTTGCTACTTATGATGATTATTGTGATGATACTTATGCTATAAAAAGTAGTGATTATTATATTTATAAAACTTGTCATGATTATGATTACCCTTTTTCTAAACATTACTCTTTTAATGTGGAAACAATTTATAGTATTCGAGTTTCTTATGATACTCCCACTATTCCGAATGAGAAGAATTTTGCTTATGTGGAGAGTAATAAAATTTCTATGCTTGTAGATCATGAAAATAATGCTTTAGGTGCTGGTTATATTTCTGAATTCATTCATGATTCTACTGAAAATAATTATGAGGGAGGAATATATGCTTGTAGGAATTGCAATAATATCAAGTTTCCTCTCTATGTGCTTAAAGTTTTAAAGTTATGTTTGTTTTGCCTTCCTATGCTAGTTGATTATTGTTCTCATAAGTTGTTTAATCAAAAAATACCTATGCATAGGAAGAGGGTTATAATTAAATGTGCTAGTCATATTCTTCATGATGCTCTCTTTATGTTTTAATTCTTATCCTTTATGTGAGCATCATTGAAATCATCATGCCTAGCTAGGGGGGTTAAACGTTAGCACTTGTTGGGAGGCAACCCAATTTTATTTTTGCTCCTGTTTAGTAATAAATAATTAATCTAGCCTCTGTTTAGATGTAGTTTTATGTCTTAATTAGTGTTTGTGCCAAGTAGAACCTTTGGGAAGACTTGGGGAGAGTCTTTGCGATCATGCTCTAAAAAACAGAAACTTTAACACTCACGAGATTTGCTGCCATTTTTTATTGGAGAGTGCTATTTAGTTAATTCTTTTTTCAGGTGATTAATAGATAAATTATTCACTTCCAGTAATTTAGTTGAGAATTTTATGAGTTCCATAAGTATACGTTTGATCCAGATTACTACAGATTGTTCTGTTTTTGATAGATTCTGTTTTCGATGTGTTGTTTGTTTATTTTGATGAATCTATGAGTAGTATCGGAGGGTATGAACCATAGATAAGTTGGAATACAGTAGAAATTACACCAATATGAATTTAGAATGATTTCACAACAATACCTAAGTGGTGATTTATTTTCTTATACTAACAGAGCTTATGAGTTTTCTGTTAAGTTTTGTGTTGTGAAGTTTTCAAGTTTTGGGTAAAGATTCGATGGACTATGGAATAAGGAGTGGCAAGAGACTAAGATTGGGATGCCCAAGGCACCCCAACGTAATATTCAAGGACAACCAAGAGCCTAAGCTTGGGGATGCCCCGGAAGGCATCCTCTCTTTCGTCTTCGTTCATCGGTAACTTTACTTGGAGCTATATTTTTATTTACCACATGATATGTGTTTTGCTTGGAGCATCATTTTATTTTATTTATTTTTTCTTGATGTTTGAATAAAATACCAAGATCTGAAATTATTAAATGTTAGAGAGTCTTCACATAGTTGCATAATTTTCGACTACTCATTGAGCTTCACTTATATCTTTTGGAGTAGTTTGTCATTTGCTCTAGTGCTTCACTTATATCGTTTTAGAGCACGGTGGTGGTTTTATTTTATAGAAATAGATGAACCCTTATGCTTCACTTATATTATTTGGAGAGTCCTAAACAGCATGGTAATTTGCTTTGGTTATGAATTTAGTCCTAATATGATGGGCATCCAAGAGGGATATAATAAAAACTTTCATATAAAGTGCATTGAATACTATGAGAAGTTTGATACTTGATGATTGTTTTGAGATATGAAGATGGTGATATTAGAGTCATGCTAGTTGAGTAGTTGTGAAGTTGAGAGATACTTGTGTTGAAGTTTATGATTCCCGTAGCATGCACGTATGGTGAACCGTTATGTGACGAAGTCGGAGCATGATTTATTTATTGATTGTCTTCCTTATGAGTGGCGGTCGGGGACGAGCGATGGTCTTTTCCTACCAATCTATCCCCCTAGGAGCATGCGCGTAGTACTTTGCTTCGATAACTAATAGATTTTTGCAATAAGTATGTGAGTTCTTTATGACTAATGTTGAGTCCATGGATTATGCGCACTCTCACCCTTCCACCATTGCTAGCCTCTCTAGTACCGTGCAACTTTCGCCGGTACCATAAACCCACCATATACCTTCCTCAAAACAGCCATCGTACCTACCTATCATGGCATTTCCATATCCGTTCCGATATATATTGCCATGCAACTTTCCACCGTTCCGTTTGTTATGACACGCTCCATCATTGTCATATTGCTTTGCATGATCATGTAGTTGACATCATATTTGTGGCAAAGCCACCGTTCATAATTCTTTCATACATGTCACTCATGAGACATTGCACATCCCGGTACACCGCCGGAGGCATTCATATAGAGTAATACTTTCTTCTAGTATCGAGTTGTAATCATTGAGTTGTAAATAAATAGAAGTGTGATGATCATCATTAATGGAGCATTGTCCCCAAAAAAAGAAAGGCCAAAAAAAAGAGAAAGGCCAAATAAAAAAAGAAAGGACAAATAAAAAAGAAAGGAAAATAAAATAATAATAAATAAAGGGACAATGCTACTATCATTTTTTCCACACTTGTGCTTCAAAGTAGCACCATGATCTTCATGATAGAGAGTCTCTTGTTTTGTCACTTTCATATACTAGTGGGAAATTTTCATTACAGAACTTGGCTTGTATATTCCAACAATGGGCCTCCTCAAGTGCCCTAGATCTTCGTGAGCAAGCAAGTTGGATGCAAACCACTTAGTTTCTTTTGTTGAGCTTTCATACATTTATAGCTCTAGTGCATCTGTTTCATGGCAATCCCTACTCACTCACATTGATATCTATTAATGGGCATCTCCATAGCCCGTTGATATGCCTAGTTGATGTGAGACTATCTTCTCCCTTTTTGTCTTCTCCACAACCACCATTCTATTCCACATATAGTGCTATGTCCATGGCTCACGCTCATGTATTGCGTGAAGATTGAAAAAGTTTGAGAACATCAAAAGTATGAAACAATTGCTTGGCTTGTCATCGGGGTTGTGCATGATTTAAATACGTTGTGTGGTGAAGATGGAGCATAGCCAGACTATATGATTTTGTAGGGATAGCTTTATTTTCCATGTTATTTTGAGAAGACATGATTACTTTGTTAGTATGCTTGAAGTATTATTATTTTTATGTCAATATTAAAAATTTGTCTTGAATCTTATGCATCTGAATATTCTTGCCACAATAAAGAGAATTACATGGAAAAGTATGTTAGGTAGCATTCCACATAAAAAATTCTATTTTTATCATTTACCTACTCGAGGACGAGCATGAATTAAGCTTGGGGATGCTGATACGTCTCCAACGTATCGATAATTTTTGATTGTTCCATGCTTTTATATTATCTGTTTTGGATGTTTATGGGCTTCATTATGCACTTTTATATTATTTTTGGGACTAACCTATTAACCCAGAGCTGAGTGCCAGTTTCTGTTTTTTTCCTTGTTTTAGAGTATCGCAGAAAAGGAAAATCAAACGTAGTCCAATTGACCTGAAACTTCACGAAAGTTATTTTTGGACCAGAAGAAGCCCACGAAGTATGGGAGATGGACCAGGAGAATCCCGGGCTACCCACGAGGGTGGGGGCGCGCCCCCTGCCTCGTGGACAGCCCGGAGGTCCACCGACATACTTCTTCCTCCCATATATACCCATATACCCAAAAAACTTCGAGGAACACAATAGATCAGGAGTTCCGCCGCCAGAAGCCTCCGTAGCCACCGAAAGCCAATCTAGACCCATTCCGGCACCCTGCCGAGGGGGGAATCCCTCTCCGGTGGCCATCTTCATCATCCCGGCGCTCTCCATGACGAGGAGGGAGTAGTTCTCCCTTGGGGCTGAGGGTATGTACCAGTAGCTATGTGTTTGATCTCTCTCTCTCTCTCTTGTGTTCTTGAGGTGATACGATCCTGATGTATCGCGAGCTTTGCAATTATAGTTGGATCTTATGATGTTTCTCCCCCTCTACTCTCTTGCAATGGATTGAGTTTTCCCTTTGAAGTTATCTTATCGGATTGAGTCTTTAAGGATTTGAGAACACTTGATGTATGTCTTGCGTGGGATACCCGTGGTGACAATGGGGTATTCTATGGATCCACTTGATGTATGTTTTGGTGATCAACTTGCGGGTTCCGCCCATGAACCTATGCATAGGGGTTGGCACATGTTTTCGTCTTGACTCTGCAGTAGAATCTTTGGGGCACTCTTTGAAGTACTTTGTGTTGGTTTGAATAGATGAATCTGAGATTGTGTGATGCATATTGTATAATCATACCCACGGATACTTGAGGTGACATTGGAGTATCTAGGTGACATTAGGGTTTTGGTTGATTTGTGTCTTAAGGTGTTATTCTAGTACGAACTCTAGGATAGATTGAACGGAAAGAATAGCTTCGTGTTATTTTACTACGGACTCTTGAATAGATCGATCAGAAAGGATAACTTTGAGGTGGTTTCGTACCCTACCATAATCTCTTCGTTTGTCCTCCACTATTAGTGACTTTGGAGTGACTCTTTGTTGCATGTTGAGGGATAGTTATATGATCCAATTATGTTATTATTGTTGAGAGAACTTGCACTAGCGAAAGTATGAACCCTAGGCCTTGTTTCCTAGCATTGCAATACCATTTGTGCTCACTTTTATCATTAGTTACCTTGATGTTTTTATATTTTCAGATTACAAAAACCTTTATCTACCATCCATATTGCACTTGTATCACCATCTCTTCGCCGAACTAGTGCACCTATACAATTTACCATTGTATTGGGTGTGTTGGGGACACAAGAGACTCTTTGTTATTTGGTTGCAGGGTTGTTTGAGAGAGACCATCTTCATCCTACGCCTCCCACGGATTGATAAACCTTAGGTCATCCACTTGAGGGAAATTTGCTACTATCCTACAAACCTCTGCACTTGGAGGCCCAACAACATCTACAAGAAGGTTGTGTAGTAGACATCAATACTTAGGGAGAACACTTATACCTTGAAATTTAGTGAGAGATCATCTTATAATGCTACCGCCGAACTAAGAAAAATAAGATACATAAAGGATAAACATCACACGCAATCAAAATATGTGACATGATATGGCCATCATCATCTTGTGCCTTGGATCTCCATGTCCAAAACACCGTCATGATCTCTATCATCATCGGCATGACACCATGATCTCCATCATCTTGATCTCTATCAATGTGTCGTCACATGGATGTCTCACCAACTATTGCTTTTGCAACTATTGCTATCGCATAGCGATAAAGTAAAGCAATTATATGGCACTTGCATCTTATGCAATAAAGAGACAACCATAAGGCTTGTGCCAGTTGCCAATAACTTTAACAAAACATGATCATCTCATACAACAATTTATATCTCATCATGTTTTGACCATATCACATCACAACATGCCCTGCAAAAACAAGTTAGACACCCTCTACTTTGTTGTTGCAAGTTTTACGTGGCTGCTACGGGCTGAGCAAGAACCGTTCTTACCTACGCATCAAAAAAACACAACGCGGTATAGTGATTGCTTTGTGATCTTCAGAATGAACCTTGTTCATTGAATCCGATTCAACTAAAGTTGGGGAAATAGACACCCACTAGCCACCTGTGTGCGAAGCACGTCGGTAGAACCAGTCTCGCATAAGCGTATGCGTAATGTCGGTCTGAGCCGCTTCATCAACAATATCGCTGAATCAAGAATCTGAAAGAAATATGCCCTAGAGGCAATAATAAAGTTATTATTTATTTCCTTATATCATGATAAATGTTTATTATTCATGCTAGAATTGTATTAACCGGAAACATAATACATGTGTGAATACATAGACAAACAAAGTGTCACTAGTATGCCTCTACTTGACTAGCTCGTTAATCAAAGATGGTTATGTTTCCTAACCATGAACAATGAGTTGTTATTTGATTAACGGGATCACATCATTAAGTGAATGATCTGCACACGTTCGACTCAGTGACGTACCATGAACTCTCGATCCAACTACCGTCGCAGGGCTTCGCCTAAGCACTACAATGATATGGCCGAGGTGGATTATGGTGGAAGGGGCACCGCACACGCCTAAGGGATCAATGATCAACTTGTGTGTCTATGAGGTGCCCCTTGGCCACGTATATAAAGGATGGAGGGAGGAGGAGGCCGGCCCTCATAGGGTGCTCCCAAAGTGTGCAGTCCTACTAGGACTTCCTAGTCCTAGTAGGATTCCAGTTCCCACATGGAATAGGAAAAAAGGAAGGGAGAAGGAGAAGGAAGGGGGCGCCCCCTTTTCCTAGTCCAATTCGGACCAGTCCATGGGGAAGGGGCGCGGCCACCCTTGAGGCCTTTCTCTCCGTTCCCGTATGGCCCATTAAGGCCCAATATGAATTCCCGTAACTCTTTGGTACTCCGAAAAATACCCGAATCACTCGGAACATTTCCGATGTCCGAATATAGCCTTCCAATATACCGATCTTTACGTCTTGACCATTTCGAGACTCCTCGTCCTGTCCTCGATCTCATTCGGGACTCCTAACAAACTTCGGTCATCAAATCACATAACTCATAATACAAATCATCACAGAACGTTAAGCGTGCGGACCCTATGGGTTGAGAACTACGTAGACATGACCGAGACTCATCTCCGGTCAATAACCAATAGAGGAACCTGGATTCTCATATTGGCTCCTACATATTCTACGAAGATCTTTATCGGTCAAACCGCATAACAACATACGTTATTCCCTTTGTCATCGGTATGTTACTTGCCCGAGATTCGATTGTCGGTATCTCAATACCTAGTTCAATCTCGTTACCGGCAAGTATCTTTACTCGTTATGTAATGCATCATCCCACAACTAACTCATTAGTCACAATGCTTGCAAGGCTTAGAGTGATGTGCATTACCGAGGGGGCCCAGAGATACCTCTCCGATACACAGAGTGACAAATCCTAATCTCGATCTATGCCAACTCAACAAACACCATCGGAGTCACCTGTAGAGCATCTTTATAATCAACCAGTTACGTTGTGACGTTTGATAGCACACAAGGTGTTCCTCCGATATTCGGGAGTTGCATAATCCCATAGTCAGAGGAACATTTATAAGTCATGAAGAAAGTAGTAGCAATAAAACTGAATGATCATTATGTTAAGCTAACAGATGGGTCTTGTCCATCACATCATTCTCTAATGATGTGATCCCGTTCATCAAATGAAAACACATATCCATGGCTAGGAAACTTAACCATCTTTGATTAACGAGCTAGTCAAGTAGAGGCATACTAGGGACACTCTGTTTGTCTATGTATTCACACATGTACTAAGTTTCTGGATAATACAATTCTAGCATGAATAATAAACATTTATCATGATATAAGGAAATATAGATAACAACTCTATTATTGCCTCTAGGGCATATTTCCTTCAGCAAGTCCCTCGTACTTGCACAAACAATCAAGAACCTTGCAACCAACACGATAAAGGGGTTGTCAGTCCCTTCACGGCCACCTGCAAAAGTGAGATATGATAAAGATAATAAGATAAATATTTTTGTGTTTTTGTTGTATATATTGAAAAGTAAAGATTGCAAAATAAACGGCGACAGAAATAGCTAGTTGACGGGAAAATAATATAATGGAGAATAGACACAGGGGCCATAGGTTTCACTAGTGGCTTCTCTCAAGATAACATAATCTACAGTGGGTGAACAAATTACTGTCGAGCAATTGATAGAAAAGCACATAGTTATGAGAATATCTAGGCATGATCATGTATATATGCATCACGTCCATGACAAGTAGACCGAAACGATTCTGCATCTACTACTATTACTCCACACATCGACCACTATCCAGCATGCATCTAGAGTATTAAGTTCATAAGAACAGAGTAACGCATTAGGCAAGATGACATGATGTAGAGGGATAAAATCAAGCAATATTATACAAACCCCATCTTTTTATCCTCGATGGCAACAATACAATACATGCCTTGCTGCCCCTGCTGTCACTAGGAAAGGACACCGCAAGATTGAACCCAAAGCTAAGCACTTCTCCCATTGCAAGAAAGATCAATCTAGTAGGCCAAACCAAATTGATAATTCGAAGAGACTTCCAAAGATATTTAAATCATGCATATAAGAATTCAGAGAAGAACCAAATATTGTTCATAGATAATCTTGATCATAAGCACACAATTCATCAGATCTTGACAAACACACCGCAAAAAGAATTACATCGAATAGATCTCCAAGATAATCGAGGAGAACTTTGTATTGAGATCCAAAGAGAGAGAAGAAGCCATCTAGCTAATAACTATGGACCCGAAGGTCTATGGTAAACTACTCACACATCATCGGAGAGGCTATGGTGTTGATGTAGAAGCCCTCCGTGATCGATTCCCCCTACGGCGGAGCGTCGAAAAAGGCCCCAAGATGGGATCTCACGGGTACAGAAGGTTGCGGCGGTGGAAATGGGGTTTCATGGTGCTCCTGGATGTTTTCAGGGTATATGAGTATATATAGGTGAAAGAAGTAGGTCGGTGGAGCCACGAGGGGCCCATGAGAGTGGGAGCACGCCCTCCTACCTCATGGCTTCCTCACTGCTTTCTTGACGTCCACTCCAAGTCTCCTGGATTGCGTTTGTTCCAAAAATGATCCTCGCGAAGGTTTCATTCCATTTGATATTCCTTTTCTGTGAAACACTGAAATAGGCAAAAAAAACAGCAATTTGCACTTGGCCTCCGGTTAATAGGTTAGGCCCAAAAATAATATAAAAGTGCATAATAAAGCCGATTAAACATCCAAAACAGATAATATAATAGCATGGAACATTCAAAAATTATAGATACGTTGGAGAAGTATCACATCGTCTGATGATTTTTTAACTCGCACACAAGTACACAAAAAATATGATTTTTGAAACCGTTATGGTTAGGCATTGCATGTAGATGTAGTTCAAATTTGAATTACGGTCATTAAATGGTTAGAAAATCACTTAAATGTCTTTAAAAGGTCAAATGACCTCTGAAATTTTCCAAATTTTCACAAGACAGTTGTGTTAGTGCATGTTAAATGTAGAAAAAAATTTGAAGACCGTAAGAGGAAGCTATCTCCCGTTCTTCATCAAACATGCATTGTTCCCACTCGGAACCACGAACCGTCTAGTGAGTTGCTCCGGTTTGTGAGGGGTGTGTGTCCAAACTTTCGTCAAACAGGCCAATTTTTTTATCGTATCATCTTCGTGGCATGACATTATATCAAGCAAGGTTTCGTGTTTTTCTGATCATTTTTTAATTTTTTGGAATTAAAATGCCATGCTACTCCATGCACGTGTGCCCATGCCTTGAGACCAATATGTTTGAAAATTCCTTCTAATTTACTGCACATGGAATTAACTCGCACACAAGTACACAAAAATATGATTTTTAAAACCTTTATGGTTAGGCGTTGCATGTAGTGTAGTTCAAATTTGAATTACGGTCATTAAATGGTTAGAAAATCACTTAAATGTCTTTAAAAGGTCAAATGACCCCTGAAATTTTCAAAAAATTCACATGACAGTTGTATTAGTGCATGTTAGACGTAGAAAAAAATTGAAGGCCGTAAGAGGAAGCTATCTCCCATTCGTCATCAAACATGCATTGTTCCCTCTTGGAACCACGAACCTTCTAGTGAGTTGCTCCGGTTTGTGAGGGGTGTGTGTCCAAACTTTCATCAAACAGGCCAATTTTTTACCACATCATCTTGGTGGCATGACATTAAATCAACCAAGGTTTCATGTTTTCTGGTCATTTTTTTAATTTTTTGGAATTAAAATGCCATGTCACTCCATGCATACGTATGCATCTGTCCATGTCCTGAGACCAATATGTTTGAAGTTTCCTTCTAATTTATTGCACATGGAATTAACTTGCACACAAGTACACAAATATGATTTTTCAAACCGTTTTGGTTAGGCGTTGCATGTAGATGTAGTTCAAATTTGAATTATGGTCATTAAATGGCTAGAAAATCACTTACATTTTTAAAAGGTCAAATGACCACCAGAATTTTCAAAAGTTTCACATTACAGTTGTAGTAGTGCATGTTAGACGTAGGAAAAAAATTGAAGGCCGTAAGAGGAAGCTATCTCCTATTCGTCATCAAACATGCATTGTTCCCTCTCGGAACCACGATCCTTCTAGTGAGTTGCTCCGGTTTGTGAGGGGTGTGTGTCCAAACTTTCGTCAAACATGCAAAAATTTTGACCACATCATCTTGGTGGCATGACATTACATTAACCAAGGTTTCATGTGTTTCTGATATTTTTAAATTTTTTGGAATTAAAATGCCATGTCACTCCATGCATACATATGCATGTGTCCATGTCGTGAGACAAATATATTTGAAAATTCCTTCTAATTTACTGCTCATGGAATTAACTCACACACACGTACACAAGTATGATTTGTCAAACCGTTATGGTTAGGCGTTGCATGTAGATGTAGTGCAAACTTGAATTAAATGGCTAGAAAATCACTTAAATGTCTTTAAAATGTCAAATGACCACTATAATTTTCCAAATTTTCACATTACAGTTTTAGTAGTGCGCATTAAACATAGAAAAAAATTGAAGGCCGTAAGAGGAAGCTATCTCCCGTTCGTCATCAAACATGCATTGTTCCCTCTCAGAACCACGAGCCTGAGTTGCTCCGGTTTCTGAGGGGTGTGTGTCCAAACTTTCGTCAAACATGCCCAATTTTTTTCCACATCATCTTGGTGGCATGAAATTACATCAACCAAGGTTTCATGTGTTTCTAATTTTTTTTAATTTTTTGGAATTAAAATGCCATGTCACTCCATGCTTAATTGTGTCATAGCCTTGAGACCAATATGTTTGAAAATTCCTTCCAATTTATTGCACATGGAATTAAATCGCACAAAAGTACACAAAATATGAGTTTTCAAACCGTTATGGTTAGCTGTTGCACGTACATGTAGTTCAAATTTCAATTACGGTCATTAAATGGCTAGAAAATCACTTAAATGTCTTAAAAGGTCAAATGACACCTGAAATTTTCCAAAATTTGACATGACAGTTGTATTAGTACTAGAAAATTTCTCGTACATTTAAAACACCATCCGTTGCCACTGTAATCCAAATTCGCCTTTCACAGCTAATAAAAAATATCTACAACATCACACACAATTGTTTTCGAGGAACCGCTTGCGATGAAAATATCTGGTTCTATTTAAGTCTCCTTCCTTAAGCTTCGCTGGCTCGTCTGCTCCAGTGCCGGCAACCCCCGAATCCACGAATCCCTACTCCCATTCACGCACCCCCTTCTTGCAAAGATGATGCCATGGAAATGCTTCATGAAGGCCCGTACGATGGCCGTGTCCCCCCGAGCGCCACCGCCTGTGCCGAGAGTGCCACCGCCTACGCTGAGAGTGCCACCACATCCGCATTGAGCGCGGCCGCTTCCGGCGAGAGGGCATCTGCGGCAGCCGATAGGGCAGCTGCAGCGACGGTGGCTGCAAACGCCGAGAGCGCTCGAGCTGCCGCCTGTGCCGCTGATGTCGCCCTGGCCCGGGTCGAGGCCATCCATGCCAAGATCGAGGATGCACATGCCAAGATATTTTAGGCCACCTCGGACTCCAGCATGCAACCCACGTCTAAAAAGGCGGTGGTGGCCATGGAGCACCGCTTCCTCATGAGGTCACCGAGCGGGAGCTGGAGATGCAGGAGGTGGCGGAGATCGAGGAGCGCCGGGGGCAGGAGTTGCGCATGGTCGAGGTCGAGGTAGAGAAGAGTCTGTCCATCGAGGAATCGACGATGGAGTACCAACGTGAGCTCTGGCACAGCCACAACTATGAGTACTACAACCTTGAGGGTGGTGCCGAGGACGAGGACGAGGACGCGGCCGACTTCAGCAGGGGGGACGCGGAGTCCACCAATGGCGGCATGTCACCAGGACAAGTCATTGATGTCTCACACCGGCGATGCATAGGCCGGCGCGGCGGCGGATTTGTTAAAATTATGCGTACTTAGGCTTTATTCTTAATGTTGGTCTTTTGTTTAGCAATGTTTAGGTCAACTGGCTCTGTTTAATTACTAAAATTGCTCGATTCAGTAAGTGTGGTCTGTCTATTGTGCGCTCTTTTGTGTGCCCAAATTAGGAAGCGATGTTAAATTATGCAATGACGTACTCGAGGAAATTTCCACCAAAATTTGAATTATCAAACTCATCCCATGCGTGTAAAGCAGAAAAATCATTTGCGATGCACACAATCGTTCAAAGTGAATGGTCCGGCGGCACCGCGCGCAAAGTTTCCCTCCACATTTCCAAAATTTTGGCTTACCGCCAAAATTTCTACCCCCACCCTCTTCCCCACCCCCTTTCTCCCCGACCACAAGTCACATTTCCCCTGTTTTCTCCTTCCTTCCTTCCTTCCTTCCTTGCTAAGCTATAGCTGCTTCCTCGCTCTCGCCGTCTCGCATCCTAACGCCAGGGTCTCCATGGTCTTCTTCAAAGACATCTCTAGCGGTTCCTCCTCCGGCGACTACTCCTTCACCACCCGGGTATGACTCACTTCTCTCTCTCGGGCTATGACTTGGAATGAAGGATTTTTACCCGGTGGTCGATTTGAGTCATTTCTTCCTCTTGTAGCTCCCTAAGACCATCAGTGGCAACGAATGGAGCGGGGTGGCTGAAGATCTATCTGCTCGTTGTCACCATCAATCTCCATGCGTGAAGCTAGTTGTGTTTGATTCTCTGGACAGTGGGAGGAAGTTTTTGGCATGTGCAGAGAAGGTTAGACCCTCTTTCGTTGTTACAAATCATTTGTTAGATGTGATTCAGACACTGTCACGGTCCCAACCCATTCATACCACACCTTCAACCAAACGCATCCTAAGACAGTGTCACAGTTTGTACCTGGTATCTTAAATTGTTGCCATCTCATCAGCGGGGCCATTAGAAAATTATTTGGCACCGCTTCAGTAGTTTGTGCAGCCAACTTTGGTCCACACATCCGACCAGCCAAGCAGTAAAATACTAAATCTTTATGGCACGAAGGAACTAGGCATCGGAGCAACTACGTGCTCTGGAGTCTGGGTCCCTGATTGTTTTCCGCTGCATCGGCTCGCCAGTGCAGGGCACCGGTGCGAGATGTAGCAACAGTTGTATTTACCCCAGTTTTGGCATACATAGTGGACGACCTTAGTGCTATTAGTTCTATGTTACTAAATTTGTGCATGTACACACCTGTCAATATCAATTTGCTGTCATCCAAACACTGTCGCTATGATGTTGTAGTTATATTTACCTTCCTCATAAAATGTTCAATTTGTTATTTATTGTACATGAGTAAGAACTTGTAGCATTGTTGTACTTAATTATAGCTTCTGATGTTCCAGAATTTGGTTGTTGTCTTAGTACCAGTTATTTCATTTGCACATTGATCTTTTTGAGAAGATATGTCATAATTAACATGTTTCTTCAGATTTTCAAAATAAGCATTGGTGATTTTCTATGTTGCTATAAACCCATTTCCCCTACAATTGTTACTGATCTAGTTTTAAATATTATAGGATGAACGGAAGTGTTCTTACTTGGAATGGGTTGGTCAAGAGTGGCCACAGTCTTTGAAGATGTGCCTAGCAAAGCTCTGGAGCATGTATGAGGAGGAGAACACATGTAGGCTTAGAGAAAGTGTTGTCAACGCTGAAGCATATTTGAAGCTGCGGGATAAAAAGTTGTAGGTGGAGAATGAGCTCAGATTTTTTAAATCAGACTTTGCTAAAATGGTGTTGGCGAAGGAGGAGTCACTTTCCCAGTTGGCCCGTGCAAAACGGGTTCTTACTGAATTGAAAGCATAGGTGGATAAGACGAGCCTGGATGATCTCGATTAGGGAAATGAATATATTGTTCTTATGAAGTTGAACTAGTTATATGTTGAACTGTGTTGTTTTCATGTAGCTACCGTACTGTGATGTTATAATATATTTATGTGCCTGATATGAAATTGGCAAACAGCTGTTTGATATGAAATGTGAATTTGCGTAATACTAGAATTATTAATTGTAAACTAATAAACCTGCTAAATGTGTCATGGACCTTTGCAAACGGTTCTAGTAGAAAAAGCGCTTGCGATGGATAGCCCAATGCCCCACAGTTTTCTTCATCAAATCATGTGTGATATAGTTGATAAAAGCAAACAGTTAACCATGGCAAACCGTGTGTGATAGTTACACCTTTCACACACGAGTCTACACATAAAACTGTGTGGGATGTTGATGTCTACTACACAACCTTCTTCTTGTAGACGTTGTTGGGCCTCCAAGTGCAGAGGTTTGTAGGACAATAGCCAATTTCCCTCAAGTGGATGACCTAAGGTTTATCAATCTGTGGGAGGTGTAGGATGAAGATGGTCTCTCTCAAACAACCCTGCAACCAAATAAAAAAGAGTCTCTTGTGTCCCCAATACACCCAATACAATGATAAATTGTATAGGTGCACTAGTTCGGCGAAGAGATGGTGATACAAGTGCAATATGGATGGTAGATAAAGGTTTTTGTAATCTGAAAAATATAAAAACAGCAAGGTAACTAATGATAAAAGTGAGCGAAAATGGTATTGCAATGCTAGGAAACATGGCCTAGGGTTCATACTTTCACTAGTGCAAGTTCTCCCAACAATAATAACATAATTGGATCATATAACTATCCCTCAACATGCAAAAAAGAGTCACTCCAAAGTCACTAATAGGGGAGAACAAATGAAGAGATTATTGTAGGGTACGAAACCACCTCAAAGTTATCCTTTCTGATCGATCTATTCAAGAGTCCATAGTAAAATAACATGAAGCAATTCTTTCCGTTCAATCTATCCTAGAGTTCGTACTAGAATAACACCTTAAGACACAAATCAACCAAAACCCTAATGTCACCTACATACTCCAATGTCACCTCAAGTATCCACGGGTATGATTGTACGATATGCATCACACAATCTCAGATTCATCTATTCAACCAACACAAAGAACTTTAAAGAGTGCTCCAAAGTTTCTACCAGAGAGTCAAGACGAAAATGTGCACCAATCCCTATGCATAAGTTCACAAGGTCACGGAACTCGCAGGTTGATCACCAAAACATACATCAAGTGGATCACGTGAATATCCCATTGTCACCACAGATAAGGACATGCAAAACATACATCAAGTGTTCTCAAATCATTAAAGTCTCAATCCGATAAGATAACTTCAAAGGGAAAACTCAATCCATTACAAGAGAGTAGAGGGGGAGAAACATCATAAGATCCAACTATAATAGCAAAGCTCACGATACATCAAGATCATACGAATCAAGAACACGAGAGAGAGAGAGATCAAACACATAGCTACTGGTACATACCCTCAGCCCCGAGGCTGAAGTACTCCCTCCTCGTCATGGAGAGCGCCGAGATGATAAAGATGGCCACCGGAGAGGGATTCCCCCCTCCGGCAGGGTGCCCGAACGGGTCTAGATTGGTTTTTGGTGGTTGAGAAGCTTGCGGCAGCGGAACTCCCGATCTAGGTTTCTTTCTGGAAGTTTGGGTATATATAAGAGGTGTTGGAGTCGGGAACAAGTCAGGGGGGTCCCCGAGGCAGCCACGAGGTAGGGGGGCGCCCCCACCCTCGTGGGTGCCTCGGGACACTTCTGGCCTATCTCCGGTACTCTATGGGCTTCTTCTGGTCCAAAAATTATCTCCGTGAATTTTCAGGTCAATTGGACTCCGTTTGGTTTTCCTTTTCTGCAATACTCATAAACAAGGAAAAAACAGAAACTGGCACTGGGCTCTAGGTTAATAGGTTAGTCCCAAAAATAATATAAAATAGCATATAAATGCATATAAAACATCCTAGATGGATAATATAATAGCATGGAACAATCAAAAATTATAGATACGTTGGAGGCGATTAGATGTACGTCTGAACGGAAACGTGTTCCCTGGATTGACTGTGTAGGATGTACATAAGAACGGAAACGTATTCCTTGGATTGACTGTGTGTGATATACATACGAACGAAAATGTTTTTCTGGGATTCACCGTGTGGGATGTACATACCTGCGGAAATGATTGGGTTTTGATGCCTCGCCCGATCGCACAGGGCCCCAGCTTGGGTCAAAGGAGGGCCTATCCCCGACGATTTCTGGGTCATGTGCGAAGGACACGCTATCACACACACTCACTTGGTGACGGTTCCAAATGCCGTCATGGAAAGGGGTTAAAAACCATTTGTTTAGGACCGACGCACACCAGTGTTTGCTTGAAATATTAACTTCAACTCCTCGAACATCTCATATGCTCCATGACGTTCAAAACGTCTTTGAAGTCCCAATTCTAAGCCATAAAGCATGGCACACTGAACTATCGAGTAGTCATCAGCTTTGCTCTGCCAGACGTTCATAACGTCCGGAGTTGCTCCTGCAGTGGGTCTTGCACCTAGCGGTGCTTTTGGAACATAATTCTTCTATGCAGCAATGAGGATAATCCTCAAGTTATGGACCCAGTCCGTGTTGTTGCTACCATCATCTTTCAACCTTGCTTTCTCTAGGAACACATTAAAATTCAAGGGAACGGTAGCACGGTCCATTGATCTACAACAACATGGATATGTAAAAAACTATCAGGTACTAAGTTCATGATAAATTAAAGTTCAATTAATCATATTACTAAAGAACTCCCACTTAGATAAACATCCCTCTAGTCATCTGAATGATCACGTGATCCATATCAACTAAACCATGTCCGATCATCACGTGAGATGGAGTAGTTCTCAATGGTGAACATCACTATGTTGATCATATCTACTATATGATTCACGTTTGACCTTTCGGTCTCAGTGTTCCGAGGCCATATCTGCATATGCTAGGCTCGTGAAGTTTAACCCGAGTATTCTGCATGTGCAAAACTGGCTTGCACCCATTGTATGTGAACGTAGAACTTATCACACCCGATCATCACATGGTGTCTCGACACGACGAACTGTAGCAATGGTGCATACTCAGGGAGAACACTTGCACCTTGAAATTTAGTGAGGGATCATTGAGGGAGTCCTGGACTAAGGGGTCCTCCGGCGTCCGGCCTGTTCTCCATGGGCCAGACTGATGGGCTGTGAAGACATGAAGGCCGAATACTGTACCTGTGTCCGGATTGGACTCTCCTTGGTGTGGAAGGCAAGCTTGGCGACCGACTATGAAGATTCCTTCTTATGTAACCGACTCTATGTAACCCTAGATTCCCCCCCGCGGTGTCTATATAAACTGGAGGGGTTAGTCCGGAAAGGACATATTCATTACCATAGTCATACAGGCTAGGCTTCTAGGGTTTAGCCATTACGATCTTGTGGTAGATCAACTCTTGTAATACTCATATTCATCAAGATTAATCAAGCAGGAAGTAGGGTATTACCTCCATAGAGAGGGCCCGAACCTGGGTAAACATTGTGTCCCCCGTCTCCTGTTACCATCGATCCTAGACACACAGTTCGGGACCCCCTACCCGAGATCCGCCGGTTTTGACACCGACATTGGTGCTTTCATTGAGAGTTCCGCTGTGCCATCGACAAAAGGTTCGATGGCCCCTTCAATTGTCTATAGTAACGCTGTCCAAGGTGGAAATTTCCTCCCCGGACAGATTTTAGCGTTCGGCGGCTTCGTATTGCGGGCCAACTCGCTTGGCCGTCTGGAGCAGGTCGATAGCTATGCCCCTGGCCATCAGGTTAGATTTGGAAGCTTGAACTATGTCGCGGATATCCGTGGAGACTTGATCTTCAATGGATTTGAGACCGCGGCGATCGCTCCCCCTTGCTCCGATGAACGTGACCTAAATCTGTCATCGGACCAGGTTCTGGAGATGGTTCCTATAACTGCTACAACCTTAGATCCGGATGTTGGAAATATGCCCTAGAGGCAATAATAAATTAGTTATTATTATTATTATATTTCATTGTTCATGATAATCGTTTATTATCCATGCTAGAATTCTATGATAGGAAACTCAGATACATGTGTGGATACATAGACAACACCATGTCCCTAGTAAGCCTCTAGTTGACTAGCTCGTTGATCAATAGATGGTTATGGTTTCCTGACCATGGACATTGGATGTCGTTGATAACGGGATCACATCATTAGGAGAGTAATGTGATGGACAAGACCCAATCCTAAGCCTAGCACAAGATCGTGTAGTTCGTTTGCTAAAGCTTTTCTAATGTCAAGTATCATTTCCTTAGACCATGAGATTGTGCAACTCTCGGATACCGTAGGAGTGCTTTGGGTGTGCCAAATGTCACAACGTAACTGGGTGGCTATAAAGGTACACTACAGGTATCCTCGAAAGTGTCTGTTGGGTTGGCACGAATCGAGACTGGGATTTGTCACTCCGTGTAAACGGAGAGGTATCTCTGGGCCCACTCGGTAGGACATCATCATAATGTGCACAATGTGACCAAGGAGTTGATCACGGGATGATGTGTTACGAAACGAGTAAAGAGACTTGCCGGTAACGAGATTGAACAAGGTATCGGGATACCGACGATCGAATCTCGGGCAAGTATCGTACCGCTAGACAAAGGGAATTGTATACGTGATTGATTGAATCCTCGACATCGTGGTTCATCCGATGAGATCATCGTGGAGCATGTGGGAGCAAACATGGGTATCCAGATACCGCTGTTGGTTATTGACCGGAGAGTTGTCTCGGCCATGTCTGCATGACTCCCGAACCCGTAGGGTCTACACACTTAAGGTTCGATGACACTAGGGTTATAGGGAAAGTATGTACGCGGTTACCGAATGTTGTTCGGAGTCCCGGATGAGATCCCGGACGTCACGAGGAGTTCCGGAATGGTCCGGAGGTAAAGATTGATATATAGGAAGTATGGTTTTGACCACCGGAAGTGTTCCGGGCATCACTGGTAGTGTACCGGGACCACCGGAGGGGTCCGGGGGTCCACCGGGAGGGGCCACGGGCCCCGGGGGCATACATGGGCCAAGTGTGAGAAGGGACCAGCCCCTAGGTGGGCTGGGGCGCCTCCCCACCAAGGCCCATGTGCCTAGAGAGGAGAGGGGGCAAACCCTAAGGGCAGATGGGCCCTAAGGCCCATGCCTGGTGCGCCTCCCTCCCCCCCCCCACTTGGCCGCCACCCCAGATGGGGATTGGGGATGCCACCACCCCTAGGGTGGAAACCCTAGGTGGGAGCGTAGCCCTCCCTCTCCCCCTATATATAGTGGAGGCAAAGGGGCAGCCCAACACATGAAGTTCCTTCCCTGTTGGCGCAGCCCTACCCCTCTCCCTCCTCGTCTCTCGTAGTGCTTGGCGAAGACCTACTGGAGTCCCGCACTCCTCCACCACCACTACGCCGTCGTGCTGCTGCTGGATGGAGTCTTCCCCAACCTCTCCTTCTCCCCTTACTGGATCAAGGCGTAGGAGACGTCACCGGGCTGTACGTGTGTTGAACGTGGAGGTGCCGTCCGTTCGGCACTAGGATCATCGGTGATTTGGATCACGATGAGTACGACTACATCAACCCCGTTCACTTGAACGCTTCCTCTTAGCGATCTACAAGGGTATGTAGATGCACCCTCCTTCCCCTCGTTGCTAGATTACTCCATAGACTGATCTTGGTGATGCGTAGAAAATTTTAAATTTCTGCTATGATCCCCAACACCGGAGCAGTTTGCACCATCCGAAGCCACAGAGTCCGCGGCGTTGGGCCGCACACAAACTCAACACCAGGCAATATCAGCGTCAACAGAATTTCGGACTCGTTTCTGACTATAAGTTCCGAGCCTTGCGCGCTCCCGGACACTGAGCTAGATCGGTTATCAACCATCAAGTTCAGCGCTGCAGATGTCTTCCAACACTCGCCCTTTGGTGATGTGCTGAATTCGCTGAAAAACCGGTCCCCGATGGGGGACTCACGGCCGAACTATGTCCGGTTTGAGCTAGAGGCTGACAATGGAGAATTTCGTTTCCCACCTACCACCCACTTCATAGCCACTGTCAAGGACTTAACCAACATGCCCACTTCTGGCTCCGAAGACATTGACGTCATAGACGATGATGTTGATAAGGAGCAAGGCCAAGACCCGCCAGTCAGCAGGCATGGGACGGCCACCCTTTCATATCACGTGTACATGATCGATACACTTAAAGAGCCTCGCGGCAAGGACAAGGGAGGTCCAGTTAAAACTCCTGAGACACAGTCTAAGTTCCGGCGCCCGAAACGCCACCCCAAGTCATGCCGCAACAACGATGGCGCTGGAGAAAATAGTACTCCGGACGGTGCCGAAAGCAATGACGACCCTGTGGGAGCAATATCCGAGCACGAGGAACAGGAAAACGGGCAAGCCAGCCCCGATGAATAGGCCCCACCCAGCGACGGTTCGGAGGACGACAACTACCTTCCGCTCTCTGAAGATGAGGTAAGCCTCGGCGATGAAGACTTCATCATACCCGAAGAGCCCCTCGAGCAGGAGCGCTTCAAGCGCAGGCTGATAGCTACGGCAAGGAGCCTGGAAAAGAAGCAGCAGTAGCTTCAAGCTGACCAAGACCTACTAAATGACAGATGGACCGAAGTCCTGGTCGTCGAACAATACGGCCTTAGTGGCCTAGCCAAAAGCTACCCAAAGCACAGATCGCTATACGAGTCCGATGACGGGGCGTTGGAGCCCATACCACCGTCACATAATGCGGCAGGTCGTCGACAACTCTGTCCGGATAAAGAGGCAACTCAAGCCGAACACCAGAACACCCCACCTCGCCGTAAAGGCAAGAACAACGCAGGTCACGATTACCCAGACAACAAGCAGAGGGACATGGACAATAGAGCAGGAAACGCAAGACCGATCTACGGATCGCGAAAGCATGCTTCGACACGCGACGATGGCTACCTATTCAGACGTGTCAAACCTCGCCACGCCCGATCCGAAAACCGCAAAGGGACTCTTTCAGAGTTACGTCGCAGTGTGGCCCAACATAGAGGCACCGCACACCCGCTTTGCTTCACTGATGAAGTAATGGATCATGAATTCCCCGAAGGATTCAAAACGTGTCAACATTGAATCATACGACGGGACAACCGATCCCGCAGTATGGATAGAAGATTTCATCCTCCACATCCACATGGCCCGTGGGGATGACCTCCACACCATTAAATACCTCCCACTAAAACTAAAAGGGCCAGCTCAGTACTGGTTAAACAGCCTGCCTGAAAACTCCATAGGCAGCTGGGAGGACTTGGAAGAGGCCTTCCTCGATAACTTCCGAGGAACAGATGTCCGGCCATCGGATGCCGATGACCTAAGTCACATTATCCAACAACCCGGAGAATCAGCCAGGGGGCTCTGGACTCGGTTCTTAGTCAAAAAGAACCAAATCGTTGACTGTCCGGACGCGGAAGCCCTTGCGGCTTTCAGACACAGCATCCGTGACGAATGGATTGCATGCCACCACGGCCAAGAAGGACCTAAATCCATGACAACCCTCACTGCTCTGACGACTCGCTTTTGCGCGGGAGAAGACAGCTGGCTCGCTCGTAGAAGAAATAGCGCCAGCAACCAGGGAACCTCCGAAATCCGAGACGGCAACAGCAAGCCACGAGGAAGCAAAAACAACAGTCGCAATGACAATGAAAGATCAGGCGACACAACAGTCAACACCGGATTTAGCAACCACAAGCCCGGTCAGTGGAAGAAGCCATTCAAGGTGAATCGAGACGAACCATCCAACCTGGACAGGATATTGGACCGACCCTGCCAGATTCATGGCCACCCCGATAAACCAGCTAATCATACCAACAGAAACTGCTGGGTCTTTAAACAGGCCGGCAAGCTCAACGCCGAACACAGGGGGAGGAGACCGCCAAGCGATAGGGATGACGGAAAGGTTCACCAACGAAACACCGGGGGTCAGAAGCAGTCTCCACCCGAGGATTAACTACTCCTAGAATGGAAATAGCTACCCGGCTTCCGCCGCCCACTCCGTACACCTACAAAGTTTGTACCACGCATACATCATTACACACTCAAGATACCATGGGCATTGGCGGAAGCACAATACGGACAAGCCTGCAAGCACTCCAGTAACTTTTATTATTATTATTTATTTTCTTTTTATTTCTTCCTTCGCTAACCTTTAAAAACAGGTGACGAATAGGATAAACATCGGAAACCGGCTCTATCGGAGTCCGGATCTGTACACTCACCTAAGGGGCTATTTCCATCAAGGGTTCCCCCCACCGAGGACTGGCGGCGCAGACGTGCGACAGGAGGTCCAAAATAACTATTTGTAGACCGTACTCTCTATTTCTCGAGCCTGTACTATGCCTATTCCTCTGCCTCCAACCCCGAGCATGTCAAATAGCCGGGAGGATGGCTTATATATAAACACTATTCTGATCACGGGATCAGAATAATATTCTGATCACAACCTGAACTGCCTGACTAACGCGTCTGACCTTCCCCGAGTACTAGGTTGAACTTCAGTTAAAAGGTGTCCAAATAGGGATTGCGATATACCGTTGGAAAGCTATGGATGCTAGTAACATGACCCAGGTTAAATTTTTGGCAAAATGTAAGCGATTTAAGAGCAGTTTTGAAAACCATTTTTCTTCGTACAAAAAACATGAATAGTATTTTCGATCGCATTTCTAAACCGTTTATCGGAATGAGGTAAATAATATGGCATTGGAAAGCTGCTGCAAAACTGCTCCTTCCACATGTTGAATGTTTTCTCTAATTCCCTATGGATAAAGAGTAATTTGGAAAATCGTAGAATTTCGCAAACCGAACAGCCGAGTTCATATTTTCAATGTAATTTCTAAACGGCTAATTCAATTGAGGCAAATGATATGGCATTGGAAAGCTTATGAAAATGCGCTACTTTTTCATGTTTATTGTGTTTTCTAATTTTGGACGGTTTACAAATAATTTAGAAAACGGGCCAAGTTCCACTGGGTTCGTATTTTTGAGCTAATTTTTTAACCATAAGTCCGAATGCCGCAAATGATACGGCGTTGGAAAGCTTGAGGAAATGCGAAACTTTTTTGTATGTATTGTTTCTCCTAATTCCTGACGGTTTTAAGTCAATTTTGAAAATGGAAAAAAATGTATTTTTGCTATAATTTCTACAAACTTTATCGGAATTGGGCAAATAATATACCGTTGAAAAGCTACGGAAAATGCGAAACTTTTTAACGTTGATGGTTTTCTCTGATTCCTAGCCGTTTTCAAGTAATTTCAAAAATGGCGGGATCATTCGTTCTGCCTGTATCGCGAAACAGATTCTTCGAAAATGCATCGCGTGAAGAACCTGCATTTCTGGGCATGTCTACCTGAACTTCACTCTATTTTCGACGTGGTTTTTTTGCTCGCAGATCTCCATCCACTACTCGTAGTTCTCCATCCACTCCTCGGAATTCAACGAGTGATATACCGATGGAAAGCTGCTGTAAACACGCAACTTTCCCGTGTTGATTATTTTTTCATACTCGCGATGGTTTTAAAAGTTTTTCATCTGAAATTCATTCAGTGTAGTAGTTGAACTCCCTGCTGTTTTCACGTTGAACTTCTGTGATGTATTTTCGTTTCTAATTTCCTCATACATTCGTCAATGTCACACAAATGATATTCCTTTTGTACAAACCTCTCTCACAATAATTTTTTTTTAACTTTCTCCGACCGAGGATTTGAACTTACACAAATGATATTTCTACCGTTTTGAGGCAAATTATAAAATGATGAGATCATGATTTCTACCTTCATCGCAAATGGAAATGCACTGCGTGAAGTAGTTGAACTTCTCGGGCATGTCTGTTTGAACTTCACAATGTTTTTGACGTGTTGTTTTTTGACGTGCTGTTTTTTAGCACTGTGTGAAGTAGTTGAACTTCTAGGATATGTCTGTTTGAACTTCACTCTGTTTTTACGTGTTGTTTTTTGGTGTGTTGTTTCTTGCACTGCGTGAAGTAGCTGAACTTCTGGAATATGTATGTTTGAACTTCACTCTGCTTCACCATGTAGTACGTGAACTTTCGATTGTTATCACTTCGAACTTCTCTCTGGTTTGAGAGAATTATTTAAAACACAAAAAACAACTTATTTTTTAATGTATTTTGGACATCCAAATACACTGTGAACCTCTCTCACAAGATTTTTTTGAACTTTTCCTCCCCGAGCACTTGAACTTCTAGCAACCATTTTTTTGTTTATGAGTTGTTTTTAAAAGTGCAAAAAATGGCGTTGTGTTTTTTTATTTTTTGAACAGGTAAATCCTAGGTTTTAATAAACTCCAAACTTCTCTGTTATTTCAATTTGAACTTCACCTTTTTATATTTTGAGTAAAGAATTGTATTTGATTTTTATACGAAAAAATCGAACATGGAAATACAAGGTGCACCTCTCTCGCAAGAAAGGAAATATGTTTTTGAATAAGAATCAAACATTTCTTTTGTAAATTGCACTTCATAGTTTTATTTTTCTTAGAGACGGTAATAATTTGAGTTTCCCGTATACATCGAACCACTCCTCTTTTTTAATTTGAACTTCGTCATTTTTATTCTTTACTAATAAGGAAAATCTGAGTTTCTTTATAAATATTGAACTTATCTATTTTGTAATTTGTACTTCTTGGTTTATTTCTTTTAGCATCAAAATATCCTAGTTTTTTTATAAATATTGGACCCCCTCCACATTTTTTTAAATTTTGATTTATTTGTAAAAACATAGACACAAACAGGAGAGAGAATTATGTGTGCATAAAGTGGGTAGCAATTTCCAACTTTCCCTTGTCGAGTTTGAACTTCTAGCAATAAATGTTTTTCATTTTTATGAGTTGGTTTTAAAAATGCCAAAATGGAATTGGTTTTTTATTTTTGTTTTTCAAGCAATGCTTTTTTATATAAAAAATGATACCGCGCCGTTATTTTAATTTGAGCTTCTAGTTTTTATAGAATGGGGAAAATCATTTTTATACAATCTTTTGAAATGCTCCTCTTTTTAATTTGAACTTCTCTGATTTTTTTACAAACGGGGAAAATCTGTTATAAAGATTTTTGTAGTACTTTTTTGTTGAACTTCTTGCTCAAAATTTTTGAACTTAGAAATTTGTCTTTTAGATATTAAAAATCACTAATTGTACAATATCACTCTGAACTTCAGTCCTCCTCAAATAACATCATCCACTGCTGCAAAATAGGGCGAGTTGTTCCTCGTGCTGGTACCATAGAAATGACAAGCGATCGAGCTCATTTTCGTGAATATCTTAATTGTGCAAGTTTTCTTTAGCTTGAAAGTTGAACAACCTAGTGATCTGTTTCATTAGTTTGGTAAATCCAACCATACACGAGCCATCCATTGGAGAGCATTGAAATACTTCATGAGGCACACCAGCCAAAAAATGAATCTAAAAATGGTGTTTTTATTCTATCTTCAGCCATAAATGAATTACATAGCATCTCCCTGGTAGACATTTTCACAAACACCTAGCGGGCAACAAACACAAAACACTTTGAAAGAGCATTGCACCACACAGAAGTAACAGTGGCAAGCGTCTTGTAGGAGCAGTAAATGCGTTGGCTGTGACGAGCTTGTGGAGAGAGGTGTGCATGAGCGTGAGCACCATTTTTAACCTTTGTTTCCCTTTGTTGTCGCCACTCATCTAGAGCGACACTCGGTCAAAGAGTGAAGACCTACAGTTCAGACCCCATAAGCCAATGCAGAAACATTTTTTGCAGTAATTTTTTGTGCAAATTCAATGAAGTTCAAATCCTAAAGAAGAGAAAGAGATTATTGAAGACAGGGGAGAGATTGGGGAGAGGGAGGGAGAGGCAATACCTGCAACGTTGGTGTTCGTCGTTGTGGTCAGAGTTCAATGGGGCACCAGTGCATGGTGGAGGCAGGCATCATCGAGATTGGTCCCGGCGGTGGATCCACGGCCTGCGGAGCGGTTGGCCAGACCCGTGGAGGAGCAGCGGATCCGGCCGAGAATCATGTGGGGGAAGCCTTGTTGGCGGTGCAGGGGGGAGCGAGGTGGTTGGAGGCGGGTTGGAAGAGGGGCGGTGGTTGCCGGTGATGCGGTTGGAGGCGGGGTGCGGCCGCGGCGGCGGTAGGGAGGTCGTGGTGCGGTCATGGCGAGGCGGTGGGGAGGTCTGGGAGGTCGCGACGGCAGTGGCAGGGGATCTGGGAAGGTCGTCGTCGTCGGAGGGATCTGGTTGGAGGTGCAGCCTCCTTGGTTTCTGCCGGGCGACGGCGCCCAGGGTTTCCGGGTGCGGCGCGCGCGGGGGTAGCCTTGTGGCGGCGACGCGCGAGGTTGGCCGGTGGCGGCGGCACGCAGCGTTGCCGGGGACGGCGGCGCACGAGGTTGCCAAGGGCGGCGGCGCGTGGTGTCTGGGAATCGTGGGGGTCGGGTGGAGGTTCACGATGCGGGATGTGGGGGATCGAGGTGCGGGATGTACGCGAGGTGGCGACAGAAGGTCGGGTTTTTTTGTTCGATCGAGTTGGGGAGGACCTCCGCGCCTCCTATATAGGCGTGATGTGATCCAAATAACTATTCTAATCCTATGATTAGAATAGTGTTGTCCTATATATATAGGGTGGGTCTATTATGATAACACCCCTTAAGACCTTATTCTAATAACACGTACCCCTTATTCTGATAACACTTCAGCACCGTCCCGCACCACTCAACCAAACCGCATCAGAACCACCAACACCCACCACCACTTCCCACCTTATCCTACTTTCTACCCCTGGTCAACCCGTCCCCGGCCAGTGCCCGCAGCCCCGCACCACCCCAACCCACCACCCGCACGACCAGGACCCTAATCCCTCCACCTCCTTCTGTCGCGCCATCTTCCTCCACAACACCGCACCACCGCCTCCTTCCACTGCGCCGCACCACCACCTCTCTCTCCCGCGCCGCCGCTCCACCTCGCTCCACCTTCCTCCGCCACTGTCGCGCCATCGAGCTCGCTCCGCCCCATCGCCTCTCTCGCCTCCAACCGCACCTTTGTTCCAACGTCGACCCACCCCACCACCGGCCTGGGCTCACGCCGCCACGAGCAGCCACCTATAGCGCCACCGCGGCCGTGGCCACCAGCAGTCCCCGATCTGTCTGCCGCTGGCACCCAATCGGTGACCAGGGCCTTGCCCACGCCAGATCCGGCCGTCCCGGCCCCGTACATAGCCACGGGCACCACCAGTGGCCTCCCACCTCCCACCCCTCCACCTTCTACACCGATGCGCCGCCCTCTCTATGCGGCCACCAGCGCGCGCCTCCCCGCCTCCATCGCCTGTCCCGCCTCAAATACGGCGTGGATCCACCGTCGCCATCAGCGGCTGCTCTGGATCTGGGGAGTCCCGCTGCTGCCCGATGCAGGTGGAGTGCTGCGCCACCGGATGCCCGTGCCTCCTAGTCCGACGACTCGCTGCTTCCCGGAGCCCTGACGCGCCAACCAGCCCATCTCCATGGATCCATCGGATCCGGGATCCTCTGCTTCCCCCAGCCCGTAAGCCCCTTCCTCCCCCCGAGCTTCCACTGGGCGGCGGTTTGTTACATATCGACGCCGGCGAGGTTCATTTTGTATTCGCATGCAATTGGGTTGCTCCTCCTGTGCAGTCCACCGACCCCGTGCTTACAGTCCTTTCCCTCTCCTACTGTCAGCGCTCGCAATCACCGACGACCATGATGTGCAGATCGGCGAACCCCCTCGAGTGTAGCTCTCTCCTCATCAACATGAAGTTCCTTGGCGCCTCCATCCACGCCGCAGGTACACAAAAATGCCCAAGATCCAATTCTTCATTGTTTGTTCTTCGCCAACGGTGAGCAGTGTAGGTTGCTCTTTCGTTGCAGGGTGGCATGCGGCTATATCAACGGCGGCTTGCAGTTCTGACCACGGGCCCATGCAGTACGCCCGACGCCCTCCTTGTTCCCCATCTCCACTTGCAGTCCAGTCACCGGCAATCCTCCGCCACGCATTTTTTGGCACATTGTTTTGCAGCCCACTTCGGCGACTATGCAGTTTGTGCTGTACACTGGTGCAGATGATCCACGGATTGAGTGTTATTTTTCTCAAAAAATGTATGATGATGGAGTTATCATTGTGCAACATACACAGAAAACTTTGTAATTATTAAAAACTCATTTGTACTTCATTTTGCACCATTTTCTTGTTTAGACTAAAAAATGACTATGTATGAAAAAACCATGTAGTTTCTTACTCTCGACAATGCAGTCCAGATTTGAGTTGTCTGCAGATTTGAGTTTTCAGTACACACCTTTTAAAACAAAAATAATGCATTTAAAAATCATGCAAATACGTTGCACTTTGTTCTTGAAAAAAGTCCACTAGGAAGGACTTTTCAATACAGTCCATTTCAAACAAAATGCAATTTGTGTAGCAGCTCATTACACCTATGTATGAAGTGCAATTTGTTTGTTTGCCTCAAAAACTAGTCGACTACATTAACATGTGCATTGCTTTTGGTTCTCGGATGTGGTTCACTTTTGAGAGTGATGGTGTTCACTTGTGCCCAACATGAAAGTGCGGTTTTTTTAAACGAAACAAAAAGATAGCAATGAGGTTCACTTCAACATGTGTCGCGGTTCATTTGCCCTCGTCTTTGCAGTGCACTCTCATTCATGAAAAATTGTTGAAAAAAAGACAACAAAAACTCGTATGAGAAAAATAACGTCCGGCAAAAGAAATTATGCAGCTCGCTTGCCCGTCCGATGCAGTGCGGTTTTCATTCTGAAGCAGTGTGGTCGGACGTGTGATGTTGTTCATCCCGTAAGTGCAAAAAATTGTTACGGAAGTGAGAAAAAGTAATGCGGTTCACTTCTTGATAGTGTTGTGGTTCATTTACACCCGATGTGAAGTGCACTCTACTTTCTCGTGCTTGAAAAAAAATACGTTTAAATAAAAGAAACCATGCAGTTCTCTTACCCGTCTGATGCAGTGCGGTTTTTCATCCGATGCAGTGCGGTTTTCAGTCAGATGAAGTACCCACATCGATTTGGGTGTCGCGAAAAACAGTGTCCGCATTTCGGTAAATTTAAAACTGCTCTTAAACCGTAAGGAATTAGAGAGAGTGTTCTACATGAAAAAGTTGCGTCTCGTCGATATCTTTCCAACGAAATATCATTTGAATCATTTCGACGACCGGTTTGTAAAAATTTCGCGAAAAACGGCCGCTGCCACTTGTCGTCTGCCACACGATTTTCAAAATTAACTTAAAACCGCAAGAAATCTTAAAACCATTTTAACATATCAAAGTTGCGCCTCGTCCATAGCTTTTCAACGACATATTACACGCCTCGTTTCGACAAATAGTTAAAAAACTAGAGCGAAAACAATACCAAAAATTTGAAAAAATTTGAAAAACAGAATTTCGCGATTTAGTAATTTGAAACTGCTCTTAAACCGTAACGAATTAGAGAAAGAAATACATATGAAAAAGATGCGCCTCGACGATATCTATCCAACGGTGTATCATTTGCTTCATTCCGACGAGCAGTTTAGGAAAAAATGTGAAAAAACGCTCGCTGCCACTCGTTCTGGGCCGCACCATTTTCAAAACTGCTCTTAAACCGTGAAGAATCTCGAAAAGTGTTCAACATGGCGAATTTGCAATTAATCCATAGCTTTTCAACGATATATTACACGCCTCGTTCCGACAAATGGTTAAAAAAGTAGAGCAAAAACAGTACCAGAAAAAACACTGTGTGCAGTTATATATATATACTCCCATCCTCAATATACCTCATATACGCATTAATTATTCCTTTTTATTATTCTCAATATACTTCATTAAATATTCTAAGATACCCCAATATGAGTTTAGTTGAAAAAATATCATCTGCGACGTACTTTTTGTAATATACCTTTTCACGTACAAACACATCAGTATATACGTAAATATTTAAAAATACATAGACTCACATGAGTTTTTTCATGAAACTCATTTTGGGATATCTAATAATTATTAATGAAGTATATTAAAAATAATAAAAAAGGTATAAAAGATTCATCTATGTGGTATATGAGGAGCGGGAGTACGTACTCTCAGGAGTACACAACCATTTTCCTATATATATATATATCATAAGTAAACATTAGCATATCGCTCAGTTCCCATTAAACAATATCCGACCTAACCACCCGCATTGTTTCCCCAACAAATATGGCTCCTACGGTTATTTCACAGAAACACCTTGGCATAACCTGCCAGGGGCTAGGTGTGGGAACAAATGAGTTGCCAGTAAAAGTCTGAACAGCTCTATAGCATACTTCGGCGTCGCAAGTTTGGCCTTATATGCATCAGCTCTGAATCATTTTCTTGGGTCAATAGTTGGGTTGCCCGGCTCCTGTGCTTGCTACCCCACGTTCCGCTCTATCGGCTAGGGTAGTAAAGGGAGAACTACTATGATTGTGCCCTGGTCTAAACCGACGAGCACCTCAGTAGAGACAGCCGAAAACTGACTGTCATGATGTGGCGTGAGCTGGTCAACCACTTGACGATTTCTTGGAATCTTTAGCGATTCTCCGTGTCACACAAGGGATCTTTTTCATATCAAATATGTAAGGCACCATATGCCGCATACATACCAGGGGATATGTCGTAGCCCCACAATAAAACTCCTATGGCTAAGTGAAAGCGTTAACGCCCTATAGTCTGATTGCCTGGTTCGCCGCATTTATCACCTCCTTCATAGACCAAGATGTTGGATAAAGAATGATTAAATGCCTTTCCGAACACCCCCGTACTTCCTACGAGGGGGCTGAAGCTGACGACTGGAAAACTTTCAGATTGTATCAAAACGGCCGCACAGGAGGAATTCAAGCTTTCAAGCAAAACATAAAATAGATTAACTATAAAATTGTCTTTTACAATTTTCATACACCTCACTCGAACATTATGTCTTTCGAGCACTGACCCTCTATAAAGCGGGCGGCCTCTAGGATGTCTTCAAAACAATGCTCCAGTTCCGGGCGGTCCTTGCTTTTGGGCGGACTCTTCGTCGCAACATCGATGGCCTTCATCTTCCCCCAGAATGTTTTGACTTGGGCAAAAGCCATTAGCGCAACCTCAATGCATGATGATCGCTTCACAGCATCGATACGCAACACCGCATCAACAAGCCTCTGCAACAAACCAAAATAACTATTTGGAATAGGCTCGGTTGGCCACAACCGGATTATGACATCCTTCATGGCAGCGCCGGATATCCTATGAAGTTCGGCCCATTGGGACATCTGTTCATTGAGCAACAGAGGGCGCTTCGATTCGCCAAACTGCGACCAAAAAAGCTTCTCCATTGCATATCCATCTCGCACTTGGTAATACTATGCCGCATCGGCATAACTCTTCGGCAAGTCCAAGAACTCGTCCGGAGAACTCCATACTTCGTTAAGCTGGGCATAGTTTGGATCACCGAACTTAGTTTGCAGCAGAAAGGGCTTTCCAGCCACAATCTCCCTCGCCTATCGAACCTCCTCACGGGATGCTCTAGGTTTCGACTGTGCTGCTCTAGGCTCTTGTAAGGCCTTGTCTAGATCAACCATTAAGGCTTTACTCTCCTTCCCCAGAAATTCACAGCGGCCGGTAGCATTCTCCAGTTCGAGCATCATAGTGGATATCTTCTCCTCATCTTTGCGCCACGTAGCTTTTTCGGCTTTTAATTCAGCCGACGCCTTTTTGGAAGCAGCATTACTATGACGGGCCTGCTCCTTGGCCGGGGCCAGCTCCGCTCGAAGAACTTCAACGGCGGCAGCACCATCTGCAGCCATGCATATTCCAGCATCTAAATCTCAGCATCATGCTTATACCACAAAAATGTATGAGGATTGCCCCGAATACATACTTGTGACTCATCAAGACGCATACTGATTAAAGCAAGATCACCCCCTGCCACATCAAGCTTCCGCTGCAAATCGACAATTTCCATAGTTCGGGAAGCGGCCAAGGGGGAAGCAGCGCGTGTTCAAAGTTGATCAGGTTAGTCCTCAAACGATCCTTTTCGATCCTCTGGTTTGCTTCCCAGTGGAAGCCAACCCGAGTATCAGGGGCTACTACCTATACACAGGCGCATCTTTGCAAATGAAACATAGTTGAAAACATTATGTCACAAACCTGGAAGCCCTTCAGTAGGCTCATGAAGGCCTCATTTAATCCGCTCTTCACGGACGAAATCTTTTCAATCACTTTACCCATCAAGGTACGTTGTTCCCCCGAGACGGATGCTTTCCGCAACATGTCCCGCAACATATCCGGAGTCCCCGGGTCTCCGGAAGCTGCTCCAAAAGCACAATCATCCTTTGAAGGAATCTGCTCACCCGTCTTCAAAATCGTTGTCGGCTGTGAACTAGACAGTCCGGGGCCTTTGTTATCATCAGCCCCGGAATCCCGGATGGTCGGAGGTCCACCTTTGGGTACTGCCTCTTCTGTCCCCTGGTCTAAAGGGACCCTCCGCAATGACACTTCAGAGTCATCCGCCTTATTGGGCGAGGAGGTCAGAGGAGGCGTCTTGCTCTCCATCATCTCTGGGAGGAGACTCCCCTAAGAAGAGGATCGCCCAGAAAAATTCTGTGCCGACCTGTAAAAATGCATAAATGTGTTACGTGTATCTTCGGTAACAATAACGGAGCGGGACGCTATCAAAGTACTCTGGATTCTCTTACGGTATGGCCGAGGGCTTGTCCCCCTGTTGGAGCTTCTCAACGGCATCACTTTTCAAACCCAAGCCGATCGACGGTGGCATCTTGCCCTTCTGGGAAGACCGCTGTTGGTGTCAAAACTGGCGGATCTCGGGTAATGGGTCCCGAACTGTGTGTCTAAGGCGGATGGTAACAGGAGGCAGGGGACACGATGTTTTACCCAGGTTCAGGCCCTCTTGATGGAGGTAAAACCCTACATCCTGCTTGATTATTCTTGATAATATGAGTAGTACAAGAGTTGATCTACCACGAGATCAGAGAGGCTAAACCCTAGAAGCTAGCCTATGGTATGATTGTATGTTGTCCTACGGACTAAAACCCTCTGGTTTATATAGACACCGGAGGAGGCTAGGGTTACACAAGGTCGGTTACAAAGGAGGAGATATGCATATCCGTATTGCCTAGCTTGCCTTCCACGCCAAGTAGAGTCCCATCCGGACACGGGACGAAGTCTTCAATCTCGTATCTTCATAGTCCGGCAGTCCGGACAAAGGATATAGTCCGGCTATCTGGAGACCCCCTAATCCAGGACTCCCTCAGTAGCCCCTGAACCAGGCTTCAATGACGATGAGTCCAGCGTGCAGTGTTGTCTTCGGCATTGCAAGGCGGGTTCCTCCTCCGAATACACCACGGAAGAGTTTGAATACAAGGATAGTGTCCGACCCTGCAAAATAAGTTCCACATACCACCGTAGAGAGAATAATATTTCCACAAATCTAATCTGCTGACACGTTTTGGCAGCATGACATCACGCCACGACCCGGTAATTATTAGAACCATTTTTCTTTAACCATCCCCGCACATAACGCGAGGCGGTTTCTTGACACGTCTTGTCAAAACAGAGATCGTGTTCCCCTTGTCACGGGATTCTCATCAATACAAACGTGGGTAACCCAACCGTGCCTATTGGTATGACTCCTAGATCTTAGGTAAGTCTCCAACGGCCACGAGGAGGACGCCTGATATTCATCCCCTTTATAAAGGGACAGGGCTTTTTCTTTTTTCCCTCCCGCGCTCAATCGAATCCTTCCCCCGCCTCGAGTTCTAACACCCAAAGCCCAGGTCAGGCGCTTCGGACCTTCCATCATGTCCGGATCCAGCCTTCAAGCCAGGTGGATGCCTTCCTCCGTCACGGAGGAGGACATGAAGAAGTTGAGGGAGGCCAGATATCTGACCGCCGAAATTTCGCATAGGCTGCCCGCCCGAGGGCAGGTCGTCCCTACTACCGAACCCAACGAGAGCGTTGTGATCGCCTCCCACTTCCTCCGAGGACTAGGCCTCGCTCTGGATCCCTTTGTTAGGGGTCTTATGTTCTATTACGGGCTGGATTTTCACAATCTGGCCCCGGATTCCCTTCTTCACATCTCGTCATTTATTGTCATTTGTGAGGCCTTCCTTCGCATTACCCCTCACTTCGGCCTGTGGCTTAAGACCTTTGATGTGAAGCCGAAGATGGTCGAGGGGCAGTACGCAGCGTGCGGAGGTGCTCTAATAAGCAAAATTCCTGACGCTCCATGGCCAAAGGGTTCCTTTCCAAAGGTGTCCGGATTGTGGCAACGGGAGTGGTTTTACATCACAGCTCCCTGAAGTGCCAAGTGGGTAGCTGCCCCCACCTTTCGCTCGGGCCCTCCACCACAACTGATGTCATGGATCAGCAGGTGGCTGAGCTGGGGTCCAGCCAAGGACGTGCCAATACTGCAGAGCCGTATCCGAGATCTCTTCGAGGGAGATTTTAGTATGGTTATGGTAATGCAAGTTATGCTTGTTCGTCGAGTCCAGCCTTGCAAACGTCGGCCCCTCCGCATGTGGGAATTCAACCCGGAAGGACCGCGTACTATTCAGAATTTCGTCGGCATGACGTACGAGGAGATGTACAAATCATTCTTCGGACCCCAAATAGAGTGTCCAGACACTACCGAGGACATGGGCCTGAGCTGCAACTGCCCTGCTGCCCAAGTAAGTAATCCCATGGCCGAACACACTGTCCTTTTATTTATCATGACATCATTCTGAAGAATCGCTCTTTGACCAGGACTGGATAACAAAGGCGAAGATGATCCGGTGTTTGGCCCCCCTTCCTGAAGGCTTGGACAATCTGGTGCTGGAAAAGATGCTCGAGCCAGCACCTTGTCTAGTGCCCTCAAAGGAAGATGAAGGGGGGAATAAAGAGGGTGAAAGCGGGCCTCCATCGCTACCTATTCCAATCGAGGCAATGAGCTCCTCCGCGAGGGAGGATAACCAAGGGGAAGAATCTGACATTGTCTCTCCCCGAGGAACGAAGAGGACTACCTATGAAGATCCGGAAACTAAGGTTTCCAAACGGGAGAAGAAATCTCCGCCAGAGGGTCCTGCCTCGAAGGGTATTCTTGCCGCACAATGTCCGCGCGGGGATCAGCCCTCTACCGAGCTGTAAGTAATCAAAAAGTACTTACTAGTGAAGATATCCTACCTTACTTCTGAAGACAATAACCGATGCTTGTAAATTGTAGTCCGGATCGCAGCCCTTCTCAACAGAGTTTATCTTCGGGGGATCTTCTTCTGGAGATGATGGAGAGCGAAACGCCTCCCCCGGATTCCCCAGCTCAAGAAGCGGGCGACCTTGAAGTGTCGTCGTGAAGGGTATCTCCGGATCCAATATCACCGGAGGATAACCCTTTGGCTGCCCGGCATCCCCAGTATCCGGCTCCTGAGGAGAGCGACAGCAAGGGTCCGTACTGTGTGTGGTCGGACGCGCTGAAGGATCTTCTGGGGAAAGCTGTGGTCTCGAAAGTGCATCGTACGCTAATGGGTACGGTAATTGAAAGGATTTCATCTGCCAAAAGTGGTTTGCACGAAGCTTTTACGAGTCTGCTGAAAGGCTTTGAGGTACGTAATATAATGTATGCCTTTTAATAGTACCGCATACGTTAGGTATGCCCATGCAGATAGTAGCCCTTGAGACTCTGGTTGTCGTCGAGAACGGCGGCAAACAGAGGATCATAGTCCCAGGTAATAACCAGACCTCCTTTATGTGCAGGTGGTTGAAGCTCCGGTGGCTAGCCGGACTGATGGGTTTGCCAAACTAAAGCGGCAACTGGATGCGGCAGATGCCGACATCATGCTTGTCATCAAGCGGCTTGACGAGTCACAGGGTGAGTGATTTGTCTGGTGATCGTCACATAATAAGAGTAGCATGATGCCAGTATCTTTAATATGTTGTGACTGCAGATGGAGCGGCCACCGTGGAGACCCTTCGGGTGGAGCTTGCCTGATCCAAGGAGCAAGCAAGTAGTAGCAATGCGGCCGCTTTACGGGCGGCCGAAGATTTAAAGGCCGAACAAGCCGCACATTGCGAGAGCAAAGAAAAAATTGTCAAGATGGCCATGGAGTTACAAGATGCTGCTGACCGTTACCGGCTTCTTGAAGAGGAAAACCGGGCGAAGGCGACGGACCTGGAGAAGGCCCAGGTGGCTGCCAAGGAGGCCCGCTCAAAAATTAGAGTGACGAAGGAGGAGCTGAATCAAGCTGCAGATATTGTGTCTGGGAAGCCCTTCTTGTTGCACACTAAGTTCGGAGATCCGAAGTATGCTCCTCTGGACCGGCTATGGAGTTCTGCGGACGCGTACATGGATTTGGCTGCCAGTGCTGCTGATGCAGTCGAGTACTTCAAGGATCAGAAAGGTCCCGAAGTGGAAAAGTTGTTCTGGTCACAGTTTCACGCTCCAGTCCGTCCGCTGCTGCTGAATGAGCGATTGACCGGTTGGGCCGAGCTCCATAGGTTGTCCGGACTTGCCATGAGGTCCGTTGTGGATCACCTGTGGCCGGGAGGGCCAAGGCCGAGTAGCTACTTTAGCTTAGTGCAACAATTCCTTGAAGCTGTGCCACACATCGATGCTATAAAGAGATCAGCGTGCATAGAAGGTGCGCGGATGGCCCTTGCCCATGTTAAAACATATTGGGCGGAGATGGAGGCCACCACTATTGCGGCACAGGGTTCGGCCATAGGCTCAGTGGCTGCCGAGCACTATTTTGAAGAAGTCCTTGAAGGCGCTCATTCGATAGAGGCTCAGTGCTCAAAGAATATTATTTTCCTGTGACATGTATCCCCATTGTACAAACAATGTTTTATTGAATTTATCAAGGCTGTATTTATACTTTTGCCCGAAAGTGCTATGATGCCTCCTGTGCGGCCGTTTATGTATATATGTATATAACCTGAAAGATGGCAGTCGTCGGCTTCAGCCCCCATGCATATAATGCGGGGGTGTTCGCAGAAGACGCATGTTCACACTTGATCCAACGTCTTGGTCCATTAAGGAGGTGATAGCGTAGCGAACTAGGCAACCGGACTATAATGCTCTAACAATTTCACTTAGCCAGAGGAGTTTGACAGTGGGGCTAGTATATAGCCCCCGGTGGCTCCGCGCTCATCCGGATTCGGGGCGCGTACATGCCTGGCCGGGAAACAACCCTTCGTTAAGGCGGAGGAATTCCGAAGATTTCGCTAGGTCATCGAGTGGTTGACCAGTCTCACGCTATATCATGACAGTCAGTTTTCGGCTTTCTCTACTAAGGTGCTCGTCCGGATGAACTAGGGCACAATTGCAGTAGTTCTCCTGGTGCCTCCTTAGCCGATAGAGTAGAACGTAAGGCAGCAAAACACAGGAGCCGGGCAAACCCAACATTTGACCAAAGACATGATTCGGAGCTGATGCATATATGGCCAAACTCGCGACGCCGAACACTCCCTAAGGTATTCGGTATTTATGATGTAAACCGGGCTTAAGCAGTACCCTTTGTAATAAGCCCCTGGTGTCCAGGTACGTGCAATATTCTGACGTGGCCACATGCCAATACGTCAGCATCCTTCTCAATTTTACTGAGAATCCGGAGGATGTGTATCAACAAGAGATAGTAAAAAAATTTTACGCAGGGTCTTAATCTAAAAAGAATCCTTGGAACGGGTCCCTATTGCACGTCTGTGCCTGTGTCTCCATTGTGCCGTACCCTGGGCGGGTGTAGCACGATGGTCATCTGTAAAAGAGAGGAACTTAGTTGACAAGTTGTCGTGCAAAAAGGTAGGTTATACTAAAGAAACCATGTACAATTCAAGATGAGTAAAGTTGAGCCTAATTGCCACTTGTTTGCACGCGTTGAGCCCCTTGTATTGTAATAGGGGTATAGCCATCAAACCTGTATCGATTACATATAGTTGCGACGGACTCGTCTAACCGCGTCCGTGGTCTTAACGACCTGTCAAATGCTTTAGTTGGTGAGGCCATCTAGTGTGCGGCTGCCAAGGCAGCCGCACGGTCTTCCGCGTGCAAGGAGCGCTCAATATTTCCATTTAC
The DNA here is from genome assembly GCF_056163025.1 of Triticum urartu. Taxonomy (NCBI): domain Eukaryota; kingdom Viridiplantae; phylum Streptophyta; class Magnoliopsida; order Poales; family Poaceae; genus Triticum; species Triticum urartu. Next base: position 152,977,037 of record NC_141873.1, read on the forward strand.
TGTAATGATGCCGTGCGGACCGGGCATCTTAAGCATGAGAGAAGCGTAATGCGGTATTGCGTTAAAGCGAGCGAAAGCTTCGTGTCCGAGTAGTGCTTGATAACCACTTTGGAACGAAGCGATGTGGAACGTTAAATTTTCGCTGCGGAAGTTATCGTGAAAGTCGAATATAACCTCTAGTAGCAGGGAGCCCGTGCAATGGGCCTCTGGGCCTGGCGTTACTCCTTTAAAGGTAGTATTGATGTGGCTAATTTTTGTTGGGTCTATCCCCATTTTGCGGACTGTGTCCTGATATATCAGGTTTAGACTGCTGCTGCCGTCCATCAGGACTCGTGTGAAGTGGTATCCGTCAATTATTGGGTCTAATACCAAGGCAGCCCATCCTGCACGCCGGATACTTGCCGAGTAATCCCGATGGTCAAAGGTGATCGGTTGGGACAACCAGTGGTAGAACTCCGCGGTGATAGGCCCTGGGGCGTGTGTCTCTAGGAGTGCCGCTTTGTTTCTCCCCTTTGTCACGTGTAACACGTTTACTGTTTTGACTTCTGGTGGGAATTTCTTCTGTTCCCCAGTGCTTTGCTTGCGAGGCTCGTCCTCGTCTTCGCTTGGTGTATCCTGCTCCTTATGTTAGGCGTTGAGCTTGCCGGACTGCTTGAAGACCCAACATTCTCTATGGGTATGATTTGCAGGTTTATCGGGGGGTGCTATGGATCTGACATATTTGGTCCAGAATCTTGTTTAGGCTGGACAGTTCATCTCTGTTGCCTTTGGAGGGCAGCTTTTGCTGACCTGGCCGAGAGCTTCTGAATCCGGCGTTTACCGTCGTGCTCTTCGGGGTGTCTTCTTTATTCCGGCGCTTGTTTTTGCTGCGTCGTGATTTCCCGTTTCCTTCCCTGACTTCGGATGTACTTGGGTTGCTGGTGCTGCATCGGGCTAACCGGTTGTCCTCGCCCGCGCAAAAGCGGGTCATGAGGCTTGTTAATGCTGTCATTGTTCTCGGCTTTTCTTGGCCGAGGTGTCTGGCAAGCCATTCGTCTCGAACACTGTGCTTGAAAGCTGCTAAGGCTTCGGCGTCCGGACAGTTGACTATTTGGTTCTTTTTAGTGAGGAACCTGTTCCAAAGCTTTCGGGATGCCTCTCCGGGCTGTTGAGTTATATGACTTAAATCGTCTGCATCCGGTGGTCGGACATAGGTCCCTTGAAAATTTTCCCAAAAGGCGTCTTCGAGCTCTTCCCAGCTTCTAATGGAGTTTTCGGGGAGGCTTTTAAGCCAGTGCTGAGCTGGCCCTTTGAGCTTGAGGGGTAAGTACTTGATGGCGTGGAGATCGTCTCCTCGAGCCATATGGATATGGAGGATGTAGTCCTCAATCCAGACCCCGGGGTCTGTCGTTCCGTCGTACGCCTCTATGTTTACGGGTTTGAATCCCTCTGGAAATTCATGGTCCAGCACCTCATCGGTGAAACATAGGGGGTGTGCGGCACCCCTGTATTTGGGTGTACCGTGGTGTTGGGATGTTTGTTGTGTTGCATTGCATGCTGGAGCGCACTTGCGTGGCCCGTAGATGGATCTGGTTGCGCCATCCTTTTGATGCGAGCCCTCACGTGGATCGCGTACTGGCTTATGTGCGGCGTCGTTTGCCACTCTATGTTGGCCACGAGGTCGTCTATCCGACCGGATGGCCGTTTTGTTTTTTGGTTGCGGGGGATCTAAGGCCTCCTCATCAAATTCAGGTAGCAACTTTCGCTTCAGGTAACTCTTGGTGTGGTGATTACCGCCATACTTCACTGCAGTGTTGAGTACTTCACTCCATCTGATTCTGAGTGTGTCTTGTGCAGCTCTGAGCCTTTGCTTCTGCTTTTTCAGACTCCTCGCAGTGGCAACAAGCCTTTGATGGGCATTCTGTTTGTCCGGGTGCCTGTCTGGTGTGATGTCGTCCGGACTGTTATCTTCGACGGAGTCGGGTTGTTCGGTTTGATTCTCCATGTTGTCGTGGTCGGGCGATGGTTCACCCTACTCTATCGCTGGGTCTATATGATCGCTGTTTCTGCCGAGGCGGGATTTGGAGCGGTGCTTATGCCGCCGCTTTGACTGCTTCTCAAGGGAACAACCCTTCGCTGCGTCATTCCGTTCCTCGACGTCGTTTTCTTTGGGTGTGTCCACCATGTATACATCATATGATGAAGTGGGCGTCCAGTGCCCTGTGGGCAGTGGTTCCTGTTTGTCTCCTGCATCGTCGACCATACCGTCGATGTCTTCAGAGTCGAAGTCGAGCATGTCGGTCAAATCGTTGACAGTGGCTACTAAGTGGGTGGTGGGTGGGCAGCGAATTTCTTCGTCATCCGCATCCCAATCCTGCCGAACATAGTTCGGCCCTGACTCTCCTGACAGGGAGAGAGACCTTAATGAGTTCAGTATGTCGCCGAAGGGCTAGTGCTGAAAGATATCCGTGGAGGTGAACTCCATGATCGGCGCCCAGTCGGATTCGATAGGCACGGGCGCAGGCGGTTCGGAGTCCGTGGCTGGGGAAGAATCCGGTAGTTCGGCGTCACGGCTCCCGTGAAGGGTAAGGTCAATACTCGGCTCGATCGCCGCTGAGAATATGGCCTCCGTGGTGGGGTCTATCCACCCGTCCATGGATGGCCCAATTGGCTCCGAATTGAGGGTCGGAGCGGTTGCCGGTGCGGTCTCCTGAACTTTGTCCGATGGTAGAGCTAAATCATGCTCATCGTGACCGTGCAGCGCACTCGGCAGGGGCTCGAATCCGTCGAACATCAAGTCTCCGCGGATGTCGGCCGTGTAGTTTAAGCTTCCAAACCTGACCTAGTGGCCAGGGGCGTAACTCTCGTTCTGCTCCAGATGGCCAAGCAAGTTGGCCCGCAGTGTGAAGCCGCCGAATACAAAGATCTGTCGGGGGAGAAAAGTCTCACCCTGGACTGCATCGCTATCGATGATCGAAGGAGCCATCAATCCTAACGGTGACGACACAGAGGAACTCTCAATGAAAGCACCAATGTCGGTGTCAAAACCGGCGGATCTCGGGTAGGGGGTCCCGAACTGTGTGTCTAAGGCGAATGGTAACATGAGGTAGGGAACACGATGTTTTACCAAGGTTCGGGCCCTCTTGATGGAGGTAAAATCCTACGTCCTGCTTGATTATTCTTGATAATATGAGTAGTACAAGAGTTGATCTACCACGAGATCAAAGAGGCTAAACCCTAGAAGCTAGCCTATGGTATGATTGTATGTTGTCCTACGGACTAAAACCCTCCGGTTTATATAGACACCGGAGGAGGCTAGGGTTACACAAGGTCGGTTACAAAGGAGGAGATATGCATTGGGGATGCTTGATACGTCTCCAACGTATCTATAATTTTTGATTGCTTCATGCTATATTATCTACTGTTTTGGACTATATTGGGCTTTATTTTCCACTTTTATATTATTTTTGGGACTAACCTATTAACCGAAGGCTCAGCCCAGAATTGCTATTTTTTTTGCCTATTTCAGTGTTTTGGAGAAACAAAATATCAAACGGAGTCCAAAGGGAATGAAACCTTCGGAAACGTGATTTTCTCATCAGATAAGATCCAGGAGACTTGGACCCTCCGTCAAGAAAGCCACGAGGCGGTTACGAGGGTGGAGGGCGCCCCCCTAGGGCGTGCCCCCCTACGTCGTGGGCCCCTCAAAGCTCCAGCGACGTACTTCTTCCTCCTATATATATATCCACGTACCCCCAAACGATCGGGGACGGAGCCAAAAACCTAATTCCACCGACGCAACTTTCTGTATCCACGAGATCCCATCTTGGGGCCTGTTCCGGAGCTCCGCCGGAGGGGGCATCAATCACGGAAGGCTTCTACATCATCATCCAAGCCCCTCCGATGAAGTGTAAGTAGTTTACTTTAGACCTACGGGTCCATAGTTAGTAGCTAGATGGCTTCTTCTCTCTTTTTGGATCTCAATACAATGTTCTCCCCCTCTCTTATGGAGATCTATTCGATGTGATCTTCTTTTTGCGGTGTGTTTGTTGAGACCGATGAATTGTGGGTTTATGATCAAGTCTATCTATGAATAAAAATTTGAATCTTCTCTGAATTATTTTATGTATGATTGGTTATCTTTGCAAGTCTCTTCGAATTATCAGTTTGGTTTGGCCTACTAGATTGGTTTTTCTTACCATGGGAGAAGTGCTTAGCTTTGGGTTCGATCTTGCGGTGTCCTTTCCCAGTGACAGAAGGGGCAGTAAGGCACGTATTGTATTGTTGCCATCGAGGATAACAAGATGGGTTTTTTTATCAAATTGCATGAAACTATCCATCTACATCATGTCATCTTGATTATGGTGTTACTCTGTCTTTAACTTAATACTCTAGATGCATGCTGGATAGCGATCGATGAGTGGAGTAATAGTAGTAGATGAAGAATCGTTTCGGTCTACTTGTCTCGGACGTGATGCCTATATACATGGTCATACCTGGATATTCTCATAACTATGCTCAATTCTGTCAATTGCTCAACAGTAATTTGTTCACCCACCGTAGAATACTTATGCTCTTGAGAGAAGCCACTAGTGAAACCTATGGCCCCCGGGTCTCTTTCTCATCATATCAATCTCCATCACTTTATTATTGCTTTGCTTTTACTTTGCTTTTACTTTTTACTTTGCATCTCTATACCAAAAATACCAAAAATATTATTTATCATCTCTATCAGATCTCACTTTCGTAAGTGACCGTGAAGGGATTGACAACCCCTAAGCGCATTGGTTGCGTTGAGCTATTGTTTTTGTGTAGGTACGAGGGACTCGCACGTAGCCTCCTACTGAATTGATACCTTGGTTCTCAAAAACTGAGGGAAGTACTTACGCTACTTTGCTGCATCATCCTCTCCTCTTCGGGGAAATACAACGCAGTGCTCAAGAGGTAGCAATCATCTCATACAACAATTTATATCTCATCATGTCTTGACCATATCATATCAGAACATTCCCTGCAAAAACAAGTTAGACGTCCTCTACTTTGTTCTTGCAAGTTTTACGTGGCTCCTACAGGCTTCTAGCAAGAACCGTTCTTACCTACGCATCAAAACGACAATGATTTTTCATCAAGTGTGATGTTTTAACCTTCAACAAGGACCGGCCATAGTCAAACTCGATTCAGGTAAAGTTGGAGAAAATGACACCCGCCAGCCACGTGTGTGCAAAGCACATCGGTAGAACCAGTCTCATGAACACGGTCATGTAATGTCGGTCCGGGCCGCTTCATCCAATAATACTGCCGAATCAAATAAGACGTTGGTGGTAAGCAGTATGACTATTATCGCCCACAACTCTTTGTGTTCTACTTGTGCATATCATCTACACATAGACCTGGCTCGAATGCCACTGTTGGGGAACGTAGCATGCAATTTCAAAAAAAAAATCCTACGATCACGCAAGATCTATCTAGGAGATGCATAGCAACGAGAGGGGGAGAGTGTGTCCACATACCCTCGTAGACCGAAAGAGGAAGCGTTATGTTAACGCGGTTGATGTAGTCGAATGTCTTCACGATCCAACCGATCCAAGTATCGAATGTACGGCACCTCCGTGTTCAGCACACGTTTAGCTTGACGACGTCCCTTGAGCTCTTTATCCAGTAGAGGGTCGAGGGAGAGTTCCGACAGCACGACGACGTGGTGACGGTGATGGGGATGCGATCCGCGCACGGCTTCGCCTAAGCACTACGACGCTATGACCGGAGGAGTAAACGTGGAGGCGGGCACCGCACACGGCTAAGAGAATTCTTGGTGTGCCTTTGGGGTGCCCCTGTCCCTGTATATAAAGGGGGGAGGAGGAGGCCGGCGGCTAGGAGTGGCGCGCCAAGGGGGGAGTCCTACTTGGATTCCTAGTCCAAGTAGGATTCGCCCCCCCCCCCTTTCCTTTCTCCACCGGAAGGAATAGGAAGGAGAGGGAGAGGGAAAGGGAAGGGGGCCGTGCCCCCTCCTCCTTGTCCTATTCGGACTCCCTAGGAGGGGGGCGCGCGCCACCCCTGGCGGGATTCCCTCTCTCTCCCTTTAGTCCCATGTAGGCCCAACACTTCCCCCGGGGTTTCCAGTAACCCCGCGGTACTCCGGAAAAATACCTGGATCACTCGGAACCATTCCGATGTCCGAATACTAAATTCCAATATATGAATCTTTACCTCTCGACCATTTCGAGACTCCTCGTCATGTCCGTGATCTCATCCTGGACTCTGAACAAACTTCGGTCACAAAAACACATAACTCATAATACAAATCATCATCGAACGTTAAGCGTGCGGACCCTACGGGTTTGAGAACTATGTAGACATGAACGAGACACATCTCCGGTCAATAACCAATAGCGGAACCTGGATGCTCATATTGGTTCCTACATATTCTATGAAGATCTTTATCGATCAAGCCGCATAACAACATGCGTCATTCCCTTTGTCATCGGTATGTTACTTGCCCGAGATTCGATCGTCGGTATCCTCATACCTAGTCCAATCTCGTTACCGGAAAGTCTCTTTACTTGTTCCGTAATGCATCACCCCGCAACTAACTCATTAGTCACATTGCTTGCAAGCCTTATAGTGATGTGCATTACCGAGAGGGCCCAGAGATACCTCCCCGATATACGGAGTGACAAATCCTAATCTTGATATGTGCCAACTCAGCAAACACTATCGGAGACACCTGTAGAGCATCTTTATAATCACCCAGTTACACTGTGACGTTTGATAGCACACAAGGTGTTCCTTCGGTATTCGGGAGTTGCACAATCTCATAGTCAGAAGAATATGTATAAGTCATGAAGAAAGCAATAGCAATACAACTAAACGATCATAATGCTAAGCTAACGGATGGGTCTTATCCATCACATCATTCTCTAATGATGTGATCATGTTCATCAAATGGTAACACATGTCTATGGTCAGGAAATTTAACCATCTTTGATTAACGAGCTAGTCAAGTAGAGGCATACTTGGGGCACTCTGTTTTGTCTACGTATTCATACATGTACTAAATTTCCAATTAATACAATTCTAGCATGAATAATAAACATTTATCATGATATAAGGAAATATAAATAACAACTTTATTATTGCCTCTAGGGCATATTTCCTTTAACTAGATCCTCACAAAGACATTCTAATGCCTGAACCCCGAGTGCATTTACTTCACTTTCTTTCATAGGTTTAACTGCTGCAATATTTCTAAGTATTTCTGTGGCTCTGTTTGCCTCAAGATCAAGTAAGTCATTAACAGACCGAGCTACCTCTAGACCATTCGCCCCGAGAGATACCCCGAACTTATCATCATTACTAACAATTTCATCCTCTGAAAAATGTAATACTGAAAAAATGGTGTTTATAGAGATACCTGTAGTGGCTTTGATATCTCGAAGCTTGGCTGCTCGCATAGCACGCCCCATTTGCAGGTCATCCGTGTCCTGCTGGGTCTGAATCCGCTGTCTCGCCTGCCTTTCACCGGACATATCAGGTCCGGCATCCCTCCAAAAGCTATCACGTCTCCACAGGATAGTCGGTTGTGGAACGGCCTCCTGCCAGGTACTAGACCGATCTCGCATGGCTGGGCTCCACGATCCGCACCGGGGACCTCGAGGCCTGCGACAAAGTAGGATGGATAGCCGAGAAGTACTTGGCTGTAATATCTCTAATTCCATTGCTAAACTATAGATTACTTTAAGAGATGACAGGCTATCAAGCTTAATTAGGGACATCAAATGACCTAAACTAACCCAAAGACTCCCCAGAACTCGGGGATGATATACTGAATTCCCTTCATGTTGCCTTTTTTTCTTATGCGGGAGTTGTCGTAAGGTGGACCTACCCTAGCTTTAACAAAAAATGAAGGCTAACCATTTCTATATATACCGATAGTTTTCCTTTTGGTAGGTGCTGATTATGTAGACAACTGGAAAAGCCAAAGGTTTAGGAATTGGTTGGAATGGGAAAAAGTGTATATAGGGTAGTGTGATTGTATATGCATGTGATCTTTTCATGATTTGACTATACTAAAATCTCAACAAAAAGTAACATACCACCAAAGTAACGAAAGTACGAGACATATAACATCTTCTGCATGGACCCACTCTACAGTGACAACACAACGTGTATTTAGTTGTTTAAAAACTTCTTCAAAGATGTGCAGAAAGTGAAGTTAACTGCGTCCACTTTGGACGTACCTATTGTGATGGTAGCTTGTAGCTGTCGTGTACATCCCATGATGCATATGCTTCACGGGAAACACATAGCCATGTCTTCCACCTACAACTGCTAAATATTCTCCCTAGCTCTTGTTCCTCCTACCTAGTAGGAACAAATTAGTGCAACGCTGTTTCCCAATTAGTCGCTTTGACTTATGAGCTATCATGTCATCAATTGCTATTATACACGTGTGACTCGAAATTTGACACAAGCAATTATATGATCAGAAAAAAATTAAGAGTATGAAAACAATTAAATGGTTGCTAGTTCAAGTGGTACATGAGCAACTCCAACAATGCCCCCACTCTAAAAATAGAGGGCATACGTGTCTGCCACCTTGTGAAGTACTCCATTCGTTCACTATTATAAGATGTTCTTACCTTTTTCTAAATTGAATCTATGTAGACACGTTCTAATGTATTTGCATGCTCATTTCAGTCCGTATGTATTCCCTTAATAGTGATCTAAACATTCTTATATTTCTTTACAGAGGGAATACTTCATATTAAAATATTCAAAACATCTTATAATAATAAATGAAGGGAGTATTTTATTTTTACTAAACCGTGGCTTGATCTATTAATTAAGCCAAGGAAAATTGCTCAGCTAGTACAGATACCACATTTTTCTTGCTGGGGAGTACATATATCACTTCATGCAGACCGGATTTTTTTCTGAGTTAGAGCATCTCCAACAGTGACCCGCAAATTTTCTCCCGCATTCGTCCGTGGATAGAGGGACCAGTCCGCGGACCCAGATGCAGGAGGCCATCATCCAACTGTAGCCGCATACATTTCAAACTGTATTTTAACTAAGCGGATGAAATTCATGCAAACCAGTGATATTTATCAAAATTCGGATAGAAAATAGCACAAATCATTCATACATATCATGCAAATTAAGTTCCGCACAACAATGTCTCTAATTCAATTAGATCCCGGATGTCCAACAATTTTTTTATAAACGGATCATGTCGTTCCACAGATACTCCTCTTCACCTTCATCCAACAGTGTGTGCATGTAAATGGACGTCCCTTTCTCCTGTGGTACACCACGACAACACGTGCGGGCTACATAGAATGTGTAGACCAACATTGAGTGACTCAATCAACAAGTTGACAAGAGGAAGTAAACCTTATGATCTCGTCCTCGGCCGCATGGAATAGCCACCTTGCCTCGAGCTGATGAACCACGTCGCAAAACTCGGTGACGCTGATCTAGATAGCGTGCCGGCGATACGACAACGACCACACGTTGCATGGTTGAATGATGTACATGTCTTAGGACGCAATGTGCTTTCGTTTGTGAAACTTTTCATGTACTTGTTCCCAGAAGGGCTCCCCTCCGCTCATGCCTACGAAATCCACGGATACGGCCATCCACGCATCGCACAACAACTCATTCTCCATGGTCGAGTAGCTCACCATCCTTTGTACTCTAAAAAGCAATGTAGCATTTGAAAATAAGGTTAATGGCATTTGAACGAACAACTGCCAGGCGTGGTGTCCGCCATGGAGGTCGTCAACAGGGGCGGAGTGTATTTGGGTACAAATGGCTCCAGGGTGGACAGCTCCGTTGAACGGGCGCGTCGGCACTAGCTGCGGACGTCCGACAATGCATCTGTGGCGGCCGGAGACGTACAACAGCGACGGCGGAGGTGGAGGGGGTGGATGCTATGCAAGGGGCGGAGTGAAAGAAATGGGACCGGTAGGGGGGATTGCATGGGCCGGGGGTGTCCGAGCCCTACGTTTCAAGTATGCGGACTCCCACAAACCTCCCCCACTTTGTCTCCAATTTGCGAAGAAAACGCGTCTGGATCATCCCACAGACCGATACAGAACCGCCTGGATGGCCTCCGCCGTCCGGACAGCACTGTCCGAACGTATGTGGACGTTTTGCAAGTCCACCTTGAAGATGCCCTTAGACCAACTCATGAGGACAACTTGTGAGTTGCACCCTTTCAGAGGACCTACACACGTAGTGGATGCCCTTAATCCTGCTCCTCCTAGTGCAAACTTTCCCAGTAGTGTATAAATTAGTCGCATGCAGTCTTCATAAGTTCAGGCGTATGTCTGAGAGATATAAAGTAATGTGAGCCTCCGTGTTTGTCTTGGCTGAATGATCGAGAGCGTGTATAGGAAAAGATAAGTTTAGCCAATTGTGTCTCTTTACATCCCTACAGAGAAATAGAACATAAAATTAATGGTGATGGATAGGTAATTCAGATGATGGGGTGAGGAAGACACGATCCGTGTTTGCTGGCCGCTTTGCTCGAACTCAAGTTGAGCTGTAAAACCCTAAATGCCTCTATTATTTCGAAAGTGTTATTCTGAGCTCGAGCTCAAATGAGCCCTTTATCTCAGTCGTTCTTGTGCTTCTAGATTCGCACCACCTCTCGTATATGCCTCTATATTCTGAGTAGTACATGCACCTAATGTTAGGAATAAGCTGTGGCCGTCACGGTGGCAACCACGTCGGGTGCGTGTGCGTGCGCGCACCGGACGCGTCGAGTGCAGCGTGAGCTGCATCGGGGGTCCGCGGCGGGAGTGCACGTGTGTGTGTGTGACTGCACGTGTATGTGCGCGTGTGTGTGGGTTAGTTAGATGAACGCGGGGGGGGGGGGGTGTGGCCGTGCCAGGCACTGGATCCAGTCGCGTCCTGTTGGCGAGCGTGCGCAGCATGCGCGGGAGCTGCGGAGCGTGGGGGCGTGGCGAAGTGGGCAATGGAGCTGCGGCGGGAGCGGACATGGGCGTTGGCGCGCGTGTATAAGCCTTTTCCCCCGCGTTTTGTAGTATGTGGTTTTTGAGTTCGTGCTCAGGAAAGAAAACCAGTGGCCGTTCGTGCGGCCGGCAGCGTTCTTCCACCGGGCATTTCCTGTTGTGTGCTCCTCGCTCTTCCTCCTTCCTTCTTCTCTCTTCTACGTGCGCGCGAGAGAGAGTGAGAGCTCCTGTGAGAGGCAAGGCGAGGCTACGGCAACAACAATTGGTATAGAGCGCTCCAGTTCGGGTGATCACTGCGACCATGGCGCTCGTCCCACACGGCGGCGGCGCGGGCGGATATGTGTCGATGGCAATGCCGATGCTCACGCCTAACAACTACATGGTGTGGGCGATCAAGGCGCAGGTGATCCTCGATGCCCACACTCTGTGGGAGGCGGCGGCGCAGGGCGACGCGACGGTGAACGGGAAAAAGTGCAAGACGGCGCGCGCGATGATCCTCGGCGGGCTGCCAGCGGACGTGCTGCTGCAGGTGGCGACGAAGCTCACCGCCAGGGAGGTATGGGACTCTCTGAAGGTGACGTGTCGACCGGGTGCGCGCGGCGAGGTGGACGACGCTACGCGGGGAGATGGATGCGTACGTCGGGTGGGGATGACGACACGGTTTGCGAACCTCGGGGAGACGCTCGGCGATGCGGTGCTGGTGAAAAAGCTTCTGGACACCGTCCCCGGTCGGTTGTTCCCTGTCGCCGGTATCGAGCAGTTCTGCAACCTCGACGAGATGATGTTCAATGAGGCACTCAGGCGGCTGCACGCATTTGATGAGCGGGTTCGGCGTCGTGGACAAGACGGCGGCGAGCGTGGCGGCGATCAGCTGATGCTCACAATGGCGCAGTGGCGGGCACGGAAACGGCAGCAGGGAGTGTTAGAGTTGTGTCGAATATAGTGTACAAGGTAGGTTACAGTTGGACATGTAGTAGTATTGTGTTTAGATAGAATATGGAGTCGTGTCCTAGTAGGACACTTGCATCCTAGGCCTCTCATATATAGCGGGGCTAGACACACGTTGTAACCTATTCCAACATAATAGCACCGGAACGCAGGAGAAGCCGGCGGCATGTGCCGGTGTCCAGGGCGACCGGGTGCGGTATTGTAGCGGTGTCATGGGGAGGAGTGCCCATAGTCAGGCCCCGGGGATGTAGCCATATCGGTGAACCTCGTTAACAAATCTCGGTGTCGTGCTCGTGTGATTGCTTGGTCCTCGAATAATCGATGCTATGACTCGGATTTATTCTAACAAGTGGTATCATGAGTAAGGTTCGATTTGAGGCTGCGGTTGTTGATCTAGAGGTAGTGCCGAATTCGTCAAGATGGATCGTCATCGGTGCATGCTTGGCGAGGAAATTCTACACGTGGTTCAGCTGGATCGGATAGCCGTGTCCTAGAAGAAATCGGTGGAAGCGTTTGGAAATCGGCGAGTTGGCGCAAGCGGCGACAGCGGAACGTGCAGAAGTGGGAGAAAGATCGAGTCAGGCAGCACGAGTGGTAGCGGTGCACCACTCGTGCGGCAGGAGGAAGCCTGGAGCAAATCGAGCGCTCGATCCAGTCGAGCAAGGCGGCTGCCGTACGGGCGGATGCGCGTTGCGTGGACAAGGCGAGGCCCAAGCTGGCCAGGCCGGTGAGTGGGCTGGGCTAGCGGAGCTGTAGCTGGGCTGCGTTGGAAGGCTGGACGGCCAGACCCAGGTGATGGGTGACTTTTGTTCATGTGTACGTGTGCGTAGCTGAGTTGCGTTGTGGAGCCGAAGGAATAAGGCATCGTGGATATTTGTTTGGAATAAAAATACGGCACAAAGGCTTAGTCAAATCGTGATGCTTTCATGGAAAAATTAAAGAAAAGGAAAGTCCAGCTACAGACGTCTGATGAATCAGGAGTTTGAGCTAGCTTAGCTTTGTTGATCTGATTTGGTATGTTCGCACGGGAAGGCTATGGGGACTTTGCTTTGGTTTCTTTGTTGGCACACATTTGTGCACGGATGATGGTGGTCAAGGTGATGGCTTGAGGAGTCTGGAATGTGTGTGTAGTCGGGGAAGTTCGGCTGGGTCAGACTTGTCAGTCTGATGGATCGACGCGAGTCGGTTGGTACAAAAGACAATGGTGGGATCGGCGACGACAATATAGGATCGTGATGCTGATTGTGACCGACTTCTGGGGCGTGAAAACACGTGACACATGCTTGAGGGCTTGTGTGGCTTCGACAAGACTATGGCGCGGGGTTGATTTAAGATGGTGCACATGTGAGCTTGAAGTCGGCGGGGCGCGAGGGTGGACTAATCATCTACCATGGAGTCATGTTAAAGGTGGAGTTGGATTGAGGGGCTGCGGTGTAAGTGCACAGAGAGTCGAAGCCTATTCAGCTGGGCAAAAAGCGAGTGACACGTAATTCGGACTGGAGCCCGGTGGTCTGATGGAAGTATGAAACTCGCCACCGGTCGGTGATGATCGGTGGTACTCTGCAGTGGGGGTTGAGTGGTGTGGGTTCGCGGCCCTTGAGACTCGACCGGGACAGCGGAGGCTCGACGCGGTAATAGCGGCGAGGCATGCGGTATGCACGGACATGGAGACGGGTCAGGGCTCTGGTGGTCATACATGTGGTGAGACAACTGCGAATTTGACTCAGGATGACTACAAGCAACAGTGAAATTCCTCCAAGTTTCAGACAGGAGGTCAAGAAAGGAGCGGTGATGTTGAGTTCAGGTAACTCTTATGTGTGACATCCAATATGTGAGTTGTTCACTTTCACGCAGGTCAGTGATCAGTGTGTGATGGCATTGGACTGATACTCTGGAAGTTGGGAGCACAAACTAGAGTAACAAGGAACTTAATTTTGCTCGAGTGTTGACTATGGTTATGAAAAGAATGGACTACAATTTGCAGGTGGAGTCATATGGAGTCTTTGGAGTAGCAGCAGTACTCATGGGATAAGCTCAAGTCCAATGTACATGGAAGTTTCACGCATGGACAAATTCAAGGTGGTAGAGAATATTCGCCAAGGTGGAGTTTGTTAGAGTTGTGTCGAATATAGTGTACAAGGTAGGTTACAGTTGGACTTGTGGTAGTATTGTGTTTAGATAGGATATGGAGTCGTGTCCTAATAGGACACTTGTATCCTAGGCCTCTCATATATAGCGGGGCTAGACACACAGTGTAACCTATGCCAACATAATAGCACCGGAACACAGGGGAAGCCAGCGACATGTGCCAGTGTCTAGGGCGACCGGGTGCGGTATTGTAGCGGTGTCATGGGGAGGAGCGTCCATAGTCAGGCCCCGGGGATGTGGCCATATCGGTGAACCTCGTTAACAAATTTCGGTGTTGTGCTTGTGTGATTGCTTGGTCCTCGAATGATCGACGGTATGACTCGGATTTATTCTAACAGGGAGGAGCGCGCGACGACGACGACGACGAGCAGAGCGTGGCATCGGGCAATGGCGGCAACAGACGCGGCCGCTGCTACAAGCGCGGCGAGCGCGGCCAATTCAAGAGGGATTGCCCCCAGCTGCGAAGGGAGCCGGTGACGGAGCGCATGCTGATAGCGGACGCCAGCGTTGAAGACGGCGGACTCCTCTCAGCCACGGCTTAGGGGGTGAATGTTAGGATTAAGCCATGGCCGTCACGGTGGCGACCATGTCGGGTGTGTGTGCGTGTGTGCACCGGACGCGTCGAGTGCAGCCTGAGCTGCATCGGGTCAGTGGCGGGAGTGCTCGAGTGTGTGTGTGTGTGATGGCACGTGTATGTACATGCGCGTGTGGGTTAGTTAGATGAGCGCGTGGGGTGTGGCCGTGCCAGGCGCTGGACCCAGTCGCCTCCCGTTGGCGTGCGTGCGCAACGGGCACGGGAGCTGTGGAGCGCGGGGGCGTGGCGAAGTGGGCAGCGCAGCTGCGGCGGGAGCGGACGTGGGCGTTGGCGCGCGCGTATAAGCCCCGTCCCCTGTGTGTTGTAGTCCGTGGTTTTTGAGTTCGTGCTCGGGAAGGAAAACCAATCCAGAATCGTTCGGCAAACACAGGAGCTCTCATGCTGGAACAACGACCGCGGTCCCCCAAAGACGGTGGATCGACGTCTACCATCTCCGTCGGGCTTGTCTCAGGTCGTTGTTCCTGAACGAGAGTCGAGGATCTAATTCTCGGCGTGGATTATTTGGCCGACCCTACTTAACGCGCCGAACATTGGAGCACCCGAGGTGACCTCACAACCATTATACTTGTGTCGACCCATCGGGACCACACTTGTTCCACACTCGGCACCATGACACAAGCACGATGAGTGAGGTCGGGGTGATTCTGCGGAAGGCATGTACTACAATACCCGGTTTAGCACGTATATTACCCGGTCCCGGTTTTGCATTCATTGCCAAGTGTGTTCTGATCACACTCTGGTTTCATCCGGCTCAGGCTGCCATCCCTGTCACACTCACGCGGACTGTGAAGCATTTTGTTCTAACACACGGCGCCATGGCGCAAGCACGAGGCACGAACACAAGGTCCCATGACAAGAAGGATGGAGCTTGAGAACTGCACCATGCATCCAACCCGGAATCATGCGACAAACACATGAGCTCTCCTACTAGAACAACGACCTGAGCCAGGCCCGACGGAGATGCTGGACGTCGATCCGCCGTCATTGGGGGACCGCAAGTCACAATCACAACCATCGCATCGAGGTTTCTGGGCATGTTTTGTTATTTGGCCTACCCTACTTAATCCGCCAACCGTTGGAGCGCTCAAGCCGACCTCACAACCACTATACTGGCGCCGACCAATCGGGACCACCTGCGTTCCACACTCGGCACCATGACACAAGCACGACGAGTGAGGTCGGGGTGCCAGTATAGTGGTTGTGAGGTCGGCTTGAGTGCTCCAATGTGTGGCGCATTAAGTAGGGTAGGCCAAATAGTCCACCCGAGAATTCGATCCTCCTGGATGCCATGGTTCTTACTGCGACTTGCGGCCATTCGTGCGCCGGGCATTTCCTGTTGTGTGCTCCTCACTCTTCCTCCTTCCTTCTTCTCTCTTCTACGTGCGCGCGAGAGAGAGTGAGAGCTCCTGTGAGAGGCAAGGCGGGGCTACGACAATAACAATTGGTATACAGAGCTTTGGTTCGGGCGATCACCGGCGACCATGGCGCTCGTCCCACACGGCGGCGGCGCGGGCGAATCAGTGTCACTGGTAATGCCGATGCTCACGCTGGACAACTATACGGTGTGGGCGATCAAGGCGCAGGCCATCCTCGACGCCCATACTCTATGGGAGGCGGTGGCGCAGGGCGACGTGGCAGTGAACGGGAAAAAGTGCAAGACGACGCGCACGATGATCCTCAGCGGGCTGCCAGAGGACGTGCTGCTGTAGGTGGCGAAGAAGCTCACCACCAGGGAGGTATGGGACTATCTGAATGTGAGGTTCGTCGGCGCCGATCGGGAGCGCGTGGCGAGGTGGGCAACACTGCGCGGGGAGCTCGATCGCATGAAGATGGCGGACGGCTAGGCGCTGGATGCATATGCCGGGAGGCTGGCGGGGATGATGGCGCGGTTCGCGAACCTTGGGGAGACGCTCGGTGACACGGTGCTGGTGAAAAAGCTTCTGGACACCGTCCCCAATCGGCTGTTCCCCGTCGTTGCCGACATCGAGCAGTTCTGCAACCTCGACGAGATGACGTTCGACGAGGAACTCGGGCGGTTGCGCGCGTTTGATGAGTGGGTTCGGCGCCGTGGACAAGATGGCGGCGAGCGTGGCGGCGATCAGTTGATGCTCACCATGGCACAATGACGGGCATGGGAACGACAGCAGGGAGAAGCGCGCGACAACGACGACGGGCGGAGCGTGGCGTCGGGCAACGGCGGCAACAGGCGCGGCCGCTGCTACAGGTGCGGCGAGCGCGACCACTTCAAGAGGGATTGCCCCCAGCTGCGGAGGTAGCCGGCGGCGAAGAGCGCGCTGATGGCGGATGCCGGCATTGAAGACGGCGGACTCCTCTCAGCCACGGTTTAGGAGGGTGAATGTTAGGAATAAGCGGTCGCCGTCAGGGTGGCGAGCACGTCAAGTGCGTGGCGTGTGTGCACCAGACGCGTCGAGTGCAGCCTGAGCTACATTGGGTCCATGGAGGGAGTGCACGGGTGGGTGTGTGACTGCATGTGTA
The DNA here is from genome assembly GCF_056163025.1 of Triticum urartu. Taxonomy (NCBI): domain Eukaryota; kingdom Viridiplantae; phylum Streptophyta; class Magnoliopsida; order Poales; family Poaceae; genus Triticum; species Triticum urartu. The sequence goes on from NC_141873.1 coordinate 152,994,179, forward strand.
TATGCGCGTGCGTGTGGTTAGTTAGATGAACACGCGGGGTGTGGTCATGCCAGGTGCTGGACCCAGTCACGTCCCGTTGGCTTGAGTGTGCGGCGGGCGCAGAGCTTTGGAGCACGGGGGCGTGGCGAAGTGGGCAGCGGAGCTACGTCGGGAGCGGACGTGGGCGTTGGCGTGCGCATGTATAAGCCCCATCCCTCGCGTGTTGTAGTCTGTGGTTTTTGAGTTCGTGCTTAGGAAGGAAAACGAGTGGCCATTCATGTGTCGGGCATTTTTTACTGTGTGCTCCTCGCTCTTCCTCCTTCCTTCTTCTCTCTTCTACATGCACGCGCGCGAGAGAGTGAGAGCTCCTACACGAGGCAAGGCGAGGCTATGGCAACAACATATTTCAGACCATGACCCATCTGCCAACCACAGTTAATGCGATGCCCGCTGTCTCACGCGAAATGGCTCAGGGCATGTACAATGGCGCTATCTTAGGAGTATCACGTAGGACAAATGATGAGGTGGAGGAGAGAAAACTCATAAGAAGAGGTTTGTCTTCTCTTATTTAAAATAAGACAATAGGTGATCTCTTAGCATAATATGTCTCACCAAGGTTTTAGAAATGTCTAATTATTGAAGATAAGGCTAAAAAATGACTCATTGTAGATAATTTTTTTGTTATCTCTAAATTACATGAAAGATTTAAGATAAGACTATCTTAACAATCATTGGAAATGCCCTCAGACGATTGCAAATGTTGTGGGCCGCAGCTCACACAAAACGTGTCCGGTTTCCAAAACGTACACTGGCCATTTATTGTCAACTAAAGCCGACGAACCACGTGTGCCACGACCTAAAATCCACCAGCTTCACCCTAGAACTGCAAATGGCGACAACTCCAACGACACCTGCCCCACATAGAAAATTACGAGGATTTGAGGCTTAATTAGCAAGACTGTATTAACGAACCTCTTGTCGCAGGATCTATTCCTCGTCAACTAGGATTATAGGCCACAAATTTATCAAGCTCTACCCACTAAAGGGAAGGAGAGGATCGCTAGAAGAAGATACGGAAGCATAGGAGGATGAAGTCGTCCAGTTCCTAGCCGAGTCATTCGTAACCCGTTCGCTTGTATATGTAGTTGTTGCCTTCTATTGCTTCCCAACAGTCGAGGCTCAATAGGCGCAATCAATAGTCCAGCCCGTGACGAGAGTAGGGTTGGTCGCTAGCATTACCCCTTCCTTAAAATTCAGCTTGAACTCAAGCCAATGCCATGTCGAACCTCCGATCCCATGGTACTTGATGATTCATGACTTCACCGAGGTTGTAGTGGGTGCCGTAGTTCAGGCGGAACTTGGTGAGATTGATGGAGCAGACAACGCTGACTTGCTCAAGGAAGTAGTCGTTGTTGATGCTCACTTGGTCACAGAAAGCGTTGAGGTAGTAGGATTGGTCGACACAGAAATTGTCAGAGTAGAAAGCATGGTCGAGGTAGTGGTCGTGGTAATAAGTTGGAGCTTCAACACTTCTCCTTCTTGTTACTTGAGCTTGAGTGAAAAATCTGAAAAAATAGAGAAGGGCCCAGATGCCTGGATCCCATGACAACTTCCCTTAACAAAACTCGAGGCTCCGGAAGTTCCTCATGGCAGAAAAACGATGAACTGAAAGCATACATTACTTGCCAGACCTGAAGTGAGATAATGACAGCCACCATTCATAAAAGGGTAAGAACACACTGAGTGAAGTGACCATGCGAATTCCCAAGCAACACATTGAAAATCACATTACTTAGTAGTTTCCACGATGAGCCTTTTGCAATTAGGATAATGCCTTCTTAGGCAACTGAACTCAACCAGGTGAAGACATGCTAGTGCTTTGTAATGACAATTCACACCATTGCAAGGAATATCTTGCATATCTTCAAGGCTCGATGAACAGCTGCCAGAATCCCAAGCTAGGAGCAATGACAGATCAATGAGAACAATGATGTTCTTCATAGGACTGCCAAGACAATATGCTTCTTTGATGTTGTTCCAATTAACGATTGTAGCTGTGTGCATTGATCAACATAAACCTATAGAACAAATGATGCACAAACCATACCTAAAATGGTACTAAAAACTACTCCAAGTATAATGCCAGGACGACACCCAATGAGTAGTAGCAAATAAGCATCAACCACATGACCATATTGTAAAAAGTAACCAGTAATATAAGCAGCTAACAGAGTTACCTGGAATCCAACAAACTCCAACCTCATATTAACCAATATGTGACCTTGCCAAATTTGTAAAGTTGTTGTAACATCACGAGGAATCGTTGCATGGAAAACAAAAAAAGTTCCTACGAATTCACCCAATATCTAATCTAGGAGATGCTACCAACGAGAGGGAGTGTGTCTACATACCCTTGTAGAGGGAAAGTGGAAAGATTCAACGAACGTGGTTGATGAGTCATACTATTCACGATCCAATCCGATCGAGTGTTGCACGAACGACACCTCCGAGTTAAGCACACGCATGGCTAGGTGACGTCTCCTCCTTATTGATCTAGCAAGCGAGGGGGAGAGGTATATGGGATCTAGGCCAACACAACAGCATGGTGGTAGTTGAGGATTTTCTGTAGGGCTTCGCCAAGCAGCTGTGGTGGAGGAAGTGGAGGGAGAGAGAGGAAGGCGACCAGGGCTTCTGGTGGTGGCGCCCAACCCCTCCCCTGTCTTTACATAGGAGGTGAGGGCTGCAGAAACCTTGCCCCCCCTTGATACGTCTCCAACGTATCTATAATTATTGATTGTTCCATGCTATTATATATTCTGTTTTGAATGTTTAGTGGGATTATTTATACGCTTTTATATTATTTTTGGGACTAACCTATTAACCGGAGGCCCAGCCCAAATTGTTGTTTTTTGCATATTTTAGTGTTTCGCAGAAAAAGAATATCAAACGGAGTCCAAACAGAATGAAACCTTCGGAAGCGTGATTTTTGGAACAAACATGATCCATAGGACTTGGAGTGGACGTCAAGCAACCAACGAGGCAGCCACGAGGCAGGGGGCACGCCTACCCCCTGGGCACGCCCTCCACCCTCATGGGCCCCTCGTGGATCCACCGACCTACTTCTTCCTCCTATGTATACCTACATACCCTGAAAACATCAGAGGGCACCACGAAAACCTAATTCCACCACCGCAACCTTCTGTACCCAAGAGATCACATCTTGGGGCCTTTTCCGGAGCTCCGCTGGAGGGGGCATTGATCATGGCGGGCCTCTACATCAACTCCATGGCCCCTCCGATGATGTGTGAGTAGTTTACCTCAGACCTTCGGGTCCATAGTTATTAGCTAGATGGCTTCTTCTCTCTCTTTGGATCTCAATACAAAGTTCTCCTCGATTCTCTTGGAGATCTATTCGATGTAATCTTCTTTCGCGGTGTGTTTGTCGAGATCCGATGAATCGTGGGTTTATGATCAAGATTATCTATGAACTATATTTGAATCTTCTATGAATTCTTTTATGTATGATTGGTTATCTTTGCAAGTCTCTCCGAATTATCAGTTTGGTTTGGCCTAGTAGATTGATCTTTCTTGCAATGGGAGAAGTGGTTAGCTTTGGGTTCAATATTGCGGTGCTCGATCCCAGTGACAGTAGGGGAAACGACATGTATTGTATTATTGCCATCGAGGATAAAAAGATGGGGTTTATATCATATTGCATGAGTTTATCCCTCTACATCATGTCATCTTGCTTAAAGCATTACGCCATTCTTATGAACTCAATACTCTAGATGCATGCTGGATAGCGGTCGATGTGTGGAGTAATAGTAGTAGATGCAGGCAGGAGTCGGTCTACTTGTCACGGACGTGATGCCTATATACATGATCATGCCAAAATATTCTCATAATTATTCGCTTTTCTATCAATTGCTCGACAGTAATTCGTTCACCCACCGTAATACTTATGCTATCTTGAGAGAAGCCACTAGTGAAACCTATGGCCCCCGGGTCTATTCTCTATCATATAAGTTTCCATTATATTTTATTTTGCAATCTTTACTTTCAATCTATATCATAAAAATACCAAAAATATTTATCTTATTATTATTATTATCTCTATCAGATCTCACTCTTGCAAGTGGTCGTGAAGGGATTGACAACCCCTTTATCACGTTGGTTGCGAGGTTCTTATTTCTTTGTGTAGGTACGAGGTCACTCGCGTGTGGTCTCCTACTGGATTGATACCTTGGTTCTCAAAAAATGAGGGAAATACTTACGCTGCTTTGCTCCATCACCATTTCCTCTTCAAAGTAAAACCAACGCATGCTCAAGAGGTAGCACCCCTAAAAGTGCAACTATCCCTAGGTGGTTTTGGTAATTCATAACAACATATAGCTCATTGAGCTAATGCTATTCCAAGATGATTATTTCAGGAAAGCTCAATGATTGGCATGGCATGGATGTGAAAGTGGAACCCTCAAAATGCTAAGGTCAATGGATTGGCTCAAGCTCAAAAGCTCAAGACTCTTCATTTTATATTTTAGTGATCCAAGATCACATTGAGTCCATAGGAAAAGCCAATACTATTAAGGAGGGATGAGGTGTTGCCTAATGAGCCTCTTGCTTCATGTGCTTAGTGATATGCTCCAAAACCCTCAACTACTTTCCCATATCCACATATGACCTAAACTCTAAGCCAAACTCGGTCCTACCGATTCTTCCTATCCGGCGCCACCGAGTTTCACTTGTCATTAGCCACTGCCAAACCCTAGCAATTCGGTTCTACCGATAAGGATCTCGGTCCCACCGAGATGGGGTTGCAAACTCTCTGTTTCCCTTTCGTAACTTTTCGGTCTCATCGAAAGAGCAAATCGGTCCCACCGAGTTTGCCTGACCAACTCTTTGGTTAGCTAATTACCAAATTCGGTCTCACCGAGTTTGTGTAATCGGTCTCACCGAGATTACGTTATGCCCAAACCCTAACCGAATCGGTCCTACCGAGTTGCATGTCAGTCCCACCGAAATTCCTAATGGTCACTAGGTTTACTATTTCGGTCAGACCGAGTTTATTGATTCGGTCCCACCGAGATTGGAAAACTGTGTAACGGTTGGATTTTGTGTGGAGGCTATATATACCCCTCCACCTCTTTCTCATTCAGTGAGAGAGCCATCAGAACACACACATCATTCCAACTCATTTGTTCTGAGAGAGAACCACCTACTCATGTGTTGAGATCAAGACATTCCATTCCTACCATATGAATCTTGATCTCTAGCCTTCCCAAGTTGCTTTCCACTCAAATCTTCTTTCCACCAAATCCAAATCCTATGAGAGAGAGTTGAGTGTTGGGGAGACTATCATTTGAAGCACAAGAGCAAGGAGTTCATTACCTACACACCATTTGTTACTTCTTGGAGAGTGGTGTCTCCTAGATTGGATAGGTGTCACTTGGGAGCCTCCGACAAGATTGTGGAGTTGAACCAAGGAGTTTGTATGGGCAAGGAGATCGCCTACTTCGTGAAGATCTACCGCTAGTGAGGCAAGTCCTTCGTGGGCGATGGCCATGGTGGGATAGACAAGGTTGCTTCTTCGTGGACCCTTTGTGGGTGGTTGCTTCTTCGTGGACCCTTCGTGGGTGGAGCCCTTCGTGGACGCGCGCAACCGTTGCCCTTGGGTGGAGCCCTGTGTGGACTCGCGCAACCGTTACCCTTCGTGGGTTGAAGTCTCCATCAACGTGGATGTAGGATAGCACCACCTATCCGAACCACGGGAAAAACATCCGTGTCTCCAATAGCGTTTGATTTCTCCAAACCCTTCCCTTTATATTCTTGCAAGTTGCATGCTTTACTTTCCGCTGCCAATATACTCTTTGCATGCTTGCTTGAATTGTGTGATGATTGCTTGACTTGTCCTAAAATAGCTAAAATCTGCCAAGAACTAAAATTGGGAAAAGGTTAAGTTTTTATTTGGTCAAGTAGTCTAATCACCCCCCCTCTAGACATACTTTCGATCCTACAAGTGGTATAAGAGCTTTGGTCTCCATTTGCTTGATCTCCATAGCTTTTGGTGGTCATAGCCTTGGTTTCACAACCTAGGAGAGTATGGCGTCTAGCGAGGGAAATTATCACCGTAGAGGTCCTTACTTTGATGGTACTAATTTTGCTAGTTGGAAGCATAAAATGAAAATGCATATTCTTGGACATAACCCCTCTGTTTGGGCTATTGTGTGTGTTGGTTTGCAAGGTTACTTCTTTGATGGGAGAGAACCAAACCGTGAAGCTACCGCGGATGAGTTGAAGATGTTGCAATACAATGCTCAAGCTTGTGATATTCTCTTCAACGGATTGTGCCCCGAAGAATTCAACAAAATCAGCCGCCTTGAGAATGCAAAGGTAATTTGGGACACTTTGATTGATATGCACGAAGGTACCGAGTCCGTCAAGGAATCCAAGTTGGATGTGCTTCAAAGCCAACTTGACAAGTTCAAGATGAAGGATGGTGAAGGTGTCGCTGAAATGTACTCTAGGCTTGCTCTCATCACAAATGAGATTGCCGGCTTAGGAAGTGAAGGAGATGACCGATAAATTCATCATCAAGAAGATCCTAAGAGCCTTGGATGGAAAATATGATACCGTGTGCACATTGATCCAAATGATGCCCAATTACAAAGATCTCAAGCCAACGGAGGTGATTGGAAGAATTTTTGCTCATGAGATGTCACTTAAGGATAAAGAGGAACTTCACAACAAATCAAGTGGTGCCTATAAAGCCTCATGTGAAGCCCCTACATCATCAAGTGAGAAACAAGACTTCAATGAAGAATTGAGCTTAATGGTGAAGAACTTCAACAAGTTCTATAAGAGTAGAAGCAAAGATAGAAGCTCCAAGTCAAGGTCCTACAATGACAAAAGATCTTCTAGTCGAGAGCGAAACTGTTACAATTGTGGAAGACCCGGACACTATTCCAATGAGTGTACGGCTCCCTACAAGAGAAGAGAAGATTCTTCAAAAAGAAGAAGCAAAGGATCACCACCAAGAGAGAGAAGGAGTAGAGATGATCTTTATGAACGAAGATACTCACGGAGAAGCAAGGATTCAGAAAGGAAGGAAAAATCATCAAGGAGCTACACAAGACGAAGATATCAAGCTCATGTTGGTGAATGGGTATCCGGCTCCGACTCCGACAGCCACTCCGAGAGAAGTTATCACTCCGACTCCGAAGATACTCAAGATGAAGGTGTTGCCGGTCTAGCACTTGTGTCAACCAACTCCTACGACATATTTGACTCACCAAATGAAGGAATTGGAAGATGCTTCATGGCCAAAGGTCCTAAGGTAACACACCCCGAGTATGTTGATTTCAATAGTGATGAAGATGACTTGTTAGGTGATGATTTGCTTGGTGACAACTCTAGTGATGAATACTATGATGAAAGACCAATTAATCATGCTAATCAAGATAAAACGAATGACAATGATAAGGAGAAGATTGAGGCTCTAACTAAAGAACTAAAAACTCTTAAGTTAGCTCATGACACTATCTTCGAAGATCATCGAGAACTTTTAAGAGCTCATGAGAAACTACGCTTTGAAAAGCTCAATCTTGAGCAAGAGCATGAGTTCTTAAAGGCAATCAATGATGATCTCCGCAAGAAAAGTTCTTCTTACATTGCCAAGCGTTTACTCTTATCCACTTACATGCCTCAAGTCAAGTCTAACAAGAAAGATTCTTCCTCTAGCAGTAACAATGATCATGCTAAATCCAATATTGTTGCTTCTAGTAGTTCTCTTGATTCCACTAATGATTCTCTTAGCCAAGTTACACTTGAGCAAGAAAATAGCTTATTGAAGGGAATTATAGAGAAAGGAGTGTACAAAACCCTTGCCGGGAGTAAGAAATTCGAGGAAATTGTGCGCAAGCAAGGAATGCACCGGAAGAATCAAGGTGTTGGTTTTGAACGAAAGTTCAATGCCAATGGAGTTGAGTGGGAAGAAGATCAATACCCCAAGACAAAGTTTGTTCCTCAACAAGAGAAGTATGATACTTCTTTCAAGGGGACACAAGCTCAAGATGATCTTCCACCACAAGACTACAAGCAAAAAGGCAAGGACAAGCTTCAAGAGGAAAATGATGCATTTGAAGAAGCTCCTAAGACCTTAGTCAAGTGGATTCCCAAGACTACTTCAAGTTCCACTTCATCAAGTACGACTAAAACTCCAAGGATTCCCATCAAGATGATGTGGATCCAAAAGAAGAAGAACTAGAAAGTTCTTGAGGGTGACTCCGCCAACATACTTCACTCTTATCATTTTGGCAAGAACAAGTGCAATCAACTTCCACATCTTGCACTAGTTCAAGGAGTCACAAACCCTCTTGTTGGTAAGACAAGGGACAAGGTAACCTAAAGTTTTCATGGACATCATCTTGTGTGTGCATCACTCTATGTCTATGGATATCCTTGTTTGTTCCTTGTGGGACTAACCCATGTAGGTATTGAAAGTGCAATTCACTCAAATGGATAGCTCCAAGTGATCTACATCAACATTGAGCATCCACATCTTCAACATCTACATGAACTCATCATCGACAAAACCCAAGGTTAGTTCATCCCTCTTAGGGGGGATATCACATCTAGGGGGAGCTTTACTCTAAGACTTGAGCTAAAGCAACTCTAAAGATGTGAACAAAACAATGCTTTATGTAAAAGTGGTAACCCCACTTGAGCTTAAACGATGAGTATGACCTACGATCAAGTGTTCTCACTTGACTCCTAAGTCAATATACTCATATATAGATGACCTAGTCATCGCAAATTGCTTGATAGATGCTAGAATTGGTTGTGCATGCTTTGCCACATATTTCATTTGCCATCTTATTGTGTGAGCATGTTGATTGCATATTTTACTCATTCGAGGACATCCACTTGTTGTTTTGATTGTTTGGCTTTATCTTCTTTTGCCAAGTGGATGGACAAGAATGCCTAAGAACCTTCTCTAGCTATCTATGCTTTTCTCGTCTCAAACTCTATTCATGCTGCATCACAAAATTTGATCAAGTCAGATTCGAACCACTCTGTGTGAGGAGCGCTCGGAGTCCCCGATTCGTCATAGACTTAAACTTCCAAAACCTCTTTATGATTCTCGGTCTGACCGATACTCCACTTTCGGTCCTACCGAGATCATTTAGTTGATCTAGGTTTTCGATCTCGGTGCAACCGATTTGAACCTTTCGGTCTCACCGAGTTTCAGTAACTGCACGCAGTTATGAATCTCGGTGCCACCAAGTTGTTCCACTCGGTCACACCGACAGGGTCGGGCTATATATAGTCACGGCCAAAATTTGGAAATTTCTCCGAACCCCTTCGCCCGCGCGATAGCCTGCTCTGCCCCCGAGGTCTCCGGATCGTCTTCTCGCCGCCAGCAGCCTCCAGTCACTGGTCTCCGTCGCCGTCAACGGGATTTCTGCCCCGCCGTTGCCGCCGTAGCAAGTCCCCGCCGAACTAGGGTATGGACTTGATCTTTGTGCTATTCCTCAATCTGATTCCTAGCACATTGTGATCATATTGTTTCTGGCCACGTTTGATAAACTTCTATCCAGTCAAAACGCTCATACATTAGGTTTGATTCGAAAATTCTAGGTTTAGGTTTCCGCCGAAATCATCTCGGACCCACCGAGTTGAAAAACTCGGTCCCACCGATTTGGCTTATGCCATTGCACAAGTAAAACTCGGTCTGACCGAGAATTACTATCGGTGTGACCGATCTTTGAACTCAGTGAAACCCTAGCAGTCTCGGTGCCACCGAACTGTGACTCGGTCCTACCGAGTTCACTAGTTTAGGTTCCAAAACTGCTTCGGTATCACCGAGTTTGAAAATCGGTAGATCCGAGATGATCTCAGTGGGAAACTAAAACTAAGTTTTTGGATTATTGTTTTGCAAAAATCTCTGCTTTTTGTGATGCTCATCCACTCTATCTCATCCATAATCTATTCACAGGGTCAGCAGTCAGTTTGCAACATGTCTGATCAAAGTGACAGCCAGAACCTCTCAGAGCAGCAAGTGGTGATGAGTGAGGGCACTAGCCCCTCAAGTTCCTCAGATGACGGCAGCAGGAGCACACCCAGCAACCTGCCTAAAGATGCCACGAGACAAAGGAAGAAGAAAACCTCAGATTCTGAAGATGAGGACTATGTGGCAGAGGAAGAGGCCACTTCCAAGAGAGTTGAGCCAGCTCAAGGCTCAAAGCCAGGCCTGAAAATCAAAAGGCCAGCAGGCAGGCAGCCCATGTCAAAGGCTAGAGCCTCAACTGAGAAACTTGCTCCCATTGAGCCCATTGTTGCTGAGGGCAAAATGAGGAAAGAGAGGGTGACGAAGACTGTGGCTAGAGTCCTTGGCAAGGCCTCCATCAAGGTAGAAGAGGAGGAGGAAGAAGAGGTTGCTGCACCAGCACCCAAGGCAGCCAAAGTTATGGGAGATGCCATATGGTCAGGAACAGCTGCATCCAAGCCCAAGGAAGCACCTAAGGCTGCATCTAAGCCTAAGACAATACCAAAGAGAAACACAAGGAGTATACCTGCTGCAGAGAAGAACAAGGCCCCAGTGCCTGAGACTGTTGCTGAGGATGAGGAAGAGAGTGTCCTTCGAAAGCTCAAGCCCAAGATCCCAGACCACAACGATGCTCATCCTGTGGCTGAGGATATGAAGCTCAGGAGAGATTCAGGGCTGAGGAAGTGGAGAGAAGCAGATCCGTATGCTTCTAGGAGAAGGATTGCCGTGGACTATAGATTTCACACCAAGGAGCAGCAAGATTTCTACGAGACTGTTTTGCTTGACAAGAAGCCAATCGTTTGTGACATGAGATGGGTCGACTGGACCTACATGAAGGAACATGAAGAGTACTACCCCGGAGTGTATGACAGCTTTAGTGCGTGTGGAGTTGCAGACTTTGTTGGGCAGAAGCTCACAAAGTGGAATGAGGAGCTAATCATGCAATTCTACTCCACAACACACTTCTACCCGGATGGAAGGATCACATGGATGTCTGAGGGTACAAGGTACCAATCTACAGTGGCTGAGTGGGCACAGATCATTAATGCCCCAGAGGAGCAAGATGAGGACTTGGATATCTATGCCAAGAAGAAGATGGACCACAACTCCATGTCCAACATGTACAAGGAAATTCCTAATGAAGCTCTTGACACGTTCAAGTTTGGCTCAGTGCATTATCTACTCTCAGGATTGCCGATGATCAATTGGATACTAAGGCACACCCTTCTGCCCAAGTCTGGAGATCACAAGATGATCAGAGGTCACGCGATCAACTTGCTTCATGTCTTTGACGTGCCTCAGAAATTCAAGGTCATGAGCCTCATAGTGGAAACGATCAAAAGGACTGCGGCAGATCAGAAGAGGATCTGTGGATATGCCCCTCAGATTCAGGAGCTCATCAACTCCAAGATGGGCACGGGCGTATATTTGTTGGATAAGGAACACCTGCCCATCCGTCCAAATTTCGAGGACAATGAAGTTGTTATGACTGAGAACGAGCCATCATCTGCCCAAGCATTTGCAAAGAAGGAGAAGGCGAAGAAGGAGAAAGCTGCCAGGATGCCTACTCAAGCGGAGGCATCTGAGTACTTCTTGAAGACCAAACAAGAGCAGCTCGGTTACTTGATTGCATCGACGCTGAGAATTGAGCAAAGTCTGGCCAACCTCACTAAGAATCAGCAGAGCCTAGAGAGGATCATGGAACAGAAGTTCTATGACTTGGATGTCAAGGTAACAGAAGTTCAGTCTTCAGTGGAGCAGCTCCAGGAGGACATGAATGAGAGGAGAGGAAGGACTACCACTCATGCTTTTTCTAGAGTGCCACGAGGCCCGAGGTCGTCTGCCGTGCCAGTTGCTGACACCAGAGCCACCACCTCAGCACCAGCTACAGCCTTAGCTCCAGCATCTACTTCAGCTCCAACTCCAGCGACTACTTCAACATCTACAGAAGCCTTCGTCCTTGGAGTGATCCGGACTCCACCACCACCTGAAGATCAAGCCTGAGCGTCGATCTAGTGCTATGCATTTTCTAGGAACTTTTTGGTAACTTGTTGCCAAAGGGGGAGAAGATGTATAGATCATAGGCTTCGAGAGAGAGAGTGTTGCTTTTCTCTCTTGTTTTATTTGGTGGTTTCTTCGAACTTTGTTTGCTTGTGTGAGATACTACGTCTACGTCCTTATGCTTGTGAGACATCGATGATCATGTGTTTGATCATAGGCTACACTTAATGTTTGCTTAATGCTTGCTTAAATATTATCATTCTATCTATTGTGATCATTCACTATTCTTGGTGATGAGTGCATGTATTTCAATCTTATCATTTTGAGCGCTCCACCAAGATGTATGTGACATGGAATAGTAACCCATGACTCTAACTCTTTGTGCATTTGCAGTCCAAAGCAAATTTTAAATATGCACAAATCTAGGGGGAGCTCTTACTTATCACATACTTCTCAAAGTGACGATATATTTCATGCTTATTATCATTTGTCGAAGCTTTGATCTATATGTTGTCATCAATTACCAAAAAGGGGGAGATTGAAAGTGCAACTATCCCTAGGTGGTTTTGGTAATTCATAACAACATACAGCTCATTGAGCTAATGCTATTCCAAGATGATTATTTCAGGAAAGCTCAATGATTGGCATGGCATGGATGTGAAAGTGGAACCCTCAAAATGCCAAGGAAAATGGATTGGCTCAAGCTCAAAAGCTCAAGACTCTTCATTTTATATTTTAGTGATCCAAGATCACATTGAGTCCATAGGAAAAGCCAATACTATTAAGGAGGGATGAGGTGTTGCCTAATGAGCCTCTTGCTTCATGTGCTTAGTGATATGCTCCAAAACCCTCAACTACTTTCCCATATCCACATATGACCTAAACTCTAAGCCAAACTCGGTCCTACCGATTCTTCCTATCCGGCGCCACCGAGTTTCACTTGTCATTAGCCACTGCCAAACCCTAGCAATTCGGTTCTACCGATAAGGATCTCGGTCCCACCGAGATGGGGTTGCAAACTCTCTGTTTCCCTTTCGTAACTTTTCGGTCTCACCGAAAGAGCAAATCGGTCCCACCGAGTTTGCCTGACCAACTCTCTGGTTAGCTAATTACCAAATTCAGTCTCACCGAGTTTGTGTAATCGGTCTCACCGAGATTACGTTATGCCCAAACCCTAACCGAATCGGTCCTACCGAGTTGCATCTCAGTCCCACCGAAATTTCTAACGGTCACTAGGTTTACTATTTCGGTCAGACCGAGTTTATTGATTCGGTCCCACCGAGATTGGAAAACTGTGTAACGGTTGGATTTTGTGTGGAGGCTATATATACCCCCCCACCTCTTTCTCATTCAGTGAGAGAGCCATCAGAACACACACATCATTCCAACTCATTTGTTCTGAGAGAGAACCACCTACTCATGTGTTGAGATCAAGACATTCCATTCCTACCATATGAATCTTGATCTCTAGCCTTCCCAAGTTGCTTTCCACTCAAATCTTCTTTCCACCAAATCCAAATCCTATGAGAGAGAGTTAAGTGTTGGGGAGACTATCATTTGAAGCACAAGAGCAAGGAGTTCATTACCTACACACCATTTGTTACTTCTTGGAGAGTGGTGTCTCCTAGATTGGCTAGGTGTCACTTGGGAGCCTCCGACAAGATTGTGGATTTGAACCAAGGAGTTTGTAAGGGCAAGGAGATCACCTACTTCGTGAAGATCTACCGCTAGTGAGGCAAGTCCTTCGTGGGCGATGGCCATGGTGGGATAGACAAGGTTGCTTCTTCGTGGACCCTTTGTGGGTGGTTGCTTCTTCATGGACCCTTCGTGGGTGGAGCCCTTCGTGGACGCGCGCAACCGTTGCCCTTGGGTGGAGCCCTGTGTGGGCTCGCGCAACCGTTACCCTTCGTGGGTTGAAGTCTCCATCAACGTGGATGTAGGATAGCACCACCTATCCGAACCACGGGAAAAACATCCGTGTCTCCAATAGCGTTTGATTTCTCCAAACCCTTCCCTTTATATTCTTGCAAGTTGCATGCTTTACTTTCCGCTGCCAATATACTCTTTGCATGCTTGCTTGAATTGTGTGATGATTGCTTGACTTGTCCTAAAATAGCTAAAATCTGCCAAGAACTAAAATTGGGAAAAGGTTAAGTTTTTATTTGGTCAAGTAGTCTAATCACCCCCCCTCTAGACATACTTTCAATCCTACAACCCCTCCATGCCAAGCCCCCTCCCCCCCCCCACGCGCTCCAAGCCAAGGGGGCAGCGGCCCCTCCATTTTAGGGTTTGCCCCCCTAGACGTATGGGCCCTTGGGGGCTGGTGCGCCTCGCCCATGTAGGCTAGGGCATCATCTCTCAGACCATGTAGGCCTCCAGGACAGGTGGGACCCACTAGTGGACCCCTGGAACCTTCTAGAACTCCTTGGTACAATGCTGGTAAATTCCCAAACTTTTCTGGAACCCTTAAAAACACTTCCCATATATGAAACTTTACCTCCAGACAATTTCGAAGCTCCTCACGATGTCCCGAATCCCATCTGAGACTCTGAACTACCTTCGGACTCACCATTATGAATATCCCAATACTACCCTAGTGTTACGAATGTTAAGTGTGTGACCCTATGGCTTCGAGAACATGCAGACATGATCGAGACACCTCTCCGGTCAATAAACATTAGTGGGACCTGGATGCCCATAACGAATCACACCTTTTCAACGAAGATGTTTATCGGTTTGAACTATGTTGTCAAGGATCCAGATAATCCCATATACAGTTTCCTTTGTCTCGCGATATTTTACTTGCCCGAGATTTGATTGTTGGTATTGCCATACCTAGTTCAATCTCATTACCGGAAGTTCTCTTTAATCGTTCTGTAATACAATATCCCCGTAAATAAACACATCAGTCACCTGATTGTGAGATACTTTGGATGTCCTATTACCAAGAGGGCCCAGAGATCTCTCTGCGTCACAAATCCCAATCTCGACCCATGCAACCCAATAAATACCTACTGAGATACCTGAAGAGCACCTTTATGATCACCCAGTTACGAAGTGACGTTTGATACCCACAAACCATTCTTCCGGTATTAGGGAGTGGCACGATCTCATTGTCCAAGGAAGAAATACTTGACATTACGAAACTTGTAGCAATTAAACTAAGTGACATGATCAGATGGGTCTGCCATCACATCATTCTCCTAATGATGCGGCCCCGTTATTAAATGACAACTCATGTCTATGGTTAGGAGAATGATAGACATGGTGTTTGTTTATGTATCCACACATGTATTTGAGTTTTCGGTTAATATAGTTATGTGCGGATACATAAACGAACACCATTATCATCATCATCATCATTATCTAGTAGAGGCTCACTAGGGACATGGTGTTTGTTTATGTATCCGCACATGTATTTGAGTTTTTGGTTAATATTGTTATAGCATGGATAAAAAATTATCACGAAGAAGGAAATATGGTAATTTTAACTTTATTACTTCCTTTAGGGCATGGTTCCAACAGACACTTGCACTAGATTCAATAATCTAGTTTACATCATAATGAATCTAACACCCACCCATAGAGCTCTGGTGCTGATCATGTTTTGCTCGTGGAAGAGGTTTAGTCAACGGGTCTACAACATTCAAATCCGTATGAACTTTGCTAATCTCCATGTCTCATTCCTTGATGTAATCACAGATGGAGTTGAATGGCGTTTTATATGCTTAGTTTTCTTGTGAGACCATGGCTCCTTCGAAATGGCAATGGCACCAGTGTTGTCACAATAGATAGTCCTGGGATCCGATGCACTAGGAACCACACCTAGATCGGACATGAACTCCTTCATCCAGATTCCTTCCCACGCCGCTTCCGAAGCAGCTATATATTCCGCTCCACATGTTGATGCTGCTACAACGCTCTAGTTGACTGCTCCACCATAAATATGTATCCAAATTGAAACTTTGAGTCATCCGGATCAGTGTCAAAGCTAGCATCGACATAACCCTTTACGACGAGCTCTTCATCACGTCCATAAATGAGAAACATTTCCTTAGTCCTCTTTAGGTACTTAAGGATATTTTTTATAGATGTCCAGTGTTCCACTCTTGGATGACTCTAGTACCTACCAGCCATACTCATGGAAAGCCACACATCAGGTCTAGTGCAGAACATGGCATACATGATGGAGCCTATGGCTGAAGCATAGGGTATGACTTTCATCTTTTCTCTTTCTTCTATCATAGCTGGTCATTGAATCTTACTGAACTTCATTCCTTCAAACATGGGCAAGAACCCCTTCTTTGACCGGTCCATTCTGAACTTCTTCAAAACTTTTTGAAAGCATGTACTTTGTGAAAATCCTATCAAGCGTCTTGATCTATCTCTATAGATCTAGATGCCCTATATGTAAGCTGCTTCACCATGGTCTTTCATTCAAAAACTCTTGTTCAAATAACCCTTTATGCTTTCCAGAAGTTCTATATCATTTCCAATCAATAATATGTCACCTAAATACAGTATTAGAAATGCTACAGAGCTCCCACTCACTTTCTTGTAAATACAAGCTTCTCCATAAGCTTGGATAAATCCAAAAGCTTTGATCACCTCATCAAAGCAAATATTCCAACTCCGAGATGCTTGCACGAGTCCATAAATGGATCTCTAGAGCTTGCATACCTTATTAGGATCCTTTGGATCGACAAAACCTTTGGGTTGCATCATATAAAATCGTCCGTAAGGAAGCCATTGAGGAACACAATTTTGGCGTCTGTCTACCAGATTCGATAATTGAAAAATGCAGCAATTGCTAACATAATCCTAACAGACTTTAGCATCACTACGGGTGAGAAAGTCTCATCGTAGTCAACCCCTTGAACTTGTCGAAAACCTTTTGCGACAAGTTGAGCTTTATAGACGGTGACCGTCGGTGTCAAAACCGGCGGATCTCGGGTAGGGGGTCCCGAACTGTGCGTCTAGGCCGGATGGTAATAGGAGGCAGGGGACACAATGTTTTACCCAGGTTCGGGCCCTCTTGATGGAGGTAAAACCCTATGTCCTGCTTGATTAATATTGATGATATGGGTAGTACAAGAATAGATCTACCACGAGATCGGAGGGGCTAAACCCTAGAAGCTAGCCTATGGTATGATTGTATGTTCGTCCTATGGACTAAAACCCTCCGGTTTATATAGACACCGGAGAGGGCTAGGGTTACACAGAGTCGGTTAAAATGGGAGGAGATCTAATATCCATATTGCCAAGCTTGCCTTCCAAGCCAAGAAAAGTCCCATCCGGACACGGGACGAAGTCTTCAATCTTGTATCTTCATAGTCCAAGAGTCCGGCCAAAGGTTATAGTCCGGCTATCCGGACACCCCCTAATCTAGGACTCCCTCAGTAGCCCCCGAACCAGGCTTCAATGATGATGAGTCCGGCGCGCAGATTGTCTTCGGCATTGCAAGGCGGGTTCCTCTCCAAATTCCGTGTACCTATTGAAATAGTGTCCGGCCTCTTGTGAATGTTGCGCTCCTTGGCTTCCACGCCCGATAATGGCCACTTTCCACACGTCGAGCAAATGTGAAGAGGCAGGGTGTTTTTACATTTACCCCCCTAGTTGTGTGAATGAGCTGCCTATTAAAAAGACGAGGATTAGGTCCAAATCACACCATCCTCCCTTGGCGAGCCTTCATCGGAGCGCATCCGACAGAGATCCATTCCATCATGGCCGGTTGACGCAGCTCCTCCTCTCGCTCCCCTAGCCCCAAGCCTGGATTTTGGAAGAGTTGTTCTGTCCCGCACAGCAAATTAGTGATGCTTCAGACCAAGGGATTTCTTCCCCTAGCATACATGGTCCCGGTTCGAGCCGGGCTCGCCACCTATAATGGCGGAGAGCAAGCGGAGAGCCTTCCCAATCCCTCCAAGGGAGAGCGGGTATGCCTTGTCTCTCATTTGGTAAGAGGGCTCGGATTTCCAATTCATCCGTTTCTCCGGGGGCTCCTGGAGTTCTACGGCCTCCAGTTGCACAACCTTACGCCTGCCTCCATATTGCATATCGCGGGCTTCGTAGCCCTTTGCGAGCTGTTTTTGGGCTGTGAGGCTCATTTCGCGCAGTGGAAGAAGCTGTTCTGCCTTGTGCCCCATTCTCAGAAGGGGTCAATATATCAAGTGGGCGGAGCCGAAGTGTGGCGTATTGCCGGGACCGGATATCTATCTGGAACCCCAAAGAAGACATCCGAAGACTGGCCTTCAGAATAGTTTTATATAGAAGACGTCCCCCTCCTGGACCCTATTCGAATCGACCTCCCTGAGTTCGACAACACTCCTTTGAAGAAGCGCCGGAGCTGGCGTCCATGGAGCCCCCTGGAGGAAGATGACAGGGACGTTCTTTACCTGATGAGCCGGATAAGTTTGTTAGCTCGATCCAGATTGACCATGATCGAGGTCATGGCCACATGTATTATGCGGGGGGTGCAGCCGATTCAGTATAGAGGCCACCCCATGTGGTATTTCAACGGGGAGGATGACGCCACCCGCTATGGCCGTAAAGGGCCGGAATCGGTTGCTGCTCTAATAAAGTTCTTATCCACTTTGTACAAGGGAGAAGAGGAGGAATTCCTCCGCGTCAACCTGTAGGGCGGATTTTCTATGTACAATCCTCCGAGCTGGGTAAGCGGACACTTTTTCTCGCCCATCCGTTTCATATTCCCATAGTTAAGTATTCAGCCTAGCGATTTCAACGCAGGAGCTGCGCCAGGCTGTAAGGGAGATAAACAACACCCACCACAACCCGAGGACCCGGAACGGTCCCTTGACCCGGCCTCCCAAGAGGATCCGGACATATCTGTGGAGCTGATCGATGGGGTATTTTATCAATTGAGCAATGACAACGCCTTGGTGGCCATTACGGCCGATTACCCTGGGCTACTTCCAGCCTCACAGGTAACTGAGACCGAAGTCCCAGTACTTTGAAAAGGGATCCGTCCTTACGTGTTTTTGATTACCGTATAACAACCATGTTCTGCAGGGGAGGTCCTCGAGGCGGAAGGCCGAGCAGGCTGAAAAGACACGCAGTCCGGATTGAGACACCGGCACAGCGGTATGGCGCACCGTCTTTATTCCAAGACATTATTCTCAGAGGCATATTAATGCCCATGCCTTCTTTTTAGGAAAAAGAGCGCTCGCCGGACTATATCCAGAGAGGCTACTAATCGCGCCTCCACCAGCCAAGCTCCAAGGCTGGATTCAGAGGCGGGAACGAATACGAGGCGTGCGCCGGGCGCTCCTCCGACAGAGGATGCGGATAGACTTTCCGCCACCAATTCCGAGGTGGAAAGTGCCATGAACCACAGGCGTCGCTGGACTGTTCTTCATGACGCTTGTTTCTCCCAAGAGGCATTGGATGCCTTCAACTCGGGAGATGCGTACCTCCGTGCCGCTCAAAATGGTCTAGCCAGAGCCACGGAGCGGTATGTAAAAGATATACGGGTGAGAAAATTTGGTGATTATATATATCAGTAGCCCCTGAGACTTGAAATAGTTAGAATAACTGATTTAAGGATCATTTGTTATGCAGGTTCTTACAGAAAAGAATACCCAACTGTCCCAGGAGCTGGAAGAGTGCAAAGCCCAACTTCAGGCCGCACTGGCCGCGGCAGGGGAGCCCAAAGAGACCCCCACTGGTAATATATCCTTCGAATGATAAGTATCATATAAAGTGCGGCATATATGCAGATCTGACGATTAAATTGCAGATGACGCTGGAGTAAATCCGGATAAGCAACAGCTCCTACGCCAGCTGAAGGCTGGTGAGAGCGTGCTTACGAGGGTGAGGCAGGAGAAGAATGATCTCCTAGATGCCAACAGCAAGCTGGGCATGGAACTAAAGGATGTTCGTGCCTAACTGTCGGACTCCGTTAAGGAGAATCGGTGGCTTCGACACGGCATATTTAGTAAGTGCTCGAACGAACTTTGAAAAAGAGTTCAGCGAGGAAGTTGGCTGACAGAGTTATGTCTACAGGTATGCTAACAGGTCATCCTACAGAGGAAATGCCCGGTTCTACGGGTGACCTTCTTCCCGAGCTCTCGCAACTGCACGAACGAGTTCAGCAGGTGATGCAAGGCGTCACCTAGGCCTTGTGGCCATCCATCTCCATGCCCGAAGGCCTTGGAGAGCTTGCAGAGAAGCTGAAGGGAGCGCGTCGGAGCTTCCGATTATGGAAGATATCTGCCTGCTGTCAGGGCGCCAGGGAAGCCTGGGCCATGGTGAAGACGCGGTACACGAAGGGTGACCCAAACCACATGGCCGAGGTCGGACCTGTGGGGCCCGATGGGAAGGAGATCCCTGTGAGCTTAGTGTACGGCCAAGTAGAATTGGCCGCAAAGTATTCCCAACAGGACTATAGACTAGACAGCCTATTGGATGGTATTGAAGAGGAATTCAACCAGTCAAATTGACTATGTAATTTAAAGTGACATGTATAATGCCTTCTAGCCGGATTGTAGATCGTTTGTCGTGGCGGACCTTTTCGCTTCAACCTCGGGACCCGACGGTCTGGAGTGTATCCAAATACCCTCTCGGTTATGTAAGAACTGGGGCATGCGTGGAGACCAGGCGTAGGGGTCATTAGTGCTTGAACAGACAAGTGCCCAACTAGTTATGTTATATTACATGGTTAGTAAGAAACATCTTCCAGGGAGAATAGTTCCGTTAGGGGTTTCGTGCATGTCCGTACTGCGAGAAGAGACGCAGAAAAAACATCTAGGGGCGCATAAGTAAATAAGTGAAAAATCATATTTAGTTCACCGACCGAATATTCCCTTAAGAATGCTAGCTTTCGGCTTCACCCAGTCTGAGGTACAAATCCGGCAGAACCGGCAGTAACATCACAGAGGTGCTCCCCTTATGCCCTAGCCGAATTAACGAGAACGTAGGGCATAAATACAAGAGCCAGGCAACCCAGCTTGGCCAAAACTTAAGTCATATCGATGCATATAATGGTGAATAAAAGGTACATGCGGAAGGATAACACATGTGTTGGGCATAAAGCCCATATGAATAAGCTTCTGTTAAAGAAGCCCCCAAGCATAATGAGCGCGGATAGCGCGTCAGTTGCGTGCAAACAAGGCACGAATGGGCCCCTAAAGGCTGTGAGAGAAAAGAAAAGGAGAAGGAGAAAAATATAAGACAGATAGTGTATAAAAAATGGACAGAGGAAGGAGACGAACACAGAGTCCGGCGTTAGGCGTAGAATCTTCGGAGTCGGGTTGCGTTCCATGGGTTCAGCTCGGGTCGATTATCCGATGCATCCCGCAGACGGTATGCTCCACCAGTCAGGACTTGGTCAATGATGAAGGGACCTTCCCATTTGGGCTTGAGTTTGTCCTTTTTCTTATCCGGCAGGCGTAGAGCTAACTCGCCAACATTGTAAGTTTTGGCCTGTACTTCTCTGCTTTGGTATCTTCGAGCCTGCTGTTGATAGAATGCGGAATGGGCTTTTGCCACATCACGCTCCTCCTCCAAGGCGTCCAAACTGTCCTGCCGATCGAGCTCGGCTTCTCTTTCTTCGTACATGCGCACTCGAGATGAGTCAAGAATGATGTCGCAGTGCAAAACCGCCTCTGCACCGTATACCATAAAGAATGGTGTGTATCTGGTAGTGCAATTTGGCATGGTCCGCAGCCCCCAGAGTACGGAGTCGAGCTCCTCTACCCAATGCGTGTTAGATTCCTTGAGGGACCGCACTAATCTAGGTTTGATGCCGCTCATGATAAGACCATTTGCTCGCTCGACCTGACTGTTAGTTTGTGGGTGATAGACTGAAGCATAATCGAGCTTGATGCCCATGTCTTTGCACCAGAGTTTTACCTCGTCGGCCGTAAAGTTCGTGCCGTTATCAGTGATGATGCTGTGGGGGACGCCGTAACGGTGTACAACCCCGGATATGAAGTCTATCACCGGTCCGGATTCGGCCGTCTTAATAGGCTTGGCTTCTATCCATTTGGTGAACTTATCCACCATGACCAGTAAGTATTTTTGCTTGTGGGTTCCTCCTTTAAGGGGTCCAACCATGTCAAGCCCCCAGACTGCAAAGGGCCAGGTGATGGGGATAGTTTGGAGGGCGGTGGGTGGCATATGGCTTTGGTTACCAAAAAGCTGGCAACCAACGCATCTTTGGACTAAGTCCTGAGTGTCTGCCCGGGCCGTCGGCCAATAGAAGCCTGTACGGAAGGCCTTGCTTACAAGGGCCCGGGCTGCCGCATGGTGACCGCTGAGTTCGGCATGAATTTCAGCCAGAAGGTTCCGCCCTTCCTCTTCGGAGATGCACCTTTGAAGGACTCCGGTGGTGCTTTTCTTATAAAGCTCTCCTTCATGGAATTTATAGGCTTTAGATCGCCGCACTATGCAGCGTGCCTCGTTTTGGTTCATGAGAAGTTCCTGCTTAGTTAGGTAGGCTAGGAATGGTTCTGTCCACGGGGCAATGACTGCCATTATTACGTGGGCTGAAGATGTTATTTCGTTGGCAGAGCCTCCAATTATGTCAGAATGTTCGGTGTCGGTCAGTGCGGTTGGGTCCGGGCTGTTATTTCCGGGTTCCCCTTCCCATACTACGGATGTCTTGAACAGCCTCTCCAAGAAGATGTTGGGAGGGACGGCATCGCGTTTTGCACCGATGCGTGCCAGGACGTCTGCTGCCTGATTGTTTTCCCGGGCTATATGGTGAAATTCGAGCCCCTCGAACCGAGCTAACATTTTTAGGATGGTGTTGTGATAAGCTGCCATTTTCGGATCCTTGGCATCAAAGTCTCCATTTATTTGGGATATCGCGAGGTTTGAATCCCCGCGCACCTCTAGGCGTTGAATGCCCATGGATACTGCCATCCGGAGACCATGTAGAAGGGCCTCATATTCGGCTGCGTTGTTGGAGTACGTATACATTATCTGGAGTACGTATTGAACTGTATCTCCTGTTGGGGACGTCAAAACGACGCCAGCCCCCAGACCAGCCAACATTTTGGAGCCGTCGAAGTGCATGATCCAGTTGGAATATGTGCCGTACTCTTTAGGGAGTTCGGCTTCCGTCCATTCGGCGACGAAGTCGGCCAAAACTTGCGACTTAATAGCTTGCCGTGGCTTGTAAGTTATGTCAAACAGGAGGAGCTCAATGGCCCATTTGGCAATCCGGCCCGTCGCGTCGCGGTTGTTTATAATATCGTTAAGTGGTACTTCCAAGGCTACCGTTATTGAACACTCTTGAAAGTAGTGTCGCAGCTTCCGGGATGCCATAAATACCGCGTATGCTATCTTTTGATAATGTGGGTACCATGACTTGCATGGAGTAAGGACAGTGGACACATAGTAAACCGGCTTTTGAAGGGGGAATTTGTGTCCGTCCGTTTCTCGTTCGATGACGAGCACTGCTCTTACAACTTGATGAGTCCCCGCAATGTATAATAGCATTGGTTCGCCAATGTTTGGCGCAGCCAGGACTGGGTTTGTTGCCAATATGGCTTTTATTTCGTCGAGTCCGGCCGTGGCGGCATCCGTCCACTCGAAGTGTTCGGTGCACCGGAGGAGGCGATAAAGGGGTAATGCCTTTTCTCCCAAGCGGGAGATAAAGCGGCTTAGAGCCGCCACGCATCCGGTCAATTTTTGTATTTGTTTGAGGTCCTTTGGGATGTCCAATTGTGACAGAGCTCGGATCTTGGCTGGATTTGCTTCAATTCCTCTACCGGATACAATGAAGCCCAAGAGCTTTCCGGCTAGTACGCCGAAAACGCATTTTTCCGGGTTGAGCTTGATGTCGTATGTTTAGAGGTTATCGAATGTGAGCCTCAAGTCGTCTACTAGAGATTCGACATGCTTGGTTTTGACAACCACGTCATCTACGTATGCCTCCACTGTTTTGCCGATCTGGTTTGCCAGACATGTCTGAATCATGCGCTGATATGTTGCGCCGGCGTTTTTGAGCCCGAAGGGCATTGTGTTGAAGCAGAATGGGCCGTACAGTGTGATGAATGCCGTTGCGGCTTGGTCTAGCTCTGCCATCTTAATTTGATGGTAGCCGGAGTATGGGTCGAGGAAACACAATGAATCGTGTCCTGCGGTAGCGTCGATGATTTGATCGATGCGGGGGAGGGGGAAGGGATCCTTTGGGAAGGCCTTGTCGAGGTCCTTAAAATCGACGCACAAGCGCCAGGATTTGTCCTTCTTTGGTACCATCACCAGGTTTGCTAGCCAGTCCGGATGTTTTATGTCTCTGATAAATCCGGCCTCCAATAGCTTGGCTAGTTCCTCTCCCATGGCTTGTCTCTTAGGTTTGGAGAAACGCCGAAGAGCCTGCTTGACTGGCTTGAATCCTTTTAGGATATTTAGGCTGTGATCGGCCAGCCTGCGTGGGATTCCTGGCATTTCTGAAGGGTGCCAGGCAAAAATGTCCCAGTTCTCGCGTAGGAACTCTCGTAGTGTGGTGTCGACATCAAGGTTTAATTGTGCCCCGATGGAAGCTGTTTTTGTAGGGTCCGTTGGATGGACTTGGAATTTGACTATTTCGTCCGCCGGTTTAAAGGAGGTGTACTTGGATCTTTTATCGAGTATCACGTCGTCCCTGTTCACCGTGGAGAGCAGCGCAGTCAGTTCCTCAGCCGCTAGGGCTTCGGATAGTGCCTCGAGGGCCAGTGCGGCTGTCTTATTTTCGGCGCGGTGTGCTATGTCCGGATCACTAGCAAGAGTGATGATTCCGTTGGGCCCGGGCATTTTGAGCTTCATGTACCTGTAATGGGGTATGGCTTGGAAGATTGTAAAAGCCTCCCGCCCTAATAGAGCGTGGTATCCACTACTGAACGGGGCCACGTGGAACGTGACCTCTTCGGACCTGTAATTATCTGGCGTGCCGAACACCACATCTAGTGTGATTTTTCTTGTACATCGCGCTTCCCGACTGGGGATTATTCCTCTAAAGGTTGTGCTGCTTCGCTCAATGCGGTTCCAGTCTATTTCCATTTTTCGAAGGGTTTCCTCATAAATGAGGTTCAATCCGCTGCCACCGTCCATGAGTACCTTGGTGAGTCGAAAGCCGTCCACTATTGGACTGAGGACCAATGCGGCTGGTGCTCGGGCTGTTCGGAATTTAGGTTCGTCACTGGCATTAAAAGTAATAGCCGTGTCACTCCATGGGTTTATTGTTAACATGTGGTAGAGTTCGGCAAGGCTGCGGAGTGTTCTTTTTCGCATATTATTTGATGCGAAAGTCTCGAAGACTGTTAATACCGTACTGGTATCCCTGGGCTGGTGCTCTATGGCTTCTGGGGTTAGAAGATCTTCGCCACTTTTGGCCACCTGCCGGAGTATCCAATATGCTCTAAGGCTGTGAGTTCGTGTGGCGCCCTCTGCACTGTGAATTTTACAGGGTCCATTGAGCCATCCCTCCAGTACGGTTCCATGCCCTGTAGAGGGTTTTTGCTTTTTGGTGTTTAACCCGGGTGTTTGGCGATAATGCACCCTTTTATTTCGGACTAGGTGTGTATTCAGGGTCGGAATATCCCAAAATTTTATTTTGGTTTTCCAGGCGCTTTCCATCGCACAGTACTTTCGTACTATGGATGCCAAGTCGGCAAAGCGTGTAATTTCACGGCGACTTATGGCATTGAGGATACCCTTGTCCATGCAATTATTGCAGAAGAATGAAATTGCGTCTTCCTCGCGGCAGTCCTTTATCCTGTTCATGACCAGGAAGAATCTGGCCTAGTAATGGTGTACTGTTTCTTCGGGTTCTTGCCTAATTTGGGATAGATCGCTTATGTTTGGGTGGGTGGGTGGAATTGAATCCGAAACCTCACCCAATATGAGACTCAGGGGCCAAGGAGTTTCCGAACTCGGAAGTTTGGATTCTTGGATGTTTTCCAATGAATCTAGCCCGCTGCCTGACTCTAGGTTCAGGTCTTGGGTGACGTCCTCCCCTCCGCGGGTATCCGGCTTGGAGGGATCGGGAATCCAGACATAGCTAGTCCTTAAGATAGATGAAGGGTCGCCGCATTGTTCCTCCACCACTGCAACGTGATGGGTGACCTGGGGAGGGTTGAACTCTCTCAGATCGGGTTTAGGCCCAATCTGATCGTAGACTGTAGCGACTCCAAGGGCGGCGATGTGATCCAAGAGCTCGTTTAGGGAAGAGAGCTCCATTGGATCTAACTACTCGGCGAGTTCCGAGTTGATGTGAAGATTGCTTTCGATGACCCGAGAAGTCATCGTCGGTGCAGCGGCCGAACAGGCAGTCATAAGAAAACCACCTAGCTGGAGAGTTTGGCCGACAGCCAAAGCTCCCTTAGCAACAGTGCCGTCTTTAAAGACGGTATGAGGCATCCTTCCTGATGGCGACGGCACAGCGGAACTCTCAATGAAAGCACCAATGTTGGTGTCAAAACCGGCGGATCTCGGGTAGGGGGTCCCGAACTGTGCGTCTAGGCCGGATGGTAATAGGAGGCAGGGGACACAATGTTTTACCCAGGTTCGGTCCCTCTTGATGGAGGTAAAACCCTACGTCTTGCTTGATTAATATTGATGATATGGGTAGTACAAGAATAGATCTACCACGAGATCGGAGGGGCTAAACCCTAGAAGCTAGCCTATGGTATGATTGTATGTTCGTCCTATGTACTAAAACCCTCCAGTTTATATAGACACCGGAGAGGGCTAGGGTTACACAGAGTCGGTTACAATGGGAGGAGATCTAATATCCGTATTGCCAAGCTTGCCTTCCACGCCAAGGAAAGTCCCATCCGGACACGGGACGAAGTCTTCAATCTTGTATCTTCATAGTCCAAGAGTCCGGCCAAAGGTTACAGTCCGGCTATCCAGACACCCCCTAATCCAGGACACCCTCAGTGACTTTACTAGCAGCGTATGTCTTCTTCTTGAAGACCCATCTATTCTGAATAGCCTTTCGGTCATCGGGTAAGTCCACCAAAGTTCATATACTTGGTTTTTGTACATGGATCTTATCTCGGATTTCATGTCCTCTATCCATTTGTCGCAATCTGGGCTCATCATCTCTTCCTCTCATAGTATAGGTTCATTGTTATCCAACAACATGACATCCAAGATAGGATAACTGTACCATTTGGGGCAGTACGTGTCATGGTCGACCTACAAAGTTCAGTAGTGGCCTGGTTTGAAGCTTCATTATCATCATCATTATCTTCCTCTCTAGCCGGTGTAGGCATCACAAGAACTTCTTTCTGCGCTACACTACTCTCTAATTTGAGAGAAGGTTCGATAACCTCGTCAATCTCTGCCTTCCTCCCCCTCACTTCTTTCGAGAGAAACTCCTTCTCTAAAAAGGATCCAAATTCACTAACCCAAGTCTGATGATCACGTGAGATGGAGTAGTTTCAATGGTGAACATCTAGATGTTGATCATATCATCCATACGACTCATGTTTAACCTTTCGGTTCGCTGTGTTCCGAGGCCATGTATGTACATGCTAGGCTTATCAAGTTAACCAAAGTATTTCTGCATCTGTAAAACTAGCATGCACCCAATGTATATGAATGTAGAATTGATCACACCCGATCATCATGAGGTCCTCCAAAACAATGAACTTTCACAAAGGTTCATACTAAGGGAGACCATTTTTATCTTGATATTAAGTGTGAGGGATCGTCTTATAATTCTACCATTGCGATCTAAGCTAAATAAGATGTATAAAAAGACAAACATCACATGCAAGTTATATGTGACATAGTATGGACTTTGTCTTCTTGTGCTTTTGATCTCCATCTTCAAAGCACTGAAATGATATCCATCATTGTTGACATAGCATCTAGGTCCTCAGTGCCATCATATGGTTGTCTCTGCCAACTATTGCTAACTCAAAGCGATAAATTAAAACAATCACATGGCATTTAATGATTGACACATTGTTCAGACAACAATATTAAGACAACCCTATGGCTCTTGCCGGTTGCCATATTCATCGACATGCAAGTCGTGAAGTATTACAAAACAAGATCATGTCATACATCACATCTATTATATCACATCTTGGCCATACCACATCATAGCATGCCCTACAAAAATAAGTTAGACGTCATCTACTTTGTTATTGCAAATTTTACGTGGATTCTAAGGGAAACATATAATAACCGCTCTTACCTACGCAAAGCCACAATGATGATATACAATTTACATTTTAATCCTTTTAAGGACCGCCATTGTCAAATCAAATTCAACAAAAGTGGGAGAGACAAACACCCGCTAGCCGCTTTATGCAATACTAGTTGCATGTCAGCCGCGTCACTGGCCTCTTATGCGAGGACAAGTAAAGTTGGTCTGGGTTGCTTCATCCCACAATACCGCCTAATCCAGAATAACAAAGGAGGGTAGCAATCTAAACATCAATGCCCACAATAAAATTGTGTTCTACTCATGCATAAGATCTATGCATAGACCTAGCTTGTGATGCCATAGTTGGGAACCATTGCATGGAAAACAAAAACAAATCCTATGGATTCACCCAAGATCTAATCTAGGAGATGCTAGCAATGAGAGGGAGTGTGTCTACATACCCTTGTAGACCTAAAGCATAAACGTTCAACGAACGTGGTTGATGTAGTCATACTCTTTATGATCCAGTCCGATCGAGCACTGCACGAACGACACCTCTAAGTTAAGCACACATATGGCTCAATGATGTCTCCTCCTTCCTGATTTAGCAAGCGAGGGGGAGAGGTAGATAGGATCTAGGCCATCACGACGTTGTGGTGGTGGTGGAGGATTTTTTACAGGGCTTCACCAAGCAGCTACGGTGGAGGAAGTGGAGGGAGAGACAGAGAGAGCGGAGGTCAGTACTTTCGGTGGTGGCGCCCAGCACCTCCCCTCTCTTTATATAGGGGGTGAGGGGGTGCTGCCACCTTGCCCCCCTCCTCCAAGCCAATGGGGTGATCAATCCCCCTCCAAGCCAAGCGGGTGGCAAACCCCTTCCTTTCAGGGTTTGTCCCCTAGCCTCATAGTCCCTTGGGGGCTAGTGCGCTAGGCCCATGTAGGCCAAGGCGCCACCCCTCAGCCCATGTAGGCCTCCGAGACAGGTGGGATTTACTCGTGGACCCCCAGAACTTTCTAGAGAATGCCCCAGTACAATGCCGGTAAATTCTTGAGCTTTTCGGAACCCTAAAAACACTTCCCATATATGAAACTTCACCTCCAGACAATTTCGAAGCTCCTCATTATGTCCCAAATCCCATTCATGACTTTGAACTACTTTTGGACTCACCATTATGAATATCCTAATACTACCCCAGCGTTATCGAATGTTAAGTGTGTGACCCTATGGGTTCGAGAACATGCATACATGACTGAGGCACCTCTCCGTTCAATAATCAACAGCGGAACCTGGATGCCCATAATGAATCGCACATATTCAATGAAGATCTTTATCGATTTGAACCACAATGTTAAGGAATCAGATAATCTCATATACAATTCCCTTGGTCTCGTGATATTTTACTTGCCAGAGATTCGATAATCGGTTTCGCCATACCTAGTTCAATCTCGTTACTGGCAAGTTCTCTTTACTTATTCCGTATTACAATATCCCCGTGACAAAACACATTAGTCACATGCTTTCAAGCTACTTTGGATGTTGTATTACCGAGTGGGTCCAGAGATATCTCTCCATCACATGGAATGACAAATCCCAGTCTCGATCCATGCAACCCAACAAATACCTTCCGAGATACCTGAAGAGCACCTTTATGATCACCTAGTTACAAAGTGGTATTTTATACCCACATAGCATTCTTCTGGTATTAGGGAGTGGCATGATCTCATGGTCTAAGGAATAGATACTTGACATTCCAAAAGTTGTAGTAATTCGATTAAGTGGCACGATTAGATGCTAACATCATGATTGGGTTTGTCCATCACATCATTCTCCTAATGATGTGATCCCATTATTAAATGAGAACTCATGTCTATGGTTAGGAAGCCTTAACCATATTTAATCAATGAGCTAGTATAGTAGAGGCTCACTAAGGACACAATATTTGTTTATGTATCCACACATGCATTTGGGTTTCCGGTTAATACAATTATAGCATGGAGAATAAAAATTTATCAAGAACAATAAAATATGAGAATAACAACTTTATTATTTCCTCTAGGGGATATTTCCAACAACCTATGCACTATACCTTATGGAGCTCCACAAAATATACATCTGCACTTACAAATTCTGTAGCCAATATGTACCAAGCAGGAACAACAACAGGACCATAACCGATAACAATGGAGTTGGCAGGAAGGATCTCTTCACCCATATGGGAAAACAACAATTCTTTCAAAGTCACAAGAGCAGTTCTCCACTGTACTTGTTCTAACTCACGGAAGGAAACCTCTCCAAAAATGCAAGAATGCACTGAATTGGCAAATAATTGCTGAAAAAATTCTCTGTCACTAGCAAAATACTCGAAGGGATAAAACTATGCAACCTCCCATTGTATAGGATCGGAACAATACTAATAATTCTAGCTAGCTCCCTTCTAGTGAAAATTCCACTTCCTTCAAAATATGCGCTAGCACAAAACGAGTCCACTAACGACCATGCAATTGCCTAGAGAAAATAGTCCAGATTATGATATGCATAACTTTCACACTGGAACAGGTTGCAGCTATTGTACTAAAGGAACCAAGATTTCACCCTGTGATACACAGAGGAAGAATATAATAACCAGTATACATGTACCTCGTACATTGGTCTATGATATTGCATATGGGCTGCTCCTTCTCCTTTTTTTCTTTGAAGCGGGAAAAGGTTGTGATTAGTATTAGAATCCACTCTTGCACATGTCACAATAAACAAGGGTAGCTCACCAGTAGGCCATGGCTTCAGTTTTACTTGGAAAATGAAATACTTTTGCAACTACTCAGTGAGACTTTCTAACTTGTCAACAGACTTAAGTAATAGGAATGAAAGTCTATCCACCTAGGCAACATTTGGATTAGTGGGAAAATATCTAGGAAGTGACTTACACTCTTATTCAAAGTCATTCAACTTATGAGTAACAAACATCATGCAGCCAGTGTCAATAACATGGCAGGCATGCCGAGCTTCATGTGCATAATCATATTGGAACAGTAACTGTACTAGGTAAAATTTGATCCTTGAACTCATCAGTAGAGATAGAGAATTTCTCACAAGGTGAGGATTACCCGTTTCTTCTACTTTCTTTTGGGTGATGCCGATGTTGTTGTTGTTAGGGGACACAACACATAGCAAGGGCAGCCTCGGCCGCTACCACGGTCTTCGTATAGGAAGATGATGCCAACATGTACCTCCTTTTAGTGATTCAGTAAAGGAACAGAAAGTACCCGACACCGGTTTCCCCGGAGGTGACCCTGGGTTATCGAACCCACGAGAGGAAGCTCCCCTTGAAGCGATGGTATCTAGCAAGCTTTTGTTAAATGATTAATTCCATCTTTTGACCAGATCAGTCAAGCAAATTGTGATTCAACACTTATAATAAAAAGAGGTATGGGTATGAGGCCTTAATGATTACAACCATGTATTTGTGTTTGGACCAAATATGCTTTTAATTTGTGTGGTAAAAGTCACCCATCGAGATGTGCATGTTACAAACTGAAGTGGGGGATGTGTCCAAATAACATCTTGACTGGCATGAGTCCTGTATAAGGAATCAGTTGTCTAACCAAACGCCCTATCTGTCATTCGGGGTTGCCTTGATAATTAAGATTATAATAATTTAACAAGAGCTTTGGGCATTTAGTGACTACACCGCATGATTCACATGGATTGGATCCATGTAATCGTACTAAACTTTCTGTCACTGGTGTTCGGAGTAACACTTCACGTTCTCCCTACACTTAGTCTCACTATGACTCGATCTCCATGATCACGGGTGCCTACAGGGATGAAGATCGTGGACAAGGCAAGAGACATCTATGGAACAATTTTATTTCACACAAATGGGATGTTAATTCAAAGTACTTCCATTGATCCCCACAACAAATACAGTGGTTTGCCAGGCCTATGCCTCAACCCATACCTTACTGAACTACTCACACATGGAGATTGGATCGCAACAAGAACACATTGAAGAACACACATATTGAAGATTGATTGATTGAAAATATGTCTTACAATGGATGCCTTGTGCGATTCAAGATTACAAGTATGAACTAGAGGGAGATGGACAATGGTGGTGATGGCGGCTATGGAGATGGAAATGGCGGCGGCTAGGGTTGGTGAGAGGGGATGGCGATTGTTTTGTTCTGGCTTCACTTGAGGATGTTGTATTGACATTTTGGCATGGACCCTTTATTAAAGTCATTCAGGTGAACGAGGAGCCTCATAATCCATGCCATATAGGTGCTCATATGGGCATCAAACCAACATTATGTGAGAGAGTACTAAGAAACACAAGTGTCATGCGTTCATATGTCTCACATCCTTGATAAACAAAATGATGCAACCCGGCATTATCACAAAGCAAATTAAAATAATTAGTAATACCTAGCTGATACGTATCCGTCGTATCTATATTTTATTATTATTATTTCATACCAATATTCTACAACTTTCACATACTTTTGTCAACATTTTATATTATTTTTTGGACTAACATATTGATCCAGTGCCCACTGCCAGTTCTTATTTGTTGCATGTTTTTTGTTTCGGAGAATATCCATATCAAACAAAGTCCAAACACGATAAAAATTTATGGAGATTTATTTTGGAATATATGTGACTTTTGGGAGGAAGAATCAATGCGATACGATGCCCGAGGGGGCCACAAGCCTAGAGGGCGTGCCCCCTACTTCTAGTTTCATATTTTTTCTAGGTAAAGAAAACATTAAGTCTGCGTAGAGTTGTATTGGTGGTCGATAGAACTTGAAAAGAATATAAATTCTACCTTTAGCTCATCGTTGGGTTCGACACTCTTATTTATCAAAAATTTACAATTTACCCCCTACACTTGTGTGTTATCACTAGCTTAGCGAGTGTTTGTCGTCGTTCTGGGAACGGGGGTCCCCAGACTTGCCTGCCTGCGGCCTGCGGCGTGGCTCAAGTGGGGGCCCAGCGCGGCCCATCTTCATCAGCTCAAGCTCAAGACCCTCGCGAGGGGCCAAGCCTCGCGGGGCGGACAACAGGAAGCTTCCTTAGAGGTGGCCTCATCCGGCAGTCTCGCGAGGAGGCGGAGGGATCAAGGCAGGAATACCTCGTGAGGATCCCGTGACGCAAGCCATGATGATCGAGACCAGGCGGGCGCCGGCCTACGCAGTGTCCTTGTTTCCCCTCGGTGCAAAGGAGGCAAGCACAGGCCAAGGCACCGGGCAAAGGTTACCATTCCGGTGCAACAAGACCAAGACAAGCAGAGTGGCAGGACGGAGGTCACCGTGGAGCCCAAGACGGCGTCATCACCAGTGCTTTTGGCAGCCGAAGACCACCTTTGGTCAGGCTAACTTGTACTATATGTTCCCCTTTAAAATGGACAATTGTTGGCGCCCTTCCCGCTCATTATTTGGGGAGAGGCCCGGGGCCTCTATAAGTAGAACTAGCCACACAGAGTAGAGGGACATCCAGAAATCTGGTAGAGCCCTAGCAGAGAGAGAGAGAGAGAGAGAAGCGACTGAACTCACCCTAGCAGTTCATCGCACCAGCTCAAGAACACCTCTCGCGAGGCTGTTCTTCCCTTGTACTGTTCATCATCAGCCCCCAAGGCAATCCACCACACCACACACTAGAGTAGGGTATTACACCACAACGGTGGCCCGAACTAGTATAAACCTCGTGTGCCTTGTGTTGTTCATTGTATCCGGCTTAGATCACGCGAGGAGATTGGACATGATCGGTATGGGAGAGATCTCCGTGCGCACCCCAGTGTTCGAACCTCAAGGGTCTGCCGGAACCCGAAATCCGACATTTGGCGCGCCAGGTAGGGGTGCACCGGAGTCCTCCCTCCTGACGACCCGCTCTCCCCCAACATCGCATCCCACCCTCATGGCGGACAACGCGCCACCCGCTCCAGCAACGGATGTCGACACAGGGGCCAGGGGGCTCCAGCCCTTGTCCCCAGCCTAGCGACAGGTGTAGTGGCCGCGCAAGTTCTGGCCCGAGACGCCACCGCGCTACGACGGCGCGAGGGACCCGATGATTTTCCTGCTGGCGTACGAGGAGGCCATCCTCAGAGCCGGGGGCGACGACCGGATGATGGCCAACTGGTTACCCATGGCCCTCACCGGCATCCCGCGTGCGTGGCTCCTCCACCTGCCGACGGCCTCCGTCACCTCCTGGGAGGAGCTGCGCGACCTCTTCCTCGCCCGTTTCGCCGAACCAGCGCCGCCCGTCACCGCAGCTCTCCTGGGTGGCTCCCAGGCACCACCCTCGAGCCATCACGTCAAGCCGTTCACCCGCCGGATCAGCACTGCCTCCAAGTGCCAAGAAGCCCCCCCCGGGCTGGGTGGCGCCCGAGGCCGATCTAACCTTCAACTCGGAGGACCACCCCTTCAACCCCATTGGTTTGGACGCGCTCCCGATGCTGTGCACCCCCACCATCTGCCAAGTGGCCGTCACCAGGACCCTCATCAACGGTGGTGCCGGCCTCAACGTGCTCTCGGTGGAGGCCTTCAGCCTCCTCCACGTGCCGCTGGAGTGGCTCCAACCCAGCAGGCCTTTCTCGGGCGTCGGAGCCGGTTCCATCGCCTCCTTGGGACATATCCGCCTCCCAGTGACCTTCGGCACCTGCGACAACTTCCGCACGGAGCTGATCGACTTCGACATCGCCCCCATTGGCCTCCCCTACAACGCCATCCTCGGCTATCCGGCCTTGGCTCGGTTCATGGCAGCAAGTCACCCGACGTACAACCTCATGAAGATGCCTGGGAGCAGCGGCGTCCTCACCGTGTCAGGAGACACAAGGGATGCACTGCAAGTGCTCCAGCTTGTTTTCAGGGCGGCTGCGATGGCGCAACCCACTAGCACCGACGCCCTTGAGCCCAAGGGGGCTGCGCCGGCTAAAAAGAAGCAGTTGTTCACCCAAGACAAGGCGGAAAACAAGCAGGTACCAGTCGATGAGGACTGGTCCGCTAGCGCCACCTTCACCATAGGGGCCAACCTCGAGCCCGAGCAGGAGAAAGCCCTGATCAGGTTCCTGCGTGCGAACAAGAAGGTGTTCGCGTGGGAACTTGATCAGTTAGCAGGGGTCCCAAGGGAAGTGATTGAGCATCACCTCAACGTGTGCCCAATGTGCGCCCCATGAAGCAGAAGGCAAGGCGGCAGTCTACTGAGAAACAAGCTTTCATCGTTCAAGAGACCCGAAAGCTAGAGGCGGCAGGAGTTATCCGTGAGGTCCGCTACCCTGATTGGCTGGCTAATCCGGTCGTTGTGCCGAAAAAGGGAGGAAAAGAGCGCATGTGCATCGACTTCACCAACCTCGACAAGGTCTGCCCACAGGATCCATTTCCGCTCCACCGGATTGACCAAATAGTCGACTCCACCGCAGAGTGTGACCTATTGTGCTTCCTAGATGCCTTCTCGGGCTATCACCAGATCAAGATGGCGGTAGAAGACGTGGAGAAGACGGCTTTCCTGACCCCGTGTGGAGTGTACTTCTATACGTGCATGCCATTTGGGTTGCGCAACGCATGCGCGACCTTTCAGCGGCTGGTGCACATCACCTTAGGCCGGCAGCTCGGGAGGAACGCTAAAGCTTACGTCGATGACATTGTGGTGATGTCTCGTGAGGCAAGAACCCTGATACAGGACCTAGAAGAAACCTTCGCGAGCCTCAACGAAGTGGACCTACGGCTCAACCCGGAGAAGTGCGTGTTTGGAGTCCCCTCGGGCAAGCTCCTGGGTTTCCTCGTATACCACAGGGGCATCGAGGCCAACCCAGAGAAGGTCAAGGCAGTCAAGGACATGAGCCCGCCTAGGACCCTTAGAGAAATGCAGAAGCTCACCGGGCGTGTAACTGTGCTGGGGCGTTTCATCTCCAAGCTGGGGGAACGAGCGCTGCCCTTCTTCAAGCTGATGAAGAAAAAGGGTCCCTTCGAATGGACCGAAGAGGCCGACAAGGCATTCCAAGACCTCAAGAGGTACCTTACCAGTCCACCAGTGATGGTAGCTCCGCGTCCTCGGGAGCCCCTG
The DNA here is from genome assembly GCF_056163025.1 of Triticum urartu. NCBI lineage: Eukaryota > Viridiplantae > Streptophyta > Magnoliopsida > Poales > Poaceae > Triticum > Triticum urartu. The sequence goes on from NC_141873.1 coordinate 153,030,365, forward strand.
GTGCTCTACCTTGCGGCCACCCCCTACTCTGCTAGCGCAGCCCTGGTAGCGGTCAGGGAGGAGCGCTGTGCCAAGGCCGCATCGACCGTCCGAACTGAAGCAAAGCAGAGCCAGGAGGGCCTCACGAAGGCTACAACCGCAGCCGGAAAGGAACAACCACAGCAAGAGAACGCACCCGGAGCAGGAGAGGCCTCTTCAGGCGACCAAGCACTGGGAGCTCCGTCGTCTCAAGAGACGCCTCGACCTCTGGAGGACGCAAGCAGCGCCAGCACCCTCAACCTCGTCGAGCATCCCGTGTACTTCGTCAGCACGGTGCTACGAGACGCAAGGGCACAGTATCCCATGCCTCAAAAACTCCTCCTCGCACTACTAGTGGCCTCACGCAAGTTGCACCACTACTTCCAAGGACGTCCCATCAAAGTCATCTCAGCATACCCCTTGGAAAGAGCTCTCAGGAGCCCCAACTCAGCTGGAAGGGTTTCTGAATGGAACATCGAGCTACAGGCATTTCAACTAGAATTCAGTACGACCAGAATCATCAAGGGAGCCGCACTTGCGGATTTCGTGGCAGAATGGGTAGAAGCGCCGGGTCTAGAGGCAGGCGAAGACCGATCACTTTCCTCGAGAAGTGAAGCACCGGATGGCTGGGTCATGTACTTTGATGGGGCGTTCTCTCGACATGGTGCGGGAGCTGGCGCAGTGCTCGTGTCCCCTACCCAGGACAAACTCTACTACGCCGTACAACTTTGCTTCCAGCATGGAGAAAAGGTCTCCAACAACATAGCGGAGTACGAAGGCCTAATAGCAGGCTTGAAGGCCGCAACTGCCTTAGGGGTGAAGCGCCTCATCATCAAGGGAGATTCGCAGCTCCTCGTCAACTTCTCCAACAAGATATACGAGCCAAAGGACGAGCACATGGAAGCCTACCTCGCTGAGGTTCGCAAGATGGAGAAACAGTTCTGGGGGCTAGAGTTGCAGCATGTGCCTCGCGGCACCAATCAGGAGGCTGATTACATTGCCAAGAGGGCATCTAGGTGGCTGCCTCAGGAGCCTGGCGTCTTTGAGGAGCGGCTCTTCAAACCCTCGGCGGTGCCGTCACTGTCGAGCACGGCGCAACCAAGGGAGGAGCTCCCTCAGCCGCCTGCCTCAGGAGCCCCGGTCTACGGCCCAGCCTCAGGGGCACGCCTGCTCCTGGCGTTAGAGCCTCAGGAAGGGTGTTGGATCCCAGAGCTCAAGAACTACCTGATGCAAGGGACTCTGCAGGAGAGTGAGGAGGAAGCGGAGCATGTGGCGCGGTAGGCCACGGCTTATGGCATCAGGGATGGAGAGCTCTACAAGAAGCGACCAAATGAAGTGTCCCTACGTTGCATCTCTCGAGAGCAAGGGAAGGAGCTACTGGCGGACATACACGGCGGAGACTGCGGGCACCACTCGTCGTCACGGACCCTCATCGGCAAGGCGTTCTGTAGTGGAATCTATTGGCCCACAGCGTTCAACGACGCCATTGAGCTTATGAAGGCTTGCGAGGCCTGGCAGTTTCACGCTAAGCAGATCCATCAGCCTGCGGGGGGTCTACAGACTATACCCCTCTCATGGCCGTTCGCATTTTGGGGGCTGGACATTCTGGGCTCGTTTCCTCGGGCGCCAGGGGGCTATCGCTACCTCTACGTCGCCGTGAACAAATTCACCAAGTGGGCTGAGGTGGAAGCCGTCCGCACAATCCCGGCAGGCTCAGCGGTCAAATTCATCAAGGGCCTCGTGAGTCGATTTGGGGTGCCCAACCGCATCATCACCGACAACGGTTCGCAATTCACCAGTAATCTCTTCAAAACATACTGTGCTAACCTTGGAACGCAGATATGCTACGCTTCGGTAGCACACCCCCGGAGCAACGGCCAGGCCGAGCGGGCCAACGCGGAGGTCCTGAGGGGCCTCAAAGCCAGGACCTTCAAGAAGAAGCTAGAAGCCTGCGGCAGGGGCTGGTACGACGAGCTCCAGTCCGTGCGATGGTCAATCCGTACAACTGCGACCAAGCCGACTGGTGAGACCCCGTTCTTCCTCTTCTATGGAGCAGAGGATGTTCTCCCTCACGAGGTCATGCGTCGCTCCGCACGGGTCCTGGCGTTCGACAAGACGCAGCAGGACGCCATGCGGGGGACGGATCTCGTGCTGGGGTAGGAACGCCATCAAGAAGCCGTGCTGCGAGCGGCAAGGTATCAACAGGCGCTGCGACGATACCACTGCCGCAACATCTGCCCCAGAACTCTTGAGGTAGGGGATCTCGTGCTCAGACGGGTTCTCTCCAGGGAGGGGCTGCACAAGCTCTCTCCCATGTGGGAGGGCCCATTCAAGGTTGTTCATGTTTCCAGGCCTGGCTCCTCGCGCTTGGAGACCACGGAGGGGGTACCCATCCAGAACACATAGAACATTCAACATCTCCGGAGGTTCTATCGCTGAGCGAGGCCTAGCACCTAGGAAAGGCTCGGTGCCTGTGAAGAAGGTGAATGCCTGTGAAGCTGATGCGTTTTGGGAAAGGCCCGGTGCCTGTGAAGAAGGCGAATGCCTGTGAAGCTGCTGCGTTTTGGGAAAGTCCCGGTGCCTGTGAAGAAGGCGAATGCCTGTGAAGCTGCTGCGTTTTGGGAAAGGCCTAGTGCCTGTGAAGAAGGCAAATGCCTGTGAAGCTGCTACATTTTGGGAAAGGCCCGGTGCCTGTGAAGAAGGCGAATGCCTATGAAGCTGCTGCGTTTTGGGAAAGGCCCGGTGCCTGTGAAGAAGGTGAATGCCTGTGAAGCTGCTGCGTTTTGGGAAAGGCCCGGTGCCTGTGAAGAAGGCGAATGCCTGTGAAGCTACTGCGTTTTGGGAAAGGCCCGGTGCCTATGAAGAAGGCGAATGCCTGTGAAGCTTGGGAAAGGCCCGGTGCCTCTGAAGAAGGCAAATGCCTGTGAAGCTCACCGCCCGTGACATTCTCACGTAATAATGAGTGGGGCTGTACACTCCCCGCAGTCTCCGGAGTGCCGCCCTCGGGCCTCGGGGGCTCCCGCCCACGCCCAGTGGCAGCACTTAGCTCCGCGCTGGTGAGAAGACGTCGAAGACTAGAATAGGTGCCGGACGCGGCTTTCCCATTTGCTTTATGCAGTTGGCTTGTTTATTCCCATTTGAAGTTTTATTGGAGTTGCTGACGTTCCTGGCTTGTGACTCTTTGTCTTTCTCGCTCGCTTGCCTCGTTTTATCTTGCACAAGTCTCGTGAGGGAGTCGCGGGCGCCCTCACGAGTGTTTTCTGCCCCAATCGTTTGGAGCTTTCCTATCCGAGTCCTCTGCGGGAGCACCCCTCCCAGTCCGTGCCCCACGGGCATCGCGATACGAGCGCAAGACCTAGGCTGATCGCCCCCACAACCAAGACCGTAAGCTACCCCTCCTACTGATCCTTGCAGGGCATGAAGCGCACGACGAGGCCACGGCCTCGGGAGGCGAGGACCACGCCAAGCCCCACCGAGCTAAAATAGTTCCCGCACATGGGTGCGCGGCGCGGAAACACAGCGCAGAAATATGGAAACAACACGATGGTTAAACAGCAGCAGTTCTAACACGCCCCCGCGGGGCCCTACATTACTTTCTATTTCTACGCAGGGTAAGAAAGAAAACAAAACGGGTGCGATTCGTCCTGCGCCAACCCACAGTGAAGGCTCGAACTTCTCCTGGGGCTCAGGCAGATCTCTCCTCTCGCTTCACCGGGGCGCGACGGCAGGCTGACCCGCTACCTTCACCAAGGCGGGGGCGACGGCGTGGGGGCTGGTCGCGGCCACCACTGGAGGAGCTGCTGCCTGAGAGGAGGTCGTCGAAGCTCGGTGAACCCCGAGCACCGCTACCTGTATGCTAGTCGCCATCTTCATCCTAGTCAGTGCCGGGGCTGGGCAGGCGGCCGCGGTCATCGTCTTCAGGGCAGCACCCGGCACGGCGACCATCTTCCCCAAACACCCTCACGTAGAGGGTGGCGTCGCCATCGAACTTGAAGCACAGGGTACACCGCCGGCCGCGTGTCAGAGCCCCGTTCCTAGAGACGGAGACCTCCAGCGAAGCCCAGGAGGCCCTGCTGCAGCAGCCGTCTGCCTGGAGCCAGAAGCCGCACCGAGCGCTGGCCGGCAGTTCATCTATGAAGAAACGGGGGAGCTGGAGCCAGGTGCTGGATGGGTCCGCCGACCACACGACGAACTCTGGTAGCACCTCCGCAGAGCGAAAGCGTGGCCTAGGGGGGGCGCACACCCATGGCGTGCCCCCCGTCGGCAACCGGGCGCTCACCACCGCGCAGGGAACCGCCTCCATGGCCGCGGGAGGCTACCACGGGGACCGTGGTATACATGCGAGGGTGGCCTCGGCCGTGCTTGGTCGGGGGGGGGGGGGTCAGGCCCTGCCCGGGGGGCCTTTCCTTTCTCCGCGGCCGAGAATCTCTTTGGGGCCATGGGGACGGCGAGTAGTCAAGAAGAAGAAAAGGAGCAGCAAGAAGGGATGGACTGAAGGGGCTCGCCCAGCCCAGTACTTATAGCCGGAGGAGGCCAACCGCCGATTGCCACAATCGTAGGTAATCATGACCAGTTTCTCTGCATGCAGGGACTTATCAAGTCGTGCGGTCGCTGAGGCATCGTGGGGAAGCGCATACGCCCACGTCCAGTCAACCGCCACACGGCGCCCGAGGCCACAGGCTGTTGGGGCCCGCGGCGCTTCGTGCTAACCCCTTCGCTTCCCCGCCAGGCCAATCCCGGGCACGCCTTGGGCCCGGGGGCTACTGTCGGCGTTCTGGGAACGGGGGTCCCCAGACTTTCCTGCCTGCGGCCTGCGGCGTGGCTCAAGTGGGGGCCCAGCGCGACCCATCTTCATCAGCTCAAGCTCAAGACCCTCGCGAGGGTCCAAGCCTCGCGGGGCGGACGACAGGAAGCTTCCTCAGAGGCAGCCTCATCCGGCAGGCTCACGAGGAGGTGGAGGCAGCCTTAGAGGCAGGAATACCTCACGAGGAGCCCGTGACGCAAGCCATGATGACCGTATTTTGATATGTTTCTTTTGAAACTTTTATTTTTCTTTGTTTTCCTGTGGGGTTAGTTCTAACAAAATACATAGAAATATTTCCAGGTATCTGAATGTCAATACAACATATAATTTAATTTTTCACATAGCAAAGCCTTTATTAGAATGACTCTTCCAAACTCAAGTTCTTTATCTAGAACTTCAATCACTCTTTTTATTCGAACAAAAACAGAAATAAAAACTTACTTCTCTACTTTATTAGCGTGGGTTGCCTCCCACAAAGTGCTTGTTTTCGGTCGGTTAGCTCGACCATAGTGGTGGTCAAGGTGATGCAAACACACTGAGACTGTAGCTTCTAGCATTCACAATGACGCCTTCTCCTTTGTACGTCTTCATATTCTTTCTCCTGGGGAATGTCTTACAAAAGGATCTTTAGCGGGTAAGTCAAATATCACATTCCCCTCAAACACATTTATCACAACTTTTATAGTTCTTAGAAAAGATCTATCGAGAATTATTGGAGCAATAGTATCTTCAGGCATGTCTACTATCACAAGACCAATCACGAGAAGGCAATCATTTATTTAAACTATATCTCGTACTTAATGCCTACTACCTGAGTAAAAGTAGAATTAGCCATATTTAATATAATCTTAGTGGTAGAATAAGGACCTAGATTGAGACTATCATAAACAAATTTAGGAATAGTGGAGACACTAGCTTCTAGATCACATAAAGCACTAAACTTACTCAAACCAATCTCAGTCTCTATAGTGGGTCCAAAAGCATCTTCTTGCTTAGATAGTAACTTACTATAAATCTTCTTTCTTTCATCATCTATCTCACATATCTTAGCTGCAACTTTTTTTTGACTACACATAGTAGGGCAAAACCCCACTGCAATTTTTACATTATTAGGAAGAACAAAGAGTACAAAAATTACAAGGCTTGAGATAAGCCAAAAAAGCAAAATAAAATGATAGAGGTCAGGGTGTCCCAATCTTTTGATGAGATGATAACTATTAGTTTGGTGGAGTCGACTTTGACGATCCGACTATAAACATGCACAACGTTACGCCTTAGCAATTGCTAAACTAATCTCCCGAGGTTACTGACGATGCTGGAAGCACGATCAGCCTGACCACGAAGGTCTATTCCTGCAAGCAATTGAAGAACAAGCAAGAATATGATAAAGCAATATGAATATTGCGAATATGGATGAAGTATTAATAATGGTGGGGATCCGAAAACGGTCATGGTCTGGTCGTTGGACACAAACGAAGTACACAAAGTTGCAATGGCTAACTTTTAACTAAACAAATCCCAAGCAAAAAGCTACTACATGGATCTACTTATATAGGAGCAAGGTGTGGCGGCCAAGGAGGTGGGAGGACATCCTAAGGCATCCTAAAACCAACCCTAGGTCGTACAAGGCTCATCGGCCCAATTGGAGGTGATGCAACACCTTTGGACTTGTAGTTTGACTCAGATTCTGCTGCAACGTCAGATTGTTTCATCCATAACTCAACGCTTCAGACGAATTTGAAGGTGAATTTAATTGTGTTGGAAAGTGCACAAATCTGCTTTCCAACAAAAAAAGAATCACCCAATTCGCTGTCGGTATGAAAGAGTTATTGGCATTTTGAGTCAGGTATATGTCTATGCAGTTCGAATCTGAATCCACAACATGAGAGACTTGGACTCTATCTTCTCTTGGCCCAAAAGTGACGTGAGAGGACTTTTTGAACATCACATAAACTTCTCTTTTTCCCTTATCTTCATATGTGGATTGCTCAAATGTCCCATACACCTACAATTAGACATGGCACAAAAGTTCGTGAAGTATTTGTCTTGGATGACATAAATAAATTATTGCATTGTTTGCATAAGAAATCACCTCACAAATATACATGTATGCAATATTTTTGGTCGTATCCAAGGTAGTCATGTCCTCATCATCCTCCCCTTCTTGAAAACAAAGCCGTCCGAGGCGTTGCTTAATCTGAAATGTGGCTAACAAAAGAGACAAGGTGTACATGTTGTATATGTATATGTCATCCATTTTTACTTCCCTTGATTTTTGCACATATGACACATGTATACATGGGTAACTTTCATAGGTCATGAAATCTAAAGCCAAAATAAGTAGAAGGCATGAAAATATTGCAACTCAGTTTGCACATATAAGTTAAGCTCTTATTCATTTCAAAAGATTGACAATGTTCATCATTAAACCATCCCAACATTGGTGAATAACCCTTACTTGCATCAAATTTGCATGCTACAACATGCTTAAATAAGAAAACATGAAATAAGTCAATGGACACAGAATCATCACCAAGATTAGAGGTCATATCAAAATGATTAAACATTGGTTCTTTTGCATCAACAATTAATTCAATGGGTGCACTCAAAATTATTGGTATTTCATTTGTTTGATCACATGACGCATTCATGACAGTAACAAGCTTCTCTAAAATAGGTGGTGTGCTCAAATCAACAGGTAACTCAGCACATGATGCATTCAAGTTAACTAGGCATGCATTATTCTCATGTGAAGTTATATCATCAATACCTTTGTTGTTACCCTGTCGCAAAGACATAGCCGATGTAGGTACGGACATTGACAATGTACCATACTCTTGAGATGATGTCACACTCACAATCCAAGGTGGGGCTACTCTAGTAGGTGCAACGGTGGAGGAATCAACTGGCGGTGGTGAGCATGAACTGGAATAGTAGTTGTTGTAGTCACCCAATGCATCCTCCTGTATCTGTCTCTCAAAGGTACAAGCACGAACATACATACCAGTAATGCAATGAGGAATATACTGAAACCTTGCACAGATATCATGGTTCAAACCACCAAGAAATCTATTCATTGTATCATCCTCAGATTCTTCTATGTCACAATGATGCATATAAGATTTGAACTCTTGGTAGTAAGCATGAATAGTGTTACTGCCTTGTTTTAATTGTTCCAATTTGCGAAGCAATTCACGCTTATAGTAAGGAGGAAATTTTTTGTCTCATTACAACTTTCAAAATTTTCCAAGTTGTGGGTTGGTTATCAATGTTTTTCTTACAATGTTTGTAGCGGAGCCCGTATGAAAGAGTTATTGGAGTTTTGAGTCACGTATGTATGTGAAGTCCGAATCTGAATTCAGAACGTGACGTGAGAGGAATTCTTGAACAACATATAAACTTCTCTTTTTCCCTTATCTTCATATGTGGATCGCACAAATGTCCCATACACCTACAATTACACATGACACAAAAGTCTGTGAAGTATTTTTGTCCTAGATGACATAAATAAATTATTGCATAGTTCACATTAGAAATCACCTCACAAATATACATGTATGCAATATTTTTGGTCGTATCCAAGGTATTCATGTCCTCATCATAAAAAAACTACACTAATCTACTATACAATGTTAGAAGCAAATTACAAGAGAAGATTGTCCAGCCAAGTGTTGAAAGAAGCAGCATATTTATCCTTAATGCTGAACTTGAGCAGGTGGAGCTCTGAATGGAAGATGAATTTCCATTTGTTGATGCTTGGAGGGATGTTTTGGAAGATTTTATAATTTCTGACTATCCAGATGACCCATGATGCTATGATTACGATCTCCATGGAGAATGGTTGCTGCAAATTACCCCTTAGGTCTGCAAGTGCTTCCATAATGGTTAAATTTCTTTGTTTGGCTGGGCAGATGATGTCCCAACATGCTGAAGCAAAAGGACATGTCCAGAAAAAGGTGTTGGAGTGTTTCCTCCTGCTGGCAGTTAAGGGTAGCACAATTGTAGTTATCCAAATGAAATGTTTTCCTCCTTAGAAGATTTCTATTATTCAACCTATCATGAAGCAGTCTCCAAAAAAACACCTTGTGCTTTGGCTGGCAAGAACTCTTCCGAATCCAGTTGAATTGGGCTAGCACTACTTTAACTCCTATCAAAATTTTGTAAACCTTGGCCACAGAGAATGTAGCATCACCCCACATGTAGCTTCACGAATCCAAGTGGTCTCTGTATTCAGATCTTCTTAGGTTGTCACAAATCTCTTCCATCAATTCAAATTCCATGAAAGCTTCCTCAGTAAGTGGCAGGTGAAACAGGTCTTCCAAGTATTCATGCTGCAAAACCCTCTGCAATGTGAGATGCTAGTCTTTTGCAAAAGAGTAAAGATGTGGGAAGGATTGAAGCAGGCATGTTGTGTGCCAAAGATCAGACCCAAAAAAAGGATGTTTTACCATCTCCTACTGAGCATCTTGCCATGGACTTAAAATTGTCAATGAGTCTCAGTTTGCACTTCCACCAGAAAGATCCTTCCCATTTTTGCCCTGGGAGTGTGTCATTTTCATAGTAAGCTTCCCAAATGAGATTAACCTAGGGGATGTTTTCCCTATTGTAAAATTTGTGAAGGTTCTTGAGAAGCAAAGCTTGATTATGCACAAAAATGTTCATCACTCCAAGACCACCCTGACTCTTTGGTCTGTAGACAGTGGACCAAGCTACCATAGCAGGTCAGTGATTTTCTAAATCTGGTCCTCTCCAGAGACAATGCCTGAGGTATTTGATAACCTGAGTTTTCATAGTCACAGGCACATCAAGACAACCCATAAAATAAATAACAAGGGAGTTGAGAACTAATTTGACCAATAGTATCCTGCTAGCATGAGTCATGAATGAAGATAGACCCACCAATTTTTTAGCAACTCGGTTCACCAAAAGGCATACATTGCTCCACTGGTGGTTTATAAAGTCCTAGTGGCATGCCAAGATAGTTAAATGGGAATGAGCCCTTCTTGCAGTTCAGAGTGTTGGTCAAGATTTCCATCTTTTCATCATTCACATTTATGGAGATGAGGTTTGATTTGTTGCAATTGACCTTTAAACCAGTTGCTTCAGCAAAAGTATTGAGGAGTGCTTTGAGACAATGGAGCTGTGTGGCATCAGCTTGCATGAGAATCAATGTGTCATTAGCATATTGCACTATAGGAAAGTCAGGGCATGAGTGCACTTGCAAAGGTGGTGTGAGAAGACCAAAATTCAATGCTTTATTCATGATTGACTGGAGAACATCAGTAGCAAGCACAAAGAGAAGGGGGGAGAGGGGGTCGCCTTGTCTTACTCCTCTAAGACAATAAAACTTCTTTGTAGGTATTCCATTGAGAAGCACTTGAGATGATGTAGAAGTGAATAACATTTTAATCCAGCCAATCCACCTACCTCCAAATCCCTTTGCTTTGATAATATCAATGATTATTGTATGGTCAATTAAGTCAAAAGCCTTTTCAAAGTCCAACTTGAACACAACCACTTCTTCTTTTGATTTGTGACATTGGTGTAAGTACTCATATGCCCAGCCAAGACAATCATGGATAGCTCTTTCCTTTAGAAAACCATACTGGTTAATGTGGACCATTTTGAGTATCACCTTTTGTAATCTATTATTCAGAAGTTTAGAGATGAGCTTAAGACAACAGTTTAACAAGGAAATAGGGCTGAAGTCATTTTCAGTAGTTGGAGTGGGTCCCATTGGGACTAAAGTAATGAAGGAAGTGTTGATACTCTCAAGAGAAATTTGCCCTGCATAGAACTCATGAATCAATCTAATTACATCAGGTTTTATAATGCCCCAACAATTTTTGAAGAACTCAATGTTAAATCCATCAGGCCTAGGAGACTTGTCTGATGGTAATTGCTTGAACACCTCATTAATTTCTTCTTCAGTGAAAGGAATTTCCAGTTGTGCGAAGTCTGAGGGTTCATCTTGATGATGATATAATGAATTAAAATCAAAGTGCATTGTGGTTTTCTCAGAGTGACCTAATCTTTTCTTGAAAGCATTCCACAGAAGAGCTGCTTTCCCTGCATGGTCAGTAATTTCCACCCGATCCTCATTTTTCTACATTGCAATGTGATTATGCCTAAAGTTGATAGAGGCCTTTGTATGGATGAATTTTGTGCTTTCATCCCCAAATTTAACTCCTTTGATCTTTCCTCTCTTCTTCTAGTAGATCTTTTGATTTTAAGCAAAATGAGAAATGTTCTTTGAGAAGTTGCCTACAGTTCCATTCAAAATCTCCTAGATCCCTAAATTCCTCAAACAAGTCATGTAGGAAAATCATCTCATTGATTGCAGCAATTTTTGCTTTAAGGTAGGAGAGATTTCTAGCCCATTTTATACTTTTGGCTGCATCAAGATTAACCACATGGATATTCCAAGCTGTAGTGACCACATCTTCGAAATCAGAGTGTTTTAACTAGTAGTTCTCAAAACTAAAAACCTTTGCCTTTCGAATAGAAGTTCCAATTTGGATGACACAAGGGAGGTGGTCTTACATGGGTCTTGAGAGTGGCATTGCAACTGTATCAGGAAATGTGGTCATCCAAGAAGCAGAAGTAAAAAAATCAATCCAATTTTATCAAGAAAGATCTCTCTTACATATTACTTCAACTGAATTTTCTGCCATGAAGTGGGAGTTCAATCAATCCAAGATTACTGATAGCTTCATTAAAAAGAAGCATCTCATTAACATCTCCACTAGGCATGTTCCTATCAGTAGGAGCTCTAATGAAGCTGAAATCCCCAACTAGAATCCAATTAGTGTCTAGGGGCATATGAATGTTGGAAAATCAGTTCATGAACTCAATTTTGTCTGCTTGTTCACAAGGACCATAAATGTTAGTAAGAATCTATGATTAGTTTGACAAGAGACTTGTGAATTTGATTGATAAGGAGAATCTATTTTGAAATATGACCTCCCCCTCAAAGAGTGATCCATTCTAGGTGATTAAAAGACCTCCAGAGGCCCCAATTGAAGGAAGGAAAGCAAATTTTTCCAGCCTGTTTGGACAAAAGTTCCTGATGTAAGTAGCATCAAAGTCTTCCCTCTTTGTTTCTTGTAAGCATAATATGGCACATGCACTTTCCTCTAGTTTTTGACCTAGAGCAAGCCATTGGTCAGGTGAGTTGATCCCTCTAATGTTCCAGTTCAAAATATTCCAGTTCCTGTTTTGATTATTCATGGAAAGGATTTTGTATGTAGGTCCACAAACCAAGCACCATCACTTGGCCAATCCACAGTAACCAGGTCAGGCATTACAACAGAGCATGCACCCTCAGAAAACACAACAACAACCACAAGATTTCATTGGAAAATGTCTTCTTAAAAGCAATAAGGTAGCAAGGAGTACATGCATCATAGCAAGAGGTAATAAAACAGATCCACATGACACATAACTGGCTAGTACATCCAAAAGTAACCAGAAGGTAACATGACAAGTTCTTAACTCCCTCCATCTCTACTATTATATCATAGATCATTTCCATCTAAACACTGGATCTGGCCTTCCTGTTTTCTTCGGCTGGGAGTGCTACCTCTTGAGCATGCGTTGGTTTTCCCTTGAGGAGGAAAGGGTGATGCAGCAAAGCAACGTAAGTATTTCCCTCAGTTTTTGAGAACCAAGGTATCAATCCAGTAGGAGACCACGCGCGAGTCACCTCGTACCTACACAAACTAAAAAGAACCTTGCAACCAACGCGATAAAGGGGTTGTCAATCCCTTCACGACCACTTGCAAGAGTGAGATCTGATAGAGACAATAATAATAAGATAAATATTTTTGGTATTTTTATGATATAGATTGAAAACTTGTATGATGGAGAAAAGACCCAGGGGCCATAGGTTTCACTAGTGGCTTCTCTCAAGATAGCATAAGTATTACGGTGGGTGAACGAATTACTGTCGAGCAATTGATAGAAAAGCGAATAATTATGAGAATATCTAGGCATGATCATGTATATAGGCATCACGTCCATGACAAGTAGACCGACTCCTGCCTGCATCTACTACTATTACTCCACACATAGTAATGCTTTAAGCAAGATGACATGATGTAGAGGGATAAACTCATGCAATATGATATAAACCCCATCTTTTTATCCTCGATGGCAACAATACAATATGTGTCGGTTCCCTTTCGGTAACTGGGATCGAGCACTGCAAGATTGAACCCAAAGGTAAGCACTTCCCCCATTGCAAGAAAGATCAATCTAGTAGGCCAAACCAAACTGATAATTCGAAGAGACTTGCAAAGATAACTAATCATACATAAAAGAATTCAGAGGAGATTCAAATATTGTTCATAGATAATCTTAATCATAAACCCAAAATTCATTAGATGTCGACAACCACGCCGCAAAAAGAGTTACATCGAATAGATCTCCAAGAAGATCAAGGAGAACTTTGTATTGAGATCCAATGAGAGAGAAGAAGCCATCTAGCTAATAACTATGGACCCGAAGGTTGAGGTAAACTACTCACACATCATCGGAGGGGCCATGGAGTTGATGTAGAGGCCCTCCGTGATAAATGCCCCCTCCAGTGGAGCTCCGGAAAAGGGCCCAAGATGGGATCTCTTGGGTACAGAAGGTTGTGGTGGTGGAATTAGGTTTTCGTGGTGCTCTCTGATGTTTTTAGGGTACATAGGTATATATAGGAGGAAGAAGTAGGTCGGTGGAGCAACGAGGGGCCCACGAGGGTGGAGGGCGCGCCCCCCTGCCTCATGGCCGCCTCATTGGTTGCTTGAAATCCACTCCAAGTCCTCTGGATCACGTTTGTTCCAAAAATCACGCTCCCAAAGGTTTCATTCCGTTTGGACTCCGTTTGATATTCTTTTTTTGCGAAACACTGAAATAGGCAAAAAATACAGCAATTTGGCCTGGGCCTCCAGTTAACAGGTTAGTCCCAAAATAATACAAAAGTGTATAAATAAGCCCATTAAACATCCAAAATAGAATATATAATAGCATGGAGCAATTAAAAATTATAGATACATTGGAGACGTATCAAGCATCCCCAAGCTTAATTCCTGCTCGTCCTCGAGTAGGTAAATGATAAAAACCAAATTTTGATGTGGAATGCTTCCTAACATATTTCTCAATGTAATTTTCTTTATTGTGGCATGAACGTTCAGATCCGAAAGATTCAAGATAAAAGTTTAATATTGACATAAAAATAATAATACTTCAAGCATACTAACTAAGCAATCATGTCTTCTCAAAATAACATGGCCAAAGAAAGTTCATCCCTACAAAATCATATAGTTTGGTCATGCTCCATTTTCATCACATAAGAATGCTCTCATCATGCACAACCCCGATGACAATCCAAGCAATTGTTTCATACTTTAGTTATCTCAAACTTTTTTCTACTTTCACGCAATACATGAGCGTGAGCCATGGATATAGCACTATGGGTGGAATAGAATATAATGAAGGGGGTTATGTGGAGAAGACAAAAAGGAGAAAGTCTCACATTGACACGGCTAATCAATGGGCTAGGGAAATGCCCATCAATTGATGTCAATGCAAGGAGTAGGGATTGCCATGCAACGGATGCACTAGAGCTATAAATGTATGAAAGCTCAACAAAAGAAACTAAGTGGGTGTGCATCCAACTTGCTTGCTCACGAAGACCTAGGGCACTTGAGGAGGCCCATTGTTGGAATATACAAGCCAAGTTCTATAATGAAAAATTCCCACTAGTATATGAAAATGATAAAACAAGAGACTCTCTATCATAAAGATCATGGTGCTACTTTGAAGCACAAGTGTGGAAAAAAGGATAGTAGCATTGCCCCTTTTTATTTATTTTTCTTTTTTTGGGTCTTCTTTTTTTGGCCTTTCTCTTTTTTTATGGGACAATGCTCTATTAATGATGATCATCACACTTCTATTTATTTACAACTCAATGATTACAACTCGATACTAGAACAAGATATGACTCTATATGAATGCCTCCAGCGGTGTACCGGGATGTGCAATGACTCATGAGTGACATGTATGAATGAATTATGAACGGTGGCTTTGCCACAAATACGATGTCAACTACATGATCATGCAAGGCAATATGACAATGATGATGCGTGTCATAATAAACAGAACGGTGGAAAGTTGCATGGCAATATATCTTGGAATGGCTATGGAAATGCCATAATAGGTAGGTATGATGGCTGTTTTGAGGAAGATATAAGGAGGTTTATGTGTGATAGAGTGTATCGTATCACGGGGTTTGGATGCACGTGCGAAGTTTGCACCAACTCTCAAGGTGAGAAAGTGCAGTGCACAGTACCAAAGAGGCTAGCAATGATGGAAGGGTGAGAGTGTGTATAATCCATGGACTCAACATTAGTTATAAAGAACTCACATACTTATTGCAAAAATATACAAGTCATCAAAAACCAAGTATTACGCACATACTCCTATGGGGATAGATTGGTAGGAAAAGACCATCGCTCATCCCCGACCACCACTCATAAGGAAGACAATCAAATAACACCTCATGTTTCAAATTTGTTACACAACGTTTACCATACGTGCATGCTACAGGACTTGCAAGCTTCAACACAAGTATTTCTCAAATTCACAACTACTCAGCTAGCACAACTTTAATATCACTATCTCCATATCTCAAAACAATCATCAAGTATCAAACTTCTCTTAGTATTCAATGCACTTATATGAAAGTTTCTTCCTTATAATATCAAAAGAAAATTACCATGATGTTCTAAAGGACTCTCAAAATAATATAAGTGAAGCATGAGAGATCAATTATTTCTATAAAATGAAACCACCACCGTGCTCTAAAAGATATAAGTGAAGCACTAGAGGAAAAACTATATAGCTCAAAAGATATAAGTGAAGCACATAGATTATATTCTAATAAATTCCGATTCATGCGTGTCTCTCTCAAAAGTTGTGTACAGAAAGGATGATTGTGGTAAACTAAAAATAAAAGACTCAAATCATACATGACGCTCCAAGCAAAACACATATCATGTGGTGAATAAAAATATAGCTCCAAGTAAAGTTACCAATAGACGAAGACAAAAGAGGGGATGCCTTCCGGGGCATCCCCAAGCTTAGGCTTTTTGGTGTCCTTGGATTTTACCTTGGGGTGCCTTGGGCATCCCCAATCTTAGGCTCTTGCCAATCCTTGTTCCATAATCCATCAAATCTTTACCCAAAACTTGAAAACTTCACAACGCAAAACTCAAATAGAAAATCTCATGAGCTCCGTTAGTAAAAGAAAACAAACTACCACTTCAAGGTACTATAATGAACTCATTCTTTATTTATATTGGTTTTAAACCTACTGCATTCCAACTTCTCTATGGTTTATAAACTTCATTACTAGCCATAGATTCATCAAAATAAGCAAACAACACACGAAAAACAGAATCTATCAAAAACAGAATAGTCTGTAGTAATCTGTAGGTTTCGACTACTTATGGAACCAAAAAAATTCTAAAATAAATTTCTGGACGTGAGGAATTTATCTATTAATCATATTAAAAAACAATTAACTAAATAGGACTCTCCAATAAAAAATGGCAGCAATTCTCGTGAGCGCTAAAGTTTCTATTTTTTTATAGCAAGATCAAAAAGACTTTCCCCAAGTATTCCCAACGGTTCTACTTGGCACAAACACTAATTAAACACAAAAAACACAAACCAAAAAGAGGCTAGATAAATTATTTATTACTAAACAGGAACAAAAATCAAGGAATAAAAATAAAATTAGGTTGCCTCCCAACAAGCGCTATCGTTTAACGCCCCTAGCTAGGCATAAAAGCGAAGATAGATCTAGGTATTGCCATCTTTGGTAGGCAATCCATAAGTGGATCTCATAATAGATTCATATGATAATTTAATTTTCTTCCTAGGGAAGTGTTCCATGCCCTTCCTTAGCGGAAATTTGAATCTAATATTCCCTTCCCTCATATCAGTAATTGCACCAATCGTTCTAAGGAAAGCTCTACCAAGAATAATAGGACATGAAGGATTGCAATCTATATCAAGAACAATGAAATCTACGGGCACATAATTCATATTTGCAATAATAAGAACATCATTAATTTTTCCCATAGGTTTCTTAATAGTGGAATCGGCAAGGTGCAAGTTTAAAGAACAATCATCAAATTCACGGAAACCTATCAAATCACACAAAGTTTTAGGAATCGTGGAAACACTAGCACCCAAATCACACAAAGCATAGCATTTATGATCTTTAATTTTTATTTTAATTGTAGGTTACCACTCATCATAAAGTTTTCTAGGGATAGAAACTTCCAACTCAAGTTTTTCTTCATAAGATTGCATCAAAGCATCAACGATATGTTTAGTAAAAGCTTTATTTTGACTATAAGCATGAGGAGAATTTTGCACGGATTGCAACAAGGAAATACAATCTATACAAGAGCAATTATCATAATTAAATTCCTTGAAATCCAAGATAGTGGGTTCATTGCTATCTAAAGTTTTCACCTCTTCAATCCCACTTTTAACAATTTTTGCATCAAGATCTAAAAACTCTGAATTTTTGGGATGCCTTCTAACTAAAGTTGACTCATATCTAGTCCCATAATTATCAAGATTCATATTGCAAAACATGGATTTAATAGGGGACACATCAATAACTTTTAGATCTTCATCTTTATTATCATGGAAACTAGAAGAACACGCTTTCACAAAGCAAGCCTTTTTTGCACTCATCCTAGCGGTTCTTTTTTGCACTCATCAATGGAAAATCTCATGGCTTTGAGAGACTCATCGATATCATGCTTAGGTGGAATAGATCTAAGTTTCAAAGAATCAATATCAAGAGAAATTATATCCACGTTCCTAGCCAACTCATCAATCTTAAGCAATTTTTCTTCAATCAAAGCATTGAAACTCTTTTGTGAACTAATAAATTCTTTAATACTAGATTCAAAATCAGAGGGAATCTTATTATAATTTCCATTAGAATTTTTGTAGGAATTACCATAATTATTAGAGGAATTACTAGGAAACGGCCTAGAATTAAAATTACCTCTATACGTGTTGTTACCAAAATTGTTCCTGCCAACAAAATTCACATCCATAGATTCATTATTATTCTTAATCACAGTAGACAAGGCATATCATTAGGATCAGTAGGAGCACTATTACTTGCAAACAATTTCATAAGTTCATCCATCTTTCCACTCAAAAGATTAATCTCTTCAATTGCATGAACTTTTTTACTAGTAGATCTTTCGGTGTGCCATTGAGAATAATTAACCATAATATTATCGAGGAGTTTGGTAGCTTCTCCTAAAGTGATTTTCATAAAAGTGCCTCCCGCGGCCGAATCTAAAAGATTTCTAGAAGCAAAATTCAATCTGGCATAAATTTTTTGTATAATCATCCATAAATTCAATCCATGTGTGGGACAATTACATATGATTCATGTCATCCTCTCCCAAGATTGTGCAACATGTTCATGATCAAGTTGCTTAAAATTCATAATATCGTTTCTCAGAGAGATGATCTTAGCGGAAGGAAAATACTTAGAGATAAACGCATCTTTGCACTTATTCCATGAATCAATACTATTTTTAGGCAAAGATGAAAACCAAGCTTTAGCACGATCTCTAAGCAAAAATGGAAATAGCTTAAGTTTAACAATATTATTATCCACATCTTTCTTCTTTTGCATATCACACAAATCAACAAAGTTGTTTAGATGGGTAGCGGCATCTCCACTAGGAATGCCAGAAAACGGATCTTTCATGACAAGATTCAACAAAGCAGTATTAATTTCACAAGATTCAACATCGGTAAGAGGAGCAATCGGAGTGCTAATAAAATCATTATTGTTGGTATTGCCAAAGTCACACAATTTAGTATTATCTTGAGCCATCATGACAAACAAGCAATCCAACACACAAGCAAACAAGAGAAGAAAAGGCGAGCGAAAAGAGAGGGCGAAAGGAAAAGAGGGCGAATAAAACGGCAAGGGTGAAGTGGGGGAGAGGAAAATGAGAGGCAAATGGCAAATAATGTAATGTGAAGGATAAGAGTTGTGATGGGTACTTGGTATGTCTTGACTTGGCGTAGATCTCCCCGACAACGGCGCCAAAAATCCTTCTTGCTATGTCTTGAGCATGCGTTGGTTTTCCCTTGAAGAGGAAAGGGTGATGCAGCAAAGCAGCATAAGTATTTCCCCCAGTTTTTGAGAACCAAGGTATCAATCCAGTAGGAGACCACGCGCGAGTCACCTCGTACCTACACAAACAAATAAGAACCCCGCAACCAACGCGGTAAAGGGGTTGTCAATCCCTTCACGACCACTTGCAAGAGTGAGATCTGATAGAGATAATAATAATAAGATAAATATTTTTGGTATTTTTATGATATAGATTGAAAGTAAAGATTGCAAAATAAAATAGATTGGAAACTTGTATGATGGAGAATAGACCCGGGGGCCATAGGTTTCACTAGTGGCTTCTCTCAAGATAGCATAAGTATTACGGTGGGTGAACGAATTACTATCAAGCAATTGATAGAAAATCGAATAATTATGAGAATATCTAGGCATGATCATGTATATAGGCATCACGTCTGTGACAAGTAGACCGACTCTTGCCTGCATCTACTACTATTACTCCACACATCGACCGCTATCCATCATGCATCTAGAGTATTAAGTTCATAATAATGGAGTAACACTTTAAGCAAGATGACATGATGTAGAGGGATAAACTCATGCAATACGATATAAACCCCATCCTTTTATCCTCGATGGCAACAATACAATACGTGTCGGTTCCCTTTCTGTCACTGGGATCGAGCACCGCAAGATTGAACCCAAAGCTAAGCACTTCTCCCATTGCAAGAAAGATCAATCTAGTAGGCCGAACCAGACTGATAATTCGAAGATACTTGCAAATATAACCAATCATACATAAAAGAATTTAGAGAAGATTCAAATATTGTTCATAGATAATATTGATCATAAACCCACAATTCATCGGATCTCGACAAACACACCGCAAAAAGAGTTACATCGAATAGATCTCCAAGAAGATCGAGGAGAACTTTGTATTGAGATCCAAAGAGACAGAAGAAGCCATCTAGCTAATAACTATGGACCTGAAGGTCTGAGGTAAACTACTCACACATCATCGAAGGGGCCATGGAGTTGATGTAGAGGCCCTCCGTGATCAATGCCCCCTCCGGCGGAGCTCCGGAAAAGGCCCCAAGATGGGATCTCTTGGGTACATAAGGTTGCGGCGATGGAATTAGGTTTTCGTGGTGCTCTCAGATGTTTTCAGGGTACGTAGGTATATATAGGAGGAAGAAGTAGGCCGGTGGAGCAATGAGGGGCCCACGAGGGTGGAGGGCGTGCCCGGGGGGTAGGCACGCCCCCTGCCTCATGGCCGCCTCGTTGGTTGCTTGACGTCCACTCCAAGTCCTCTGGATCACGTTTGTTCCAAAAGTCATGCTCCCGAAGGTTTGGACTCCGTTTGATATTCTTTTTCTGCGTAACATTGAAATAGGCAAAAAACAACAATTTGGGCTGGGCCTCCGGTTAATAGGTTAGTCCCAAAAATAATATAAAAGTGTATAAATAAGCCCATTAAACATCCAAAACAGAATATATAATAGCATGGAGCAATAAAAAATTATAGATACGTTGGAGACGTATCAGGGAGCACCCTAGCCAAATCTTCTTCCACCCTCCTCCTGGCCTTCTTAGATATCTTTTCCTCTAGCTCTTGGTCAGCCACCTTGCAAAAGGAGGTAGTGAGATTTTTAAGCACAGATTTCTGAGGAATTGGGGAGGGGACAACATTACAAGGAAGACATTTATTATTTGAGCATGATCCTCTTTTAAATCCAGCATTATCTTTTTTAATTTTTTCACTCCTTCTTAACTCAGTTTCAACTAGAGGTGTCTTTCCTCCCCTTCTCTTTTTGGAGTTTTCTCCCCCAAAAGGTTGGAGAAGGGCAAGAGAATCCAGGTCCTGCTGGTTTGGAAAAAAACCCAACATTTTCTTTGTTTGTGTCCTGTTGCTCTGGATCAACCATGGCCCGCTGGCAGACTGGTGCCTGTGCTGTTGAACATTTATCATGAATGTGGAAAAGAATATAGTCCTCAATGCCCTCAACTTCAGCAAGTAATTCCCATAAAGGAGATTTGAGCATGTGAACAGTCCAATTAAACTTGTCTGGTGTCATTAGGAGATGCACAATAAAGTCAAACCAACTTACTGGAATCTTAACAGAGAGGGAGGGGGTACCCTCCAAAGGATTTTTGGCAAAGTTCTCCTTCCAAATAACTATCCCTTCTTCTGACAAAACAGTTTGTTCTTCCAAATAACTTAGCTGCAACTTGACCAACAAAGACATTTATACACTTCATTATTAGATACCGCAGGTAGCGGGTACTTCATTGATATCATTTGTACAAAGTCTGTGATGGTGTAATTATATTCTGGCACATGGCTTGTGTCCAATTCCTTACTCTCCTCTTCATTGCTTCATACCATCTTGACATCTTCAATCGGGTTAGGTTCTAGTTTACCTGCAAACTTAGCTAGGATCAATGTTTGTCTCTCTGCAATTTTAGCTACTTGTGCTTCCATATTATTGGACCTTCCCTCAAGTATTTGCACATCATTTGTTAGTCCAACAATCTTACTGGTCAACTTAACAAGCAAGTTATGATTCTTCAAAATATTTTTGAAGTTTCCATTTTGCTTTGTTTGACTAGCAATAAAACTTTTCAAAGTATCTTCAAGAGTATTTCTATTCCTGCTACTAGATGCATTAAAATTATTTGGTGCCCCATTATTATTAGGATAAGGAAGTGTAGGAGCATACCCATTATCTTTTCCAATTGGGTTATAGCTATTGCAAGCAATAAAATTCACATCACTAACTTCCTCATTAGTTATGGCATTCACATTTACCTCTTCTTTACCTTTCATTATGGTGATGAGTTCATCAAGCTTAGTTGTCAACTCTGCATTGTTTTCTTCAATTGCATTCACCCTATTGGTGGTAGTTCTTTCAACATGCCATTGGGCATGGTTCTCTCACATATCATCAAGTAATTTCTTGACATCATCTATGCATTTCCCATGTTTGTTCCTCCTGTAGTTGTATCAAGCATAGTCTTCAACATGTGATTCAAACCATTATAAAACATATGAAGGATTAAACATTCCTCCATTCTATGGTTAGGATAGTTTCTTATTACTTCCTTCATTCTATCCCACGCAAGCGCTAGTGGCTCATGTTCTTCTTGCTTGAAACATATAATCTGAGAACGTAGTTGCATAATTTTTGCAGGTGGACAAAACATAGATAAAAATTTTCTACAACAATCTGCCCAAGAAGTTATATTGCCTCTAGGTAAAGCTAGAAGCTGTTATTTTGCTTTTCCTCTCAAAGAGAAAGGAAATAGACACAACTTCAAAGAGTCTGGGTCATAATCTCTAATGTGTGTCATGTTGCACAATTCAGTGAAATTATGTAAGTGCATACCAGCATCTTCAGAAGCAAAGCCTCCAAATTGGTCCGGTTGAACCATGGAAACTAACTTCGATCTAGTCTCATACTCAGGGTCTACAACCTCAGGTTATGCTATAGGTTCATGCATGAAGTTATTGCTGGGAGTAGAAAAACTTCCAAGATTACCAGCCATGGTAATCTTTTTGGATTTTTTCCAACTAACAAGACTTGTAAAAAAATAAAACTTAAAATAAAACAAAAATTAAAAACTAAAACTAAACTTCAACAAAAACTCTAAACACAAATACCAGGAACACTAAACTCCTTCCTGGCAATGGCGTCAGAAAAAAGGCTTGATACCTCCTTTTAGTGATCCAGTCAAGGAACGGCAAGTACCGCGCACATGTTTCCCCATTGGTGACCCTGGCTTATCGAACCCACGAGAGGAAGGTCCCCTTGAAGGGATGGTTTCTAACAAGCTTTCATTAAAGGATTAATTCTAGGTTTTGACCTGATCAATCAAGCATATTGTGATTCACCACTTCTAATAAAAATAGGTATGGATAGGAGTCCTTAATGCTTACAACCATGTATTTGTGTTGGGACCAAATATGATCTTAATTTGTGCGCTTGAAGTATACCATCGAGATGTGCTTGTTATGAACCGAAGTGGGGGATGTGTCCAAATAACATCTTCACCGGCACGAGTCCTGCATCAAAATCAGTTGTCCAACCGAAGGCCCTATCCATCGCGCGGAATTTCCTCAATAATTAAGATTATAATAATCAGACAAGAGCTTTGGGCATTTAATGACTACACCTCATGAATCCCCAAGGATTGGATCCATATTACTGTACTAAACCTCTCTATCACTAGTGTTCACAGTAACACTTCACGTTCTCCCTGCACTTAGCCTCACTATGACTCGATCTCAATGATTCTGGGTACTTGCAGGGATGAAGATCACAGACAAGACAAGATACATCTATAGAACAATTTTAATTCACACATATGGGATGTTAATTCAAATTACTTCCATTGATCCCCACAAGAAATACAGAGGATTGCCGGGCCTATGCCTCAACCCACGCCTTAACAAACTACTCTCACATGGCGATCATATCGCAAGAACACATTGAAGAACACATCTTGAAGATTGATTGATTGAAAATATGTCTCACAGTGGATGCCTTGTGTGATGCACGATTACATGTATGAACTAAAGGGAGATGGACTGTGGTGGTTATGGAAGCTATGGAGATGGAAATGATGGCGCCTAGAGATGATGAGAGGTGATGTCGATGGTTCTGTTCTAGCTTCGCTTGACATTGTTCTGTTAACATTTTGGCGTGCACCCCTTTATAAAAGTTGTTCAAGTGGCCGAGGAGCCTCGGAATCTATGCCATACGGGCGCTCACATGGGTGCTTGCATTTGTATGAAATGCCATCTTTTGCCCTACGGTTTCTGGTGCGCCTCTTGTTGATTTTTTCTATCTTCTTTTCCAGTCCTTTCCTTGTTCTCACGTGATTTCTTCCCCTTTTAGCCTATTTTTTGTGGAAATACGTCAAAGAGAAGATTTGTGGAATCCTTTACATTCATTAGTCATTAGTAGCAATATCAAAGTGAATATCTCGGTTTTAATGAAATATCTCAGTTTAAACAAAGGGTGAATGAGTGTAAAAATATCAATCACCACCAACATAGGCATACTCCAAGAATCTAGGCATAGTTTCATGTCATTGTCTTCCATGTTGTGGTCAAGACCTCCAGTTGTGCGGTTGATAGGCTCAGGTGCATTGAAAACAATGGTGGAAACATCGATGACCTCATCGTTTTCCACTAGTGTAGCTAGCTCAGGAACAACATTGATAGTGTCATGGATGAAGGTGATTCTGCAGGCGAGGTGAGCCTCAACTCCTCAGACGAGTCACGGCTTGGGCATCGCGTCGAATAGGTAGTGTGCACCATCGGTTGCAGGAAAGGCGAGTGGGTTCATCACTAATGAACAGGCACCCAAGACGTCCAATGCAGAGGTCCGAGTCAAGGCCGCGGCTACTAGCTCGAGGTTGACGCAGCAATAATCGTTGACAACACCGATGACGACCTCAGATGAAACTGATGCTCCGGCGGGAGTGGTCGCTAACACCGACACGGTGACGGTGTTGTTGGCGCATCGCATCGAACATGTGATGGACGTCGAGGCAGCGAGGATGTTGGAGCTGTGTTCTCAATTGCCTCGCGCAATGCCGCATTTTCCTACTGCTGCTGCATGGAGGCTGATGCCGATTTCTGAGCAGAGACCATCATGGGATGCATTAGGAATAGAGGCATGGTCGGAGGAGAGCGTGAGATAGGCTGCCACTACCAAGCCGAACGAATCATTCGATAAGGGGTGATCAATCCATCGAACGATAATGTTCAGGGGAAACATGCTCCAGTCCGAACCCTGCATGATCGTTAAAAAAGGAGCCCCCCCCCCACAGTAAACCAAGTGGGCCAAAGAAAAAAAAGGCCCAACTAACTCATGCAAAAGCACTAGGCTAAATTTTTAGTTTAACATATAAATAAAGTTTCCATCCTTTTTGAGTTAAAACAACAAGAATTTTTTACATATAAATAAAGTTGCCAACAATTTTTTTACATAAGCCCGCAATCAATTTATTGAAACTCCAGGACCATCGCCTCATTTCATTAGGTGGCGTCCTGGGGGCTGCATGTTATGCTCCTACTTTTCTATGACCCTAATACGTCTCCAACGTATCTATAATTTTTGATTGCTCCATGCTATTATATGTTCTGTTTTGGATGTTTAATGGGCTTTATTATACACTTTTATATTATTTTTGGGACTAACCTATTAAGCGAAGGCCCAGTGCAAATTACTGTTTTTTGCCTATTTCAGTGTTTCACAGAAAAGGAATATCAAACGGAATCCAAATGGAATGAAACCTTCGGGAGCGTGATTTTTGGAACAAACGTGATCCAGAGGACTTGGGAGTGGACATCAAGAAACAACCGAGGAGGCCATGAGGCAGGGGGCGCGCCTACCCCCTTGGGCGTGCCCTCCCCCCTCGTGGGCCCCTCGTGGCTCCACCGACCTACTTCTTCCTCCTATATATATATATTCATATACCCTGAAAACATCCGGGAGCACAACGAAACCCTATTTCCACCGTCGCAACCTTCTGTACCCAAGAGATCCCATCTTGGGGCCTTTTCCGGAGCTTTGCCGGAGGGGGCATCGATCACGGAGGGCCTCTACATCAACTCCATGGTCCCTCCGATGATGTGTGAGTAGTTTACCTCAGACCTTCAGGTCCAAAGTTATTAGCTAGATGGCTTCTTCTCTCTCTTTGGATCTCAATACAAAGTTCTCCTCGATCTTCTTGGAGATCTATTCAATGTAACTCTTTTTGCGGTGTGTTCGTCGAGATCCGATGAATTGTGGGTTTATGATCAAGTCTATCTATGAACAATATTTGATTCTTCTCTGAAATCTTTTATGTATGATTGGTTATCTTTGCAAGTCTCTTCAAATTATCAATTTGGTTTGGCCTACTAGATTGATCTTTCTTGCAACAGGAGAAGTGCTTAGCTTTGGGTTCAATCTTGCGGTGCTCGATCCCAGTGACAGAAAGGGAAACGACATGTATTGTATTGTTGCCATCGAGGATAAAAAGATGGGTTTTATATCATATTGCTTGAGTTTATCCCTCTACATCATGTCATCTTACCTAATGCGTTACTCTGTTCTTATGAACTTAATACTCTAGATGCATGCTGGATAGCGGTCGATGTGTGGAGTAATAGTAGCAGATGCATGCAGGAGTCGGTCTACTTGTCACGGGGGTGATGCCTATATACATGATCATGCCTAGATATTCTCATAATTATTCGCTTTTCTATCAATTGCTCGACAGTAATTTGTTCACGCACCGTAATACTTATGCTATCTTGAGAGAAGCCACTAGTGAAACATATGGCCCCCGGGTCTATTCTCCATTATATTAATCACCCATCAACAAGTTATTTGTAGTACCATTTATTTTGCTATCTTTACTTTTAATCTTTATCATAAAAATACCAAAAATATTATCTTATTATCTCTATTAGATCTCACTCTCATAAGTGACGGTGAAGGGATTGACAACCCCTTTATCGCGTTGGTTGTGAGTTTCTTATTTGTTTATGTAGGTACGAGGGACTTGCGTGTGGCCTCCTACTGGATTGATACCTTCGTTCTCAAAGCTGAGGGAAATACTTATGCTACTTTGATGCATCACCCTTTCCTCTTCAAGGGAAAACCAACGCAGTGCTCAAGAGGTAGCAAGAAGGATTTCTGGCGCCGTTGCCGGGGAGTCTATGCACAAGTCAAGACATACCAAGTACCCATCACAAACTCTTATCCCTCGCATTACAGTATTTTCCATTTGCCTCTTGTTTTCCTCTCCCCCACTTCACCCTTGCCGTTTTATTCGACCTTCTTCTATTCGTCTTTCCATTTGCTTTGATGTCTTACTTGGCTCGTTTGCTCGTTTGGTTAGAATAGTTGTTTATTTATTGCTAAACAGAGAACCTAACATCTATGGATCCTCATCCGCTTGCTAATCTTTTTAAGAGATCCAATTATGATGAACCAATTGCTAGTGAGTTTTGTGCACTAGATTATCTTTATGAAGTTTTGCTTGAAATTCGTGAATCTGAAAATTGTGATGAAGTACTTTATGGAGTGATTCACGATGGATCTTTGAATAGAAAGCATGATTGCAATGATGATAGTATAAATTCTTTTAATGTCAATTGTGCTTATAATATGCAAAACCCTAAGCTTGGGGATGCTAGTTTTGCTATGTCTACTACTTCTTGCAATGATCATGATTGGGGTGATTCTTCTTATGATCTTGAAAATTTATTTAAGCCCCATGATGAATATGAGATTGATTATAATGTTTGCAATAATATTGAAAGTGGGTTTGGAAGAGTGTCAACATTAGATCCCACATATTTGGAGAATGTTCAATCTTATGAAGTTTTTGATAAAAGTGGGTTTCGAGAGGTCATGACTTTAGTTAATGTTAATCCCACTATTTTGGAAGAGTGTCAACTTTGCATACATGTGGATCGTGTTAAGAATATGTTTTGTGATAGCTATATTGTTGAATTTACTTATGATCCTACATGTAATTATTATGAGAGAGGAAAATATGGTCGTAGAAATTTCCATGTTACTAAATTACCTCTCGTTATGTTGAGATTGCTATTGTTTCTTTCCGCTTCCTTGCATATGCTAGTTTTGCTTGCCTTGATAATTTGTTTGCCTATAACGTGCCTATGCATAGGAAGTATCTAAGACTTAGATGTGTTTGTCACGTGTTTTATGATGCTCTCTTTGTGCTTCAATTCTTGTCTTTCATGTGAGCATCGTTGAAATCTTTTGCCTAGCTAAAAGGCTTTAAAGAAAAGCGCTTGTTGGGAGACAACCCAATATTTTTCCTTGCTGTTATTCAATAAATAATTCATCTAGCCTCTGTTTAGATGTGGCTTTATTCTTTTAATTAGTGTTTGTGCCAAGTAGAACCTTTCGGAAGACTTGGGGAAAGTGTTTGCGATCTTGCTGTAAAAAACAGAAACTTTAGCACTCACGAGATTTGATGACATATTTTTACTGGCGAGTGCTATTTAGTTAATTATTTTTGTTGATGATTAATAGATAAAATCCTCACGTCCAGCTATTTATTTTAGAATTTTTGGGGTTCCAGAAGTATTCGAAACCTACAGATTACTACAGACTGTTCTGTTTTTGACAGATTCTGTTTCTCGTGTGTTGTTTGCTTATTTTGATGAATCTATGGCTAGTAATGGAGTTTATGAACCATAGAAAAGTTGGAAGACAGTAGTTTTAACACCAATATAAATAAAGAATGAGTTCATTACAGTACCTTGAAGTGGTGTTTTGTTTTCTTTTGCTAACGGAGCTCACGAGATTTTCTGTTAAGTTTTGTGTTGTGAAATTTAAGTTTTGGGTAAAGATTTGATGGATTATGGAACAAGGAGTGGCAAGAGCCTAAGCTTGGGGATGCCCAAGGCACCCCAAGGTAAAATCCAAGGACAACCAAAAGCCTAAGCATGGGGATGCCCCGGAAGGCATCCCCTCTTTCGTCTTCGTCCATCGGTAACTTTACTTGGAGCTATATTTTTATTCACCACATGATATGTGTTTTGCTTGGAGTGTCTTGTATGATTTGAGTCTTTTTTTAGTTTACCACAATCATCCTTGCTGTACACACCTTTTGAGAGAGACACACATGAATCGGAATTCATTAGAATACTCTATGTGCTTCACTTATATCTTTTGAGTTAGATAATTTTGCTCTAGTGCTTCACTTATATCTTTTAGAGCATGGTAGTGGTTTTATTTTATAGAAATTATTGATCTCTCATGATTGACTTATATTATTTTGAGAGTCCTTTAGAACAACAGGGTAATTTTCTTTGGTTATAAAATTAGTCCTAATATGATAGGCATCCAAGATAAAAACTTGAAAGTGCATTAAACACTAAGAGAAATTTGATACTTGATAGTTGTTTTGAGATATAAAGGTGGTAATATTAGAGGTGTGCTAGTTGAGTAATTGTGAAATTGAGAAATACTTGTGTTGAAGTTTGCAAGTCCCGTAGCATGCACGTATGGTAAACGTTGTGTGACAAATTTGAAGCATGAGGTGTTCTTTGATTGCTTTCCTTATGAGTGGCGGTCGAGGACGAGCGATGGTCTTTTCCTACCAATCTATCCCCCAAGGAGCATGCGTGTAGTGCTTGATTTTGATGACTTGTAGATTTTTGCAATAAGTATGTGAGTTCTTTATGACTAATGTTGAGTCCATGGATTATAAGCACTCTCACCCTTCCATCATTGCTAGCCTCTTCGGTACCGTGCATTGCCCTTTCTCACCTTGAGAGCTGGTGCAAACTTCGCCGGTGCATCCAAACCCCGTGATATGATAGACTCTATCACACATAAGCCTCCTTATATCTTCCTCAAAACAACCACCATACCTACCTATTATGGCATTTCCATAGCCATTCCGAGATATATTGCCATGCAACTTTCCACCGTTCCGTTTATTATGACACGCATCATCATTGTCATATTGCCTTGCATGATCATCTAGTTGACATCGTATTTGTGGCAAAGCCACCATACTTAATTTTCATACATGTCACTCTTGATTCATCGCATATCCCGGTACACCGCCGGAGGCATTCATATAGAGTCATATTTTGTTCTAAGTATCGTGTTGTAATTCTTGAGTTGTAAGTAAATAAAAGTGTGATGATCATCATTAGAGCATTGTCCCATGTGAGGAAAGGATGATGGAGATTATGATTCCCCCACAAGTCGGGATGAGACTCCGGACAAATAAAAAAAGAGGCCAAAAAAAGAGAAGGCCCAAATAAAAAAATAAGATAAAAAGAGAGAAGGGACAATGTTACTATCCTTTTTCCACACTTGTGCTTCAAAGTAGCACCATGATCTTCATGATAGAGAGTCTCTTATTTTGTCACTTTCATATACTAGTTGGAATTTTTCATTATATAACATGGCTTGTATATTCCAATGATGGGCTTCCTAAAATGCCCTAGGTCTTTGTGAGCAAGCAAGTTGGATGGAAACCCACTTAGTTTCTTTGATGAGCTTTCATATATTTATAGCTCTAGTGCATCCATTGCGTGGAAATCTCTACTCCTTGCATTGCCATCAATCGGTGGGCATCTCCATAGCCATTGATTAGCCGCGTCAATGTGAGACTTTCTCCTTTTTTGTCTTCTCACACAACCTCAGTCATTATATCCTATTCCACCCATAGTGCTATGTCCATGGCTCGCGCTCATATATTGCATAAAAGTTGAAAGAGTTTGAAAAGGCTAAGTATGAAACAATTGCTTGGCTTGTCATCGGGGTTGTGCATGATGAGAGCATTTTGTGTGACGAAAATGAAGCATGGCCAAACCATATGATTTTGTAGGGATAAGCTTTCTTTGGCTGTGTTATTTTGATAAGACATAATTGCTTGTTTAGCATACTTGAAGTATTATTATTTTTATGTCAACATTAAACTTTTATCTTGAATCTTTCGGATCTGAACATTCATGCCACAATAAAGAAAATTACATTGAATAATATGCTAGATAGCATTCCACATCAAAAATTCTGTTTTTTTATCATTTACCTACTCGAGGACGAGCAGGAATTAAGCTTGGGGATGATTGATACGTCTCCAACGTATCTATAATTTTTGATTGTTCCATGATATTATATATTCTGTTTTGGATGTTTAATGGGCTTTATTATACACTTTTATATTATTTTTGGGACTAACCTATTAACCCAAGGCCTAGTGCAAATTGCTGTTTTTTGCCTATTTCAGTGTTTCGCAGAAAAGGAGTATCAAACGGAATCCAAACGGAATGAAACCTTCGGGAGCGTGATTTTTGAAACAAACGTGATCCAGAGGACTTGGAGTGGACATCAAGAAACAACCGAGGAGGCCACGAGGCAGGGGGGCGCGCCTACACCCCCTGGGCGCGCCCTCCCCCCTCGTGGCTCCACCCACCTACTTCTTCCTCCTATATATACTCATATACCCTGAAAACATCCGGGAGCACCACGGAACCCTATTTCCACCACCGCAACCTTCTGTACCCAAGAGATCCCATCTTGGGGCTTTTTCGGAGCTCCGCCGGAGGGGGCATCGATCACGGAGGGCCTCTACATCAACTCCAAGGCCCCTCCAATGATGTGTGAGTAGTTCACGTCAGACCTTCGGGTCCATAGTTATTAGCTAGATGGCTTCTTCTCTCTCTTTGGATCTCAATACAAAGTTCTCCTCGATCTTCTTGGAGATCTATTCGATGTAACTCTTTTTGTGGTGTGTTTGTCGAGATCCACTGAATTGTGGGTTTATGATCAAATCTATCTATGAACAATATTTGATTCTTCTCCGAAATCTTTTATGTATGATTGGTTATCTTTGCAAGTCCCTTTGAATTATCAGTTTGGTTTGGCCTACTAGATTGATCTTTCTTGCAACGAGAGAAGTGCTTAGCTTTGGGTTCAATCTTGCGGTGCTCAATCCCAGTGATAGAAAGGGAAATGACACGTATTGTATTGTTGCCATCGAGGATAAAAAGATGGGGTTTATATCATATTGCTTGAGTTTATCCCTCTTCATCATGTCATCTTACCTAATGTGTTACTCTATTCTTATGAACTTAATACTCTAGATGCATGCTGGATAGCGGTCGATGTGTGGAGTAATAGTAGTAGATGCAGGCAGGAGTCGGTCTACTTGTCACGGAGGTGATGCCTATATATATGATCATGCCTAGATATTCTCATAATTATTCGCTTTTCTATCAATTGCTCGACAGTAATTTGTTCACCCACCGTAATACTTATGATATCTTGAGAGAAGCCACTAGTGAAACCTATGGCCCCCGGGTCTATTCTCCATTATATTAATCTCCCACCAAAAAATTATTTCTAGTACCGTTTATTTTGCTATCTTTACTTTTAATCTTTATCATAAAAATACCAAAAATATTATCTTATTATCTCTATCAGATCTCACTCTCGTAAGTGACTGTGAAGGGATTGACAACCCCTTTATCCCGTTGGTTGCAAGGTTCTTATTTGTTTGTGTAGGTACGAGGGACTTGCGTGTGGCCTCCTACTGGATTGATACCTTGGTTCTCAAAACTAGGGGAAATACTTACGCTACTTTGCTGCATCACCCTTTCCTCTTCAAGGGAAAACCAACGCAGTGCTCAAGAGGTAGCAGACCCCAACACCAGTTTCTCGAAACTAACCTTGGGCTCGGGGGCTACTCACTAACCAGGCCGTTTAGAAAGCCACAAGGATATTTCCTCAGACAGTTGCATGGATTTACAAAGAAAATTCAAAAGCAGCAATTGTTCATGTACAAGGATAAAAGATTACCTCAAAGCTTGTAACGAGGTTCTTGAAGACATTGTGCAGTCTAGCCCCCATGGACCGGAAGCCTTGCAGCGCCGCGCCTATCAAGACACGGTACACTTCTTTAAGGGAGGATCCCTTCAATGTCTCCTCCATCTCTTCGGTCCGCCCACACTAACCTGCTCTTGGGTAGGAGGCGGGGGTGGCATGGATACCTCGGACCCGAGCACTTGGGTGCTGGGCTGAGGGGTCTCCAGCCGCGACAATGGGGCTGGAGCGAATGTTGGCTGGGCCGAAGACTGGCCCAACCCCTCCTTGGTAGCCTCAGGGATCTTCTACCCTAGGCCCTGTTGGGCCGAGGCTTCGACCTCGGCCATGACGCCCGACACTTCAGCCCCGCCAAGTCAACTTGGGGGGCCAAGTCGATGTTGCCTCCCCTAGCCCATCATGAGTTGGTGGGGGAGTGGGGGGATCCGGGGTCTCGCTAGCAAACGGCAGCCCACTCAAGGAGTTGCTGGGGTGCACCTTCGGTGGACTGCGTAAAAAGCACCCTTATAAGACCGTCTATGCCGACAGGACTTGGTAAAAGTACAAAGTACAAAAGCGGTGATGTACACTTGGGGTGCCATTTTCTTCCTCCCCATGGAAAGGGGGTCGTCCTCTGACTCGTTAGAGAGCTCGACTCTCTCTGATGACTTGTCGGTGTGCCTGACCATGGTTCTCCTTGGCCTCTTCGAGCCCTTGGGCCTCATACAGGCTTCGGCATCCTCCGACGCCACCCTCTTCCCTTTAGGGGGAGGGTTCTCTTCCTCCTCATCCTCCTCCGCGTCATCTTCATGGACGAAAGAGGTGTGGGTGTCCTCGGACCGAGTGACCATGGTCTCCTGGGTCTGAGCACTCGCCTTGCCCTTCTGGGACTTCGTCCCCTTGGGGACCACCACATGCGGCTCCTAGATTAGGAGCGCCGTAAACAGGGGAGTTCTTGGCTCCTATGGTTGTGGGGCAGGCACCGCACTTTGTTCACCCAGGGCAACCACTTCTGCAAGAATCAAGCAAGACGATTCAATTAGAATCTGCCCCTTGGTGCTGGGGATAAAAGCATATACTTGTGTGTTAGAGCACTTACCAGGGGTCTTTCTAGCCATCCTCAAAGCCAAGGTCCTCCCCTTATTTGGGGATCTTGTCCTTGGCTAGCAAAAGGAGCTGAGTCCACAGACCGGCCAAGGTGGTGCCGAAGAAGGCGGTGATGGGACCCGCATCCTCTAGCTTCTGCTCCCACATCAGGGTATCCCGAAGTTGGAGTGCGAGGATGCGGCGGTTGAGCATGATGTTAACAAGGTCAGAGGCTGGAGGTTCTTCGAGGTGGACCACCATTTTATCTTCTTGATCATGGACCTCACCTCATCTGGGTTCCCCCAGACGACACTCTTCTCCCTCCAGGACTTGAGCTTCTTTGGAGGCCCGACCGAAAAGGCTGGGACCTCGGCCTGGCCAGGGGCGAGTGCTTTAGTGATGTAAAACCACTCCTTCCGCAACTCCTTGACCATTTCAATGAAGGTGCCCTTGAACTAGTTAGCGCTTTGGTTCTTACTGACCATGGCCCCTCCACACTCCGCTAGATCAGAGCTGCTAGACTTCGTCTTGACCACAAAGGTCTTTAGCCATAGGACGAAGTGCGGCTTGTAGTGGAGGAAAGCCTCGGGAATCATGATGAAGGAGGCAAGGTGGAGGATGAAGTTTGGGGTCATATGGTGGAAGTCAAGCTCGTAGTAGAACATCATCCCGCGCAAGAATGGGTGCAGTGGGAACCCTTGGCCTCCGATGAGGTGGGGGACAAAGACTACCCGCTCCCCTATGTTGGGAGGGTGCACTTGCTGGTCGGCGCCTAGAGCGCAGGCCGCGATGTTGGTAGGGCACTGGTGCGCGTCGGTGCTAAACAAATTGTTTTTAACCCGTTTCCACGATGGCATTTCAAACCATCGCCAAGTGAGTGTGGGTGATAGGGGGGTCCTTCCCACATGACCCAGAAACCGTCGGGGATAGGGACCCTACAGTACTCCTACTCGTTTCTGCTCACATTGCCATCGCAGTCGGTATTCTGTGGTGCTACGTTTACGATGCGCGGCCCATCACAAACGGCTCACTATTATAGAACTTGTATGATGCACGGCCCGTCACAAACGGTTCACTGTTAAGAACATTAGCTAATTGCCGTACGAGTGTCGGACAAGATTACGAAACGCCAGACCATCGTAACATCGTCGTACACGACAACTATCGCACACGCTATTCTGTGGTGCAACATTTACGATGCATACTTCATCAGAAACAGTTCATGGTTGCGAATCATGTACGATAAGGCAACTAGCACAAACGTTTAGTTTGCCCGCACCGTTTGTGATATTGTCTAACATGGCACATGCTTTGGAAACAACAACTATGTGCATGCTTGCACACGTTTCCTCTCTGTGAACCGTCTCAGATTATGGTGTATATCGCAAACATTTGTGTTTTACCAACCGTGTGTGCCGTAACAACATGGAGAGAATAATTCAAACCGTAAATTAACTACTGCTATTTCAAATTGTACCGGATTTGAATCTGAATTTCAATGTATGCTACAACTTTATTCATATCCATCAGGTTCAAATAACCAATGCATTATTCGATTCATAGGTACATATGTTGAAGAATTACATAAGAACCAAATAAAGAATGATGAACCGCAGTTGTATACTTGTACTATTAAAGACGGTAAAGAAAGAGGTGGAATATATTCTGGTTGCTGAACAAGGTGAAGCGGAATGCCCATATTGTGCCCTCCTCCATGCAGAAGGCATGCACGACTCTAGTCGAACCCCTTGTGATGGCCGACCACTCATCCTTCACGGTCTTCATGAAAACATCTAGATAATCATCATGTTCTGGTAGAAATACTTTAACCTTTGCATGCCCACCAATCATGTAGTTTGAGAGGTAATCTTAAGTAAACTACTTTGGCAACCACTACAAAGGAAAAAGATTCAGACATTGTCATCTAACACAACTCATTATGGGCAGTAAAAAGAAGGTTGCAGAGTTCTTACTTACCATCCTGCAGTTCGCTGTTGTCTTGGATAAAGTGTAAACAAATAGTTTAATTTCCATCTTTGGACCCATTTTACTAACATTCATTATCAGCTTCCTCACTTGATGCTGGTTCACCGATGTCTCATTGCCCCATACGCAGAAAGGGTCAAAGCGCGGATCTTTACCAATGACATATGTACCTGAAAGCACCAAGTTAATATTAGAAGCTAAACAACAATTGCACAATGATGTAGTACAACACTCTTTTATAATATGTCTATATACATCTATATGTGGTAGTCCATTTGAATCTCTAAAAATACAAATATTTAGGAATGGAGGGAGTATCTTATAACATCCAATATACTCACATATTAGATGAATTAACATCTTATATTATGGGCCAGAAGGAGTTTAGTGCATTCTTACAAATTATCGGCTGATTAACTTCTGCTGTATCCAGGGTTATAGTTAGTTTGAGCTAGTTCGGGATCAAATAGCCCTAAAGTATATCTAAACATGAGGGCTAGTTTGAGCTAGTTGCATCTATAACCCAGCCAAAAAACTATCCAACGCAAGAGGTGCTAATTGGAGCTAGTTCTCCTAGTGCATTTATTGTCAATCTGACCCTGCCATCCAAACAACTCTTTGGATGGAGTTAGTTCAGGGTTAGTAATGAGCTAGAAATTATCTCTAACCTCTAGCTAAGTTGAGTATCCAAACAGGGTTGTGTTGTTGTTGTTGCCGCTGCTCTTCTACTTATATCTAGACATCATTAGAACATTAATGTAACACTCCTCCTTGTTGCTATGTAGCATAGGATTGCATATTTTTAGACATTTAGTACAGTGCATGTTGCTATGTAGCCTCAGATATATTACATACAGCCCTAGTTAACCTAATGATAAATGGGTTGCAGATATATTCAGTTAAAAGTCTGATTCACCGATTAGTCCCTTATCAGCCGCCGGCCTATATGGTACAATCTACCGACATCCTGAACAGTGAGCACATATAAGCCATGGGATGAAACTAACCTCGATGGAAAACAATAGTCGTTCACAAAATTGTCCTGTGTAGGTACATCGAGAAGCATGTTAAGCACAATAGTTCATCCTTGCACATATAGAACATCACGTTGTGAATAACTAGAATAAACAAGGCACACTACGAACAACCAAAGATAGCATTTGAAACTGGACATATGCTAACTACAAACAACTGAACAATTAGAAAACTTTAAAAGAGGCATATGCTAGCTATAAAAGGCTTAACTGTAAGCAAATATATGCATTCCTATCGGTATGTTTAAAACTAGATTGATGAAATGTACTACACTTTAAATAATTGCACATATAGAGCATCACATTGTGAACAACTGAAATAAACAAGGCATACTGCAAACAACCGGATATAGCAATTAAAACTAGACATATTCTCACTACACTACAAAAGGGAGTCGCCAAAACAAATCATGGGTTTCCCCCTGTGAAGAGGCACGACAAAACAAATCATGGGTTTCCTCACTTGTCACAGATGGGCTCGTTCCCGTGGGAAGAGCATGGACCCTGGATGCGCTCCATGTTGTCGCGGATGGGATCCTTCCCCTTGGAAGAGCACGACTGTAGGGTGCCCTCCCTGATGTCGCAGACGGGCACTTTCCCCTTGGAAGAGCCGAGAGGGTGCCCTCCTCGTGGTCGTCGTCGATGAGCACTACAAAAAAAGACACATCCATGAAATTTTGGGCCGAATGGAATTTTTTCTATCATACTTATGACACTTCTATGATGATAATTGTGACAAAACCCAGTATCATCATAGATGTGGTGCGGTCCTACTTCTATGACAAAAAATCATGACAGAAAATGGGCTTTTCGTCTTGGGCGAGCCGGGGACGCAGCTGCATGACATTCTTTCGGTCGTCCATGACGGAAAAAACCATCGTAGAAGCGAGGGCGCGGAAAATATCAGGGAGTTCCCAGTTACGGTGGGTGGTCGGGGGCCGAGCGATGCGCGTTTCTCTCATACACGTACGCGCGTGGGTGCGAGGCGTTGGGCTCTAACTGAACCCGAGCAAGGCGTTGGGCTCTAACTGAACCCGAGCGATTTCACTACAGGCTACGCATTACACTGAACCCGAGCGATTGATCGATCCCTTGTTGTTAACTGAAGCCGAGTGATTCCTTCGCTACTGCTACTAACTGAAGTCGATCGATGCCGCCTCTGGATGAACAGTAACCGTTGTTGGGGGGTTTGGATGAACAATTCCCGGTGGGGGGTTGGATGAACAGGACCCCTTGGTAGTAGAGGCCGTCGCCGCAGGATGAACAGTACCCCGATCGATTGAGGCGGTGGATTAACATGACCCCGTGGAGGGCTGGTTGAATAGTAGCCGGTGGTGGGCTGGTTGAATAGTAGCCGGTGGAGGACTAGATGAACAGTAGCCCGTGGAGGGGTGGTTGAACAGGACCCCATGGAGAGGGCTGGTTGAACAATAGCCGGTGGAGGCTGGATGAACAGTCGCAGGTGGAGGCTGGAGGAGGTCGATGGTGGATGAACAGTAGCCCGTGGAGGCTGGAGGAGGTCGATGGTGGAGATGAACAGTATCCTATGGAGTCCTGTTTTGCGGTACGCCACACCCCTCCCGATGAACAGGACCACGTTTCGACCGTCACGCTCCAACACAAGTCCGTTTCCTCCATTTTGCGGTACGCCACACCAATCCCGATCAACAGGACCCCGTTTCGACCGTAGGAGGTCCGTTTCCTCCGTTTTGCGGCACGCCAGACCCCTCCCGATGAACAGGATCCTGTTTCCACCGTGGCCTGTTGAACACAAGGCCATTTCCTCTATTCTGCGGTACGCCAGGCCTTGTTTCCATTGACTGTTACGTCCAAGCCAGTTGGCTCCTGATGAACAGCACGCGTTCCGTTGCCTCCCGATGAACACGACACATTCCGTTGCCTCCCCATGAACACGACAACGACACAATTTCTCCATTCTGACCCAGCCACAGACATGTACACGAGCCCTGGCCTTATGTATGCACGAGTAGGTGTTCGAGACCCCGCTCGTATGTACGTACGTGGCCATATTTACTTTCTTGCACCGTGGCCGCTGTACATATGTGTACATGCTACGTGCGCGCCTCTACTATGACACGTGCCCTTCCTTGCACGTCCACGGTTCATCGCTGCAGCCTGCAGACAGACCGATCGACCAGTATGTACGTACATGTCCGTGACCAGAATGACAACGCTACGTACGCTTCGACCAGGTGGGTCCCGACTGTCAGGCACTTCCTTGCGTGAGAAGATGTAGCTGGTGGGTCCCAGCAGTCAGGGGGTGAATCATTTTTTTGCCCATAATATGGACGCACTTCCTTGCGTGCGAAGATGTAGCTAGTGGGTCCCAGCAGTCAGGGGGAGAAATCATTATTTTTCAGGGTAAAAAGGATGCAGTTGCATGCATGTGTCCATGGGCGTGGTGCATCCCCACTGTCAGCCTCTCACATACAGTCATCTTCCGATGACTCTCGGTTGTTGACCATGTTGACCACACCGTGCCGAGCGCACCAAGGCTGGTGGACGACGGCGAGGCCCCAGACTGGAACGACCCGGAGATGGGGAAGACGCGGCAGTGGAGTCGCAGATGGAGAGGAGTGGGAAAGTTGACTGGTTCGGGTGCGCGGCAGCACTGCCGCGGTGCCGCCCACGGGAGACAGGAGCAAGAATAGAG
Organism: Triticum urartu; assembly: GCF_056163025.1. Lineage (NCBI taxonomy): Eukaryota > Viridiplantae > Streptophyta > Magnoliopsida > Poales > Poaceae > Triticum > Triticum urartu. Next base: position 153,069,501 of record NC_141873.1, read on the forward strand.
GTTGAAGAAGGAGCACGGTGTTGGATTAACATCCAACGGTCCAGCTGCTAGGATTATTTCATGATTAAGTTGACAAAGCCCTGCGTACACATCCGCTTAGTAGGCCCATAAGTCAGCCACCAAATCTGACGGGTCCTAGCTGTCAATGGGAGGAATAATTTTTTCTAACAAGGAGGCACTTCATTCTGTGCGAAGATACAACCGGTGGGTCCTAGCTGTCAGGGGGAGGAAACATTTTTTCAGCTTAATAAGGAGGAACTTTCCTTGCGTGCGACCATGGACCTCGTGGCTTCCAGCCGTCAGGCTCTCCACGTATAGTCCTATTACGATGACTCTCGCTTGTTGACCACGCCGCACCGAGCGCAGCGCAGCGGTGGATGACGGCAAGGCCTCGGACGGGAACGACCCGGAGATGGGAAGACGCGGCAGTGGAGTCGCAGATTGAGATGAGGAAAAGGGATATAACTGGTTCTGGTGCGGCGTGGGGCTGCATTCGGTGGAGAATAACAGGAGGTGTGGAGGGATGGAGGGATAGCCTGGCCGGCGGTGGGGTAGCGCTTCACAACGATGCGTGCTAAGCAGAGCCGCTAGCCGCCAAAGGCCGGACCAGGCGGTCCCGGCGACGCTAGAGGAAGAGGACGAGAGATTGAAGGTGCATGATGGCCGTTGGATATAAATCCAATGGCTGTGGATGTCATAATCATTTCTTGACCAAGTTGACAACGCCCTGCGTAGGCTTCGACCTATTGGGCCACATGTCAGCCTGCAAAAATGTGGCATATATTTAACGCATGTTTTGTCCGTTTGCTGGGCTGGGTGAACAAATAATTTCGCGTCAATGCGGCCCATTTATATTTTCTGAGAAATCCCAGCCCATTTGCACTTTCTTGAAATACATGACTTATCTGGGCTCGTTCTATATATAATGTTAGGTTAGAAGGACCAATTAATATCAAAAAATAAACCGGAGCGACACATTTTTTATATATAAAATTAACAAATTAGCAAGTTATTTCTCAAAATAAAATGAGCGCGTTATTATTACATTGGTCCTTAAAATCTTCGCAAGCTTTTGTATGCAATCATCAGGATTTTCCTTGCCTGTGAGTCAAAAACAACCAGGATTTTCCTTCCCAACTTTTGTTAAACATTTACTTTTATAAGTTAATAACACATGGGATGTTTTTATAATGTATATATAAGTCTTTATAAAATATACGATAATAGTAATAATATAAATATATATATATAATGTGGTTTGAAGGGAAAACATAAATTGGAGACATCATTATTATTCTTATATATAGATAAACAGAATAGAGATCTGCGTTTTATTAAGAAAATTACATTGGGCTGCCAATCTTTAAGAAAAAGCCCATAGGCCGGTATGGACCTCAAAAAATAAGTTGAATCAACTGTCTCCGTATGTCGTGGGCTACACATGTTAAAAAACAAAACCTAGGCCTAGCTGATACTTGTTTGCCCTCTAGAAAAAATGATACCAGCTAGATCCCTGAGCGAACTGGATTAAAGAGGGGGCCAGCGGCGCAACTGAAGAAGCACATCGGGAGCGATTTATTTTCTTCAGTGGATGGCTCTCGATGGTGTTTTTAACTTGCCTCTGCACCATACAACTTGTATTTTTAGCCTCCTAGTGCGTGGTGGACCAACAACCCATTTGTTGGGCGGGCCAACCTACAGAAACCAGCACTCGATTTTTCATCAAGCCCGAAAAACAACGGAGTACTATGTTTGTTTTGAGGCCGAAAACATTACGGCAGGGGTTGGGCGGGGGAGGGGGAAGATAGAGCAAAAAGATTAAAAAGAGCTGATGCGCCGTTGCTACCCTAACAAAGCAGGTGCAATTCTTTTCGGGAAGAAGGTGTGCCGTTGACACCCACACGTCACGAACCCATAGTAGGCATACTAACAGGTTCACACACAAGTACAACAGAAAAGGTAAACATTCGTATCAAACTCAGGTTCACAGGACACGTTCATATTCATAGCCAACATTCACAATCAACAACTCAAAAGATTCATATATACACAAGTTCAACATGTCTATGCATCCAAATGATTGATAAATCACACGAGAATATTCATAGATAATTCACAAAAAGATTCAGATATACACATGTTCAGTATGTTTATGCATCCAAATGATTGAGATCACAACCAATATCATCGATGGATGAACTTTAATTACCTAGGGTACGGACTGGTAAATGGTGTTCAGTCGGAGGTACTTCTTGCTAAAATTAATGCTTGTACGAGTAAACTTTTGAGTACATAAGAGGCAGCACAGACAATCTGAACTTTGCTTGTAGGTTTATCCTCAAATATTAGCCTCATGCCGAGGGAGGTTTGAGCAACTTGGCCACTACTTTCATCCAACTAGTTTACTGCCTCATCTTGGTCATGTAGCTCGCCAAAATTCTACATTGGAGACAAGAAAGGAGGCGGTTGAGAAAATGAACCACCCAAATTTTTTGTGCAGTTCAAATGAAATGGAGCATCCTTGGCGTGCAGACTGATTAAGTGCCAGATGAATATACGTGTCAACCAACTTGTCTGGAATCTTTAGACTCCATGCCATATAGTTCGCTACCATATGTGCAGATAACCAAAAGGCACAAGTTGGGACCAAAGACTGGACTGCATTTTTCTGGGCTATGCGCCAAGCAATATTTTTGGCGTTCATTCAACTAATACTTGGAGCTCGACAACTGGATGGCGCCGGTTGATGCTTGAATAAATATAGGCACTTCTTCTTGTCAACATCGATGCTTGTCTGAGTGAACTTTGGAGTACATAGCAACAACAAAAGTTCTTGTCCATTTGATCTTTTTGTGCAGTTCTACTAAAATCACCCAATGTAATGATTTTCCTGTGAGTTCCGGCTCCAAGTTACTCCTTTATGAAATCGTCAAACAGTAGCACACCACAAAATTACCAATACATATGACAAGCACAATAATCAGGATAAAGACCAGTACCAACCTGTGTGAGGTAGCATATCAATTACTATTTCCTTTGACTGGAAGCCAAGCGACTGACAGCAAAGGAAGAATGCAAGCCCGGATTAGTGACTGACGGGAAAGGAAGAAAATTGTCAAGGCAATGAAGCACCCAAAGTTTTTGTGCAGTTCCACCAAAATCGAGCATCCCTATTGGCACATATATTGAGAGAGTGAGATTACTATAATAGTGGGACTAGTTGATGAAACATACACTAACAAATAGAAGCACCCTCATTATCTTAATGGGTGAAGTTAGCAACATAGTAGTCTTTCTTAAAGAGAGATATTTGTTTATTTAATCAGTGCCAATTAGCTCAACACTCAACGCATTGCCATGTATCATAGGTTGCAAAACTTTAACATGCAAAGATAAAGGAGTTTCTCATGATAGTACCATGATACAAATAGAGATGACAACAAACTAATATGGATGAAGGCCTTAGGCCGGTACCAACCTGAGCAAAAAAAACGTATTCATGTAGTCCCAGAAGAGATGATAAAGCACTCACTGGAATCACTCAATAGTATATTTTTTTGTGCACTTCAAATGTATGGTTGACATCACTCTTGTTTACCAGTGCTGAGATTATATCGAAAGATTATCAAGAACTTCCAGCAGAGTTAAAGCATTGGCTGGGATAAAGTTCATTATATTGTCTTGTGTAGTTCCACTAAAATGTATGATTGGCACAACATGATCCCTGTTTGCACAAGTAGGAACAAGGTGAAACCTTCGTTAGCTTCGTGAGAAAGGATAGAAAGACATTAGCATATTACTCTAATAGTAGAATCAAATTCATCATGGACAATACGCAGAAGTGGAAGGGCTCCCTGGAGGATCGTCTCACATGTAAGGTAGACGTTGTCGGAGCCCTTGAATGGCCTCGACTGAGGCCTCGGCTTCAGCAATATCACCTTGGCACTGTTTATTCTTCTTCCTCCTCCTCTTCATGCTCTGTTTCTCTTCCTCCTCACTAGTTGGTGAAACCAAGTACATGATTGGCCTTCTATTTCAGAATTGGTTTTGTCAGTGAGGGAGTACAAGTGTACTAGTCAACAATAGCATTATTTTCTCATGGCAGTTGCAAAATAGAGATGAACAGATGCATTAAATATCATTCTTACCTAAAGGAAGGTTATGGTGCCAATATGGATGATGAGGACTGGAACACAGATCTCCCTTTGTGCAGTTCCACTGAAATGAACCAACTGTTCCATTCTGACATTCCAGTTAAACAACACAAAAGTCACTTATTTTAAGAAGTGTTTTGTGCAGTGCACCAAAAGGTCACAATAGCAACCAGGTGAAGTGGATATCCCTATTTGCACAAATAGCTACAGAGGAAACAGTCAGAGTCTCAAACAATTATAGGCAAAAACATTTGGCTAAACTTGTCATGGCTTATAACAGTGGCATGGCTACATTTTACCAGGGGCATTAGATTAAGAACAACTAAATATTTGGTATAAGGGCATGGGATAGTGGGTGCACCAGCAATCCAGCACCATGTACCTAAACCGGGGCATAAAGTGGTGATTCAGAGTTTGTTGCCCCGAGAAACAAACATCCAAGAAACATATCTGGGTTGGTCCCATTTTTGTTCACTCTAGCCACCTACTCCTATGTTTTTTTGGAAATGGAGGCGTGCCCCCGGCCTCTGCATCATAATTATGCATGCAACCATCTTATTTGTGGATAGAAAATCTAGTCCTGGTCATACCACTATGTACAACGTTTCACCTATATTTCCCTTTTCGACCAAGACACCTATTGGATGACCAGTCCATACTACTTTCACCCCATATCCTTCCTGTTTGTACCAAGTCCGATGCACATACTAAATCCCCCCACCCCCACTTTATTTCTTGTTTGAACCAAGTACAAGATTCGACTCCATGAAGTAGCTTTACCTCTAACAATAGAAAAAAAAGGTGATGTTGGACCATCCGATCGAGAGGGGCTGAGAGACAGAAAATGATGCACATGCAGTGACGTAGCAAGTTGGGAAGTAGAGCTACGCCGGTTTCGAAGGAAGATATACCTGAAGGTCATCGGGATGTGGATAGGTGGGCGGCACGAGGCCAGATCCACCCACACTAGGGCAACGACGAAGGGATCGGAGGACCTCCCACGCCGGCGCTCGGCCAGAGATAACGGTGCGGCCGGCAGTGGGTCCCCTCCCTCGTTGTCGACGACGGCCTGCCCCTCCTCCCCTTCACCGACGGAGGGGGATACGTCCGGATCTGTAACCAGCGATGAGGACAGAAAGATAGTGTTTTTGAAGGGAAAAAGACAGTGTTACCACCGCTATCTTGTTTAGATCTGGAGAGGATGAGAGTGTGTGAATAGAGCAACCCTAGCAGGCAAGCGCGGAGGCTCCGGCCCATATATACATAGTGGGGTAGTTTTACTTTTTTACTCCGTCAAAACAATCGTTTAAAATTGTGTACGTGCCAGGTCGCCGTTTTTTTAGTTGTTGATTGTTTTTTGAGATAGCTACCTGCTTATTCCAAGTGGTGTTACAATGTGCCAGGTTGCACTTTGTATCGTTGAAGTCTGGTACAAGACCATCCATTAAATGAAAAACCAACCCCTCATAAAATTGTGAACAAGCCCACGACTAAAATTATCAGAATCGTGGGCTGCCCCAACATGCATTATTATTTATATTTTCTACTCCCCCCGTTCCTAAATATAAGTCTTTTTGGACATTTCAAATGGACTACAACATACAGATGTATGTAGACATATTTTAAAGTATGGATTCGTTCATTTTGCTCCTTATGTAGTCACTTGTAAGAATCTCTAAAAAGACTCATATTTGGGAACAGATGGAGTATGTGGGAGTATCCTCAAAACAAAATGTGAGAGTACAATATTTATTGGGCCCCTTTGTAATTGGTGCTCAATTTTGACATAAGATTTAACTGACAAAATGTTAGTGCATGTTAACAAAAATTAGATCATTTGATTCATATTTGAACATAGTTTTCAATGATATAGGGGTTGTTTGGTATCCAGCCACATATTCCAACACTTCACCACACCTCACCTTAGGCAAATTTGACCAAGTTAGGTGGGTGTTTGGTTCTAGCCACACCTAAGACAATATTTTTTTATTAGCAGTGAACCCCACATGTCATAGACACAAAAAGTGTGGCAAGATTCCCTTAGGCAAGCCAAATTGGGTCTAACAATTTGAGCAACTCAAGTTAGGCAAGTGTGGCAAGTGTGGCAAAAATAATGTGGCAACATAATACAAACATAGTCACAATCCAAACAGCCTTGTAATTTTTTGTGACATGCATGAACATTTGGTTAGTTAATTTTATAGTCAAAATTTGGCAAGGTGCATCAAATCAACACATGCAAGTATCAAAAGGAAAGTCACGGTATGCATGCATGCATTGCTCTCCCTCCGTTTCCAAATATAAGTCTTTTTAGGGATTGCAACAAGTGACTATATATGAAGCAAAATGAGTGAATCTACACTCTAAAAAATATGTCTACATACATCCGTATGTTGTAGTCCATTTGAAATGTCTAAAAAGACTTATATTTAGGAATGGAGGGAGTAATTAATGCATCGGTAAACGCAAACTATTGAAATATATCGAGTGCAATGCTTTGATGTGTCGCGTCAACTCGTACAAGACCGAGAAGTTTGATTACTACAACGCCCTCTCGCCTTAACCGCACCTGCCTTTGGCTGCATGATAGGTGGGCCACCCACCTATTGGGCACACCTGTCATAGACGCAAAGGCAGGAGCAGTAAGTCAATGAAGCTGCATCCCTCCCTCGCCCATGAGCGTGGTGGCTGGCAGGACTAGGAGAAGCTTTCGTTCGCTACACGCTCTCCCTCCCTGTAGCGACACGACCTCAAACGGTCAAATCTCTGTGCTTCAGTGTCATCCCTGGATCGGTAATGCTGACACACAGTACTCGAGGATTTATAACAGAGTAGCAATCACACACTTATTACATCGAATGTCTCAAAAGAGAACTTATTACAATAAATATGGCTTAAGGCCATCTAATACGATAACAGCGGAAGGCTTGGAAGATAAAGTGAGTCCATCAACTCGAACGGCATAGCTGAGCTGCATGGCAACGACCTAACGAACCTTACTCCTCATCTGAAAAGTCTGCAACATAATACGTTGCAGCCCGAAAACGGGTCAGCACATGGAATATGCTGGCAAAATAACACAGTAGAGCAAGAACAGAATAATGCTATCACTACATGCATATTTGGCTGGTGGAAAGCTCTATGGTAATAGTTTTTGCGAAAAGCCAATTTTTCCCTACAACAAAGGAATAGATTTTATTTAACTATCATGGTAGTTGAAACATCATTGACAAGGTTCCTCCAACTCAATCCCAATTAACGTAATTAAAAACCCAACAATATTAGTTTAGAGTGACGAGATACTTATGATACTCCAAGTACTAGATACTCAAGATGTCCATAACCGGGGACATGGCTAACCATGATTAGTTTATACACTCTGCAGAGGTTTGCACACTTTTCCCCACAAGACTCGATCTCCTCCATTGGATTTCTCGCACTACAGGGTGTTTGAGAAACGGATGACCAAGACACAGTCTTTCAGAAGCATTAACTCCTTACTCCGGGCAGACCATACCAACCTACATCCCTCTACCTGCTGATCCACCTCTTCGGAAGCTTCGCGCAACTTACTCAACTATGCTAGAGCCCATAATAGCTTGTGGCTGCACACAGAAGTTTCTAGCATGAAAATATCTCAGATCCCTTTGAGCCTGCGTGGCGGACCATACAATTATCACACGGGTACTCCGGGATATCCTAGGACAACACTGGATTCCCCAGGTGCCCAACAAACAATCCACCCAGATGTGTATTCAAGTTGCCACCTTAAGTTGAACCATTAATTAACAATCTCACATCTGTCATGGATTTCACTCACCCACCACGTCTACAAGCATAACATAGCAATATAAGCAATACATAGAAGTAACTCCCAAGGGTTTGAATATAACAAGGTGATAGGTTCTACCTCATCAACTACTTCCCAACCCACATGTTAATCACATCCTAACCATGCAATGTTTGAGGATTGGAACTAATGCATAAAACTGGGTGATAAAGGGGTATGATCAAAGTGTTACTTGCCTTGCCGATGATCCGCAAAACCTAGGGATTCGTAGTAGCACGCTTCACACTCCTGGTGTTCTATCGCAAACAAACAAAAGCACACATAAGCAATCAAGCAAAGAAACACGGGTAATACTCAAACAAGAAGATCTAACCAGAAAGCTCAACTTAAGAACTCTGGTTTGCAAAAAGAATCAAATCAAACAGAGCAACAAAACTCAGACGACGAAAGAAACAAGATTCGTTTACTAATCTAGACTAAGGTCAAATTTTACAGTAGCAAAAGCTTGTTCAAGTTGGTTAAACGGAAAGAGGGTTTCGAGACAAAGATCTAGGCGCTTGAATCGCCTGATTCCGACAAACGAGCGAAAAGATAAACTAAAATGAAAATTGGATCAGGAATCATGATTGAAAATAATCGCAGAAAATCCGAAAAAAAGAAAACTAATGAACAGGCTAACGAACGAACGTTCGTTGTCTGCGGCTAATGAGTGAACACCGTTCGTTAAAACGAACATCCGCACGAACGTCCGCAAAGTAACTAAACCGAGAAAAACTGGTGAACCGATCTAAAAAAACGAACTAGGGTTTCAAAAAAACCGGATCGGTTTTTAAAAAAACCGGCGACGGCAACGGCGGCGTTACCTCCGGAGAGGCTCCGGCGAGGCGGGGCTGCGGCGGCGGGCGACGGCGGCGCTACGGTTGGGCGGGCTGCGGCGGCGGGGTTGGGTGGTGGTGGAGGGGGGGTTGGGGGTACTTAAGGAGGGGGGGTGTGGCTTGGAGGAGGGGCAAGGCGGGGGGGAGGAGGAGTCCCGGCCAGACTCCTGGTCAGAGGCGGTGGCGGCGTCGGTCTCCCGGGGGGAGACGGCGGCGCGAGGGAGCAGGCCGGCTCGGCTGGGCTTCGGGCTAGTCGGGCGCTAAAACTTTTTTTAATAATTCCACCGAAAATAAAATAAATCCTAGAAAATAAAATAAAATTCTAAAAATGCCAAAACAAATTTTCGCCGTCTAACTAAAATATTTAGAACAAGATGAACATTTTCTTGCCCTAAAATGCAACTTTGAAAAACGTGCAATTTTTCTAATTTGAATAAAATAGCAATAAACTTCGGATAAAAATCAAATATTTGATTTTATATTTTTCCTACAATATTTCATTTATTTTGGAGATGTCATATTATCTCCTCTCATGTATTTTAATATGAAATATTTTCAGAGAGAAAAATAATTAAAACCAAAAATCCTCGTTTCAATATTTGATAAAACTCAAATATGAAAACTGGGAAATCCCCAACTCTCTCCGAGGGTCCTTGAGTTGCTTAGGATTTCGAGGATTGCAAAACGAAATGCAATAAAATATGATATGCATGGATGATCTATGTATAACATTTCGAATAAAAAATTTGGGATGTTACACTCCCGCACGCGGTGGACATGTAGAAGTTCAATCAGTGTCAGATGGCCAGAAGCATACTATAGTACTCCTCCACTACACTAGTACTCCATCATTGTTCGACTTCCTGAAGTGGCGAAGAGCCAAGGACAGCCCGGACGCTCGTGTGGCAGTTTCATGTGTAGAGTAGTCTAGGATAGCGTGTACCATGCCTGTAAGCTTCAAATCGTTGGGGTCAGCTCCATGCTTTTTTTATTAAAATAATCTTCTGGCCCTACCTGTCATCCTGGTTATTCTAGTTTGCACGCTCATATGGTCTAGATAGGAATATATATTTTAATTTGTGGTGGGGTAAATATTAGAGGTTGCAGCAAATGGAGTATTGTACGCTGCAGGTCTTTCAGCCAAATTTAGAGGCAACCATGTGGGGAAAGTGCTATGATGTGCCACGTCAACTTGTACAACGAGGAGAATCTTGATTTTACTACTACACGCCTTCTCCCTCGCCCATGCGCGCGGTGGCTATCCCTCCCGCACGTGGTGGACGGAATGGCAGTAGTGGATTCGATATTGTAGAAGTAGTAGTAACATCATTGTTCGTCTTCTCGAAGAGGCGAAGAGCCAGACGCAACCCGAACGTGGCAGTTGTGAATGCTCGCATGGCAGTCTTTATGTAGGGGTGGGGCGTGGTGCGGAGCCTTGGAGCACGCATATAGTCAGGCTCTTGCATGAGACAAAATTGCTATTTGAGCCCACTATTGTATTACTAGTACTTGCTAGTATAGCCCCGTAAACCAGAAAGGAGTATTTGCCTTTCTAGAGATTTCAACAAGTGACTAGACTACACCGCGTGCAGTACTGGCTCAAATCTCAAATCTCGTCAACCAAGGGATTTTGTGATTGGAGGAATGTATCTCATACTTTACAAAACTACCCTAATTAAACTCATGCATTAATTACATAGTTCTCTCGTTTTCCTCTCCGCCTTGGTCGCGGTTCACAATATTGAGCACTCCTATATGACTAGTCGCTCTATCTACATGCGGGACATCAAAGCATCCGGGCCCGCGTTCCATCCACCAAATCATAGCGAGGTTCTACAGTCGAGACTCACCTGTAACCCCGGTGTGGCTGTCATGACCTGTCCCATCACCAAACCCACTTTTACCAGAAGTGGTAAAGTGGCCTCGAAGTTGGACTGGACCGTTTCAGGCAAGAAGCGCGCGCTAGCGATGGAAGGGGTTTCGGTAGCCAGGGCGGTCAGACGTTGGCGTGGTGGTAAAATGTGAACGCATGGATGACGAGCCTTTTAAGTGTATGCGGCATGTATTGACAATCAGGCGTCCATGCAATCGGTCTTGTCGCCAGCTAGCCTTCGACGATCACCATTAGACACCACACAACCATGCATAACTTACGAATAATGGACGAATCGATAAGACACACACTTGTGTGCAGTGGCACTATGATCGGTCGCTCACGATAGTATATACTCCGTACCATAGTATCGTCTCTTGCTAGGCTGTTTTATATATGTAACATCCCAAAATTTCAATTTGGAATGTTATACATTAGATCATAATTGCATATCATATTTTATTTGCTTTTGGTTTTGACTCTAGAAATTCTACGCAACTCAAGGACCCACGAAGAGAGTTGGGGATTTCGTTATTTTCATATTTGAGTTTTTCTCAAATTTTGAGAATAGGATCATTTGATTTTATTTATTTTATCATCAATTATTTATATTACAAAAATATGAGAGAGGGAATAAAATGACTTTCCCAAAATAAAGAAATATTGAGCATTTAATAATAAAATCAAATAAGATTTTATTTCGGAGTTTTTCGCTATTTTATTTGAATTTAGGAAAAATGTGCGTTTTTCAAAATTGCATTTAGGCCCCAAATAAATGTTCACCTTGTGCGGCTTGATTTTAGAAGCCCGGGAAAATTTATTTCAGGATTTTTGGAGTCCTTTTAGTATTTCTTTTTATTTTTCTTCCGCGCGTAATTATTTAAAAAAAAACGAACCGACCTAACGGGCCGTGTCTGACTAGGACTCCGGCCTGACTAGGCTTTATAAGCCGGGGGAAGGCCCAGCCGAAGCCAGCGCCCCAGCCCCGAAAACCCTAGCCACCAGCACCCGCCACCGCCGCCGCGGGCGCCGCCGGCCTGACGCCGCCGCCGCCGCACGCCGCCTGAGGTCCGCCGCCGCCTCGTTTTCCTTGCTGGTTTTTTTTTATTTTTTTTGGAAAAACCGTTCGATTTTCCGTCGGTATTTCCGTCTGTTTTTTTAGTTTCGTTTTTTTAAATAGATCAGTTTTTCCGGTTTATTTAATTCAGCGAGCGTTCGTCGTTTTTCTTTTCCTCGGATTAAATCCACGATTTTTCTGATCGCGATTCCAGATCCGATTTTCATTTTAGTATAACTTTTCGCTTGTTTATCGGAATCAGGCGATTCAAGCGCCTGGAGTTTTGTCTCGAAACCCTCTATCCGTTTAACCAACTTAAACAAGTTTTTGCCACTATAAAATTTGCCCTAGATCCAGATTGCTAGAACGAAGTTGTTTTCTTTCGCCGTTTGACTTTCGTTGCTTCGTTCGATTTGATTCTTTTTGCAAACCGGAGTTCTTAAGTTGAACCTTCTGGTTAGATCTCTTATTCGAGTTTTATCTGTGCATTAAATGAGTACTTATTGTATGCTTGTTTGTTTGTTTGCGATAGAATACCCGGAGTGCGCCGCCTGTTACTTCGAATCGCTAGGTTTCGCGGATCATCAGCAAGGCAAGTAACACTTTGATCATACTTTTTCTACAACCCAGTTTTATTGCATTAGATCAATCCTCACACATTGCATGACTAGGATCTAATTAAATTGATAGTACCTATTACCTGTTTATTATCAAACCTTTGGGAGTTACTTCTACGTTTGCTTATTATGCCATGCTATGCTAGTAGATGTGGATTGGGTGAGTGATATCCATGACAGATGTGAGTTTGTTAATTAATGGTTTATCTAAGGTGGCAACTTAAACACACATCTGGGTGGATTGAGGCACCTGGGTATTCCAGGACTTGCCTGTTTTCTTTTGTACCGCCTCCCAGGCTCAAAGGGATCATGAGACTATTCATACTAGAAACTTCCGTGTGCAGCCACAAGCTATTATGGGCTCTAGCATAGTTGACTAAGTCGTGCGAACTCTTACAGTGGTAGACTAGCAGATGTAGGGGATGTAGGTGGTACGGTCTACCCAATCGTAAGGTGCGAGCGCTTCTGAAAGACTATGTCTCGGTCATCCGTCTTCTCAAACACCATGTAGTGCGAGAAACCAAACGAAGGCGATCGAGTCTTGTGGGGAGAAGTGCGCAAAACTCTGCAGATTGTAACAAACTAATCATGGCTAGACGTGCCCCCGGTTATGGACATCTTGAGTATCTAGTACCTGGATTATCATGTGAATGTCAACATGTTACTCTAAATTAATTTTGTTGGGTTTTGATTAATGATGATGTTTAATTGGGATTGAGAATGCTGTCAACCATTCTCAATGTTTAACAACCACCATGATAAGTTAAATAAATTTATTCCTTTGCAGTAGGGAAAAATTGGCTTTACGCAAAACTGTAACCATAGAGCTTTCCACCAGCCAAATATGCATATAGTATAGTTGTTTCATTCCATTACTCTCTATGTGTTACATTGCCAGCATATTCCATGTGCTGACCCGTTTCGGGCTGCAACGTTAATGTTGCAGACTTTCCAGACGATGATTAGGGAGTTTTTAGGTCGTGGTTCTATACTCAGTGATGCCGTTGGAGTTGATGGACTCACTTATCTTCCAAGCCTTCCGCTGTTATAGTTATTAGATGGCCTTAAGCCATATTTATTGTAATAAATTCTCTATGGAGACACTCAATGTAATAAGTGTGTGATTGCTACTCTATTATAAATCCTCCGAGTACTGTGTGGTGTCAGTATTACTGATCCAAGGATGACACCGGAGCACAGAGATCAGGCTGTTTGAGGTCTGGTCGCTACAGAGATGGTATCAGAGCACACGCTGACTGTAGGACACGACCACTAAGCTATAGACCTAGATAACTATTCACTCTCTTCTCTTCTGACCTCTCATCTTTTCTACTCTTTAGGATGGCGGATGCAAAGAACAATTTGACGCAACCGGATGAAGGTACACCCTTTGGACGTCACTTGAAGGAAGTCACTAGATACCTGAACATAGGAGTACCAAGTTTCACCGGAACCTACAACGCCACTTTACCTGAAGAAGAGCGCTGGATGATTCAAGTTCAAGTTCTAGGAAGGACGTTCATGCCAGTCACTGAGCCCATAGAGTTTTCTTTTGATGCACCAACTTGGAATCTAGGAAAGAGCATGGCAGCTCATATCGCCATGGGACGGTTTTGATAAGTCTACCGCAAGGATCTCAAGGACACTATCTACCAGATTTGTGGGCGCCGAGATGAGCACTGGGAGATGATCAGTACCAGGAAGGATAGATCAATTGCAGCTTTTATCCAGGAGTTAAACCAGCACATTCGACGACAGGAGAACCAGATGTGCGCTGACATGATAGACCTGAAGAAGGCAAGGACAAGAATCAAGGAACTGGAGGAAGAACTCAAGGCTACACGTGAAGATTATGAAGAAGAAATTGAAGTATTGGTAGATAAGAATGCCGACCTAACAATGAAGATCGGGATATTTATGGGAGGCCCTACACCAGTAGATGAAGACGAAGAACCCAAGGAGATTAGCCCGGAAGACTACATCATCATCGACGACACCGACACGGATCCAGATGAGAGCGATGATGACTATATTGATGAAGCTGGAGTAGATATCATGGAATCTGCAACCGAAGAATACTTTTAGTAGACCACCTCATCAGTAGTAGTAGTCCACCATGTAAATAAAGTAGTTTGAGCACTTTTGTGATAGATAGATCGATTGTATGCCCTTGTTTGATTGAATGAAGTGAATTGTTTGCTTTTGCCTCATGTGCATATGGGTAGTGTTTTCTCTTTAGACCCCCTCTATTCTTACATATCATCTTTTCTAAACCCTCAGATGCCTCCGAGACGTGACCCCAGATTTACCTTTCCACCGGAGCTCACCCAGTTGATCCAGCAGCAGAACACATTGATGCAGTTGCTAGTCCAGAATCAGAATCAGGGGAACAACAACAACAACCCACCACCACCACCACCACCTGTTGATCACTTAGCCCGTTTTCTTAGACTGAATCCGCCAGTGTTTTCCAGTAGCACCGAGCCGATAGTAGCAGATGATTGGCTCCGCAAGACAGCTAGAGAGTTGACCACAGCAGGATGCACAGATGCGGAGAAGGTTAAGTTTGCCGCACATCAGCTTGAAGGACCCGCAGCATCATGGTGGGAGAATTTCACAGCCACTTTCCCTGTCGACACTGTCACATGGGACCAGTTTCAGCAGACTTTTCGTACTGCCCATGTTTCAGCAGGAGCTATGGCCATGAAGAAGCATGAGTTTCGCAACTTGCGCCAAGGAGGACGGACAGTTGGCCAGTATGTGGAGGACTTTATTAAGTTAGCACGTTATGCCCCAAATGACATTGCTAGAATGCAGCTAAGCAGGAGAAGTTTCTGGAAGGACTGAACGATGAGTTGAGCATGCAGTTGATGATAGCAACCTTCAACAACTACCAGGAGTTGGTAGATCGTGCACTTATGATTGAAGGGAAGCAGCAGCAAATTAAAAATCGCAAGAGGAAGTATGGACAAGGAAAGTACAACTCAGGAGCCCAGCAGAAGCCACATTTTACCCCTAGACCGGGAGGACATTTTCAGCATACCCATGGGGGAGGTAGCTCGCACACTCACAATGGCACCAAGAATGGTAATGGGAATGGAGGAAGCAACGGCCAGAACCGCACCAACCCATCAACCCCAGCCAAGAAAGACCTGAGCCAAGTCACTTGCTTTAAGTGTTCGAAGACCGGACATTATGCCAATGAATGTCCTGAATTACAAAATGGAAATAGCAATGGAAGCTCTGGGAAGAAGCCGAACCCTTTCAATAGGGGACAGGTGAACCACGTTAGCGTGGAGGAGGTTGAAGCTCAGCCTGATGCAATAATAGGTAAGTTTTTGGTTAAGTCATTTACTGCACTCGTTCTTTTTGATACTGGTGCATCGCATTCATACATCTCAAGGGGATTTGTGGATAAGTATAACCTGTCAACCCAAGCCCTTAGGTCACCCATGTTAGTAACCTCGCCTGGAGCAGAATATTTGGCTAGTCGATGGTGTGATCGGTTACCATTAAGGATTGGTAACTATGTTTTTCCCTCAGACCTAATAGTATTGGAATCCCAAGGATTGGATGTGATATTAGGCATGGATTGGTTGTCAAAGTATGAAGGGAATATTGAATGTGCTAGTAAGTCAATTTTGCTTACCACACCAGAAGGGAGAAGGATCAAGTATGTATCCCGACATGTGCCAAAGGGAACTCAAGTAAATTGCTTAACAGGAGTTGTGCAGGAGGAAGTACCAGTGGTAAGGGATTTCCCTGATGTATTTCCAGAAGAGTTGCCTGGAATGCCACCGGATAGAGATATTGAGTTCTTGATTGAGCTATTGCCAGGCACAGGGCCAATATCAAAGAGACCATACAGGATGCCTGCAAAGGATTTGGTGGAAATTAAGAAGCAGATTAAGGAGTTACTGGATAAAGGATATATTCGCCCAAGTTCTTTGCCTTGGGGATCCCCAGTACTTCTAGTGGAGAAGAAGGATGGATCGTTAAGGATGGTTGTCGATTATCGAGGATTGAATGAAGTAACGATCAAGAACAAGAACCCACTACCGATGATGAATGATCTGTTTGATCGTTTGCAAGGAGCTAAGGTATTTTCCAAGATCGATCTGCGATCAGGATACCACCAGTTGAAGATTCGAGAACAGGATATACCTAAGACAGCTTTTACCACCAGGTATGGGCTGTACGAGTATACCATTATGTCATTTGGTCTGACTAACGCACCTGCATATTTTATGAACATGATGAACAAAGTGTTTATGGAGTTCTTGGATAAGTTCGTCATGGTGTTCATTGATGATATCTTGGTTTACTCGAAGAATGAAGAGGAACATAAGGAACATTTGCGTTTGGTACTTGGAAAGCTCAGAGAACATCAATTATATGCCAAGTTTAGCAAATGTGAGTTTTGGTTGAAGGAAGTTGGATTTCTCGGACACGTTATATCCGGAGAAGGTATAGCAGTTGATCCCACTAAAGTTGATACCATGACCAAGTGGGAAGCACCAACCACGGTTGGAGAGATCCGAAGTTTTCATGGACTCACAGGATACTACCGGAGATTTATTGAGAATTTCACAAAGATTGCGAAGCCTATGACTGAGTTGTTGAAGAAAGATACCAAGTTCATATGGACGGAGGAATGTGAGGCTAGTTTCTAGGAGTTGAAGAAACGTTTGGTTACATCACCAGTGTTGATTTTGCCAGACTAGACCAAGGATTATGAGGTGTATTGCGACGCTTCACGTCGAGGACTTGGAGCAGTGCTTATGCAGGAAGGGAGAGTTGTTTCATATGCCTCAAGACAACTAAAACCTCACGAGTTGAATTATGCTACATATGATTTGGAATTAGCAGCTGTAGTGCATGCATTGAAAACATGGAGACATTTCCTCATTGGAAATCATTGTGAGGTGTACACGGATCATAAGAGTTTGAAATATATTTTCACACAGAAGGAGTTAAAACCTCAGACAAAGGAGATGGTTGGATCTCATTAAGGATTATGATATGAAATTTCATTATCACCCCGGAAAGGCTAATGTAGTAGCCGACGCACTAAGCTGTAAGATCCACGTCAATACATTAATGACGGGAGGAATACCAAGGGAGTTAGCTGAAAATCTTCTAGAGTTATGTTTGGAAATAGTTTCGAGAGGCTAGGTAGCAGCACTGGAGATTCAGTCTACATTAATAGATAAAATCAGAGAAGCTCAAAGGACTGACAAGGAGATCGCTTCTATTAAGGAGAAACTTACCAAAGGAAAGGCTAAAGGATTTCATGAGGATGAGCACGATACCTTATGGTTTGAAGACCGTGTTTACGTGCCCAATGACCCGGAGATCAGGAAGTTGATACTGCAAGAGGCACATGATTCACCATATTCGATTCACCCAGGAAATACCAAGATGTATTTGGATTTGAAGGATATTTTCTGGTGGACCGGAATGAAGAAGGATATTGCGGAGTACGTAGCAGTTTGTGATGTATGTCAGAGAGTAAAGGCAGAGCATTAGAAGCCAGCAGGACTGTTACAACCATTGCCGATACCCGAATGGAAGTGGGATAAGTTAGGCATGGATTTTATCACGGGATTGCCCAGGACTCGTTTAGGCTATGACTTGATTTGGGTTGTAGTCGATCGGTTGACGAAAGTAGCTCATTTCATCCCGGTAAAGACCACTTACACCAGTGCTAAGTTGGCAACGATATACATGACCAGGATCGTATGTCTGCATGGAGTTCCGAGGAGTATCGTATCAGATAGAGGAACCCAGTTTACCTCAAAGTTCTGGAAACAGTTGCATGAAACTTTGGGAACCAGGCTAGAATTTAGTACAGCTTTTCATCCACAGACAGATGGACAGACCGAGAGAGTTAATCAGATTTTGGAGGATATGCTGAGAGCTTGTGCGCTGGATTACGGATCTAGTTGGGACGACAATTTGCCATATGCAGAATTTTCCTACAACAACAGCTATCAATCTAGTTTAAAGATGGCCCATTTCTAAGCCTTGTACGGAAGGAGGTGCAGGACACCGTTGTCATGGGACGAAATTGGAGACCGCCAGTTGTTTGGACCTGACTTGATTAAAGAGTCTGAACAGAAGGTCAAGTTGATTCGCGATAGGCTCAAGGTAGCTCAGTCCAAACAGAAGAGTTATGCAGATTCAAAACACAAGGAGACAGTTTACGAAGTTGGAGATAGAGCTTATCTTCGAGTATCACCACTTCGGGGAACAAAGCATTTTGGAGTTAAAGGAAAGTTAGCGCCATGATTTGTAGGACCATACCGAGTTTTGGAGCGTACGGGAGAAGTGGCCTACAAGTTGGAATTGCCCGAAGGATTGTCAGGAGTTCATGATGTGTTCCACGTTTCTCAGTTGAAGAAGTGCCACGCGGAGATGGCTGACATACCCCTGAGAGATACAGTGCCATTGGAAACTTTTTTAGTTGGATAACGGTTTGACCTATGAGGAGAAACCAGTTAAGATTCTCGAGTTTGCCAGTCGAGTCACCCGTAGCAAGGTTATCAAGTTTTGCAAAGTTCAGTGGAGCCACCACACGGAGGATGAAGCCACCTGGGAACGACAGGAAGATTTGCTCAAGGACCATCCTCACCTATTTTCTAGCCAACCCGAATCTTGAGGGCGAGATTCATCTTAAGGGGGGTAGGTTTGTTACATCCCAAAATTTCAATTTGGAAGGTTATACATTAGATCATAATTGCATATCATATTTTATTTGCTTTTGGTTTTGATCCTAGAAATTCTACGCAACTCAAGGACCCAGGGAGAGAGTTGGGGATTTCGTTATTTTCATATTTGAGTTTTTCTCAAATTTTGAGAATAGGTTCATTTGATTTTATTTATTTTATCATCAATTATTTATATTACAAAAATATGAGAGAGGGAATAAAATGACTTTCCAAAAATAAAGAAATATTGAGGATTTAAAAATAAAGTCAAATAAGATTTTATTTCGGAGTTTTTCGCTATTTTATTTGAATTTAGGAAAAATGTGCGTTTTTCGAAATTGGATTTAGGCCCCAAATAAATGTTCACCTTGTGCGGCTTGATTTTAGAAGCCCGGGAAAATTTATTTCAGCATTTTTGGAGTCTGTTTAGTATTTCTTTTTATTTTTCTTCCACGCGTAATTATTAAAAAAACGAACCGACCTAACGGGCCGTGTCCGACTAGGACTCCGGCCCGACTAGGCTTTATAAGCCGGGGGAAGGCCCAGCCGAAGCCAGCGCCCCAGCCCCGAAAACCCTAGCCGCCAGCGCCCGCCGCCGCCGCCGCACGCCGCCTGAGGTCCGCCACCGCCTCGTTTTCGCGCCGGTTTTTTTTAATTTTTTTGCGAAAAACCGTTCGGTTTTTCCATCATTTTTTTAGTTTCGGTTTTTTTAAATAGATCAGTTTTTCCGATTTATTTAATTCAGCGAGCGTTCGTTGTTTTTCTTTTTCTCGGATTAAATCCACGATTTTTCTGATCGCGATTCCTGATCCGTTTTTCATTTTAGTATAACTTTTCGCTCGTTTATCGGAATCAGGTGATTCAAGCGCCTGGAGTTTCGTCTCGAAACCCTATATCCGTTTAACCATCTTAAACAAGTTTTTGCCACTGTAAAATTTGCCCTAGATCTAGATTGCTAGAATGAAGTTGTTTTCTTTCGCCATTTGACTTTCGTTGCTTCGTTCGATTTGATTCTTTTTGCAAACCGGAGTTCTTAAGTTGAACCTTCTGGTTAGATCTCTTATTCGAGTTTTACCTGTGCATTAGATGAGTACTTATTGTATGCTTGTTTGTTTGTCTACGCTAGAATACCCGGAGTGCGCCGCCTGTTACTTCGAATCGCTAGGTTTCGCGGATCATCAGCAAGGCAAGTAACACTTATCATACTTTTTCTACAACCCAGTTTTATTGCATTAGATCAATCCTCACACATTGCATGACTAGGATCTAATTAAATTGTGGGATGGGAAGTAGTTGAGGTAGTACCTACTACCTGTTTATTATCAAACCTTTGGGAGTTACTTCTATGTTTGCTTATTATGCCATGCTATGCTAGTAGACGTGGATTGGGTGAGTGATATCCATGACAGATGTGAGTTTGTTAATTAATGGTTTATCTAAGGTGGCAACTTAAACACACATCTGGGTGGATTGAGGCACCTGGGTATTCCAGGACTTGCCCGTTTTCTTTTGGACCGCCACCCAGGCTCAAAGGGATCATGAGACTATTCATACTAGAAACTTCCGTGTGCAGCCACAAGCTATTATGGGCTCTAGCATAGTTGACTAAGTCGTGCGAACTCTTACAATGGTAGACTAGCAGATGTATGGGATGTAGGTGGTACAGTCTACCTGATTGTAATGTGCGAGCGCTTCTGAAAGACTATGTCTCGGTCATCCGTCTTCTCAAACACCATGTAGTGCGAGAAACCAAACGAAGGCGATCGAGTCTTGTGGGGAAAAGTGCGCAAACCTCTGCAGAGTGTAACAAACTAATCATGGTTAGCCGTGTCCCCAGTTATGGACATCTTGAGTATATAGTACCTGGATTATCATGTGAATGTCAACATGTTACTCTAAATTAATTTTGTTGGGTTTTGATTAATGATGATGTTTAATTGGGATTAAGAATGCTGTCAACCATTCTCAATGTTTAACAACCACCATGATAAGTTAAATAAATTTATTCCTTTGCAGTAGGGAAAAATTGTCTTTACGCAAAACTGTAACCATAGAGCTTTCCACCAGCCAAATATGCATATAGTATAGTTGTTTCATTCCATTACTCTCTATGTGTTACATTGCCAGCATATTCCATGTGCTGACCCGTTTCGGGCTGCAATGTTAATGTTGCAGACTTTTTAGACGACGATTAAGGAGTTTTTAGGTCGTGGTTCTATACTCAGTGATGCCGTTGGAGTTGATGGACTCACTTATCTTCCAAGCCTTCCGCTGTTATAGTTATTAGATGGCCTTAAGCCATATTTATTGTAATAAGTTCTCTATGTATACACTCGATGTAATAAGTGTGTGATTGCTACTCTGTTATAAATCCTCCGAGTACTGTGTGGTGTCAGCATTACTGATGCAGGGATGACACCGGAGCACAGAGATCAGACTGTTTGAGGACTGGTCCCTACAATATATTGTTGTTGTGATGGACGATATACATGAGCAAGGCGACGAGTCCCAAGTATGACCGTTGGTGTTGAGCCAGGTGAATACATGCTCGGCGTTCGCGGAGGCCTCCATCAAACGTCTAAACAGTAATGTCAGGCACCACCGAGGCGCGCAGGTGACGGGCTCGCTGTTTGCATTGCGCCATGAGTAGGACTTTGATTGAGAGGGTGACATGCATGCATTAGCCTGGTTTGACAGAGTGAGCGTGAGTGTCTGAACGTGTACATGCTACTTTCCTCTATGGACGGTGTGCGCTAATGTGTGCATCACGTATAATATAATGTTCAAAGTGAGCTATCAACACAAGTTCAATGACCGCCAATGCATTTTACTCGGTAATAAATGACCAGGATTGAAGGGGAATCCAAATTTCCTTCGTCTTCTGTCCTTGAGCTCTTGACAAACCAATGCACTATACGGTTGTCCCGCCACTCCACCCCAGAGCTCTCACCAAGCATCGTTCATGCCACCGCGCCGCACACTAACCGGTAAGGAAGCGATGACATCCCGCCGCGCTGAGTTCCTCGCTGCCCACGACCGCACACAAAATGGTAGGGAAGCGATGGCATCCCGCCGTGTTGAGTTCATCGCCGCTCGCGACCTCACACCTATGTGGGCATAATTTGAAGCTGCCAAGGCCGAATGGGAGGTAGAGCAAGAGGCGGCCAAAGCCGCACAAAGGGAGCGGAGAAGTCAGAAAGCACTCAAGAAAAGAGAGGCCTGCCGCAGCAAGAAAGAAGAGGACGCACGCGCTGCTGCGGAGAGGTCGATGGAGATCCAAGAACGGTGGGGTATCGCCGACAAAGCCGGGAAGGAGAACGACGGCATTTGGCCATCATGTGAGAAGTAGTAGTACTAGTAGCTAGTATGTGTGTTTGTGTCTGAGTACGAGCATGTACCCATACTACTATTTACTACTGTAGTTTTTAGAGCAAATTACCAGTACATTAGCCTAGACTCAATGGAAAATTCCTATCCTATGCATCAAATGGCATCTCTTTCTCTATAGGAATTGAGATGCATGTCATCTCACTTCCTATGATTTTCATATTCCTATAAAATTCCTATCCTATGAACGAAAGGAGGCCTCTGCTGGAGTAACTACTATAGCTAGTAGTACTGCTGGTACAGTAGTTTTATTTAAGAATTAGAATTCAACGAAGTCATGATGGTTCCTTCGTCCGAGCAACTTCATAGTGGGAAAGGTTAGGCCTGTGATTTGGCGGTTCATTAGTCATCATTTCTGCGGCGGGATGACCGGGGTAACTCTCCCTTGGAGTTCTGCGTGCATGGCAAGTGGACCAGGATGGTCGACATCCCACATGTTGGCGAACGGAAGTATTCTTTCTGATATCGAGGACCAAGGAAACCACGTGGTATAGTATCACTGCTGGTTTATATATTTTTTTCTGATGAATGCTAGCGTTTCAACTCTTACGACGAAGGAGTGCCAAACACGGCACGTGCTGGATGTCCCACACGTCAGCAAAAGCAGTGGGACATGAACCGCGTGGTAGAGCGTCTCCACTTCTTCCACTTCTAGGTTGAAGACCACACGTAGTAGTACTAGTGGCATGAATGATACAAAGTGCGACCTGTAGAGAAATCCATGTCTAGTTGGAAGGTCTCGGGGCATACACGTAAACAAATATAAAACCTAATATGTGCCTAGTAGTAGTAGAGTACTTAGGCACGTACTCCATAACATCACCGTGCATTGCACGTACAACATTTAGTGGTACGTAGTAGAAAAATGCATATATGCCACGCATGTTCACACTATTTGTGCCTTTCTACTTCACTTACTGCACTACATTACTCAGGTCCGTACGTCCACTTCTGGATACATGTCCGTCTCGTAGTTCCAGTCCCACGTGTTCTTCATAGATGGAATGATCCATATCATCGTAGTTAGTGTGGCTTCCCATGATGGAGACTCATCCAAACTATGGCCATTGGAGCTCTCTCGGCCGTTAGATGGAATGATCCATATCATCGCAGTCACGTGCACCGAGAAGTGGCGCTCTCTCGGCTGTCGCGCTGCTTCAAAGCCGGCACCAGTGAGAGGTCGCCTCCGCTCTGGCCGGGCATTAATGCGGCACTGACGCTCCAGGGCGATGCTAACCGTTTCACGCGGGAAGCGTGCACTGGCAAGGGAGTATTGGTTTTGAGCCGTTTCAGGTGTAGTACTGGTAGTTTGCAAAGCTACTCAATTATTGCACTCAGGTCCCTAAGAAATTGTGGTAAAAAACATTACTCCATAGCCCGCTTCCTTTCTCCTTCATCTTCCACCGCCCGCGCATGTCCGCTGGAAGCGACCGGTCAACCCTTATATAGGAGTGCTAGCACAAAAAGATGCATGCATGACCACTAAAATTTCCAGATTAAAGCGCCGCTCCGGCGGGAGTATGGCTTATGTCATTACCTTCATCCGGGCCATGGCTACTGCGCAACGGTGACCAGAGAAGAGGCGGTGGGAGGGGAATGAATGCAGCTACTGTTTGGGTTCGCCGTCCGTCTTAAATAAATTCCCACCATCACATGTACCCGCGGGTGCACAAATTGTAACATACATGTCTGCTTAAGTGGGTGTCACGTAACTGGTGTGTGTGAGATTCTGAGAGACAGAGTGTGTGCATGCGACTCTACTCTTTGTACATGTACTCAACCTTTTGCATCGGGATATAAGTATAATGGTATTACACTTTAGCTAGTGATTTACGTGGCCATGTTAACGTGGTTGTGTAAAAAATGTCACTTCCTGCTCGTGATTTGCATTATATAATTACAAGCAAGATGCTCGTGCATTGCACGGAACATCAATATGCATTTTTTTACAAAACACCTGTTGTGATTGACCCATGCAGGAGTAATCCCATGTGTAAAAACTAATGATATCTCGAGAATTTTATCGGAAAACTGGTATCTCGAGAATTTCATCGAAAAAAATGAAAGATGAGAGATAAGGTGAGGAGGAGTGGAGCGTGGTGATGACTGGTGGTCGGACTGGGCGGAGGCATGGGGATGGACGGTGTCGGTAGGCGGCAGCGGCCACCATGCTAGATTGTTCCAGAGACTTCCTTTTTTAATTGCTCAGCAATGAGGTTGTGGGAGATAAGGATGTGGAGAGAGGTCCAGGTATCTTTTGTAAAATTATCATAGTTTTCTTTCTATTCGTCAGATATAGATCGGACGGTCTATATTACAAGATGGCAGGCACACCATCATCACCAACTCGGTTTTTTTATAAGAGTTGAGATGATAAGTTTGCTAACTACTAAAGTAAAGTGGAATTTGTCCATGTTATACAAGTAAATTAAGGTGATTGTTTATCATATAGGTAAGGTTGGACGAAGGGTGGTAGGAACAAATGCTCCGCCTAGAGCATGTGTGTGTGAGATGGAGTCTTAGTGTATGCGTGTGTGTCTGGGGGTGGGGGTGGGTGGGTGGGTGCATGCGTCTGTGTGTGTGTGAGATGGAGTCTTAGTGTGTGTGTGGGGGGGGGGGTGGGTGGGTGCGTGCGTGTGTGGGGGGGTGGGTGTGTGTGTGACGCGGGGTCCTCGGTGGTGGATGTAATTTAAGTGTGCATGGCTTCATCATAGAGAGGTGATGTGTATGGCAGAGGCCACCAACGATGGGGTGCAGGAGAGAAAAGGCCCGTAGAGAGGGAAGAGAAGGTGTGTGCACGTGAGAGGAGTCGACATCGAGAGAACGTGTTTGTTCGAGAGACACCGAGTAAGACTACTATATATCGATGGTGCATGTAGGCGGGAATTAAACAAAGGGATGGTCTTATTAGTTTTGGGGATATAGGGGAAGAGTGAGAGGAGGGGGTAGCTAGAAGGATATTGTTAAGTGTGAGTGTGTGTTTTACCCATCCAGACGGAAGTTATGTGCACACAAGAAGAGAACAATTCGATGTGGCGTTAGGGTTGAGGGTAATTAACTACGTATGGAGACATAGAGATCTTGAACGTGCATGTGCGAGAGGTATACATGTATACATGGGTGTGTGTGTGTGCGCGCGCATGATCGAGATTAAAGAAAGAAGACATAAGTCATAAGATCAACAACAGGGGAGAGACGGATCGGTATGACAATATGCATGCATGTGAGAGTGTAGGGAAGAAGGCCCGACAATTGAGCATGTGTTTTTGTCTTTAAGAGATAGTGGCGTGGGCTGGAGCATGCATCTATGGCGAGTAGAGGGAGTGAGACACAATGATTGTGCAAAAGAGATCAACCTATAAATGCATGTATGGAGAGACATATATAGTGTGGGTGATAGGAAGCAAGAGTGTGTGCGAGAAAGAAATGTTGACGGAGAAACTACAGATAGATACAGAGATGGAAATGCTAGCTAGAGGGACATCAACTATTTTGAGTGCTGGAGATGACCGCCGGGTGGTTCAGAGGGTGAAGTTATGTGTGTGTGAGAGAAAGATAAAAATAGGGCACTTGACTGCATGTAGAGAGAAATATACATAGTGTGCATGATAGGAAGCAAGAGTGAGGGAGAGAAAGAAGGTTGATGGAGAAATAGATAAATAGAAAGATAAATATGCTAGCTAGTGTGCGTTAGAGATAGGAGTTGAGTGGATCAGAAGGCTGAGTTATGTGTGTGGGTGTGAGAGAGATGGAGAAAGGGTGCATGTGACTCACATACAAACAAATATCAGAGAGAAATGAGATCCTGAGAGAAGGAGTTTTGTGTCTGCGAGAGAGAAAGATATTTCACAATGAGAGTGATAGCTAGAGAGACATATGAGGGAACGCAAGATATCTCCAGGGAGAGAGAGTGTGTGTGAGCGACATACAAGAGAATGGTGGAGAGATATGAGACCCTGGAAGACAGAGTTTGTGTTTGTGTATGAGAAAGAGATATTTAAGAGGAAGAGTCATAGCTTCTCATACCCAAGGAGCGAAAGACATCTCTGTGTGAGAGGGTGTGTGCGAGTGGCACACAGGGGAATAGTAGAGAGAAAGGAGACCCCGTCAGACGAAGTTTGTGTTTGTGTGAGAGAATGAGATTTCACGTGGAGAATCATAGTTAGAGACACATAGCAGGGAGCGAGATATACTTAGAGAAAAATAGAGTGATGGAGGTCGAGGGAGAGAGTACCGTCAGTGTGTTACGAAGATAAAAGATCACTGTCAACATACAGGTAGCACGAGAGATACCCGAGAGACGATGAACGCGTATAGGTCTAGAGAGATACTCCTATATAAGCATGAGTGATAGCTATATGAGACGAATATCTGGATTAAAGGGGATTCAAATATTTAAACTGGAGATCACGACATCGATAATATCATAACGCAAATTGGTGTATCAAACATGCATATTCATTTGCGTGTAATGTTATATAGTTTATCAATATTAGTGATCCATAGATTCTTTAATTAGAGACAATGCATGGTTTATATGCAATTAATGTCTAAACGGGATTACACTATATGTTGCGTGTGAGAAACACATTATACATGTTTGAGAAGTAAAAAATTAAAAACCCGCATGAAACACACATTAATTGGAGACAGTTAGTGAGGAATGCATACATTGGATTTCAACATAATGTGGTTTCAAATATTTGAAAATCCAAATTAAGATGGATACAGCCTTATAAATCTGAGATCATGCCATTTCTAAACCATATTTATGTATAAAGGGTGTTGTGCTTTTGAAAGTATATATATATATAATGATTTATATAGAATTTTATTCCAATCGAGAATGGATCCTGCTCGAACAAAAATAAAATACAAACTGGATTCGAGTTGAGTTGGCATGGTAAACGTGCACTCTTGCTCTGCAAAAATTTGAACCAAGTGGGGAAAGTCGCAGTAGCCGCCCGAAACCAAATTCTGCGAGATGGAAATTACTGCCTGTCCATGCCACACAAAGCCTATCAGCTCGATTTCTATAGGTTTCGATAGGGGTAGGTTTGCAATTTCACTCAAACGTGACATAACCGCCTCTCACCCGGATACATACACGGTGGGCACCAAAACACAGTGTCTCCTCAGCCGAAATCGACTCCCTCCCCGATTCATACACGGTGGGCACCAAAAACAAACTCTCGTCGGCAAATATTGGGTGTATGCGAGATTACCGTCCTATCCCCAACCGACTAATATTGATGTGATGTAGGAAATTTTAAACGGGGGCTAAGTTTGTAAATTTCCTCGCATTTGAGACAAGCACTCCCTGAAGACATGGTTCCCCCTTCCTCTCTCCCTCCATTTCCCCATTCGTACTCCGCGGGCGCCAAAACACCCTCTCCACCCTGGCCTCCTCCGTCCCCCACCCCATCCACCGCTGTCCTCCTACACCATGCCAGAGCTGATACCCCAATGTCGTCGGCCATTACAAGAGATCGACCTCTCTCATCCACGGCTTCGGACCAGGATCCTTGTATCCTATCCTCTCGCTTCATCCCCACTGTCGTCCACCTTGCCGACGCTGCTCCCACGACCGTCTCGTCCACCGCGCCTCGCTACCACCGTCTACCCTCCTAGATCTGCTTCCATGCCGCCAACAGCCATCGCTACCGCAGCACCGTCAAATTCTCAGCAGATGTATACACGACGCCGCACCAGAGGCGGTACTCTTTCGTATCTGCTCAACTTATTTATCGTAGCAAGAAAATAGATCGCCACTACTTTACTCTGATTTCTTGTCCATCACTTACTTGTTAGTTGAAAGCAAACATTGGTTGAGAAGTTGCCTTTGTCCAGTTTGCACCTTCAGATCCACCATGGCACGCTCAACACTATACTCGCAATGCTTATGGTTTTCCCCTTTTATATTCCACACTAGTTAAATGACAGTAGACTAAATTTCAAAATTGGGTCAGTCGATTTTTGAGAGCTCGCCGGAGTTCGTCGGTGCGAAGGAAGGGGCTCGGGTGGGGACGGTGGTTGTGGGGGTGGTGGTGGGACCTCGCCGAATGAAGAAAACTTGACGCGGGTGGGGGCGGGGTGGGGGTGGGGTGGCGTAGGAACACAGGCGGTGGGGGCCGGTGGTTCGGCCATCGGCCCGTGCAGTGTTTAGTATGGGAAGCACAATATGTTCCTTGTTAGGAAGGGGAGCAGGGACATCTGTAGTTGACACCTCTATTGGGGCCGGTTCTGCTAAATGATTTCACACTTCGAGTTGGTCTGCCATAATACCCCGGAAATGGTGGGAGCCATGCGGTCTTTGATAGACTAAACTGATAGTAACAGATGTGCACCTTCAGGTGAATAGAGCTGGCCTGTAGGTGATCGATAGGCTGCATATTAGTAGCGGCAAAACCCTATGTTTTCCAGCCAGTTCCGCTTTCCTGATTTATTTATGGTGGTTATGGTGTACCCCTATTATCTACACTACGATCTGCCTACTGGCTCCGCGCTACCGTTATCATGGTTTGGCAATAAACTTTCTATACGGTATATTATGAACCTATCATTTGCCAACTATCTTTACATCTAGGGCCCCCAACAGGGAGCCTATTTTTTATGTAGTTGTGCCTGATTATATAATCTACTCATCATATTACAACACACATGGGCTCTCTCGTCAGAATCCAGTGATAGCACACAAGGGTTTATAGGGAGCCTCTATTATATTACAATATCCTCAGCATTACAAAGATAATCTCACTACTATTTGTGTTTTCATGCTTTATAGATATTGTATGTAATCACAATAATATAAGAATGCGCACATCAGAAGAATATTGTGGAACAGTTCAATGGGTAACAAACTTGGCGTCAAGGGATTGAGGTCCATTGTGGATGCAATGAAACCCACATGCTCCCAACCTATAGATACGTATTCAGAATATGATCCTAATGACTATTCTGAGCTCAAGGAGTCAAAGGCAGATGGCCTATCCTGTTCACCCAATAAGGTGCATGTTCTAATTTGGCAAGGTTTTATTGGTTGCACATATCTTGCATAAGGTGTCTTGAATTTCTTTTGCTTTGTTGCACCGCCATCTGCTTAGTTTACTCATGATATATGTGAAGATGCCATGCCCATCCATTATCAACACCTATTCCATTTGTTGTCATACCATGTTTTCCATTCAAATGATGTTCTTGTGTTTCAGACATCCAAAAGGAAGAGGGTGATTGCAGAACCTGAAGGAGTACAAGCAAATTCCTTGAAAAA
This sequence comes from Triticum urartu, assembly GCF_056163025.1. NCBI lineage: Eukaryota > Viridiplantae > Streptophyta > Magnoliopsida > Poales > Poaceae > Triticum > Triticum urartu. The sequence goes on from NC_141873.1 coordinate 153,099,234, forward strand.
GGTGGTGCTACCGGAGAAATCACATAGCACCCGACATATATTGGCGATAGAACCATCGCCACAAAATCTAGGATATCGTAACTATGCTGGTCGCTGCTTTGCTCTTGTGAGTACCTATTGTCCTATCGATGTCCTTACATTCATACCTGGTGGATTATGTGAAATCATTGTGCATTATAGCTTGCTTATCCACTATTTGCTCCAAATTATCAAATCTATGTTAATGCTTAAATTAATGTAGAATAAACCCAATGCCTATGAAGAAATTTAGTTCCGCATTGTTCTTTAAGTATCTTCTATCCTTATATTTGTCAGCTAGTTCTTCATGTCAATTTGCAGCTTATTTTCCCTTGTCCTCCATTTTTCTACACATCGGATCTACATTTACTATTGCCAAAATATTGAATAAAACCAATGTTACTGAAGAAGTTTAGCTCCGCATTGTTCTTGTCAGTGCCTTCTGCCTGTATGTTGTATTTACATTTGTACTCTGCATCTTAAGTTAAATAATCGCCATTTGTTCCTATATTTTCACATCTATATTTACTCTTAACAAAATGTAGAAGAAAGGCAATACTCTTGAAGAATAGTGTCAGGTAAACTTCTTGAATTGCCCCCCATCAATATGGACAAGGCCTTTATAGAGCCTGTCTTCACTACTAATGTAAGTTTGTTCTCCTCGAGCCTTCAAACTTTGTTGTTTATATTTGCATAGCTATGATTGCAAATGCTGTTTATTTTTGTCATCTGCATCGAATTGCTTGTTCAAAGTTTATAAAGTAGAAGTACATAAACATAAGTTTGTCGTTCTCAATTTCATACTTTAGTTGTACAATCTAGTTCCTTATTCGCACCATGTAAATTAAACTAAACATAGCAAGTTATCTTCTTTAGAACTATGTGTATGCTTGTGTTCTTGATCTGTAATCCAGTGGTGTGGTGAGACTACCAACAATAGAACAATGTCATATCCTGCTATGTCTCAACTATGAACAATGCCATATTATAGTAATGTTATTTAAATCATGTCTCTTTATTTACCAATCTGAAATGGTGTAAATTGACAGTACACTCACCATTCATGCTTTTACGTTGTTTAGAACTACATCTATGCTTGTGTTCTTGATCTGTAATCCAGTGGTCTGCTGAAGCTGGCCGCTCCTACACAATGCCATTTCCTCCCGTCTTAACTATGAACAATGCCTATTATGTTAATGCTATTTTAAACTGTGTCTCTTTATTTCTGACAACAAAATGAGATGAACTGACAACGCTGATGCTTGTACGTGCAAAACCTATTATCTACCTACTTGTTTCTCTTGTAGGGTGACAACACTGCTGCTAGGAAGAATTGCCACAATGATAGTGAGACAAAACCATTGTTTATCCCTCTAACACATATTCCAGAGGAGAAGGCAAAACATATTGAGGGTAGGGTTACAACCACGAATTCACATCTTGATGTAGTGTAAAACTTACTCAGTGACACAAGCTCGATGAAGTCGTCGACTGAATCTGTTCGACTTCTTCAGTATGAAATTCAAGCAGAAATACATGCTTCCGCTCAAATACGACTGGAACTTCAATCTCTATGCAAGATTAACCATAAGTACAGGACGTTTATTGATGCTATGCAGCTTAAGTTGGTGGATATGAGCGCCAAAGAAGCGCAGTCTCATCAGGTTGCTAAGCTGCTTGCGCTGCAGCTGCTAGGCCGGGCTAGCCTTTCTTGAACTGTGTTGAAGTGCTGTCGGTTCTGTCTATTATTTTGTCCGCCTGTTAACTTCCACTGGTGGCGACCTGCCCAATTTATGTAATCTGCTGTCTAGTTGCCCTTTATTATCACTTGCAGCAAACTTTGATGCCAAGGGGATGTAATATGCTGTAATTTCTTTGTTTTATAGTGTAGGTTTATTCTTGGTCGGTATGCTATAATTTAGGCCGGAAGGTTCAGTGGATCTTAGTGTTGTTGGTCTTCAGGTTGGCCCGTTACTCATATGGGCCAAAACATGGGCCTATAATCATCTTGGGCCATTAGCAAGTCTAAACCTTATGGTTGTTTCCCGCCTTGAATAGGCCAAGTAAAGTTCTGGCTAGCTGGGCCAGAGAATACAATGTGCTTTTAACAGGCTAAAACCTAGATTGGGCTAGCGTTGAGCCAAAAAATTCACGGGCCAATACAGGCCGAAACTGCCTAAGGCCCATGTTTGGCCTAAATAGGATGAGCAGTTAACAGACCAAAATATATCTCGGGCCCGTTTGGCCCAATAAAATTATGGGCTTTAAGCAGGCCGGTATCTACGCGGGGCCATAGGCCTAAAAGTGTCACGGGCCATTATCAGATGGGCTGTAAGCAGGCTGTATTCAACACGGGCTGTAATTAGGCCCAAATATTACACGGGCCATTAACAGGCCGGTAGGCCAGTTGGGCTGAAATTTATCCACGAAGACTACGGGCCGTTAAGAGGCCTAAAGTTACTTCAGACAAGCAATAGCCCGGTGTCTGCATGGGCCATTAAATGGCCTAAAGTTAAACCGGGCCGACAAAGTCCCAGATGCACCACAGGCCGCTAATATGCCAAAACTATTATCGGGCCGAACTGGTAAACGGGCATTTAACACGCTGAAATACAAACCTATCTTAGAATGGGCCCAAAAGAACAGTGGCATGTTAACGGGCCTGATCCGATATGGGCCGTAATTTGGCCCAAAACGCGGCAGGCTTTGAACGGGCCTGATCTAGTATGGGCCTCAATTTGGCCCAACACATGGCAGGCTATTAACGGGCCAGCCCACTAGTGCCTGAAAAAACATGGTGGGCCTTTAGCTGGGCCGGCCTTTTCACCGGAATGGGCCTCTGTTGGGCCGTGCCACGTGTCGACGTATCATAGGCGCCTCCTGTCCAATGAGTGGATGACATCTGTCCCAACGATGAGCAAACATGTGTTTCCTCCAGCCAATGAGTATTTTACACATGGAAAATCCCCATTGGTCCGGGCTGTTAACGGGTTATCAGATCCAAAACCGGACCGGATAGCTTAACGACGTTCCGTTATGGTGGATGCCACGTGTCGGCCACCCTTGACGAAAGCACTTATACGACGCGTGATTTATCGTCATGGAAGTGAACACTTCCATGATGATAATTTTGGTAATGTCATGGAACACTTCTACAACAGCATAGGTATGACTATCTTGATTCTATCATAAAATTGTCATGGATGTACTGTAACATCCCAAATTTTCAATTTGGAATGTTATACATAGATCATTCATGCATATCATATTTTATTGCATATTCGTTTCGCGATCCTCGAAATTCTAAGCAACTCAAGGACCCTCGGAGAGAGTTGGGGATTTCACTATTTTCATATTTGAATTTTATCAAATATCAAAACGAGAATCAATTTGTTTTATTATTTTCTCTCCAAAAATATTTCATATAAAAAATATATATGAGAGGGGATAATATGACTTCCCCAAAAACAATGGAATATTGGAGGAAAATATTAAAAATAAATAAATATTTTATTTGGTATTTTATTGCTATTTTATTTGCACAGGAAAAATTCACATTTTTCAAAATTGCATTTTAGGCCCAAATAAATGTTCACCTTGTCCGGTAGATTTTTTGAGGACGGGGACAATTTATTTCGGGATTTTTGGCGTCCGTTTAGTATTTATTTTTGGCATTTTTCTGCGTGGAATTTATTAAAAAAAGGTTTTTCAGCCGTACCGAACTGGGCCGAGGCCCAGTTGGCCAGCCGCGCCAGCCCACCCCTCGCCCCGACCGACTACGACCGGAGTCCGGCCGGCGCACGCCACCGCCGCCGAGTCCGAAGAGGACTCCTCCTCCCCTGGCCCCTTGCCCAAGCCGCCGCCTCGCCCGGCCCTTTAAAGACTTGGTTTGGGTGAGTGAATCCATGACATATGTGAGATTGTTAATTAATGGTTCAACTTAAGGTGGCAACTTTAATACACATCTGGGTCGATTGCTTGTCGGGCACCTGGAGAATCCAGTGTTGTCCTAGGATATCCCGGAGTACCCGTGTGATAATCCTAAGGTCCGCCACGCAGGCTCAAAGGGAACTGAGATATTTCACGCTAGAAACTTCCATGTGCAGCCACAAGCTATTATGGGCTCTAGCATAGTTGAGTAAGTTGCATGACCTCTTCTAGTGGTAGGCTAGCATACGTAGAGGGCTGTAGGTTGGTACTGTCTACCCGGGGTTAGAGTTAATGCTTCTGAAAGACTATGTCTCGGTAATCCGTTTCTCAAACACCATGTAGTGCGAGAAATCCAACGGAGGAGATCGAGTCTTGTGGGGAAAAGTGCGCAAACCTCTGTAGAGTGTACAATCTAATCATGGTTAGCCGTTTCCCCGGTTAAGAACATCCTGAGTATCTAGTTCTTGGATTATCATATATATCTCATCACTTTAATTTAATATTGTTGGGTTGATAATTACTTTTTAATTGGGATTGAGTTGGAGGAACCTTCTCAATGATGTTTCAACTACCATGATAGTTAAATAAAATCTATTCCTTTGTTGTAGGGAAAAATTGGCTTTTCGCGAAACTATAACCATAGAGCCTTTCCACCAGCCCAAATATGCATGTAATGATAGAATTATTCTGTTCTTGCTCCACTGTGTTACATTGCCAGCATATTCCATGCACGGACCCGTTTTCGGGCTGCAACGTATTATGTTGTGGACTTTTCAGACGAGGAGTAAGGTTCGTTAGGTCATTGTCGTGCAGCTCAGCTATGCCGTTGGAGTTGATGGATTCACTTTATCTTCCAAGCCTCCCGTTGTTACCGTATTAGATGGCCTTATGCCATATTTATAGTAATAAGTTCTCTTTTGAGACATTCGATGTAATAAGTGTGTGATTGCTACTCTGTTATAAATCCTTCGAGTACTGTGTGTGTCAGCATTACCGATCCAGGGATGACACTGAAGCACAGAGACTTGACCGTTTGAGGTCGGGTCGCTACAAGATGGTATCAGAGCACACGTTGAGTCTAGGACACGACCACTAAGCTAAAGCCCTAGATCACTACTCTCTTCCCATTTCTGACTCCTCTCCTTTTTTTCTACTCTTTAGGATGGCGGATGCAAGGAACAAGTTTGCACAACCGGATGAAGAAGCACCTTTTGGACGACACTTGAAGGAAGTCACTAAGTACCTGAACATTGGAATACCAAGCTTCACCAGGACTTACAACGCCACTTTACCAGAAGAGGAGCGATGGATGATTCAAGTTCAATTTCCAGGAAGGACGTTCGCGCCAATCACTAAGCCCATAGAGTTTTACTTTGAGGCACCAACCTGGAGTCTAGGAAAGAGTATGGCAGCCCACATCACCATGGGACGCATTGGAGAAGTTTACCATAAGGAGCTTAAGGATACTATTTACCAGATTTGTGGGCGCCGAGATGAGCAATGGGAGATGATCAGCACCAGGAAGGATAGATCAATCACAGCTTTCATCCAGGAGTTAAACTAGCACATTTGTCGCCAGGAGAACCAGATGTGCGTAGGCATGACAGATTTGAAGTAGGCGATGACAAGGATCACGGAACTGGAGGAAGAACTCAAGGCTACTCGCGAAGATTATGAGGAGGAAATTGTCGTACTAGTGGAGAAGAATGACGACCTGGAAAGGAAGTTAGGAGTGTTAATGGGAGACCCCACGCCAGGAGGAGAAGACGAGGAACCTAAGGAGATTCGTTCTGATGACTACATCCTCATCGACGACACTGACTCGGACCCCGACGATAGCGATGATGACTATGTTGATGAAGCTAGAGCGGACATCATGGAGTCTTCGACCGATTAATATTTCTAGTAGACCACCACATCAGTAGTAGTATTCCACCATGTATATAGTATAGTCCAAGCACTTTTGTAACGATAGTTAGATCGATTGTATGCCCTTGCTTGATTGATTGAGTGATATGATCGTGTTTGTCTCATGTGCATATGGGTAGTGTTTCTCTCACTAGACCTTATTCTATTCTATTCTCTTCCCTCTAAACCCTCAGATGCCTCCGAGACGAGACCCCGGATTTACCTTCCCACCGGAGCTCACTCAGTTGATCCAGCAACAGAATACACTGATGCAGTTGTTAGTTTAGAACCAAGGCAACAACAACAGCAACAACCCACCGTCACCACCACCAGTTGATAACTTAGCCTGTTTTCTGAGGTTGCAGCCGCCGGCGTTTTCCAGTAGCACCGAGCCGATAGTGGTAGATGATTGGCTCCGCCGGATTGGAAGGGAGTTAACCACTGCAGGATGTACAGATGCTGAGAAGGTGCATTTTGCAGAACATCAGTTGGATGGACCAGCAGCCTCATGGTGGAAGAATTACACTTTCACCTATCCTATAGCCACTGTTACATGGGATCAGTTTCAGCAAGCATTCCGCACCGGCCATGTCTCAACTGGAGCTATGAGCATGAAGAAGCGTGAATTTCGCAACTTACGCCAGGGGAACCGTACTGTAGCTTAGTACGTAGATGAATTTAGTAAGCTGTCTCGTTATGCCCCTGATGATGTGGCCACAGATGCCGCGAAGCAGGAGAAGTTTATGGAAGGGCTGAATGATGAGATGAGCATGCAATTGATGGTGGCAACAATCAACAACTACCAGGAGTTGGTAGATAAGGCGCTTATGATTGAAGGGAAGCAGTAGCAGATCGAGAGCCGTAAGAGGAAGTATGGACAAGGAAGATACAACTCAGGAGCTCAGCAGAAGCCTCGTCTAACCCAAAACTCGGGAGGACTGATTCATAACCATGGAGGTCATAACCACAATGGAGGAAGTTCGCATAACCACAATGGTTCCAAGAATGGGACTGGGAACGAAACAAGTAACAATCAGAACCGCTCCAATCCAGCCACACCCGCCAAGAGAGACCTAAGTCACATTACTTGCTTCAAGTGCGGGAAGACTGGACACTATGCCACGGAGTGCCCTGAAGCGAAGAATGGAAACGGTAATGGGAGCGCTAGGAAGAAGCCCAATCCATTCAACAAAGGACAAGTGAACAACGTTCACGTGGAGGAGGTTGAAGGGCAGCCAGACGCAGTTATTGGTAAGTTTTTGGTTAAGTCTTTTACCGCCCATGTTCTTTTTGATACTGGTGCATCACATTCATACATATCAAGGGGATTCGTGGATAAGTTTAAACTACCAACCCAAGCCCTTAGGACCCGTCTGTTAGTAAGTTCACCTGGAGCAGAGTATATGGCTAGCCGATGGTGCGACCGGATACTCTTAACCATTGGTAGCCATGTTTTCCCGTGAGACCTAATAATTTTGGAGTCACAAGGATTGGATGTGATATTAGGAATGGACTGGATGTCAAAGTATGGAGGAAGCATTGACTATGCTAGTAAGTCGATTTATCTCACCACCTCGGAGGGAAAAGGATCAAGAATGTATCCAGGCATGCCACAAGGAGGACCCAAGTAAATTCCCTCTTAGGAATTATTCAAGAAGAAGTGCCTGTTGTAAAGAATTACCCAGATGTATTTCCAAAGGAATTACCAGGCATGCCGCCAGATCGGGACATCGAGTTTTTGATAGAATTGTTGCCAGGCACCAGGCCTATATCGAAGAGACCATACTGGATGCCTGCAAATGATCTGGAGGAGATTAAGAAGCAGATCAACAAATTATTGGAGAAAGGTTACATCCGACGAAGATCATCACCGTGGGGAGCCCCAGTGCTTTTGGTTGAGAAGAAGGATGGATCATTGAGGATGGTTGTTGATTATCGGGCGTTGAATGAGGTGACGATCAAGAACAAATACCCACTGCCGATGATCAATGATTTGTTTGACCAGCTGCAAGGAGCTAAGGTGTTTTCGAAGATCGATCTGCGATCAGGATATCACCAGCTGAAGATTCGGGAGAAGGATATACCTAAAACCCCATTTACCACAAGGTACGGGTTATATGAGTATACAATCATGTCATTTGGACTGACTAACGCCCCTGCCTATTTCATGAGCATGATGAACAAGGTGTTCATGGAATATTTGGATAAGTTTGTTTTGGTGTTCATAGATGATATAATGGTATACTCGAAGAATGAAGAGGAGCACAAGGAGCATTTGCGTTTAGTTCTCGAGAAACTCGAGGAACACCAGTTGTATGCCAAGTTCAGCAAATGTGAGTTTTGGTTGAAGGAAGTGGGATTCCTTGGACATGTTATATCGGGAGAGGGTATAGCAGTAGACCCAACCAAGGTTCAGTCAGTCGTTGAGTGGTTGGCACGCACCTCAGTTGGAGAGATCCGCGGTTTTCTTGGACTCGTGGGATACTATCAGAGATTTATTGAATTTTTTCCAAGATTGCGAAGCCAATGATGGAGTTATTGAAGAAGGATATTGCCGAGTATGTAGCCGTATGTGATGTATGACAGAGAGTGAAGGCGGAACATCAAAAGCCAGCAGGATTGTTACAGCCTATGCCGATACCCGAATGGAAGTGGGATAAGCTTGGTATGGATTTTATCACCGGATTGCTCAGGAACAAATCAGGATATGATTCTATATGGGTAGTAGTTGATCGCTTGACCAAAGTGGCACACTTTATCCCAGTGAAGACCACGTATACAAGTGCGAAGTTGGCCAAGATATACATGACCAGGATCATATGTCTGCATGGAGTTCCAAGGAACATCATATCAGATAGAGGAACACAGTTACCTCAAAGTTTTGGCATCAGCTGCACCGGACTTTGGGTACAAGGCTAGAGTTCAGTACAGCAATCCATCCACAGAAAGATGGACAGATTGAGAGAGTCAACCAGATTCTGGAGGATATGTTGAGAGCTTGTGCACAAGATTATGGATCTAGTTGGGATGACAATTTGCCCTATGCGGAGTTCTCATACAACAACAATTACCAGGCCAGTTTGAAGATGCCACCGTTCGAAGCCCTGTATGGAAGAAGGTGCAGGACGCCGTTGTTGTGGGATGAAGTTGGAGACCGACAGTTGTTTGGACCGGATTTGATCAAGGAGTCTAAAGAGAAGGTTAAGTTGATTCGAGATAGACTAAAGGTAGCTCAGTCCAGGCAGAAGAGTTATGCAGATTCAAAACACAAGGAAGTAACCTATGAAATTGGAGACAGAGCATATATGCGAGTGTAACCCTTGCGAGGTGTGAAACGTTTTGGAGTTAAGGGAAAGTTAGCCCCGAGATTTGTAGAACCGTACCGAGTTTTGGAACGTATGGGAGAGGTTTCCTACAAGTTGGAGTTACCTGAAGCACTGTCAGGAGTTCATGATGTGTTTCATGTTCCTCAATTGAAGAAGTGTCATGCTGAGATGGCCGATATACCGCTAAGAGATACAGTGCCCTTGGAAGCGATTCAGTTGGACAGTGATCCGACCTATGAGGAGAAGCCAGTCAGGATTCTTGAATTTGCCAGCCGAGTCACCCGCAACAAGGTTATCAAGTTTTGCAAAGTTCAGTGGAGCCACGATACCGAGGATGAAGCCACCTGGGAATGAGAAGATGATCTTCGCAAAGACCACCCACACCTATTTTCTAGCCAACCCGAATCTCGAGGGAGAGATTCATCTTAAAGGGGGTAGGTTTGTAACATCCCAAAATTTCAATTTGGAATGTTATACATAGATCATTCATGCATATCATATTTTATTGCATATTCGTTTCACGATCCTAGAAATTCTAAGCAACTCAAGGACCCTCGGAGAGAGTTGGGGATTTCACTGTTTTCATATTTGAATTTTATCAAATATCGAAGCGAGGATCAATTTGTTTTATTATTTTCTCTCCGAAAATATTTCATATAAAAAATATATGAGAGGGGATAATATGACTTCCACAAAAACAATGGAATATTGGAGGAAAAATATTAAAAACAAATAAATATTTTATTTGGTATTTTATTGCTATTTTATTTGCATAGGAAAAATTCGTGTTTTTCAAAATTGCATTTTAGGACAGATTAAATGTTCACCTTGCCCGGTTGATTTTTAGATGATGCGGAAAATTTATTTCGGGATTGTTGGCATCCGTTTAGTATTTATTTTTGGCGTTTTTCTGTGCGGAATTTAATTAAAAAAAGGTTTTTCTGCCGGACCGAACTAGGCCGAGGCCCAGTTGGCCTGCCGCGCCAGCCCACCCCTCGCCCCGACCGACTACGACCGGAGTCCGGCCGGTGCATGCTGCCGCCGCCGAGTTCGGGGAGGACTCCTCCTCCCCCGGCCCTTGCCCAAGCCGCCGCCTCGCCCGGCCCTTTAAAGGCCGAGCCGGCCCTGCCTCGACCCCCACAGCACCACCGCCGCTGCCCCGCCACCACGCCAGCCGACGCCGCCACTGCCGACTTCGCCGGAGCCACCGCCGTTTTTTTTTCTCATCGGTTTATTTCGGTAAACCCTAGATCTAGATCCATTTTTTTAATTCTGGTTTATTCTTTTAGATCGGTTTTTCCATCGGTTTATTTATTTAGCGAATGCCTGTTCGTTCGTTCGTTTTAACGAACGGTTTTCACCCGTTACCCGCAGACAGCGAACGTTTGTTCATTAGCCTGTTCGTCTGTTTTTCTTTTATCGGATTTCTCACGATTATTTTCGACCGCGATTTCTGATCTGATTTTCATTTTAGTTTATCTTTCAGCTCGTTTATCGAAATCAGGCGATTCAAGCGCCTAGATCTTCGTCTTGAAGCCATCTTTCCGTTTAGCCAACTTGAACAAGATTTTGTCACTATAACATTTGACTTTAGTACAGATTAGTAATCAGATCTTGGTTCTTTCGCAGTTTGAGTTTCGTTGCTCCGTTTGATTTGATTCTTTTTGCAAAGCGGAGTTCTTAAGTTGAACTTTCTGGTTGGATCTTCTTACTTGAGTTTTACACGCGCGTCTTTGCTTGATTGCTTATGTATGCTATTGTTTGTTTGCGATAGAACACCCGGAGTGCGAAGCGTGCTACTACGAGTCTCTAGGTTTCAGGGATCATCATCAAGTCAAGTAACACTTTGATCATACCCTTTATCACCCAGTTTTTATGCATTAGTTCCAATCCTCAAACATTGCATGATTAGGTTGTGATTAACTTGTGGGTTTGGGAAGTAGTTGATGAGGTAGAACCTATTACCCTGTTATTATCAAAACCTTGGGAGTTACTTATACGTATTGCTTATATTGCTATGCTATGCTCGTAGACATGGTTTGGGTGAGTGAATCCATGACAGATGTGAGATTTTTAATTAATGGTTCAACTTAAGGTGGCAACTTTAATACACATCTAGGTGGATTGCTTGTCAGGCACCTGGAGAATCCAGTGTTGTCCTAGGATATCCCGGAGTACCCGTGTGATAATCCTAAGGTCCGCCACCCAGGCTCAAAGGGAACTGAGATATTTCATGCTAGAAACTTCCGTGTGCAGCCACAAGCTATTATGGGCTCTAGCATAGTTGAGTAAGTTGCATGACCTCTTCCAGTGGTAGGCCAGCAGATGTAGAGGGATGTAGGTTGGTACTGTCTACCCGGGGTTAGAGTTAATGCTTCTGAAAGACTGTGTCTCGGTCATCCTTTTCTCAAACACCATGTAGTGCGAGAAATCCAACGGAGGAGATCGAGTCTTGTGGGGAAAAGTGCGCAAACCTCTACAGAGTGTACAATCTAATCATGGTTAGCCATGTCCCGGGTTAAGGACATCCTGAGTATCTAGTACTTGGATTATCATATGTATCTCATCACTCTAATTTAATATTGTTGGGGTGATAATTACTTTTAAATTGGGATTGAGTTGGAGGAACCTTCTCAATGATGTTTCAACTACCATGATAGTTAAATAAAATCTATTCCTTTGTTGTAGGAAAAAATTGGCTTTTCGCAAAACTATAACCATAGAGCCTTTCCACCAGCCCAAATATGCATGTAGTGATAGCATTATTCTGTTCTTGCTCCACTGTGTTACATTGCCAGCATATTCCATGTGCTGACCCATTTTCGGGCTGCAATGTATTATGTTGCAGACTTTTCAGACAAGCAGTAAGGTTTGTTAGGTTGTTGCCGTGCAGCTCAGCTATGCCGTTGGAGTTGATGGACTCACTTTATCTTCCAAGCCTTCCGCTGTTATCGTATTAGATGGCCTTATGCTATATTTATTGTAATAAGTTATCTTTTGAGACATTCGATGTAATAAGTGTGTGATTGCTACTCTGTTATAAATCCTTCGAGTACTGTGTGTGTCAGCATTACCGATCTAGGGATGACACTGAAGCACAGAGACTTGACCGTTTGAGGTCGGGTCGCTACATGTACATGCATGACAAAAAACGTGACCTACTGTGACAAACACGTATCATCACGGAAGTGTATTTTTTTGTAGTGGTGTCTGACTTGGAAGCTGTGGATCCCAAGCCAGCGTCGCAGAACATGTCCTTCAGAAATGACAAAAGGGGCTCGATGGCGATGTAGAATGGCAAATTGTTGACAGCGAGCCAGAGGAGTTCAGCGGCGGGGCCATGGATGAGATCGACGGTGGTTGAACCCGAGGTGTTGGGGTGGGCCACTTAACCTGTGACATAGCCCGCCTCAGGTCGTCGCTGTCGATGACCTCGATATCGTAGCCGGCGACCGAGACATGCCCGCATACTCTAGCCCGCTGCTTGAGTGCCTACCGCTAGTAATGGTCGTCAGCTTCCTCGGGGACGTCGGGCGAAGAGACCGCTATACACCTCTTTTGGGCTAGTCGCTCCTCGAGCTCCATGAGAAGCGTAGCCGGGCTTAGGCTGCGCTGCTCTGGAGTGGGGGATGGGGATGGGGATCTATGTGAAAGGGGGCGTTTGGCAGGCGTCATCTAAGAAACTCAGGGAAGCCTGGGTATGTAGATCGGTTGGTAAGCTGCACGGGCAAACCAGGAGATGTTGACAATGGAGGCCTTGCAGCGGCAGCGGCAGCGAGGACCTTGCTAGGGTTTCAAGCAAGGGAGGGTGTGTGTGTGTGCGCGCTATTACATCTTAAGCACTGCGTTGGTTTTCCCTTGAAGAGGAAAGGGTGATGCAGCAAAGTAGCGTAAGTATTTCCCTCAGTTTTTGAGAAACAAGGTTTCAATCCAGTAGGAGGCCACACGCAAGTCCCTCGTACCTACACAAACAAATAGGAACCTCGCAACCAACGCGATAAATGGGTTGTTAATCCCTTCACGGTCACTTACGAGACTGAGATCTGATAGATATGATAATGATAAGATAAATATTTTTGGTATTTTTATGATATAGATTAAAAGTAAAAATTGCAAAGTAAAATAGATTGGAAACTTATATGATGGAGAATAGACCTGGGGGCCATAGGTTTCACTAGTGGCTTCTCTCAAGATAGCATAAGTATTATGGTGGGTGAACGAATTACTGTCGAGCAATTGATAGAACTGAGCATAGTTATGAGAATATCTAGGCATGATCATGAATATAGGCATCACGTCCGTGACAAGTAGACCGACTCCTGCCTACATCTACTACTATTACTCCACACATCGACCGCTATCCAGCATGCATCTAGAGTATTAAGGTCATAATAATATAGTAACGCATTAGGTAAGATGACATGATGTAGAGGGATAAACTCAGGCAATATGATATAAACCCCATCTTTTTATCCTTGATGGCAACAATACAATATGTGTCGTTTCCCTTTCTATCACTGGGATCGAGCACCGCAAGATTGAACCCAAAGCTAAGCACTTCTCCCATTGCAAGAAAGATCAATCTAGCAGGCCACACCAAACTGATAATTCGAAGAGACTTGCAAAGATAACCAATCATGCATAAAAGAATTCAGAGAAGATTCAAATATTGTTCATAGATAGACTTGATCATAAACCCACAATTCATCGGATCTCGATAAACACACCGCATAAAGAGTTACATCGGATAGATCTCCAAGAAGATCGAAGAGAACATTGTATTGAGATCCAAAGAGAGAGAAAAAGACATCTAGCTACTAGCTATGGACCCGAAGGTCTGAAGTAAACTACTCACACATCACCGGAGAAGCCATGGAGTTGATGTAGAGGCCCTCCGTGATCGATGCCCCCTCCGGCGGAGCTCCGGAAAAGGCCCCAAGATGGGATCTCCTGGGTACAGAAGGTTGCGGCGGTGAAAATAGGGTTTCGTGGTGCTCCTGGATGTTTCGGGGTATATGAATATATATATAGGAGGAAGAAGTAGGTCGGTGGAGCAAGGAGGGGCCCATGAGGGTGGAGGGCGCGCCCCTCTGCCTCTTGGCCTCCTCGATTGTTTCTTGACATCCACTCCAAGTCCCCTGGATCACGTTTGTTCCAAAAATAACTCTCCCGAAGGTTTCATTCCGTTTCGATTCTATTTGATATTCCTTTTCTGCGAAACACTGAAATACGCAAAAAAAAGCAATTTGCACTGGGCCTTGGGTTAATAGGTTAGTCCCAAAAATAATATAAAATAGTAAAATAAAGCCCATTAACATCCAAAACAGAATATATAATAGCATGGAACAATCAAAAATTATAGATACGTTGGAGACATATCAGCATCCCCAAGCTTAATTCCTGCTCGTCCTCGAGTAGGTAAATGATAAAAACAGAATTTTTTATGTGGAATGCTTTCTAGCATATTCTCAATGTATATATCTTTATTGTGGCATGAATATTCAAATCCGAAAGATTCAAGATAAAAGTCAAATATTGACATAAAGATAGTAATACTTCAAGCATACTAACTAAGCAATCATGTCTTCTCAAAATGACATGGGCAAAGAAAGTTATCCCTACAAAATCATATAGTCTGGCTATGCTTTATCTTCACCACACAAAATATTTAAATCATGCACAACCCCAATGAAAAGCCAAGCAATTGTTTCATACTTTTGATGTTCTCAAACTTTTTCAATCTTCACGCAATATATGAGTGTGAGCCATGGATATAGCACTATATGTGGAATAGAATGGTGGTTGTGGAGAAGACAAAAAAGGAGAAGGTAGTCTCACATCAACTAGGCGTATCAACGGGCTATGGAGATGCCCATTAATAGATATCAATGTGAGTTAGTAGGGATTGCCATGCAACGGATGCACTAGAGCTATAGGTGTATGAAAGCTCAACAAAAGAAACTAAGTGGGTGTGCATCCAACTTGCTTGCTCATGAAGACCTAGGGCATTTTGAGGAAGCCCATCATTGGAATATACAAGCCAAGTTCTATAATGTGAAATTCCCATTAGTATATGAAGGTGACAACATAGGAGACTCTCTATCATGAAGATCTTTGTGCTACTTTGAAGCACAAGTGTGGTAAAACACTACAAAAAAATACACTTCCGTGATGATATGTGTTTGTCACAGTAGGTCGCGTTTTTTGTCATGCATGTACATCCATGACGATTTTACGACATAATCAAGATAGTCATACCTATGCTGTCGTAGAAGTGTTCCATGACATCACCAAAATTATCATCATGGAAGTGTCCACTTCCATGACGATAAATCGCGCATCACAGAATTGCTTTCGTCAAGGGTGACCAACACGTGGCATCCACCGTAACGAAACGCCGTTAAGCTATCGGGTCGGGTTTTGGATCCGATAACCCATTAACAGCCCCGACCAATGGGGATTTTTCACGTGTAAAATCATCATTGGCTGGAGGAGACACGTGTCAGGTCCGCGTTGGCACAGGTGTCACTCATCCAATGGGCGAGACGCGCCTATGATATGTTGACACGTGGACCGGCCCATCAAGTTTAAATGGGCCGACCCAACTGAAGGCCCACAAGATTTTGCGGACCATAATGGGCCGGCCCAGCTAAAGGCCCACGAGATTTTGCCGACCATAATGGGCTGGCCCAGCTAAAGGGCCACAAGATTTTGCGGGCCATAATGGGCCGGCCCACGTAAAGGCCCACAAGATTTTTGTGTGCCATAATGGGGCCGGCCCAGGTAAAGGCCCATAAGATTCTTGCGGATCATAATGGGGCAGCCTAGCTAAAGGGCCACGAGATTTTGCCAACATTAATGGGCTGGCCCAGCTGTAGGCCCACAAGATTTTGAGGACCCAAGTAGGCCAGCCCATTAACTAGTTGCCATGTTTTGGGCCAAATGCCGGCCCATATTTGTTCTGGTCCATTAATGGCCTGCCATGCTCCGGGCCTACTAGTGGCCCATATGAGATCCGGCCCATTAAAATCCTACCATGTTCTGGGCCAAATTACGGCCCAGATCAGGTCCGACCCTTTAAGAGGCTTTGCGCTCAATTATGGCCCATATCAGTTTCGGCCCGTCAACTGGACCCTATGCTTTTGGGCTCACTTGCTAAAGGCCCACTTAGTAATTCGGCCTGATACTAGTTTTGGCCTGTTAAGGGCACGTTTAACATTTAGGCCCTATATTAATTCTGGCCTGTTAAAAGCCCGTCATATAGTTGGGCCTAACTACGGCCCGGTTTGCATCCGGCTTGCTCGCAGCCGATATCTGATTGGGCCAAACAAGGACCGAGACAATTTTGGCCTGTTAAAAGCCCGTGATTTGATTCGCACAATAATGGGCCGAGGTTCATTTCGGGCTGCTGCCGGCCCGTGAGTTGTTCGGCACGTTTCAGGCCCAACCTACATCGTGATTGCATGACAGCCCGATTATGTACCGTAATTTTATGGTTTGGCCGGTTTACTATGAAGACAGGATATATATACAGTAAAATAACTGCAACATCGTGAATAAGAAAAAACCTAGACTATACAATAAAGAAATTACGGCATATTACATCCACTGGGCATCAAAGTTCGCCACTATGATAATAATAATGCACAAGCAGACATCAGATTACATACACTGGGCATCAAAGATCGCCACTAGTGCAAATAAACACGCCGACAAAATAATATACAAAACCGACAGCACTTCAATAGAGTTCAAGAAAGGTTAGCCCTGCTGGGGAGCTGCAGCGCAAGAAGCTGAGCAAGATGATGAGACTGCACTTGTTCAACACTTATATCTTCCTCACTCTGAAAGATAAACAAGCAGACAGATGACAGGTTTTGCACATAAAAGTATCAGTGCTGACAATTCATCACATTTCTTACTGACGAATAAAGTGACACAGTTTAAAATTGCATTAACACAATATGGTATTGTTCAGGTCAAGACATGCCAGGAAATGACATTGTGAAGGAGTTGGCAGCTTCACGACACCACTGGATTACAGATCAAGAACTCATAAGTATCAATGGTCAGTGTGCTGTCAATTTATACCATTTCAGATTGGCAAATAAAGAGATGGTTTAAATAATAGTAGAATGATATGACATTGTTCATAGTTAAGACATTGCAGAATATGACATTGTGCTGTAGTGGGTAGGTTCACCACACCACTGGATTACGGATGAAGAACAGAAGCATACATGCAGTGCAAAAGAAGATCACTTGCTCTGTATAGTTTAATTTACATGGTATGAAGAAGGAACTTGGTTGTACAACTGAAAACTTAAATTGAGAAAGGACAAACTTTTGTTTATGAACTACATAATAAACTTTAAACAAGCAATTTGATGCAAACACCAAAAATAAACAACTGTTGCAGTCATGCCTAACAAAATATATACAACAAAGTTCGAAGGCTTGAGATGGACAAACTTACATTATTGGTGAAGACAGGCTCTATAAAGGCCTTGTCCATGCTGATGGGGGGCAATTCAAGAAGTTTACCACAGAATCTTCTTCAAAAGCATTGCCTTTATTCTACATTTTGTTTAGAGTAAATATAGATGTGATAATATACGAAAAAATGGAGAATATTTAAGATAAGATGAAGATTGATGCTACATAACCAAGTAGCTATAAATGTAAGTGCAGCGATACAGGCAATAGATATAGCCAAGAGCAATGCACAGCTAATCTTCTTCAGTACCAACCTTATGGTAAGAGTAAATATAGATCTGATGTGTAGAAAATGGAGGGCAAAGGAAAATAAGCTGCAGAGTGATGGTACATGAACAACTACCTGTCATTATAAGTACACTAATAAAGGACAACATGTACTTACAAGAACAATGCAGAGCTAAAAAAACATTGGCATTGGATATATTCTACACTAATGTAACCATTCATACATATCAGATAATTTGGAGCGAACAATTGATAAGGAAGCTATCATGCATACTGCTGTCACATAATGAACCAGGTATGTATGCAAGTACACTGATACAGGACAACAGGTACAAACAAGGGAAAAGCAGCGGGCAGCATATTTGCGATATCCTGTCGTTCTTGTCAAACCGGAATTCTTCTTCGAGCAAATTTCCTGCAAAAAAGATCCGTAAGGCACATGCGGAAAAGTAGAAGTTCAAATTGTCATGTGATTTCATAGACAGTACCTCATCCTGGGAACGAGACCAGTGCATAACAAGGTTTTTCCATTCAATGTCTTCTAAATTTAGCACATGAGACTTCACCAGAAATTCATTTATAGACTTACCATCAAAGTGTGATTTCCTCAAGTAACACCGATACTGCTGCAATGCTTCCTTGAAAAGCACAAGCAAGCTTTGCTCGTCATGACTATCCAGATTGACCCTCACCTAGTTACAACAATGTAATGTAAATCATTGATGTGTTCAATCAGTAGACAACAGTAAAACAATAACCATGAATAATAGCACTTACACGTAAGTTGGACAGGAAGATGTGAAAATGGTGTTTGTCTTCACAATAATCTTCCCATGATGGGAATATATGCACGTAGTCCCTAACAACATTGAAAGCATTGTCTTTTAAACTGGGAATAAATGGAATGGGGTTCCAATCTGCAGGAATTGGTGGTCTCTGCAGTTGGGATAGGTCTTCGGCTAGTGGACTTGCTGTACTTTTTGCTGGAGTGGGATTTTTCTGTGGTACAGCTGGTGCTATAGAAAATGAAATCGGTATACCTTTTGCTGGAGTGCAGGTCCTGTGTGGTGGGGCTAGTGGTGTGGCCAGCGAAGTATGGGTACAGTCTGCTGGAGTCGGTCCTACGTTTTGTGTCACTGGTTGTACAGCCAATATAAGTGGGGTGCTGTCTGATTTCTCCAGCACCACCATGTTTTTCAAGGACTTTGCTGGTGCTCCTTCAGGTTCGGCAATCACCCTCTTCCTTTTTGATGTCTGATGCACAAGAACATCATTTGAGTGGAAAAACATGGTATGATGACAGATGGAATATGTATTGATAATGGATGGGCATGGCATCTCAACATATATGATGAGTAAACTAAGCAGATGGCGGTGCAACAAAGTAGAAGAAATGCAAGACAACATATGCAAGATACCCGCAATCAATAAAACATTGCCAAATTAGAACAGGCACCTTGATGGGTGAATAGGACAGGCCATCTGCCTTTGAGTCCTCGAGGTTAGAATAGTCATTAGGATCATATTCTGAACAAGAATCAACAGGTGGGGATCGTATGAGTTTCATTGCATCCAGAATGGCACTCAATGCCTTGGTTCCAATTTTGTAAGTCATTGCATTGTTTAGCTTCAAGAGTGGACTGCTGCTAGTGCGACACAAAGTAGCTACACAGATCATAGTGTAGATATAACGGGTACCTTAAGCATTAGAGTAAAATCAGCAAAGTGGAACTTGCTGGAATATATGTGCTAGTATTGCCGGTACGGCTAGAAAGGCTTTGGATACCAGCTCTCTTCAAGTGA
This sequence comes from Triticum urartu, assembly GCF_056163025.1. NCBI lineage: Eukaryota > Viridiplantae > Streptophyta > Magnoliopsida > Poales > Poaceae > Triticum > Triticum urartu. The sequence goes on from NC_141873.1 coordinate 153,118,943, forward strand.
AGGTGCGGTACTGTTAATATCAGTGTAACTCTCAAAGGCGACACTGCTCCCCGCATTTCCTTGCTATTCTTATAGGATTCAAGTGGGCAGGCCACTACAAATCCTATTCCTATGTTTACAAGATCCTACGAATCAAAGAGGCTCAAAGTGTCCATCACAATCGACCGTATAGACCTCTACACTGCAAATGTCCCTGCTCATCGTTAGTACAAGGAACATACTGTACTACTATCATACTCCCTCCATTCCAAAATATAAGTCTTGGTAGAGATTTCCACTATGGATCACATACAGATGTATCCAGATACATTTTAGAGTGCAGATTCACTCATTTTTCTCCATATGTAGTCCATGGTGGAATCTATACAAAGACTTGTATTTAGGAACGGAGAGAGTACATGTTAAAGAAGAACGGAAGAGGAACATGGTAAAGAAGAAGAAGCAGATTTTGGATAATAAAATGTTGGTTGCGCAGTGCCCACACATGATGAACCAGAGCGCATTAAGAATGCAACTCCCAACTATCTCTCGACCATTTCAGGTGGTTGGATGAAGATCCTACGTCTCCTAACCCTTCTTCTTCCTCGTCTCTGATTCTTCACATACAGAACACCGCACGGGCCACCGGCTGGACCATCGGCCCCCACCTCCTGTGTTCCTCCGCCACCCCCACCCTCCACCCTCCACCCCCGCCCCAACCCCCATCCACGTCGAGTTTTCTTCGTTCAGCGAGGCCCCACAACCACCCGAGCCCCTTCGATTGCACCGGCGAACTCCGGCGAGCTCTGAAAAATCGACTGACCCAATTTTGAAATTTAGTCTACTGTGATTTAACTAGTGTGGAGTATAAAAGGGGAAAACCATAAGCATTGGGAGTATAGTGTTGAGCGTGCCATGGCAGATCTGAAGGTGCAAACCAGACAAAGGCAACTTCGCGACCAAGACAAGAAATCAGAGTAAAGCAATGGCGATCTTTTTTCTTGCTGCGATAAATAAGTTGAGCAGATACGAAAGAGTACCGCCTCTGGTGCGGCGCCGTGTACGCATCTACTGAGAATGTGATGGTGCTGCGGTAGCGATGGCTATCAGTGGTGTGGAAGCAGATCTAGGAGGGTAGATGGTGGCGGCGGGTGCGGTGGACGAGACGGTTGTAGGAGCGGCGCTGGCAAGGTGGACGACGGCGGGGATGAAGCGAGAGGACAGGATGCAAGGATCCCAGTCCGAAGCCGTGGATGAGAGAGGTCGATCTCTTGTAATGGATGGAGGCGTCGGGGTATCAGCTCCGGCATGGTGGAGGAGGAAGGTGGTGGATGGGGTGGTGGACGGCGGCGGACGGAGGAGGGTGGGGTGGAGAGGGTGTTTTGGTGCCCACGGAGTACGAATGGGGAAAAGGGAGGTAGAGAGGAAGGGGGGAACCATATTCAGGGTGCACTTGTCTCAAATGCGAGGAAATTTACAAACTTAGCCCCCGTTTCAAATTTCTACTACATCATAGCAACATTAGTCAGTTGGGGATAGGACGGTAATCTCGCATACACCGAATATTTGCCGACGAGAGTTTGTTTTTGGCGCCCACCATGTATGAATATGAATCGGGGAGGGAGTCGATTTCGGTCGAGGACACATTGTGTTTTGGCGCCCACCGTGTATGAATCAGGGTGAGAGGCGGTTACGTCACGTTTGGGTGAAATTACAAACCTACCCCTATCGAAACCTATAGAAATCCAGCATATAGGCTTTGCGTGGCAGGGATAGGCAGTAGTGATTTCCATCTCGTAGATTTTGGTTTCAAGCAGTTACTGCGACTTTCCCCGCTTCGTTCTAATTTTGCAGAGTGCACGTTTACCGTGCCAACTCAATTCGAATCCCGTTTGTATTCTATTTTTTTCGGGTGGGATCCATTTTCAATTGGAATTACATTCTATATACATCATTTTTTATATATACTTTCTAAAGCACAACAAAGAATTATGCTCCTTTATATGTATAATATGATTTACAAATACAACGATCTCGAAATCTTAAGGTTGAATTCGAAAATTTTTAACCAAATTATGTTCTACTAAAATGTATGGATCAGTAATATCTACATATTAAATAACATAGATGTGCGTGAATCCATATGAGTATGCATGTTTGATAGATCAATTTTGGTTCGAGTATGGATTACATGTATCATCATCTCGAATTCAAATATTTGAATCCCCTTTTTGTTCACTCCTTTCACGCCCATCTCTCTCGCATGCATGCTCCTTCAGGTAGCTATCGCTCTCTTTTCTCCAGCTCACCCGCATGCTCACTTCATGTTTCTCCTATCCTCGCAAACATGGTCTCTCGACGTCTCCCTTGAGAAGTGTCACACTCTCCCTATCATTATACATTACACGGCTTTCATTTTCTCTCACATCTCTACTGTTCTCTGGTATCACTCGGTACCTAAGCTTTCTTTTTCACCGCCACACACACAGTCTCCACTCGTCTTTCAGTTTGTCTTTCTCTCTATGGGATTCTCTCACACACCCTATATGTCTCTACATATGACTCATACCACTAAAATTACTCTCTCTCTCTCTCTATCTCCTGTAGACACAACATTTGTTGCGGTCTCCTTTTTGTCTCCATCCCAGACTGACATTATTCATTTGTTTACCGATTAGACAACCCTGACTACCGTCTCCTCTCTCTCTCACAGACACACACACACACAACTCCTGCTTCCACTCCCCTTCCCGACTACCGTCTCTCTCTCACACACACAAAACTCGTATTTCTCTCACAAACATTTATCGACTAGCTAGCCTCTAGATAGGTTTATACACCCGCACACTCGTGCTTCCACCATCGCATACATGTATCTCTCCCGCTCCTTGTATCTATGTAGATTTTTCTTCCCTTCTTGAGACACGCCCTCTTGATCGTGCACACACACACTATTGCCTCATTTTAAGTTAATACTTATCACACACACACTCCTTGTGTCTTTGGAACACATGCACTCCATCCTCCTCCACTCTCCCTCTCTCTCACACACATGGGCTTTTTGCAACAACTAGCAAGATGCCCATGCGTTGCACGAAACATCAAGATCCATTTGTATGACCAGTTTATCTTATGGGGGAAAAGGATGAATGAGGGAAGGCCTTATTTGCAAATGTGGAGAGGGGTGTGGGTATCTTTTTGCAAAATTGCCATAGTTTCCTTCCTATCCATCAGATATAGATCGGACGGCCTATATTGCAGGATGGCAGGCACACGATCATCACCGACAATGATTTTTATAAGAGTAGGGATAAAAAATAGAGTTGGTGATGATGGTGGGCCTGCCATCCTGCAATGTAGGTCGTCCGATTTATATCTGACGGATAGGAAGGAAAATATGGCAATTTACCGGCACTCTTCACCACATTTGCAGATAGGCCTTCCCTCGTTCATCCTTTTCTCCCATAAGATCTTAATGTTCCGTGGAACGCACGGGCATCTTGCTAGTAAGAGTATAAATTAGACATATACCACTTCTCGAATCTTGAAACCAACAACATTCCTCCCTTATCTCATCAAAACCGCCAAAGGAATATATTTTGAGTGAAACATAACATATTTTTAGTGATATACATATTTCAAAACTAGACTTTTTTTCTATCAAATCGGTGAATATGTATTAATCTACTTTGATCATGTGGCAATGCATTGGCACATTGCTAGTAGTTATTATAATATTTTGGACACCAGACAAACGGTGGAGTACATATACGAAGAGAAGAGGCGCACACACGCAGTCGGCCTCTCGCTGTCTCGCACACATGAGTGTTACGTAAAGGCGACATTAACAAATAAACCCTAAAACCCTAGGTGCACGATTGCTGCATTCGCGGGTACCGAGTACGTGGTGGAGCACCTTTGTAGGAATAGTCAGCTCGTGTGATAATTTGATCCATAGGAGTTGATGGTCCGGACCACAGGTGAACGACTTGGAGCGCGGTGGCTCGCCAGTTGCCACAGATCAAGAAGCCACGTTTAAAATATCATTTTTTAGCGGGGTTAAGAGTTCCGATTTTCAATGGTGCGTTATAAGTAGTAAGTAGTTTTTAGAACGATTGGTATGGAGCGAAAATGGAATTCATAGTACTACGTACCTCCTTGGCGTATGGTTGTATGGTTTTTTTTCTGCGATGGAGGTTGTATGGGTTTATGTTGCGAGATGTTGAACCTGGTAGTTCTAGGGCAAATATTATGGTTTAGATTTAGATGCTGGTTTTCAGTAATGCAAATCGGAAGGGGAAACTCTTCTTTGATTAAAAAAACTACTACCTCCATTCTGGTTTACTAGTCCCCATCGTACTTTGGGTCAAAGTTTGTCCTCGAATTTTACTTGTAAAATTTGAATGGAACACGAGATGCATGCATGAACACTAGTTACTCTAACCCCCCTCTCTTCTTTAATTCTTTGCCACATCAGCATGTTTGCTATTCCCGTGTGCATGATACCAGCTAAGATACCACCATTATGGCCAGCCTTAATCATCGCATGCAATAATTTAGTGCACCTTGAAATATGAACATGTGTGGGGCGTGTATGTTTTTAATGACTTGAGACTATACCTAGCCCGGCAAGCAAGATGACTTATTATGCACCATTCCCCATACCTGCAAGAAGACCGTTCATCTCCAAATCTTTTCCTCTCCATGTGTGGAAACAATATGCCTGCCAAACTCTCATTCTCCCTCCGGCGGTCCCACCACTCCACCCCGTGTGAAAAAATCTGCATGCATGACTCTCCTCCCCCCACGCTCGTCCAATCTGTTGTGACCAGCAATATTTCCACCCCTTCGCTCCCCCGTAACTTACTCCAACAAATATGCCCACGTAGTTGTTACTTAACTGCAGGTGCATTGGGTCAGTGACATATGGGCCCAACAGGGGTCTGGCCCACATGTCAGTGACGCAACTGGACCTGCAGTTAAGTCAGTGCATCTTAGTCCATATCTTATGTAGGTGTGCCATTGCTCGCTATAAATACTGCGCCTCCCACGACATCGCTATCTCCTCCCTGTCACGTTCACATTCATCGCTATCTCCGCCCCCTCCCTCTCACGTCGACCACCATGGTAACGCCCCTCCCAAGCCCTAGGAGCCCCTCGCTGCACCGCGCGGACGGTCACGTGTCGCCGTTCCGTTCCTCGCCGCCACTAGTCGAGGAGGACGTGTCGGTGTTCCGCTCCTCGCTGCTACGCTACGCGTCGTCGTTCCGTTCCTCGCCGCCACTAGTCGAGGAGGACGCGTCGGTGTTCCGCTCCTCGCCGCTACGCGAGGCGTCGCACTTCCGTTCCTCGCCGCCACTAGTCAAGGAGGACGCGTCGGTGTTCCGCTCCTCGCCGCGACGCGTCACCGTTCCGTTCCTCGCCACCTCTAGTCGAGGAAGACGCGTCGGTGTTCCACTCCTCGCCGCGACGCATCGAGGTGGACGCATCGGTGTTCCCAATCTCGCCAGCACACGCGCCGGAGGACACGTCGGCTCCCCGCTACGAGGAGAACGTCGCGCCGCCCGCCGAGCCCCCCATCCTTGAGGAGCTTTGGAAATAAATGGATGTCGCCTTGTGGGAGGCTTTGCCTCCAGTAGAGCGCACCAAAATAGAGGCGGAGAAGAAGGCCGAGGAAGAGAAGCGCACCGCAGAACAAGCTGCCTGGGAGGCCTACGTCGCCTCCGAGAGAGTCAGGCGATTGGCTCTTTGGCAGAAGGCTCGTGCGAGGGCCGTGAGGGTGGCGGAGGACGCCCATGCCGACCCCCTGAGTGTAGTCGGGCCCAAGCGCCTCATCTACGCTTGGCGGTACGTGGACCGGGTGCACGCTTCCAGCGAGGAGGAGTACCTATTGGCGCGGGATCACCACATCGGTGAGATCGCGCTCGCCCGCCGGCAAGCCGCCAATCAGCACCTCGCAAGTTGCGAGGCTGAGGAAGAGGCATTGTGTCGGTGCGCTGGGAAACGACCGCACACCAGGGCACTCATGGCGCGCCGCAAGCGCTCCTGCGAGCGCCGTGTCTTTTAGGAGGAGTATAATTTTTGTTTCGTAAGGCGATCTCATTAGTTTTGGGACGCAAATGATAAATCCCGAACGTTCAGGAATTTTTAGCGTCCTTAATTAAGTATGTAAAAGGGAAAGTTTGGAAACCTTGTGTATTCGTACACATTTTGCAAGTATGTGCATATAGCACAAACTTTACTATATACTATCGCACTACACGTCTCTCTCGTATATGCTTGCAGACTGTGCTACTCCCTCCGTCCAGGTCAATAAGTCATCTTTGGTTGTGCACCGTGACCAAGAAGGAGGGAAGACTTATACACCTAGACGGAGGGAGTAATACTATTACTTATGTACGTGCAAATGCACGTTTTAACATTATGATGCGGTTTTTGTAAAAGTAGAAAAACAACACTATTCAAGCTTGTGAAACGATTCAATGCAAAACAAATGCAAAAATGCTTGTTTGATTGTTTACTTTTAGCTTCCTTCTCTGCGGTTATTTCTCTGTCATACTTTGTACGGAGTATCTCATTGGTTGGAAAGGCATGCAAATTCCCAAACTGCTTCCTACACCCTGTATCGAATTTTTTGCCTAACAAGTTGTGCCGAGCAATTGGAATTCCAACTTGAGTACTACTACTAGTAGGAGTACCAGGGGCCAGTTCTTTTAGGCTTCTAGATTACTAATCCCATAACTACTACCTCTGTCCTGGTTTATTGGTCCCCATTGTAATTTGTGTCAAATTTTGATCATAAATTTAACTAATGAAATGTTAGTGCATGTCACATGCACTACTCCATCCGTCTATGTGAGAAAGTCATCTTAGAGCAAGGTTAATAGTAAAGCCTGCTGCCGACTCTATAGTAGAGCCATGTCACCTGTAGCCTGTATTTGAAAAAGTTCATATAGTAGAATGGTTGTAGTGTTGGCTATACATTTAATGCATGCATGCTGTGCTAGGCAAAGGAAAGTGACAGGATTGGCTGGGGGGAGCTGAACGCCGGCCGTAGCACTCGCATGGGCTGCATGCAGGCTCCTTTTCCTCGTTGCTTGTGCTATCGCCCGGTGACTCGCGAAGCGCCCGCTTGGTCCTTTCTTCTCACTTCTCTCTCCTCCAGCTATGATTTTGCTGATGTGGAAGATGCTATAGCCTGCTGACTAGTCTCTATTGTACTTGCTCTTAGGCTGTGCACCGTGACCAAGGAGGAGGAGAAAATGAGAAACGTTAATGTTTATTTGCTAATTAATAGTATTGCATGCAATGAACTAACCACTGCATGTCGTGTTTGATATCTCAAGTCATTAAAAGCATGCACACTCTTTATCTCTTATTGGTTGATATGTCAAGAAACAAGAAACGAGGTAGAAGTTAATGCACCGCGCCTAAGTGTTTTGGGATTATTTGGTTTTCATAAGATGACTTACACACCTAGAGGGAGGGATTACAATGGTGAGGAATAAACCAGTTAAATCTTTGGTCAAAATTTAGCACAAATTACAATGGTGAGGAATAAACCAGGACGGAGTAGTAGTTTAGAAGCCCAAATAAATGAGTGAGGCGCCTTATTGTTACTCTCCACTGTGACTAGTCTTGTGGGAAAAGCTGGGGAAGCCGCCAAAAGAACTGGCCCTAGGAGTAGTAGCTAGGGGTCGAGTGTGCGAGATGAACCACAGAAAGTAAATGCAGAGAGATGAAATGCAAAAAAGACGGAGGGATGTGATGGTTGCTTGTCCGTTTATTTTACCAGGCCACTTATTACTGGGAGTGGTTGGGTTTTGTGATATGACGGCTTTACTGCCGTGCGACGAGGAGGGTGAGAGGTGAGACTCCCGTGCAGCGCCGCCCTCTACACTTGTACTACATCGGTCGTGGTTTATTAGTCCCCCATTGAATTTGACTGAAGATTTAACTGACAAAATGTTAGTGCATGTCAACAAAAACTATATCGTTGGATTCGTATTTGAACATAGTTTTGAATGATATAATTTTAGGTGACATGCATCAGCATTTATCGTACTATATATAATGTTAGTTCATTTTTTGGTCGTACTAATCTATAGTAGTAAGGTGCCCGTGAGTTGCACCGAAGAGTGAAATGCATTGATCGGGGAGTTGTTTATTTTGACAAAGGATGTGGGGGTCATTTCATGTGTAGCGGGTATCGATAGGTTTCTTCGGATATTATTTCATCTCTAGAGCTCACAAACATCCACGTGAAATAGATAAAAAGGTATATTTTGCAAACAAAAGCGTTCAACTGTTTAACCTGCATCCAAAACTTGTGAAGAAATAACACTTATTGTGCTTTGCAAGAAATGATCTTTTCTATACTATCTATACTACTATATAGTATACAAGTCCTGGATTGCACCTAGAGCTTCAATCCTAGCCACTCATCTCCTAAATCTAACGGCTGATATTGGAGGGATTTGCAGTGAACAGTGCCTGCAGCTGAATCTACTTGGTTCTGGAACCATCGCTGCACCGTGTCATACCTTCCTGAAGAGAAGACCTATGCCTCCTCTACTATGCTGCAATTGTCACGTTGTGATGAGTAAAAAAAAGAGTTGGTTGTGAGCCGATGTGAGATGGTCTGGAGGAGAAACTAAAGTTGAAGTAAACAATTTGTGGGTTCCACCATGTACTTTTTTTATATTGTTCGAAAATTTCTGGATGACCGCAGGCAGTAGTTGCATTTTACACTACCAATTAGTAAATTTCTAAATTCTATTTCGTGTGCATCAACAATATTTTTTTTGCTCGGAATTCATTTTTCAAAGTATTTTTTTGGTGGAATCACACCATACTATTAAGACGTGCATTGCACGTGCATACACACTAGTAAGAATTAGTTTTTGAGTATCGATTGTTATACATGTTGGCTACAGATGACATGGCACTTTCTTATAGTCAACAGTTGGCTATACTATTAAGTAATATTAACCATGCCCTTATACACCTAGACGGAGGGATTAAATCAGGATGACTTGCAAGCGGGCAGAGGAGATGTAAGAAATGGTTCATCGTAAGTCTTTCACCAGTACTGTAGTAAAAATTCATACATGGAAGATTCTAGACTAAACCATAAATGGATACATTTTTATTCATGCGCGATACTCCAATAGAGCAAGATCCTGCATGGAAGTCTCCACATGCTTAGACAGCGGATTACATTGAGCGAAGACTAATGATCAACATTTAACTTGATAATGCGTATGTCCAGGTGAACCTCCTTGGAGTCCCCGTGCACCGCGTCGGCGGGTAAAGGATGCCATGGGTTTTCCAAGTCCACATTGGCGGGATAGTCCCAGCTCCCCAGAGTCCAAGTCCGTTCGATGAGGCCGGTGTCGCCGCCCACGCGACCCGGAGGGGTAGTAACACTGACCATGCACCCGTACATCAGCCTCGTGTCAGTGTCAGCATCAGCGGCATCGCTCCTGACGCACATTACAGAGATGGGGCGGCAGCTTGCGCGGGCCTCGCCGGTGCCCACGATCAAGAGGAAGACGCTGCCGTCCTCCTCCGAGACTAGAACGCGGCGGTGATCCTCCAGAGACTCCGGCATGGTGAACGGGTAGCATGTCTCGTACTTGATGTTCTCCGCCAAGGGCCAGCAGTGACCGCTGCACGCATCTGAGAGGTGATGCACCATGTCCGCCAGCGAGCCACAAAACGGCATCGGGCCATCATAGCAGTGGACGAAGGGCTCCTTGGAGGCATCGACCTGCCCGTCCATGAAACGGGAGTGGCTGTAGGGGACGTTGCGCCAGTTGAATATATGAGCAAGTTACTGCAAGATTTAATCCGAATAAGCACAAAATAAATCATGACGGCTATAACAGAGATGAAACTAATCATGTGGACTAGCATAGTAGTAGGATACAGAGTAGAAACATGAATTCTACCACGATTCCGAACGGGAAGGACAGAAACACATATGGTGCAACGGGAGCAACACCGTTGGTGTTGAGGTTGTCGCCCATGTCCAAACACCACGTAGACACGGGCCCTGTTTGGATACTCTAACTCAGTTAGAGGTTAGAGTTAGATTCTAAACTTGAACTAGCTATGAACTAACTCTAACCAAAAAGATGTTTGGATGGCAGGGTTAGATGGAGCGCAGATATGGCGAGGCGCCTTCATGGGCGGTGCGAGAGGGAGGGAGGAAGAGGACGAGATGCCTTCAAGGTCTTTGAGCATGGTTCATAGTCGTTCCACGCTCGGGCATTCAAGTTTGTAACTATTTTAGATTAGAATATACTACTCCTCCGGTGCTAGTAGTAGAGCAGAGTCCTACTCTACTACTCTACTCAAGCAAGTTAGGGCATAGCACTGTAGGGAGTTACAGTACCGTGATCACTCAAGCAATTTGTCTGACATCGACATGACCCTGCACTGCTGGTATGTGTCTCGTAAGTCAAGCGGCGTGCTATAGTCATCATCACCTGTCCACTTCCCGCAACACATATTCGTTTCTCCATCTTTGTCCGCACATAATCTCGTCCAATCTTCCATCCCCGCTAAGGCGCCTCCCCCCTCGTCCGAAACTCAATCACTAACAATGGCAGAACCGAGCAGCGTCCGCCGAAAGATTGGCTAGAATTCGCTCCCCATAGAGGTAATCAAGCTCATTGTTTCGCGTGTGGACAATCTCAGTACCATGCAAGGATCATGATGGCAGCGCGGTTTCGTTCATCAGGCAAAACTGTGTGTACACAGCGTACCATGCGTCTCTGCATGCACCATACCCTGATATGTGCCGCCACGCTCTGCAGCCCAAAGTAGGAGAGAGGGTCGCAAGTATCAGACTTCGACCTGCTGGCACCCATCTGGTTCAAGCCGTCAGCCAATCTCCACAGCTTAATAAATAGTAACATCTAACTGAGCCAGTTAGTTAGATGCGTACACTTGGTGTAGTAGGATCTTTATTTAGTTTGATGCATACACTTGTTCTTTTTTGTAGCCCTTTTGTAATGATGGCTGATGTTTGGTTTGGAAGAGAGAGCTGCGTCTTCACTCTTCTGGCCTGCTTACTGCTTCTGTTGCACCCCCAACCCTGGTTGTTGCTGCTGCTGTTTTCAATGTACAATCAGTAGTATATTTCGTCTGTTGGTTGAATAAATGTGTTGTTAGAATGACAAACACAATGTTTTGGAAGTCGTTGCACGGTTCAATCCTTTAGTGTCCTGTACCGTACGTAGTGCATACTATTTTTTGTACGGAACACATTTTCCACTTGTTGATAACATGCAGCCCACTGACGAAGGCCCAATAGAGAAGCCCATAATTAACTAGAAGGGAGGCTCTCACATGAATCCGGCCCAGGTACATGCCCATGGTCCCCTAAACATAAATAAGTAAATAAATAAATAAAGCTAAATGCTGATGCACCGGTTCTTTGGGAAAATAGGTAGCCCAGTATTTCTTTTTGAAGAATACCCAAGCTAGGCCTATTTGTTTTCTCCGAATTACTGGGCTGCAAATCTTTCAAGACGAGGAGGGATGCATTCCGGCCTGGCTTAAGAGTATGGTCAATGTCTGTTAAAACTAATATCAAAAGGGGTTGAAAATTCCAAAAAAATTATAGCAAATGGGATATAAGTTTCTCTTTTTGTTTTTGTTCTTCACTGATATCTTATATGTATTTCATTGGATTTAAAATGGCATAGTACTAATTTATTTTTATATTTGTTTTAGTATGACTATTATTTTCTGGATTAAGAATATTTCGTTCCCCAGCAAAATTTTTCGAATTTTCAAAATTTCCCACATATTTAGTCAATTTTTTGACCCTAGTACTGACCAGAAAATGGTCAGCAATTCTAAAAATGGAAAACGGGCTGCAATAAATTCCATATGAATTAGAAAATGACTAAAAATTATAAAAATAATAGCAAATGGGTTGTACACGGCACAGATTTCGAGGCTGACTTGTTTACGCAAGGCTTTATCAGTGAACACACGATTCTAGCAGCAGTGACTGTTGGATGTCCATCCAACGGCCGACGTACACTGCGGGACTGCCTGCTCCCTCCTCTTGTGGCCCGCTGCAATGCTGCGCATGCTTTCCCGGCCCACCCTACTCCCTCCGCTGGCCTAGCCGCACGCAATCAACTGCCTCCTTATTACGCGAAAAAAAATATTCCTCCCACTGACATCTGGGGCGCACCGGTTGGGAGGCTGACCTGTGGGCCTACTAAGTTGACACGTACGCAGGGCTTGTCAACTTAGTCAACAAACGATTCTAGCAGCAGTAACCGTTGGATTTGAATCGAACGGTCCTGCTGCTTCTTCAATCGCTGCTCTTCTTGCACCAGCCGCCCAAACTAGCGCCGGGGAGACCGCCTGCTCCTGCCTCCAGTGGACGGCTATGCTGCCGTTGAGGCCTCATCGCCCCCTACTACTCCCACCGCTAGCCAGGCCCTGCTGCGACGGAAGCCTCACACCGCAGCCGAAATAGTGAACCCTCGTACTCCTCTCCGCGTGGGCATCCACTGCCGTGTCTTCCCCGACTCCGCGTCGTCCCCCTCCTAGGCCTCACCGTCGTCCACCACCTTGGTGCTCTCGGCGCGGCGTGGTCAACGTGGTCAACGACATTCCATCGGAAGAGTACTGTACATGGAGAGGCTGACAGCTGGGTCCATGGCCACAACCCAGTTTTTTTGTGATTTGCCAAGTAAGTCGCTTTGTCAGGCCTGTTGGGCTGCAAATCTTTCAAGACGAGGAGAGCTTTCATTCGGCTGGCCGAGAAAATGGCCCATCAGTAATGAGAAATGGGATGTACATTTTTAAAACACATCAAACCGACAATTAGTTTCAAATATCTTTTTTTTCATTTCGAGATTTTAAATTACATTAATTTTTATGCGTGGAGAATTTGTTGGATTTTATATTGATATATATTTATTTTTGAAATCAGTTTGTATGTGAGTCGAAATTTCAGGATTAAAAACAGTTCGGACCGCACCGAAATATGCAAAATTTCGTGTAATTTTCTAACCGTGGCCACAATATGGGCTGTAATGCTAACGAAAAGAATATGGGCTCCAAGAAAACCCTTAATAATTAGCAAATGGGCTGTAAATTATTAGAAATAATGGCAGATGGGCTGTATGTTGTTTTCCACAGATTTGAGGCTTTCCTAAAAAAAGGTTGACGCACAAGCAGTGACTGTTGGATGGCCATCCAACGGCTGTCGTGCTTCTTCAATCTCTGCTCTTCCTGCTCCAGCCACTCAAACAAGCGCCAGCGGGACTGCTTGCTCCCTCCTCCCCACGGCCGGCTCTTCTGCCGCGCAGGCCTCACCGCCCCACCGTACTCCCATCGCTGGCCTAGCCATCCCTCTACTCACCCACACCTGTTGTTATTCTCCGGCGACGGCAGACGAACCAGTAAACCCTTGTACAGTCGTACTCCCCTCCGCGTGTGAAATAACTGCCAAGTCTTCCTTGCCTCCGTGTCGTTCCTTTCCTAGGCCTCGCCGTCGTCCACCGCCCTAGTGCTCTCGGTGCGGCCTGGCCAACGTGGTCAATGACCGACATGCATCTGAAGTGGACTGTATGTGGAGAGGCCGACAGCTGGGTCCACGGCCGCATGCAAGGAAATGCCTCCTTATTACACGCAAAATAATGATTCATCCACCTGACATCAGGGACCCACCGAAAGGGCCTCTGTATTTCGCGAAAAAAATGTTACCGCTGCTAACAGCTCAGACCCACCAGCTATATCCTCGCACGCAAGGAAGTGCCTCCTTATTACGCACAAAAAAATGAATACTCCCCCTGTTAGCTGGGACCCAGTATAGTGGCAGGCTGACTTGTGGGCCTACTAAGTTGACGGGGACAGAGGGCTTTGTCAACTTAGTAAATATGCACGATTCTAGCTCCAGTGACCGTACGATGTCCATCCAACGGCCGTAGTGCTTCTTCAACCTCTGGGTATTCTTGCTCCAGCGGCCCAAACCAGCGTCGGTCGTGCCTCGTGCTCCTGCCGCCCGTGTCCGGCTACGATGCGGCGAGGCCTCACCGCTCCCTACTACTCCCACCGCTGGCCAAGCCATCCCTCTACTCACTTACAACCCCTGTTATTCTGCGGCGACGGCAGCCTCACACTGCAGCGAACCAGTGAACCCTCGTACTCCTCTATGCATGGGCATCCACTGCCGCATCTTCCCCGGCTCCGCGTCGTCCCCTTCCTAGGCCTAGCCGTCGTCCACCGCCCTGGTGCTCTCGGCGCGGCGTGGTCAACATGGTCAAGGAATGGCTTCCATCGAACGTGGACTATACGTGGAGAGGCTGACAACTGGGTCCACGGCCGCAGCAAGGAAGTGTCTCCTTATTACGTGCAAAATAATTACTCCTCCACCTGACAGCGGGGACCCACCGGAGGGGCCACCGTATTTCACGAAAAAACGTTTTCCCCTGACTGCTGGGACCCACCAGCTACATCTTCGCACGCAAGGAAGTGTGTCTGGGCAAAAAAAATGATTCGCCCCCCTGACTGCTGGGACCCACCAGCTACATCTTCGCAGGCAAGGAAGTGCCTGACAATCGGGACCCACCTGGTCGAAGCGTACATAGCATTGTCATTTTGGTCGTGAACCTGTACGAACATATATACTGGTGGATGTAGAGGCGCGCACGTGTCGTAGTAGAGGCGCATACGTGTCGTGGTAGAGGCGCGCACGTAGCATGTACACGTACGTACAGCGGCCAGGGTGCGAGAAAGAAAATACGGCCACGTATGTGTACATACGGCCGGGGTCTCGAACGCCTACTCGCGCATACGTACGGCCAGGGCTCGTGTACATGGCTGGGTCAGAACAGAGAAACAACATCGTCGTCGTGCTCATGGGGAGGCAACGGAATGCGTCGTGTTCATGGGGAGGCAACGGAATGCGCCGTGTTCATCGGGAGGCAACAGAACGCATGGGAGCCAACCGGCTGTGTCGGAATGGAATGCGTGGTCGTGTTCATCGGGAGGGCTTGGATGGAACAGGTGATGGAAATGAGGCCTGAACGGGGTCTTGTTGATCGGGAGAGGTCTAGCGTACCGCAAAACGGAGGAAACAGACCTCCTACGATCGAAACGGGGGTCCTGTTGATCGGGAGGGGTGTGGCGTACCGCAAAACGGACGAAATGGACCTCCTACGATGGAAACGGGGGTCCTGTTCATTGGGAGGGGTGTGGCGTACAGCAAAACGGACTAAACGGACTTGTGTTGGAGCGCTACGGACGAAACAGGGGTCCTGTTCATTGGGAGGGGTGTGGCGTACTACAAAACGGGACTCCACGGGATACTGTTCATCTCCACCGTCGACCTCCTCCAGCCTCCACGAGCTACCGTCGACCTCCTCCTGCCTCCACGGGCTCCTATTCATCCAGCCTCCACCGCGCGCTACTCCACCGGCTACTGTTCAACCACCCCTCCACGGGCACCCCTCCACTGTCTACTGTTAATCCAGCCATCCACACCACGGGGTCCTGTTTAACCACCCCTCCACGGGCACCCCTCCACCGTCTACTGTTCATCCAGCCCTCCACCACACCACGGGGTCCTGTTCATCCAGAGGCAACGCCACCGCTCACTGTTCATCCAACCCCCCCCCCCCCCGCAACGCTCACTGTTCATCCCAGAGGCAGCATCGATCGGCTTCAGTTAGCAGCAGTAGCGAAGGAATCGCTCGATTGGGTTCAGTTAATAGCCATCGATCGATCGCTCGGGTTCAGTAACGCGTAGCCAGCAATGCAATCGCTCGGATTCAATTAGATTCCAACGCCTCGCTCGGGTTCAGTTAGAGCCAACGCCTCGCACACACGCGCGTACATGTATGGGAGAAACGCGCATCGCTCGGCCCCCGACCTCCCACCGTAACCAGGAACTCCCCGAAATTTTCCTCGCCCTAGCTTCTACCATAGTTTTTTCCGTCATGGACGGCCCAAAGAATGTCATGCAGCTGCATCTCCGGCCAGCCCAGGACAAAAGCCCATTTTCTTTCATGATTTTTTTGTCATAGAAGTAGGAGCCCACCACATCTATGATGATACCGGGTTTTGTCACAATTATCGTCATAGAAGTGTCATATGTATGACAGAAAATTTTCTCATTCAGCCCAAAATGTCACGGATATGTCTTTTTTGTGTAGTGAAAGGATAGTAACATTGTCCCTTCTCTCTTTTTCTCTCATTTTTTTATTTGGGCCTTTTCTCTTTTTTTTGGAGTCTCGTCCCGACTTGTGGGGGAATCATAGTCTCCATCATCCTTTCCTCACTTGGGACAATGCTCTAATAATGATGATCATCACACTTTATTTACTTACAACTCAAGAATTACAACTCAATACTTACAACAAAACATGACTCTATGTGAATGCCTATAACGCCCCATATGTAACCTGCCATAATTGTATTCCAACTCTTGCCATTTCCGGCACTAAGTTATGATATTTCCTCATTGTTCGGTTTCGTCTTCGTTTTGCTTTTGTCTTTGTCTTGCATCTCATATCATGTCATCATGTGCATCGCATTTGCATACGTGTTCGTCTCATGCATCTGAGAATTTTCCCTGTTGTCCGTTTTGCATTCCAGCGCTCCTATGTCCTCCGGTGTCCCCTTTTGCTTCTTTTCGTGTGCGGGTGTTAGACATTCTCAGATTGGACCGAGACTTGCCAAGCGGCCTTGGTTTACTACTGGTAGACCGCCTGTCAAGTTTCATCCCATTTGGACTTTGTTTGATACTCCAACGGTTAACCGAGGAACCGTGAAGGCCTCGTGTGTGTTGCAGCCCAACACCTCTCCAAAGTGGCCCAAAGCCCAGCTAAACCCCCTCCATCATCTCGGTCATTCGATCGCGATCGTGTGGCCGAAAACCATGCTCAATTTGGAGCCTCCTAGCTCCCTCTAGGTATAAATAGGTGCCTCCACCAAAAATCCCGGATCATTTCCACCCTAACCCTAGCTCCCTCTCCCCTCCGCGCGGTCGGACGTGTCCGCCCGCCGCCGCCACATCTCGCCTCCTCACTCGTCCATCGCGCGCCCCACATCACCGGCCCGCCAGGCCCTAGGCAGGCCCACGGGGCCCGAAGCCGCCACCGCCCGGGTCGCCCCAGGCTTGCCGACCTTCGCCCGCACCGCCACGACGGGAACCGCGCCGCCCAGGGCCTCCGCGCCGCCTCGCCGGACTTCGTCGGCTCCGGCCACCGCCTCCATCTGCGGCAGCCAATCCTCTTCTTCCTCTACAATAACTCCGGCGGGAGGATCCGGTCAACCTTGTTTTGCGTGCCTCGGATCCAGATCTGGACGAACCCTAAGGGTTGACTTTTGTCCCAGTTTTGCATTTGTTCACATGGTTGCCATTGTATTTTCTGATCCCTTTTGGCTTATGGTCAGTAAGGGACTTTTGTTGTTTGCTTTGAGTAGCTTCATGCCATGCCTTGTTTTGCCATGTTATGTTCCTGTAGCATGTTGTTATCTTGCTCTAAACATTGCTTCCAGATGTTAAATACTGACATGTTATTTTCACTAAGTTTGTGAACCTGATATCTTTTGCACTTTTGCCATGCTTCTTTGAACCTGCTATTGTGTGATTTAGCCGTAGCTCATTGTTCATCTTTTGTCAAGCATCTTGAGTGGATCACTGCCATGTGCTTAGTTGTTATGGTAGAGTGAAGTAGCTTGTTGTTCTTGATGCATTTAGATGGCCTCGTGCTGTTAATTGCAGATCGGTGCCATATTTGTTTTGCTTGCCATTTGCAAACCGTGCATCCGATTCCGGTGATCTTTATATCGATTCGACCAAAATCAACTCATCTTTCCAGCGGCACTCTTGGTTTGCCAAGTTGAGGCCAGGTTCAATCTTTCCTTTCTGAAGCATGCATATGCATTGCATATCACATCCCGCATATCATGCCATGTTTTGCATCATGTTTCTTGCGCATTGCACCGTGGTTGATTGTGTCTCCCTTTGCTTGTGTTCTCGCCTTGGGTAGAGCCGGGAGATGAGTACGTGATCGAAGAACCAGTTGAGTATGCTTACGAGGATCAAGCTAACGTCAACTCTGAGAACTTTGCAGGAAAGATCCCTCGAAATCATTTCTATCTTTGCTTGCTAGATGCTCGCTCTATTGCTATGTCTATGCTACGATACCTACCACTTTCTTATCAATGCCTCCCATATTGCCATGTCAAACCTCTAACCCACCTTGTCCTAGCAAACCGTTGTTTGGCTATGTTACCGCTTTGCTCAGCCCCTCTTATAGCGTTGTTAGTTGCAGGTGAAGATTGGAGTTTGTTCCTTGTTGGAACATGTTTATTATTGGGATATCATTATTATATCTTGTCTACTTTAATGCATCTATATACTTCGTAAAGGGTGGAAGGCTCGTCCTTATGCCTGGTGTTTTGTTCCACTCTTGCCGCCCTAGTTTCTGTCATACCGGTGTTATGTTCCTTGATTTTGCGTTCCTTACATGGTTGGGTTAGAATGGGAACCCTTGACAGTTCGCCTTGAATAAAACTCCTCCAGCAAGGCCCAACATTGGTTTTACCATTTGCCACCTAGCCTTTTTCCCTTGGGTTTCGCGGACTCAAAGGTCATCTTTATTTTAAACCCCCGGGCCAGTGCTCCTCTGAGTGTTGGTCCAAACTAGAGCCCCTTGCAGCGCCACCTCGGGGAAACTCGAGGGTTGGTTTTAGTTGTACGGATTTCTTATCCAGTGTGCCCTGAGAACGAGATATGTGTAGCTCCTATCGGGATTTGTTGGCACATTCGGGTGGCTTTGCTGGACTTGTTTTACCATTGTCGAGATGTCTTGTAACCGGGATTCCGAGTCTGATCGGGCCGTTCTGGGAGAAGGAATATCCTTCGTTGACCGTGAGAGATTGTGATGGGCTAAGTTGGAACACCCCTGCAGGGATTTGAACTTTTGAAAGACGTGCCCGCGGTTATGGGCAGATGGGAATTTGTTAATGTCCAGTTGTAGAAAACCTGAAACTTAACTTAATTAAAATGAATCAACAACGTGTGTAGCCGTGATGGTCTCTTTTCGGCGGAGTCCGGGAAGAGAACACGGTCTCATGTTATGGTTGAAAGTAGGTTGTTCTAGGATCACTTCTTGATCATAGATTCTCGAACGTTCTTTGCCTTTCTCTTCTCGCTCTCATTTGCGTATGTTAGCCACCATATATGCTAGTGGTTGCTGCAGCTCCACCTCATGCCTTTTCCCTACCTATCAGCTTAAATAGTCTTGATCGCAAGGGTGTGAGATTGCTGAGTCCCTGTGACTCACAGATTACTTCAAAACCAGATGCAGGGACCGATGATACCGTTCCAGGAGATGCGACTGAGCTCAAGTCGGAGTTCGATGAGGACTCAGGACGATACTACGTTTCCTTTCCAGACGATCAGTAGTGGAGCCCAGTTGGGGCGATCGGGGACATTATGCATTTGGGGTTGTCTTTATTTTGGTTCCTTAGTCGGACCTTGATTGTATCTGGATGATTGTAATGCTATATTTATGTATTATTTGAAGTGGCGATTGTAAGCCAACTATGTACCTCTTTTCTTATTCAGTACATGGGATGTGTAAAGATTACCCCTCTTGCGACATTGCCTACAATGCGGTTATACCTCTAAGTCGTGCTCCGACACGTGGGAGATATAGCCGCATCATGGGTGTTACAAGTTCGTAATCAGAGCCTTCCCTGACTTAGGAGCCCCCTGCTTGATCGAATCGCTGGCGTTGTTGAGTCTAGAAAAATGTTTTGAGTCTTTTAGGATTATATATATCGGAGAGTAGGATTCTTTTTACTCCTCAGTCCCTTCGTCGCTCTGGTGAGGCATCCTGACGTAGAGTTTTGACTCTTCTCTTCTCAAATTTCACTAAAAAATTTTAGGATCACGCGGGTATCTTGGAATCGTTCCGATGGTTTTGTGACGAGAACAGTGTTCTTGGTGCCTCCTAAAATTTAGGGGTTGTGGCAGTGTCCCGGGGAGTTGAGCTCCGAGGTGTTGTCGTCACAATTTTATCGTTGCAATTCTGGAATACCTGAGTTTCGCCGACATCAAAAATCTCTTTTATGTAGTTGTTGGTGAGATAACCTCGACGCCACATAGTACTGGGGCGGGAGTTCGGGAGTATTGCCATAACTCGTATAACGGATGCTTTTTCGAAAGTTGAGGTAAATGATTTCCGAAGGTTTCTTGGTTATGTGTTGAAGGATGGATATAGCTGGATGTAGGATTTGCTAGCTTTGGGTGAGATATTATGCTTCCCCTATATCCCCAACACCTGATTGCATAACTGGGAAAATTTCAGGAGTTTCATAGGTGGGAATTCTTGTAGCTCTAGTATTTCTTCCGCAGATATTTGGTTTGTGATTGGGTAATCCTCACCAAGTATTTGTTCTTGTCCATACCTTGTTGTTTTATTCATCTACCTCTATCTAAGTGGCTTCTCAATTTATGGAAGTGTGACCATTTAATTTGGAATGCATTCGTTCATTCTTGTTCGAATGTTAAGACTATATGTTGCAATTTCGATCCATTCATTGAACTTGAATATATGTCTTTCAAGATGATAACGGATGTCACCCTCTTCAGGATGGCTCCTCCAACGCGTCAGAATCCGGAACCACCGCCGCCACCACCTCCACCTCCGGAGGCATGGCAAGCTGTGATGGCCGCTACCAACACCAACACGTAGCTGATTATGCAACTCTTGCAAGAGAGCAACCAAGGAAATCAAGGCCATGGCAACAATCTGAATCAGTTTGCTACACTCAACCAGTTCCTCGCAAACCAGCCAAAGACCTTCAGTAACTGTGTCGAGGCAACAAACGCTGATGATTGGCTCGTGGATATCTGCAAGCATTTCGAGTGCAGCAACATCAGGCCTAAGGACTTTGTCAAGTTTGCCTCGTTCCAACTCAAAGACCAAGCTGCTGAGTGGTATCAGCAATACAAAGATTCCAGAGGAGGTCGTGTGATTACCTGGGATGAATTCCGCCAAGACTTCAAAGCTCACTACATTCCTTAGAGTGTTGTTGAGAGTGAGCGTGAGGAGTTCCGCAATCTGAAGCAAGGCAGCTTGTCTGTTTACCAATACAGCATCATGTTCTAGAAGCTCGCTCGTTTCGCTAAGCAAGACGTCCCTGACGAGAAGAGCATGATTTATCAGTTCAGAGGTGGCCTCAGAGAAGATCTGCAACTAGCCCTTGTGCCTTTTGAGCTGAAGAAGTACGATGAGTTCTACAATATGGTACTAAAGCAAGAGGCTGCTCAACTCAAGTGTGATGCTTCCAAGAAACGAGTCAGGGATGCAACTCCTTCTTCCTCAACTCAAGTGACAACTAAGCAGCAAAAGTATTGGTTGCCTCCTCCTCCTCCTCCGTTCCGTCAGCCTTATCAGCAGAAGAGCAAAGGTGGCAATGGATCTTCCCACCCACCCAACCCAGGCTTTCAGAACAAGACTTCGTCTCATGCTCCAAGATCAAGTGCTCTGTATCATCGTCCGCTTTTAGAGGTCACATGCAACAAGTGTCAGCAGAAGGGTCACTATGCCAACAAATGCTTCAATCAGAGGCGTCTTCCTCCTCCTACTACTCTTGTGAGATCTGCTAGCACCACAGTGGTCAAGCATAATCCCAAGTTTGCAAAGGTCAACATGATGAACACAGCTCAGGCAGAGGACTCGTCAGAAGTGATTATGGGTAACCTTCCTGTTAACGATATTCCTGCAAGAGTTCTTTTTGATACTGGTGCATCGCATTCTTTCATTTCAAGACCTTTTGTGGCTATGCATGATTTGGTTACTCAAGTTTTACCGAGACCTCTGGCTATTGTTTCTCCGGCCCGACAAATGACTTCTCGAGTCTTTGTTCCGGATGTTTCTATCACATTGGGCGACTATAAGTTTCTGTCTTCTCCAAATGTTCTTGGTGACTCGGATATTGATCTTATTCTCGGAATGGATTGGCTTTCCAAGCACAAGGCTCAGCTTGATTGTGCTGCCAGGCAGATTCAATTGACACATTCGTCTGCGGATGTAATCGTCTTTACCGCTCGTGATGATACCATTTGACTATTTTCTCTCAATGAGAAGGGCGAGCTGGATGCCATCTCTCAGATTCCAGTCGTTTGTGAATATCAAGACGTCTTTCCATAAGAGCTTCCGGGAATGCCTCCTCACCGGCCAGTCGAATTCGTCATCGATCTTGAGCCTGGCACGGAACCTGTTTGCAAACGTCCTTACAAGCTTGGACCTGAAGAGTTGAAGGAGCTGAAGAAACAACTCGATATTCAAGAGCGTATGGGTCTCATCCGACCAAGTTCTTCTCCATGGGGTTGTGGTGTTCTTTTTGTCAAGAAGAAGGATGGAACGGACCGACTTTGTATCGACAACCGTCCATTGAACAAGAAGACCATAAAGAACAAGTACCCACTTCCCAATATCAATGAGCTTTTCGAACAAATCATAGGTGCTCAAGTATTCTCCAAGCTTGACCTCCGTATGGGCTATCATCAGATTCGCATTCGTGAAGAAGATATCCCCAAGACAGCATTCAAAACAAGCTATGGTTCATATGAATACACTGTCATGTCTTTCAGCCTTGTCAACGCTCCTCCAACATTCTCTCGCATGATGAACTTCATCTTCAACCCCTACACAAATGACTTCGTCTGGGTCTACCTCGATGACATTTTTGTTCTTTTCCAAGAACAAGGAGGATCATGCCAAACACTTGAGATTGGTGCTGGACAAACTCAGAGAACATCAGTTCTATGCGAAGTTTTCAAAGTGCAAGTTTTGGCTCGATGAGGTTCTCTACCTTGGGCATATCATCTCCACCAAGGGCATAGCTGTTAATCCTGATAAGGTGTCTGCAATTGTGAATTGGGAACCGCCTCAGAATGTGAAGCAACTCCACAGCTTCCTTGGGCTTGCAAGCTATTGTCGAAGGTTCGTTGAGAACTTCTCTAAGATCGCGAAGCCTCTTTTAAACCTCCTCCGGAAGCATGTGAAGTATGTCTGGTCGCCTGAGTGTGACATCGCTTTCAACACCCTCAAAGAGAAGTTAGTCACTACTCCAGTTCTGACTCCTCCTGATGAATCCAAACCATTTGAGGTTTTCTGTGATGCTTCCCTTTAAGGTCTCGGTGCAGTGTTGATGCAAGATAACAAAGTTGTGGCCTATACCTCTCGCCAGTTGAAGCCCAACAAAAAGAACTACCCCACTCATGACCTCGAGTTGGCGGCAGTTGTCCATGCTCTTTTAACATGGAGACATCTCTTGTTGGGAAGGAAAGTGGACATCTTCACTGATCATAAGAGTCTCAAGTACATCTTCACTCAGCCCAACCTCAACCTCAGGCAGACTCGTTGGGTTGAAATGATTCAAGATTATAATCCGAGTATCGAATACACTCCAGGAAAGGCCAATGTCATTGCTGACACATTGAGCAGGAAGGCTTATTGCAACAGTTTGATTATCAAGCCCTACCAACCAGAGCTTTGTGAAGCTTTCCGCAAACTTAATCTCCAAGTTGTTCCTCAATGATTCCTTGCCAACCTCCAAGTCTCTCCTACTTTGGAAGATCAGATTCGTGAGGCTCAACTTCTTGATGCTATTTTGAAGAAGGTGAAGATTGGGATTGCCAAGAGCCAACCCAAGTACAAGTGTTATCGCCTTGATGACAAGGATACTCTATTCTTCGAGGATCGCATTGTTGTTTCTAAAGGTGACCTTCATAAAGTCATTATGAACGAAGCTCACAATTCACTCCTCTCTATTCACCCTGGAAGTACAAAGATGTACCATGACCTCAAGCAGTCGTATTGGTGGACTCGAATGAAGCGCGAGATTGCTCAGTTCATGAATGAATGTGATGTCTGCAGAAGAGTGAAAGCAGAACACCAACGACCAGCTGGTCTCCTCCAACCTCTTGCCATTCCAGAATGGAAGTTTGACCATATTGAGATGGACTTCGTGACTGGATTTCCCAAGTCCAAGCGTAGAAATGATGCTATATTTGTTGTCATCGACAAGCTCACTAAAGTGGCTCATTTTATTTCTATCAAAGAGTCTATCACAGCAGCTCAGTTGGCAGAGCTATATACCTCTAGGATTGTCTCTCTGCATGGCATTCCGCAGTTGATATCTTCAGATCGTGGAAGCATCTTCACTTCTAAGTTCTGGGATTCTTTTCAGAAGGCCATGGGCACCAGCATTCGCTTCAGCACAACTCTTCATCCTCAAACTAGTGGCCAAGTCGAGCGAGTCAATCAAATTCTTGAAGATATGCTCAGGGCATGTGTCATTTCTTTCGGTATGAAGTGGGAATATTGTCTTCCATATGCTGAGTTCTCCAACAACAACAGCTTCCAAGCGAGTTCGAGCAAGGCCTCATTCGAGATTCTCTATGGCAGGAAGTGCCGTACTCCTCTTAACTGGTCAGAGACTGGTGAACGCCAACTTCTTGGCAATGACTTCATCACAGAGGCTGAAGAAATGTGCAAAGTCATTCGTGAAAATCTCAAAGCTGCACAATCGCACCAAAAGAGTTACTATGATAGCAAGCATCGTGACTTGTCTTTCGATATCGGAGACCATGTCTACCTCCGCGTCTCTCCAATGAATGGTACTCGTCGCTTCGGTATCAACGGGAAGCTTGCCCCTAGATACATGGGTCCTTTCAAGATCATTGGCAAAAGAGGCGATGCCTATCAACTTGAGCTTCCATCCAACTTTGCAAACGTGCATGCCGTGTTTCACGTGTCTCAGCTTCGCAAGTGTTTCAAGACTCCTGACCGCACCATCAACTCTGAAGAGATTGATCTCCAAGAAGACATGCCTTATCATGAGCATCTCGTTGCTATCCTTGAAGAAACTGAGCGCAAGACTCGCAACAAGTCTATCAAATTCTTGAAAGTGAAGTGGTCACATCATTCCGACCGTGAAGCCACCTGGGAACGCGAGGACCACCTCCGTTCCGAATATCCGGAGTTTTTCCAGTCCTAGATCTCGGGACGAGATCCTTTCGTAGTGGTGGAGTGTTGTAACGCCCCATATGTAACCTGCCATAATTGTATTCCAACTCTTGCCATTTCCGGCACTAAGTTATGATATTTCCTCGTTGTTGGGTTTTGTCTTCATTTTGCTTCTGTCTTTGTCTTCCATCTCATATCATGTCATCATGTGCATCACATTTGCATACGTGTTTGTCTCATGCATCCGAGCATTTTCCCCGTTGTCTGTTTTGCATTCCGGCGCTCCTATGTCCTCCGGTGTCCCCTTTTGCTTCTTTTCGTGTGCGGGTGTTAAACGTTCTCGGATTGGACCGAGACTTGTCAAGCGGCCTTGGTTTACTACCGGTAGACCGCCTGTCAAGTTTCGTGCCATTTGGACTTCGTTTGATACTCCAACGGTTAACCGAGGAACCGTGAAGGCCTCGTGTGTGTTGCAGCTCAACACCTCTCCAAAGTGGCCCAAAGCCCAGCTAAACCCCCTCCATCATCTCGGTCGTTCAATCACGATCACGTGGCCGAAAACCGTGCTCAATTTGGAGCCTCCTAGCTCCCTCTAGGTATAAATAGGTGCCTCCACCAAAAATCCCGGATCATTTCGACCCTAACCCTAGCTCCCTCTCCCCTCCGCGCGGCCGGACGTGTCCGCCCGCCGCGAGACAACATCCCGCCGCCGCCACGTGTCACCTCCTCACTCGTCCACCGCGTGCCCCACATCGCCGGACCACCAGGCCCGAGGCAGGCCCGCGGGGCCCGATGCCGCCACCGCCCGGGTCGCCCCAGGCTCGCCGGCCTTCGCCCGCGCCGCCACGACGGGAACCGCGCCGCCCAGGAGCTCCGCGCCGCCTCGCCTGACTTCATCGGCTCCGGCAATCACTTCCATCTCCGGCCGCCGATCCTCTTATTCCTCTACAGTAACTCCGGCGGGAGGATCCGGTTAACCTCGTTTTGCGTGCCTCGGATCCAGATCTGGACGAACCCTAAGGGTTGACTTTTGTCCCAGTTTTGCATATTTTTTTGCATACTTCATTATGTCATAACTTTGCACCCGTGGCTCCGTTTTGGGCGTGTAGCATGTCAAATTGTTCGTCTGGATGTGCACTTCATTTCATTCCATTGCACCATGTTCATTTGAGTTCATATTGATGCACTAAGTGCTGTTGCAAGAGTGCTATGTCATTATAGTTTCAGATTCTTAACAGATTATGGACATTTGTCATTTTTGCTATGTTTAATGTGTGCCTCCTATGAACTTGAGCACTACATGTGTTTTGAAGTATGTCATGCCATCTTTACAGGGGTGTATGCCATGTATTTTTGTGATCTTTGTGGTGACTAGCACAAGCATGCAAAGTAGCTCTCGTGATGTTACTGATTTCGGGGACTTATAAATCTTCTAAGTCTTTTCCCTGATAATATTTTTATGCCATGTATTCATGTTGCTACAGAGTGATCCATGCCTCTTTTGAGCATGTTCAATAAGGGTTATTTTAAGATACTGTTATGCTCTATCGATACATGTCTTTTTTTGCAATTATGGAGCACCCTAGCACGACTCAATCTTGCTCTACTTTTGCTATAAAATGTTCCTGGCAGATTGTTTACATGTTAAGAAAATTTGACGAGGTTGTTGTAGTTGATCCACGCATGCTATGAGAGTGTTCTTGCCATGGCTAGCTTATTTATCATGTCTACTTGTTGGGTGTATACTTAGTTTGTCATGCAATGCCTTGTGGTGAGTGCATCGAACTCGTAAACATGCCTACGTAAATTTGTTTTTGCCATGTTCCAGTTTTCTGCAAAGTCTGAATCTGTTAACGAAACTTGCTATGTTCACATGGTTGCCATTGTATTTTCTGTTCCCTTTTGGCTTATGGTCAGTAAGGGACTTTTGTTGTTTGCTTTGAGTAGCTTCATTCCATGCCTTCTTTTTCCATGTTATGTTCCTGTAGCATGTTGTTATCTTGCTCTAAACATTGCTTCCTGATGTTAAATCCTGACATGTTATTTTCATTAAGTCTGTGAACCTGATATCTTTTGCACTTTTTCCGTGCTTGTTTGAACCTGCTATTGTGTGATTTAGCCGTAGCTCAGTGTTCATCTTTTGTCAAGCATCTTGAGTGGACCACTGCCATATGCTTTGTTGTTATGTTAAAGTGAAGTAGCTTGTTGTTCTTGATGCATTTAGATGGCATCGTGCTGTTAATCGCATATCGGTGCCATATTTGTTTTTCTTGCCATTTGCAAACCGTGCATCCGATTCCGGTGATCTTTATATCGATTCGACCGAAATCAACTCATCTTTCCAGCGGCGCTCTTGGTTTGCCAAGTTAAGGCCGGGTTCAATCTTTCCTTTCTGAAGCATGCATATGCATTGCATATCACATCCCGCATATCATGCCATGTTTTGCATCATGTTGCTTGCGCATTGCACCGTGGTTCATTGTGTCTCCCTTTGCTTGTGTTCTTTCCTTGGGTAGAGCTGGGAGACGAGTACGTGATCGAGGAACCAGTTGAGTATGCTTACGAGGATCAAGCTAATGTCAACTCGGAGAACTTTGGAGGCAAGATGATCATACCCTTGAAATCACTTCTATCTTTGCTTGCTAGATGCTCGCTCTATTGCTATGCCTATGCTACGATACCTACCACTTGCTTATCAATGCCTCCCATATTTCCATGTCAAACCTCTAACCCACCTTGTCCTAGCAAACCGTTGTTTGGCTATGTTACCGCTTTGCTCAGCCCCTCTTATAGTGTTGTTAGTTGCAGGTGAAGATTGGAGTTTGTTCCTTGTTGGAACATGTTTATTATTGGGATATCATTATTATATCTTGTCTACTTTAATGCACCTATATACTTGGTAAAGGGTGGAAGGCTCAGCCTTATGCCTGGTGTTTTGTTCCACTCTTGCCGCCCTAGTTTCCGTCATACCGGTGTTATGTTCCTTGATTTTGCGTTCCTTACATGGTTGGGTTATAATGGGAACCCCTTGACAGTTCGCCTTGAATAAAACTCCTCCAGCAAGGCCCAACATTGGTTTTACCATTTGACACCTAGCCTTTTTCCCTTGGGTTTCGCGGACTCAAGGGTCATCTTTATTTTAAACCCCCGGGCCAGTGCTCCTCTGAGTGTTGGTCCAAACTAGAGCCCCTTGCAGTGCCACCTCGGGGAAACTCGAGGGTTGGTTTTAGTTGTACGGATTGCTTATCCGGTGTGCCCTGAGAACGAGATATGTGCAGCTCCTATCGGGATTTGTCGGCACATTCGGGTGGCTTTGCTGGACTTGTTTTACCATTGTCGAGATGTCTTGTAACCGGGATTCCGAGTCTGATCGACACGTTCTGGGAGAAGGAATATCCTTCATTGACCATGAAAGATTGTGATGGGCTAAGTTGGGACACCCCTGCAGGGATTTGAACTTTCAAAAGCCGTGCCCGTGGTTATGGGCAGATGGGAATTTGTTAATGTCCGGTTGTAGAAAACCTGAAACTTAACTTAATTAAAATGATTGTGTAGCCGTGATGGTCTCTTTTCGGCGGAGTCCGGGAAGAGAACACGGTCTCATGTTATGCTTGAAAGTAGGTTGTTCTAGGATCACTTCTTGATCATAGATTCTCGAACGTTCTTTGCCTTTCTCTTCTCACTCTCATTTGCGTATGTTAGCCACCATATATGCTAGTGCTTGCTGCAGCTCCACCTCATGCCTTTTCCCTACCTATCAGCTTAAATAGTCTTAATCGCGAGGGTGTGATATTGGTGAGTCCCCGTGACTCACAGATTACTTCAAAACCAGATGCAGGGACCGATGGTACCATTCCAGGAGATGCCACTGAGCTCAAGTGGGTTTTCAACGAGGACTCAGGACGATACTACGTTTCCTTTCGAGACGATTACTAGTGGAGCCCAGTTGGGGCGACCGGGGACATTATGCATTTGGGGTTATCTTTATTTTGGTTCTGTAGTCGGACCTTGATTGTATCTGGATGATTGTAATGCTATATTTATGTATTGTTTGAAGTGGCGATTGTAAGCCAACTATGTACCTCTTTTCTTATTCAGTACATGGGATGTGTAAAGATTACCCCTCTTGCAACATTGCCTACAATGCGGTTATGCCTCTAAGTCGTGCTCCGACACGTGGGAGATATAGCCGCATCGTGGGTGTTACAAGTCTCCGGCGGAGTACCGGGATACACAATGAATCAAGAGTGACATGTATGAAAGAATTATGAACGGTGGCTTTGCCACAAATACGATGTCAACTACATGACTATGCAAAGCAATATGACAATGATGAAGTGTGTCATAATAACGGGACGGTGGAAAGTTGCATGGAAATATATCTCAGAATGGAAATGCTATAATAGGTAGGTTTGGTGGCTGTTTTGAGGAAGGTATATGGTGGGTGTGATACCGGCGAAAGGTGCGCGGTATTAGAGAGGCTAGCAATGGTAGAAGGGTGAGAGTGCGTATAATCCATGGACTCAACATTAGTCGTAAAGAACTCACACACTTATGGCAAAAACCTATTAGTTATCAAAACAAAGTACTACACGCATGCTCCTAGGGGGATAGATTGGTACTAAAATACCATCACTCGTCCCCGACCGCCACTCATAAGGAAGATAATCAATAAATAAATCTTGCTCCGACTTCATCACATAACGGTTCACCATACGTGCATGCTACGGGAATCGCAAACTTTAACACAAGTATTTCTCAAATACACAAGTAATCAACTAGCATGACTCTAATATCACCATCTTTATCTCTCAAAACAATAATCAAGTATCAAACTTCTCATAATATCCAATGCACTTTTTGTATGATAGTTTTTATTATACCGATCTTGGATGCCTATTATATTAGGACTAAATTCATACCCAAAGAAAATTACCATGCTGTTCTAAAGGACTCTCAAAATAATATAAGTGAAGCATGAGAGATCAATAGTTTCTATAAAATAAAACCACCACCGTGCTCTAAAAGATATAAGTGAAGCACTAGAGCAAAATTATCTAGCTCAAAAAATATAAGTGAAGCACATAGAGTATTCTAAGAAATTCCAGTTTATGTGTGTCTCTCCCAAAAGGTGTGTATAGAAAGGATGATTGTGGCAAACTAAAAAGCAAAGACTCAAATAATACAAGACGCTCCAAGGAAAACACATGTCATGTGGTGAATAAAAATATAGCTCCAAGTACAGTTACCGATGGACGAAGACAAAAGAGGGCATGCCTTCCGAGGCATCCCCAAGATTAGGCTTTTGGTTGTCCTTGGAGTTTACCTTGGGTGCCTTGTGCATCCCCAAGCTTAGGCTCCTGCCACTCCTTGTTCCATAATCCATCAAATCCTTACCCAAAATTTGAAAACTTCTCAACACAAAACTCAAATAGAAAATCTCATGAGCTTCGTTAGTAAAAGAAAACAAACTACCACTTGAAGGTACTGTAATTAACTCATTCTTTATTTATATTGGTGTTAAACCTACTGTATTCCAACTTTTCTATGGTTCATAAACTCTATTACTAGCCATAGATTCATCAAAATAAGCAAACAACACACGAAAAACAGAATCTGTCAAAAACAGAACAGTCTGTAGTAATCTGTAGGTTTCTACTACTTATGGAAACCCAAAATTCTAAAATAAATTTTTGGACGTGAGGAATTTATATATTAATCATCTGCAAAAAGAATTAACTAAATATCACTCTTAAATAAAAAATGGCAGCAATTCTTGTTAGCGCTAAAGTTTCTGTTTTTTACAGCAAGATCACATAGACTTTCCCCATGTCTTCCCAAAGGTTCTACTTGGCACGAAAACTAATTAAAAGCATAAAACTACATCTAAACAGAGGCTAGATGAATGATTTATTACTAAACAGAATCATAAATCAAGGAACAAAAATAAAATTGGGTTGCCTCCCAACAAGCGCTATCGTTTAACGCCCCTAGCTAGGCATAAAAGCAAGGATGGATCTAGGTATTGCTATCTTTGGTAGGCAATCCATAAGTGGCTCCCATAATAGATTCATAAGGTAATTTAATTTTCTTTCTAGGAAAGTGCTCCATGCCTTTCCTTGACGGAAATTGGAATCTAATATTCCCTTCTTTCATGTCAATAATTGCACCAATCGTTCTAAGGAAAGGTCTACCAAGAATAATAGGACGTGAAGGATTGCAATCTATATCAAGGATAATGAAATCTACAGGCACATAATTCCTATTTGCAACAATAAGAACATCATTAATTCTTAATGGTGGAATCCGCAAGATGCAAGTTTAAAGAGCAATCATCAAATTCATGGAAACCTAGCAAATCACACAAAGTTTTTGGAATCATGGAAACACTAGCACCCAAATAACACAAAGCAAACAATTCATGATCTTCAATTTTAATTAGTAGGTTCCCACTCATCATAAACATTTCTAAGGATAGAAACTTCCAATTTAAAGTTTTCTTCATAATATTGCATCAAAGCATCAACGATGTGTTTGGTAAAAGCCTTATTTTGACTATAAGCATGCAGATAATTTAGCACGGATTGCAACAAGGAAATACAATCTATCACAGAGCAATTATCATAATTAAATTCCTTGAAATCCAAAATAGTGGGTTTATTGCTATCCAAAGTTTTGACCTCTCCAATCCCACTTTTATCAATTTTTGCATCAAGATCAAAAACTCCGAATCATTGGGACGCCTTCTAACTAAAGTTGACTCATCTCCAGTCCCATCATTATAAATATTCATATTGCAAAACAAAGATTTAATAGGAGACACATCAATAAGTTTTAGATCTTCATCATTATTATCATGGAAACTAGAAGAACACGCTTTCATAAAGCAATCTTTCTTAGCACGCATCCTAGCGGTTCTTTCTTTGCACTCATGAATGGAAATTCTCATGGCTTTGATAGACTCATTGATATCATGCTTAGGAGGGATGGATCTAAGTTTCAAAGAATCAACATCAAGAGAAATCCTATCCACGTTCCTAGCCAACTCATCAATCTTAGACAATTTTCTTCAAGCAAAGCATTGAAACTCTTTTGCGAACTAATAAATTCTTTAATATTAGATTCAAAATCAGAGGGTACCTTATTATAATTTACATAAGAATTGTTGTAGGAATTACCATAATTATTAGAGGAATTGCTAGGAAACGGCCTAAGATTAAAATTACCTCTATACGTGTTATTACCAAAATTGTTCCTACCAACATAATTCACATCCGTAGATTCATTATTATTCTCAATCAAAGTAGACAAAGGCACATCATTAGGATTAGAAGGAACACTCTTATTTTCATAAGTTCATCCATATTTCCACTCAAAACATTAATTTCTCCTATTGCATGCACCTTTTTACTAGTAGATCTTTCAGTGTGCCATTGAGACTAATTAACCATAATATTTTCTAGGAGTTTAGTAGCTTCTCCTAAAGTGATTTCCATAAAAGTATCTCCTGCGGCTGAGTCTAAAAGATTTCTAGAAGAAAAATTCAATCTAGCATAACTTTTTTGTATAATCATCCAAAGATTCAAACCATGAGTAGGGCAATTACGGATCATTAATTTCATCCTCTCCCAATATTGTGCAACATGCTCATGATCTAGTTGTTTAAAGTTCATAATATCATTCCTAACAGAGATGATCTTAGCGGGAGGAAAATAATTAGAGATAAAATCATCTTTGCACTTATTCCATGAATTAATACTATTTTTAGGCAAACCCGAAAACCAAGATTTAGCACGATCTCTAAGCGAAAACGAAAATAGCTTCAGTTTAACAATATCATTGTCCACATCTTTCTTCTTTTGCATATCACCTAAATCAACAAAGTTATTAAGATGGGTAGCGGTATCTTCACTAGGAAGGACGGAAAATTGATCTTTCATGACAAGATTCAGCAAAGCAACATTAATTTCACAAGATTCGGCATCGGTAAAAGGAGCAATCGGAGTGCTAATAAAATCATTGTTGTTGGTATTGCCAAAGTCACACAATTTAGTATTATCTTGAGCCATCATGACAAGCAAGCGATCCAACACACATGCAAGCAATAAACGAGCAAAAAGAGACGAACTAGAAAATAGAAGGGGAACGGAGAAAGAGGGCGAATAAAACGGCAAGGGTGAAGTGGGGGAGAAGAAAACGAGATGCAAATGGCAAATAATGTAATGCGAGGGATAAGAGTTTGTGATGGGTACTTGTTATGTCTTGACTTGTGCGTAGACTCCCCGGCAACGGCGCCAGAAATCCTTCTTGCTACCACTTGAGCACTGCGTTGGTTTTCCCTTTAAGAGGAAAGGGTGAAGCAGAAAATTAGCGTAAGTATAATCCAGCAGGACGCCACACGCAAGTCCCTCGTACCTACACAAACAAATAAGAACCTCGCAACCAACGTGATAAAGGGGTTGTCAATCCCTTCACGGTCACTTACGAGAGTGAGATATGATAATGATAAGTTAAATATTTTCGGTATTTTTATGATATAGATTGAAAGTAAAAATTGCAAAGTAAAATAGACTGAAAACTTATATGATGGAGAATAGACCCGGGGGCCATAGGTTTCACTAGTGGCTTCTCTCAAGATAGCATAAGTATTACGGTGGGTGAACGAATTATTGTCGAGCAATTGATAGAATTGAGAATAGTTATGAGAATATCTAGGAATGATCAAGAATATAGGCATCACGTCCGTGACAAGTAGACCGACTCCTACCTGCATCTACTACTATTACTCCACACATCGACCGCTATCCAGCATGCATCTAGAGTATTAAGTTCATAAGAACAGAGTAACGCATTAGGTAAGATGACATGATGTAGAGGGATAAACTCAAGCAATATGATATAAACCCCATCTTTTTATCCTCGATGGCAACAATACAATACGTGTCGTTTCCCTTTCTGTCACTGGGATCGAGCACCGCAAGATTGAACCCAAAGCTAAGCACTTCTCCCATTGTAAGAAAGTTCAATCTAGTAGGCCAAACCAAACTGATAATTCGGAGAGACTTGCAAAGATAAAAAATCATGCATAATAGAATTCAGAGAAGATTTAAATATTGTTCATAGATAGACTTGATCATAAACCCACAATTCATCGGATCTTGACAAACACACTGCAAAAAGAGTTACATCGAATAGATCTCCAAGAAGATCGAGGAGAACATTGTATTGAGATCCAAAGAGAGAGAATAAGCCATTTAGTTACTAGCCATGGACCCGAAGGTCTGAAGTAAACTACTCACAAATGACCAGAGAGGCCATGGAGTTGATGCAGAGGCCCTCCATGATCGATGCCCCCTCTGGCGGAGCTCCGGAAAAGGCCCCAAGATGGGATCTCTTGGGTACAGAAGGTTGCGGCGGTGGAAATAGGATTTCGTGGTTCTCCTGGATGTTTTCGGGGTATATGAATATATATAGGAGGAAGAAGTAGGTCAGTGGAGCAACAAGGGGCCCACGAGGGTTGAGGGCACGCCCAGGGGGTAGGCGCGCCCCCTACCTCGTGGCCTCCTCGATTGTTTCTTGACGTCCACTCCAAGTCCCCTGGATCATGTTCGTTCCAAAAATAACTCTCTCGAAGGTTTCATTCCGTTTGGATTTTATTTGATATTCCTTTTCTGTGAAACACTGAAATAGGCAAAAAACATCAATTTGCACTGGGCTTTGGGTTAATAGGTTACTCCGAAAAATAAAATAAAAGTGTAAAATAAAGCCCATTAACATCCAAAACAGAATATATAATAGCATGGAACAATCAAAAATTATAGATACGTTGGAGACGTATCACGCGCACGGTTGAGGAGGTTTGGTGTGTGTGTGTGTGTGTGTTGTGTGTGTGTGTGGAGGGGGGGTGTTTGAGGAAATGACGCGGCTACTGAAAATTTTACTATGCGGGAGTCAAAGGTGGGAGTGAAATGCCGGGCTATTGAAAATTTTGATGATAGTGCATCGCACACGGTCCGGAGATAGCAACTGTGTGTTATGAAACAGAAAAACCCTCGCGACAGGCATATATTTTCTAGGGATGGAGGCAGGATTGGGAACAAGAAACGTCGCACACGGTTCGGAGATAAGAACCATGTGTTATGAAACGAAAAAACCCTCGAGGCGGGTAGATATTTTCTAGGGATGCAGGCGGGATTGGGAACAAGAAACATCGCACACGGTCCAGAGATAACAACCGTGTATTATGAAACAGAAAAACCCTTGAGGCGGGAAGATATTTTTGAGAGGGGGAGCCTCGTGGAGCCCAATGTACTGTGTGGATGTGTGCGTGATAGGGGCACCGGCGTGGCACATGATTAGTTTGAGTGAATTGTGTCTGTTGCGTCATCCGACTTGTCTAATGTTCATAAATTTGGCGAAAATGATGCGGGAGAGGGTCAGAACATGAACACACTTGCATGTGGACCAAATTTATGTATCAAAAGGGTGGTTTGATTTTCAAATACCAAATGCAACTTCGATGTGGCACCTCTCTCGCAAAGCACACGATATTGCTTGCACCCACCCCCCTCGTATCGGCACGAATTGGGAATCCTAAGCAATGAATGCATGCCCCCTCCCCCCCCACCGCGGTTCACCTAGAAAAGTGCGAAGTAGCTAGTAGCCCCCCTCCACCCTCGTGTCGGCACGAAGGGAATCCTAAGCTATGAATGCATGCCGCCCAACCGAGGTTCAGTCACCTAGAAAAGTGCACAGTAGCTAGCAGCCCCCCTCCCTCGTGTCGGCACGATGGGAATTCTAAGCTATGAATGCATGCCCCCCAACCGAGGTTCTCCCTAGCAAAGCGCGAAGTAGCTAGCATCCCCCTCCCTCGTGTTGGCACAAAGGGAATCCTAAGATATGAATGCATGCCCCCCAACCGAGGTTCACCCTAGCAAAGTGCGAAGTAGCTACCAGCCCCCCTCCCTCATGTCGGCACGAAGGGGATCCTAAGCTATGAATGCATGCCCCTCAACCGAGGTTCACCTACCAAACTGTGAAGTAGTTAGCATCCCCCCTCTCTCATTCGGCACGAAGGGAATCCTAAGCTATGAATGCATGCCCCCAACCGAGGTTCACCTAGCAAAGTGTGTCGGCGTCAAAACCGGCGGATCTCGGGTAGGGGGTCCCGAACTATGTGTCTAAGGTTGATGGTAACAGGAGACAGGGGACACGAAGTTTTACCCAGGTTCGGGCCCTCCCGATGGAGGTAATACCCTACGTCCTTCTTGATTGATATTGATGAGTATGAGGGTTACAAGAGTTGATCTACCACGAGATAGTAATAGATAAACCCTAGAAGTCTAGCCTGTCAGATTATGATTGCCTCTACGGACTAAACCCTTCGGTTTATATAGACACCGGCGGAGACTATGGTTGTACGAAGTCGGTTACAAAGAAAGGAATCTTCATATCCGAACGCCAGGTTTCCCATCCATGCCAAGGAGAGTCCCATCCAGACAAGGGGGAGAGTCTTCTGTCTTGTATCTTCATAGCCCATTAGTCCGGCCCATGTCACATAGGCCGGACGCCCGAGGACCCCTTGATCCAAGACTCCCTCAGTAACCCCTAAACTAGGCTACAATGACGAGGTGTCCGGCGCGCAGATTGTCTTCGGCATTGCAAGACGGGTTGCTCCTCCGAATACTCCAAAATAGCTCTCGAACACAGAGAACGTGTCCGGCTGTGCAAAACAAGTACCACACACAGCCGCAGAGAGTATAGTATTTTACAAGTCCAATCTGCTGACAATTTTCGTAATGATGCATCACGTCCCTGCCCGGTCATTACTTCGAACCGTTTTTAGCCTCCCGCTCCATGTTTTAAGATGTGGTTTCATTGGCACGTCTTGTCGAAGCAGAGATCGTGTCCCCTTATTATGAGATTCTCATCAATACGGTCGTGGATAACTCAACCATTCCATTGGCATGATCCCTTGGGAATAGGCAGGCTTTAAGGCCTATGAGGAGGCGTTTGATATCATCGCCTTTATAAAGGGGCACAAGCCCGTCTTTCTCCTCTATGCCTACCTCTTCTTCAACCTTTCCAACTTCGAGTCCCAGCACCCAGGTCTCAACTTAATTGCTCCGAGCCCCCAGTCATGTCCGGACCCAGCCTTCAAGGCCGGTGGGTGGCCTCCTTTGTCACAGAGGAGGATACCACAAAGCTCCAGCCGGCAAGATACCTGATCACGGAAATACCCCATAGGCTACCTCTGAAGGATAGGTTATTCCTACTCCCAGACCCGGCGAGAGGGTCGGATTCATCTCTCACTTCCTCTGGGGGCTAGGGTTCGCTCTCCATCCCTTCGTTCGCGGACTCATGTTCTAGTATGGGATAGATTTTCACGATCTAGCCCCGGACTCCTTCCTTCACATCTCGGCATTTATTGTCATGTGCGAGGCCTTTCTCCGTATTACCCCTCACTTCGGTTTATGGCTCAAGACCTTTAATGTGAAGCCAAAGGTAATCAAGGGGAAGCAAATAGAGTGTGGTGGTGCTACGGTGAACAAGCTCACCAATGCATTTTGGCCAAAAGGCTCTTTCACGGAAGCTTCCAACCTATGGCAGCGGGAGTGGTTTTACATCACCGAACCTCGTGGTACCGAGTGGGCAGCTACACCTGCGTTTCGATCTGGCCCTCCATTACAGCTTGCATCATGGATTAATAAGGGGCTGGACTGGGGATCAATTGACGAAGTGAAGACGCTACAAAGCCGCATCCGGAGCCTCCTCGAAAAGGACATCGGCCTCATCAATGTAATCCAGGTAATGCTAGTCCGCTGGGTCCTACCGTGCTAGCGACGGTCCCTCTGCATGTGGGAGTTCAATCCGGAAGGACGACGGACCCTTCAGCACTTCTTCGGCATGATGCATAAAGGAATGTGGAAGTTATTCTTCGGGACACGAAAGTAGTGGCCGGATACCACCGAAGACATCGGCCTCGACTGCAACCATCCGGATACCTCGGTAAGCACTTAACTCCCGAACACAGCTTAGTTAAATATCTAGTAGCAGTGAGAAAACCATCTTCGAACAGGGCTGGGTAAAGAAAGTAGAACGAATTAGGTTTTCGGCCCCTCTTCCCGAAGACTCAGCCGATCATGTGTTAACAAGGATGCTGGCTCCGGCGCCATATCAAGTGCCGGCGAAGGGGGACAAGGAGGAGATCAAGAAGGCCAAAGGTGGCCTCCATTCTAAAGGTACACCAAACGCTATGTCCGAGGAGATCGGGACTCCCTCATCCCAAGATAAAAGAGAAGGAGAGGCTGACATCCCTTCCCCGCATGGGAAGAAGAGGACCGCCTCCGAAGATTTGGAGGTAGAGGCTCCTAAGTGAGGGAAGATGTCCTTGCCAGGCGGTTCGGGTTCGGAAGACGACGTTGAAGCGCAATTGCTCTGTAAGGACAAGCCTTTAGCCGAATCGTAAGTGAACAAAGGTGTCCTAAACATATCCTGTTCCTTTCCGCTTACAAGGGTAACATATGAAATATATGTTTGTAGTCCGGCATGCAGTCTTCCTCAACAGTCCTCCTCCTTAGGGGATCTTCTTCCGGAGATGATGGAAAGCGAGATGCCTCCACAGACCCTCTCACCCGATAGGGCGGACGACATTGAGGTGTCATCCTGGAGGATTTCTCCTGATCAACAAGTGGTGCGAGGGACAATGAAGACCACACCTGAAGGTGATACTTCGGCAATCCTGGGCCTGGGGCATGCAGCCCCTTTGGGGACCAACAATAAAGGCCCCGAACTATCCGTTTTACAGCCGGAGACGACTCTAGGGTCGAGTAAACACATCCCTTCGTAGGGAGTTCGTACTCCCACCGCCGCCTCCAAGAATTGGGAGACGCCGGATACATTGATGGACATGTTGCGACATGCATCCCTCTCAGAGGAACATCGTACCTTGATGGGCACGGTGGTTGGGAGGATTCTGTCCGTGAGAAGCGGATTGAATGAAACCTTCATGGGCCTGCTAAGAGGCTTTGAGGTATGCAGTGTAATATCTTCAATTGCACTCTACATGCAAAAATGCAGCTGTGTATAGATAGTATCCCCTGAGACTCTGGTTGGCGTCCAAAAGGAGGCGATTAGAGGATCAAAAAAGATATGCCCAGGAAATAATCTAACTAACTGGAACATAGGTTGTTTCATCCATGGCGACTGCCCATGCTACAGAGGTTGCAGATCTGAAGCATAAACTTGATGTGGTGGATGACGACATCACGCTTATTAACAGGCGGCTTGACAAGGCGCAAGGTATGTTTTGGGGCAATCAGTATATGTATGTATAATAATATGAGCATGAAGCTGAGAATTATATACTGAGATATGCATAACTGTAGATGATGATGTCGTGGTTGAGACCCAGCGGGCTGAGCTCGTCCGGGCCAAGGAGCAAGCCAGGATGAGTGATGTGGTTGCCAAGAAGGCAGCCGCTGAGTTAAAAGCTGAACAGGCTGCTTGGCGCCAATGCGAGGAGAGAATATCTACCATGGCGCACGAGCTAAAGGATGCCACTGTCCGATGTGAATTCCTCGAAAAGGATAGCGAAGTCAAAATGACCGATCTCGACAAGGCCTTACAAGAGGTGAGAGAAGCACGGTCCGAGTCTAGAGTGGCTCGGGAGGAGATCCGGCAAGCTAGGGAGATAGCGGCCGGTAAGCCCTTCTTATTAAAAACTAAATTCGGTGATCCGAAGTATGCCCCACTTAATCAAATGTGGAGTTCTCCAGACGCATTCTTGGACTTGCCGAAGAGTGTCTCCGATGCGGTGTAGTTTTACCAAGCGCGAGAAGGACATGCGACAGAGAAGCTTTTCTGGTCGCAATTCGGCATGCCAAAGCGTCCACTGTTGCTGAACGAACAGATGGCCCAATGGGCCGAGCCCCAAAAAATATCCGGATCTGCCATGAAGGACGTCATGGTCCGGCTGTGGCCGACTGAGCCTGTTCTGAATAGTTATTTCGGTTTGGTACATCGACTTGTTGATGCGGTGCCGCGTATCGACGCCGTTAAGTGGACAACGTGCATTGAAGGTGCACGGATGTCCCTTTCCCATGTCAAGACGTACTAGGCGAAGATGAAGGCCACCGATATTGCAGCAAAGAGTCCACCCGGGGGCAAGGACCATCACACGCCAGAGCATTATTTTGAGGATGTCCTTGAGGGCCCCCACTTG
Source organism: Triticum urartu (assembly GCF_056163025.1). Lineage (NCBI taxonomy): Eukaryota > Viridiplantae > Streptophyta > Magnoliopsida > Poales > Poaceae > Triticum > Triticum urartu. The sequence goes on from NC_141873.1 coordinate 153,159,179, forward strand.
ATAGAGGGTCAGTGCTAGAAGGATATGATATTCGAGTAATTGTACAAAAATTGTAAAAACAATATTATGATATTTTATAGGCTATGATTTTACCTGAAGGTTTTTGGTTCCTCCTGTGTGGCCGTTTTTTGTATAATCTGAAAGTTTTCTAGTTGTCGGCTTCAACCCCCTCGCATATAATACGGGGGTGTTCATAAAAGCACTTGATCACTCTTGACCCAACGTCTTGGTCCATGACGGAGGTGCCAATGGAGCGAACTAGGCAATCAGACTATAGGGCTTTAACACTTTCACTTAGCCATAGGAGTTTGACGGTGGGTCTACGATATAGCCCCTGGTATGTACACAGTCATCCGAATATGGTGTGTTACATAGGTGACCAGAAGAATGGTCCTTCGTGTAATACAGAAGGAATCATGAAAGATTCAGATAAGTCATCGAGTGGTTGACCAGCTCTCGCCGTATCATGACAGTCAGTTTTCGGCTTTCTCTACTGAGGTGCTTGACCAGATGAACCGGAAACACAATCGCAGTAGTTCTCCCTTTACTACCTTAGCCGATAGGGCGGAACGTGAGGTAGTCAGCACAGGAGCCGGGCAACCCAACTATTGACCAAAGACATGATTCAGAGCAGATGCATATAAGGCCAAACTCGCGATGTCGAAGTATGCTATAAAGCTGTTCGGACTTGTCGGCAACTCATATGTTGCCATATTGAGCCCCTGGCGATTTGTGCCGAGGTGCGTGTGTGAAACAACCGAAGAAGCAAAATTCAGTTTTTAGAAAAAGAAAATACTGAATACAGACTATGTTCACTGGAATCTGATTGACACGTCAAATGCAATCTTTCAGATTATAACACTAGTACCCGGACTATTTAACATGCCGGGGGTCGATGGCTGAGGAAAAGGGCACTTTATAGGTTTGAAATAAAGATTGCGGTCTACAAAAAATTATTTGGACCTCCTGTCGCACGTCTGCGTTGCCTTGCCTTAGCAAAAGAACTCCTTGACAGGAATAGCCTTTGGTTATCTGTACGAAGCCTAACTCAGAAAGAGTCCGTAAGATGACCAGGCTTTGAGTCACCTGTGGTAAAAGATAGATGATAGTTAGAAGAAAAAGGAAAAAGGCTATGGGAGTGCGGACCGCAATGTAGGCCTGTTCGTATTGTGCCTCTGCCGATGACCAGGGTATTTTAAGTGCATAATTATGTATCCAACATTGAGATTGATTGGTCCTGTTTAATAGAGACTGGCGGCTTACGCAGCTTGATGGGGCCGCTTTGTACTTTGACTGCAGTAGACGTAGTGTGCTCCTCTGTACGGAGGGAGCATTTCATGTTTCCGTTTATCATGATGAAACCGCGTGGACCGGGCATCTTAAGCTTTAGATAAGCATAGTGTGGGACCACATTAAAACGAGCAAAAGCGGTATGCCCGAGCAGTGCATGGTAGCTACTACGGAACGAGACAATATGGAAGGTCAAGCCTTCACTTCAAAAGTTGTTCGGCGAGGCGAAAATGACTTCCAATGTAATTGAACCCGTGTAGTGAGATTCTATGCCGGGTACATCTCCCTTGAAGGAAGTTGTGGTGGGATTGATTCTTGAAGGATCAATGCCCATTTTGCGGACAGTGTCCTGGTAGAGTAGATTAAGGCTACTACCGCCGTCCATAAGGACTTTCGTGAGATGGAACCTGACGATAACTAGGTCGAGGACCAAAGTTGCCGAACCCTCGTGACAGATACTGGCTGGGTGGTCTTTGCGATCAAAAGTGATCAGACAAGCCGCCCATTGGCTAGATTTTGAGGCGACCGGCTCTATGGCGTAGGCGTCCCGTAGTGAGCATTTGCGCTTCCCCGTAGGGATGTGCGTCACGTGTATCATGTTTACTGTTTTTACTTCAGGGGGAAATTACTTCTGACCCCCGGTGTTCTGTTGGCAAGTCTCTTCGTCGTCACTGTCACTGGGCGGCCCCTTCCCCTTGTGTTTGGCATTAAGCTTGCCGGCTTGTTTGAAGACCCAACAAATTATGTTGGTATGATTGGCTGGTTTATCGGGGGTGCCATGAATTTGGCAGGGTCGATCCAGTATCTTATCTAGATAGGATGGTCCATTTGCCTTGAATGCCTTTTTCCGTTGACTGGGTTTGGAGCCCCTGAATCCGGCGTTGACCGCTGTGTCTTGCGTTCCTTCATTATTATGTCGATGCTTGTGTTTATTGCGTCGTGGCTTGCCGTTGCCGTCTCGAACTTCGGAAGTGCCCAGATCACTGGTGTTGTTGCTTCTACGAGCGATCCAGCTGTCCTCTCCCATGCAAAAGCGGGTCATCAGAGCGGTAAGGGCTGCCATGGATTTTGGTTTTTATTGTTTGAGGTGGTGGGTGAGCCATTCATCTCAGAGCTATGTTTAAAGGCCGCAAGAGCTTCGGTGTCTGGACAATCAACAATTTGGTTCTTTTTAATTAAGAACCTAGTCTAGAGGTTCCTGGCTGACTCCTCGGGCTGCTGGATAATGTGACTTAGGTCATCGGCACCCGGAGGCCGGACATATGTACCTTGGGAGTTATCACGGATGGTTTCTTCCAAGTCTTCCCAGCTGCCAATAGAATTTTCGGGCAGGCTGTTCAACCAGTGCCGAGCTGGCCTCTTGAGTTTTTGTGGGAGGTATTTGATGGCATGAAGATCATCACCGCGGGCCATATGAATATGGAGAATAAAGTCTTCAATCCATATCGCGGGATCTGTGGTTCCATCATATGATTCGATATTCAAGGGTTTGAACCCTTCCGGGAATTCATGTTCCATTACTTCATCAGTGAAGCAGAGAGGGTGTGCGGCGCCTCTATATCGGGCCAGATCGTGACATAGTTCGGATGGAGTCTGTCTATGGTTTTTGGCCCGGATATGATTGTGCTTGCCGTGTTCGGCTTGATAGCCATCGTCGCGCGTCGGGGCACGCCCCCGTGATCCGTAGATCGATCTGACCGGACCTGCTTTATTCTTCAGGTCCTGCCGCAGGTCATATGTGTATTCCCGAGCTGTTTTAGCCCTGCCTTTACGGTGAGGTGGGACAGGCTGGTGTTCGGCTTGAGTTGCTGCTTTGTCCCGGCCACGTGGTGGTCGATCAGCCGCATTACATGCTGATGGTACGGGCTCAAGTGCCTCGTCATCGAATTGAGGTAGCAGTTTACGTTGCGGGTAACTTTTGGTTGGGCGCTCGAGGCTGTATTCCTCTGCTGCAAGGACATTAGTCCATCTATTGTTGAGCAGATCTTGATCAGCTTGAAGCTGCTGCTGCTTCTTTTTCAGGCTCCTTGAAGTGGCTATTAGCCGTTGCTTAAAGCGCTCCTGCTCGAGAGGTTCCTCAGGCACGATAAAGTCTTCGTCACTAAGGATCACCTCATCCTCGGAGGGTGGAAGGTAATTACTGTCCCCCAAGTCTTCGTTTGCAGCCTATTCGTCAGGGCTAACTTGCCCATCCTCCTGATCATCTTGTTCAGAATTTTTCTCGACGGGGTCTTCTTGGTCTTCGGCATCATCCAGAGTGTTGTTGTCTCTCATGCCGGTATTGTTGTCTTTGCTGCGGAGTGATTTAGAGCGGCGCCATCGGCGCTTTGGTTGTATCTCGGGAGGTTTATCCTCTACTGGATTTTTCTCATTATCACTGTCACCCACCTTGGGTGTATCCACCATGTACACGTCATACGAAGAGGTGGTCGTCCAGCGTCCTGTAAACGGCGGGTTTTCGGCTTGCTCCTCTTCGGCATCATCGTCCATACCGTCGATGTCTTCGGAGCTGTAATCGAGCATGTCAGTTAAGTCCTCTACTGTGGCGATGAACTTGGTGGTGGGTAGGACGCAAAATTCCCTGCTCTCAGCCCCTAGTCCGGGCTGGGCGTAGTTCGGACATTGCTCCTCCGTAATCATGAGGGATCGCGTCAAGTCCAGAGCCTCGCTTAAAGGCGAAGTTTGTCGAGGTAGAAAAGAATCCATGGAGTATGCCGGGAAGGGAATTCCTCGCTCGAGCTGACACGATGATGACTTTAAGAGTTCAGAGACAGCGTCTGGGGAAGAGTCTGGCTTGGTGATCGTTGCAGGCGACACTGCTTCCTTCGGCTCTCCAGTACTGGGTCTAATGGCCATAGATAGTCCGGCGGGTTTAGAAATCCCATCTTCGGCCCTAGAGAGACGCTCCGGATCTAAGGCCGATTGGAGGTTGGGGTCGTGAATCCTTGGAAGATCAAGTCTCCTGGATGTCAGTGACGTAATCCAGATTTCCAAAACTGATCTGGTGACCTAGGGCGTAGCTGTCGATCTGCTCTAGATGGCCAAGCAAGTTGGTCCGTAGTGCGAAGCCGCCGAATACGAAGATCTGGCAGGGGAGAAAAACCTCCCCTAGGGCAGTATCATTGCATATGATGGATGGAGCCATCAAAACTTTTGACGGCGACATAGTGGAACTCTCGATGAAAGCACCAATGTCGGTGTCAAAACTGGCGGATCTCGAGTAGGGGGTCCCGAACTGAGCGTCTAAGGTTGATGGTAACAGGAAACAGGGGACACGAAGTTTTACCCAGGTTCGGGCCCTCTCGATGGAGGTAATACCCTACGTCCTGCTTGATTGATATTGATGAGTATGAGGGTTACAAGAGTTGATCGACCACGAGATCGTAATAGCTAAACCCTAGAAGTCTAGCATGTCAGATTATGATTGCCTCTATGGACTGAACCCTCCAGTTTATATAGACACTTGAGGGGACTAGGGTTGTACAAAGTCGGTTACAGAGAAAGGAATCTTCATTCCGAACGCCAGGCTTGCCATCCACGCCAAGGAGAGTCCCATCTGGACACGGGAGAGAGTCTTTTGTCTTGTATCTTCATAGCCCATTAGTCTGGACCATGTCACACTGGCCAGACACCCGAGGACCCCTTAAGCCAGGACTCCCTCAAAGTGCGAAGTAGCTAGCTGCCCTCCCCCTCATGTCGGCATGAAGGGAATCCTAAGCTATGAATGCATGCCCCTCCCCCCAACCGAGGTTCACCTAGCAAAGTGCGAAGTAGCTAGCAGCCCCCACACCCCCACCCCTTGTGTCGCCACGAAGGGAATCCTAAGCTATTAATGCATGCCCCCCTAACCGAGGTTCACCTAGCAAAGTGCGAAGTAGCAACCCCCACCACACACACACACTTTCAGTCGGTGGGCCAGAGAGTGATACGTCTCCAACGTATCTATTATTTTTGATTGCTCCATGCTATGTTATCTACTGTTTTGGGAAATATTGGGCTTTATTATCCACTTTTATAATATTTTTGGGACTAACCTATTAACCGGAGGCCCAGCCCAGAATTGCTGTTTTCTGCCTATTTCAGTGTTTCGAAGAAAAGAAATATCAAATGGAGTCGAAACGGAACGAAATAAACTGGAGAAGTTGTTTTTGGAAGGAAAGCTACCGGATGGACTTGGACCCCACATCAGGAGCCAAGAGAGGTGCTCACGAGGGTGGGGGGCGCCCGAAGTTCCACCGACGTACTTCCTGCACCCATATATACTCATGTACCCTAAAACTTCCAGAACAGACAATAGATTGGGAGTTCCGCTGCCAGAAGCCTCCGTAGCCATCGAAAGCCAATCTAGACCCGTTCCAGCACCCTGCCGAAGGGGGCAATCCTTCTCCGGTGGCCATCTTCATCATCCCGGTGCTCTCCATGACGAGGAGGGAGTAGTTCTGCCTCGGGGCTGAGGGTATGTACCAGTAGCTATGTGTTTGATCTCTCTCTCTCTCTCTCTCGTGTTCTTGAGGTGATACGATCTTGATGTATCGCGAGCTTTGCTATTATATTTGGATCCTATGATGTTTTCTTCCCCTCTACTATCTTGTAATGGATTGAGTTTCCCCTTTGAAGTTATCTTATCGGATTGAGTCTTTAAAGATTTGAGAACACTTGATGTATGTCTTGCCGTGCGTATCTGTGGTGACAATGGGATACCACGTGATTCACTTGATGTATGTTTTGGTGATCAACTTGCGGGTTCCGCCCATGAACCTATGCATAGGGGTTGGCACACGTTTTCGCCGTGATTCTCTGGCAGAAACTTTGGGGCACTCTTTGAGGTCCTATGTGTTGGTTGAATAGATGAATCTAAGATTGTGTGATGCATATCATATAATCATACCCACGGATACTTGAGGTGACATTGGAGTATCTAGGTGACATTAGGGTTTTGGTTGATTTGTGTCTTAAGGTGTTATTCTAGTACGAACTCTAGGGCTGTTTGTGACACTTATAGGAATAGCCCAACGGGTTGATTGGAAAGAATAACTTTGAGGTGGTTTCGTACCCTACCATAATCTCTTCGTTCGTTCTCCGCTATTAGTGACTTTGGAGTGATTCTTTGTTGTATGTTGAGGGATAGTTATGTCATCCAATTATGTTATTATTGTTGAGGGAACTTGCACTAGTGAAAGTATGAACCCTAGGCCTTGTTTACTATCATTGCAATACCGTTTACGCTCACTTTTATCATTAGTTACCTTGTTGCTTTTATATTTTCAGATTATAAAAACCTTTATCTACTATCCATATACCACTTGTATCACCATCTCTTCGCCGAACTAGTGCACCTATACAATTTTACCATTGTATTGGGTGTGTTGGGGACACAAGAGACTCTTTGTTATTTGGTTGCAGGGTTGCTTGAGAGAGACCATCTTCATCCTACGCCTCCTACAGATTGATAAACCTTAGGTCATCCACTTGAGGGAAATTTTCTACTGTCCTACAAACCTCTGCACTTGGAGGCCCAACAACGTCTACAAGAAGAAGGCTCTGTAGTAGACATGAAGCTGTTTTCTGGCGCCGTTGCCGGGGAGGTTAGCACTTGAAGGTATATCTTTAGATCTTGCAATCGAGTCTTTTATTTTCTTGTTTTATCACTAGTTTAGTTTATAAAAGAAAACTATAAAAAAAGGAATTGAGTTTGTCTCATACGCTTCACCTTTTTAGTATATTTCGTGAGTATGATGGAAAGGATAATTGTGCCCAAGTGCTAGAAGAAGAAATCTATAGAATGTTTGGCACTAAATATTTGAATGATGAGCATGATTGCAATGTTGTTAGTATGAATTCCTTGAATATCCATGATGCTAATGATATGCAAAGCCACAAGGTTAGGGAAGCTATGTTTGATGAAGATGATATTTTTTGTCCCCCATGTTTTGATGAGCAAATTTATTATGATGAAAGCATGCCTCCTATTTATGATTATTATATTGATGAAAGTGGATTTGGAGAGGTCATGACTTTATTTTGTGATGAATCCACTATTCCGGAAGAGGTTCCAATTGATTATGAGAACAAAGTTGCTATCTATGATGATTATTGTGATGACTTGTATGCTATAAAGAATAATGATATCCATGAAACTTGTCATCATGATTTTAGTTTTCAATTGGATTATGCCTCACATGATAATTATTTTGTTGAGTTTGCTCCCACTACTATCCATGAGAAGAAATTTGCTTATGTGGAGAGTAATAAAAATTCTATGCATATGCATCATGAAAGTAATGCTTTATGTGGTAGCTATATTGTTGAATTCATTCATGATTCTACTGAAATTTATTATGAGGGAGGAATATATGCTTCTAGGAATTGCAATAATATCAAGTTTCCTCTCTATGTGCTTAAAGTTATGAAGTTATGCTTGTTTGCTTTCCTATGCAAGTTGATTCTTGTTCCCACAAGTTGTTTGCTCACAAAATCCCTATGAATAGGAAGATGGTTAGACTTAAATGTGCTAGTCATATTCTTCATGATGCTCTATTTATGTTTCAATTCTTATCTTTTATGTGAGCATCATTGAAATCATCATGCCTAGCTAGAGGCGTTAAACGATAGCGCTTGTTGGGAGGCAACCCAACTTTATTTTTATTCCTTGCTTTTTTTCCTGTTTAGTAATAAATAATTCATCTAGCCTCTGTTTAGATGTGGGTTTATGCTTTTAATTAGTGTTTGTGCCAAGTAGAACCTTTGGGAAGACTTGGGGAAAGTCTTGTTGATCATGCTGTACAAAACAGAAACTTTAGCGCTCACGAGAATTGCTGCCATTTTTATTTGGAGAGTGATATTTAGTTAATTATTTTTTCATATGATTACTAGATAAATTCCTCAAGTCCAGAAATTTATTTGAGAATTTTATGAGTTCCAGAAGTATACGTTTGATCCAGATTACTACAGACTGTTCTGTTTTTGACAGATTCTGTTTTCGATGTGTTCTTTGCTTATTTTGATGAATCTATGAGTAGTATCGGAGGGTATGAACCATAGATAAGTTGGAATACAGTAGATATTACACCAATATGAATTTATAATGAGTTCACAACAGTACCTAAGTGATTATTTATTTTCTTATGCTAACGGAGCTTACGAGTTTTCTGTTAAGTTTTGTGTTGTGAATTTTCAAGTTTTGGGTAAAGATTCGATGGACTATGGAATAAGGAGTGGCAAGATCCTAAGATTGTGGATGCCCAAGGAATCTCAAGGTAATATTCAAGTACAACCAAAAGCCTAAGCTTGGGGATGCCCCGGAAGGCATCCCCCCTTTCGTCTTCGTTCATCGGTAACTTTACTTGGAGCTATATTTTTATTCACCACATGATTTGTGTTTTACTTGGAGCATCAATTTATTTTGTTAGGATTTTCTTTCTGTTATTTAGAACAATGTTTTGCATCTTTTATTTCAATAAAAGTGGCATTGATAGCCTTTACTATGCCTATTTGAGAAGTCCACATGTTGCTGTTTGAAAACAGAAAGTTTACCGCTGTTGCAATAATTCCCTAGAAAATTCAGAATGTGATAAAATGTAGAAACCTTTTGCATATTAAGCTCTGATAAATTTACTACAGTGGTAATTTTCTTTCATAATTTTTGGATCTAGGGAAGTATGGATGTTGCTGCATTCTTTACAGACTATCCTGTTTAGGCAGATTGCTGTTATGTTTGCATATGTTTGCTTCTTTAATGATTCTATTTGAGGATAGGACTATTAAATATACAGAGCATTTAGTATGCAATGTTGAATAATAATTTTAGTGATTTTATACAGTAGAGTATGATAAGGTTTTGGCAATGGTTTATACTAACTTATCTCAAGAGTCCTTGTTGAGTTTTGTGTGGATGAAGCTTTCGAGATTTAGGGAGACTGTGATATCAGAGGAATTAAGGAGACACAAAAGCTCAAGCTTGGGGATGACCAAGGCACCCCAAGATAATATCTCAAGAAGTCTCAAGCGTCTAAGCTTGGGGATACCCCGGTTGGCATCCCACCTTTCTTCTTCAACAACTATCGGTTAGTATCGGTTGATCCTAAGTTTTTGCTTCTTCACATGATGTTTGCTATTCTTAGATGCCATTTTATTTTGCTTTGCTTGCTGTTTGAATAAGATACCAAGATCTCAAATTATTAAAGAGAGTCTTCACATAGTTGCATAAGTATTCAACTACTCATTGATCTTCACTTATATCTTTCGGAGTAGTTTGTCGATGCTCTAGTGCTTCACTTATATCTTTTAGAGCATGGTGGTAGTTTTATTTGAAGAAATAGATGAACTCTCATGCTTCACTTAGATTATTTTGAGAGTCTTAAATAGCATGATAATTTGCTTAAAATCCTAATATGCTAGGTATACAAGATTAGTAAAAACATTATTATGAGTGTGTTGAATACTATGAGAAGTTTGATGCTTGATGATTGTTTTGAGATATGGAGGTAATAATATCAAAGTCATGCTAGTTGAGTAGTTGTGAAGTTGAGAAATGCTTGTGTTGAAGTTTGCAAGTCCTGTAGCATGCACGTATGGTAAATGTTATGTAACAAATTTGAAACATGAGGTGTTATTTGATTGTCCTCCTTATGAGTGACGGTCGGGGACGAGCGATAGTCTTTTCCTACCAATCTATCCCCCTAGGAGCATGCGCGTAGTACCGAGGTTTTTTATGACTTGTAGATTTTTGCAATAAGTACATGAGTTCTTTATGACTAATGTTGAGTCCATGGATTATACGCACTCTCACCCTTCCATCCTTGCTAGCCTCTTCGGTATTGTGCATTGCCCTTTCTCACATTGAGAGTTGGTGCAAACTTCGCCGGTGGATCCAAACCCCGTGATATGATACGCTCTGTCACACATAAGCCTCCTTATATCTTACTCAAAATAGCCACCATACCTACCTATTTTGGCATTTCCATAGCCATTCTGAGATATATTGCCATGCAACTTTTCACCATTCCGTTTATTATGACACGCATCATCATTGTCATATTGCTTTGCATGATCATGTAGTTGACATCGTATTTGTGGCAAAGCCACCGTCCATAATTTTTCATACATGTCACACTTGATTCATCGCAATCCCGGTACACCGCCGGAGCCATTCATATAGAGTTATCTTTGTTCTAGTATCGAGTTGTAATCATTGAGTTGTAAATAAATAGAAGTGTGATGATCATCATTTTCTAGAGAATTGTCCCAAGTGAGGAATAAAAAAATAAAAAAGAGAAAGGCCATAAAAAAGAGAAGGCCCCAAAAAAAGAGAAAGTCCATAAAAAGAGAAGGCCCAAAAAAATGATAATGAGATAAAAAGAGAGAAGGGACAATGCTACTATCCTTTTACCACACTTGTGCTTCAAAGTAGCACCATGATCTTCATAGTAGAGAGTCTCTTGTTTTGTCACTTTCATATACTAGTGGGAATTTTTTTCATTATAGAACTTGGCTTGTATATTCCAACAATGGGCCTCCTCAAGTTCCCTAGGTCTTCGTGAGCAAGCAAGTTGGATGCACTCCGCATCAAAAATTCTATTTTTATCATTTACCTACTCAAGGACGAGCAGGAATTAAGCTTGGGGATGCTTGATACGTCTCCAACGTATCTATAATTTTTGATTGCTCCATGCTATGTTATCTACTGTTTTGGGCAATATTGGGCTTTATTATCCACTTTTATATTATTTTTGGGACTAACCTATTAACCGGAGGCCCAGCCCAGAATTGTTGTTTTTTTTGCCTATTTCAGTGTTTCGAAGAAAAGGAATATCAAACGGAGTCGAAACGGAATGAAATCAACTAGAGGAGTTTTTTTTGGAAGGAAAGCTACCGGATGGACTTGGACCCCACGTCAGGAGCCAAGTGATGTGCTCACGAGGGTGGGGGCGCCCCCCTAGGGCGCGCCCCTGCCTCGTGGGGCCCCCGAAGCACCACCGACGTACTTCCTGCACCCATATATACTCACATACCCTAAAACTTCCAGAACAGACAATAGATCGGGAGCTCCGCCGCCAGAAACCTCCGTGGCCACCGAAAGCCAATCTAGACCCGTTTCGGCACCCTGCCGGAGGGGGCAATCCTTCTCCGGTGGCCATCTTCATCATCTCGGTGCTCTCCATGACGAGGAGGGAGTAGTTCTCCCTCAGGGATGAGGGTATGTACCAGTAGCTATGTGTTTGATCTCTCTCTCTCTCTCTCGTGTTCTTGAGGTGATACGATCTTGATGTATCGCGAGCTTTGCTATTATATTTGGATCCTATGATGTTTTCTTCCCCCTCTACTCTCTTGTAATGGATTAAGTTTCCCCTTTGAAGTTATCTTATCGGATTGAGTCTTTAAAGATTTGAGAACACTTGATGTATGTCTTGCCGTGCGTATCTGTGGTGACAATGGGATACCACGTGATTCACTTGATGTATGTTTTGGTGATCAACTTGCGGGTTCCGCCCATGAACCTATGCATAGGGGTTGGCACACGTTTTCGCCGTGATTCTCTGGCAGAAACTTTGGGGCACTCTTTGAGGTCCTATGTGTTGGTTGAATAGATGAATCTAAGATTGTGTGATGCATATCGTATAATCATACCCACGGATACTTGAGGTGACATTGGAGTATCTAGGTGACATTAGGTTTTTGGTTGATTTGTGTCTTAAGGTGTTATTCTAGTACGAACTCTAGGGCTGTTTGTGACACTTATAGGAATAGCCCAACGGGTTGATTGGAAAGAATAACTTTGAGGTGGTTTCGTACCCTACCATAATCTCTTCGTTCGTTCTCCGCTATTAGTGACTTTGGAGTGATTCTTTGTTGTATGTTGAGGGATAGTTATGTCATCCAATTATGTTATTATTGTTGAGGGAACTTGCACTAGTGAAAGTATGAACCCTAGGCCTTGTTTACTATCATTGCAATACCGTTTACGCTCACTTTTATCATTAGTTACCTTGTTGCTTTTATATTTTCAGATTATAAAAACCTTTATCTACTATCCATATACCACTTGTATCACCATCTCTTCGCCGAACTAGTGCACCTATACAATTTTACCATTGTATTGGGTGTGTTGGGGACACAAGAGACTCTTTGTTATTTGGTTGCAGGGTTGCTTGAGAGAGACCATCTTCATCCTACGCCTCCTGCGGATTGATAAACCTTAGGTCATCCACTTGAGGGAAATTTGATACTGTCCTAAAAACCTCTGCACTTGGTGGCCCAACAACGTCTACAAGAAGAAGGTTATGTAGTAAACATCAGAGAGGCATATATCACCAAGATGGATCGTAAAACGGACCAAGAATAATCCACCTTGGTCGTACAACCTCTCTCTTGTTGTTGGTCAAAGTGATGGTTGACCATGTGACCCCAGAGGTGAGCTAGCTGACCAATAATCACGCAAGTAGCTAGTCCCCGAATACATCCACTGCATGCATGTGGCCCAAACATATGTATGGAGAGGTGTGTTTTTGAGTAACAATGGAACAACCTTAATGTGGCACCGTGATTTCAAACTATAAATCCCCACACTGAGTGAGGGTTAGGTTGACGATGCATATGTATGTTACACCACACTTCAAGCCAACGACGGGGATTCATGCATGCATGCGTGCATAGTATATGCGCTCAAACATAAGGTCTGAATCTCACCATGACCTATACTACGATAACACGAACCAAATCAAGAATCCGCCATGGTAACCTATCTTATTGTTGGTCAAGGTGATCATGGATGTCCACGCGGGCCCACAAATATATAGGCTTGTCACCGATAACCACGCTAGGGAGTGTACCATTCGAAGGCAACCACTACATCACTACAAAAATAGACACATACGTGACATTTTGGGCCGAAAGAAATTTTTTCTATCATACTTATGACACTTCTATGACGATACTTGTGAAAAATCCCGGTATCATCATAGATGTGGTGGGGTCCTACCTCTATGACAAAAAATCATGACAGAAAATGGGCTTTTCATCCTGGGCGGGCCGGAGACGCAGCTGCATGACATTCTTTGGACCGTCCATGATGGAAAAAACTGTGGTAGAAGCGAGGGCGAGGAAAATATCGGGGAGTTCCCAGTTACGGTGGGTGGTCGGGGGCCGAGCAATGCACGTTTCTCTCATACGTACGTGCATGTGTGTGAGGCGTTGGGCTCTAACTGAACCCGAGCAAGGCATTGGGCTCTAACTGAACCCGAGCGATTGCACTGCAGGCTACGTGTTACTGAACCCGTGCAATCGATCGATCCCTTGCTGTTAACTGAACCCGAGTGATTCCTTCGCTACTGCTGCTAACTGAAGCCGATCGAATACTGCTGCCTCCTTCCCTTGATGAACAGTGAGTGTTGTTGAGGGGGTTTGGATGAACAGTTCCCGATGGGGGGTTGGATGAACAGGACCCCGTGGTAGTAGAAGGCCGTTGCCCCTGGATGAACAGTACCCCGATCAATGGAGCCGGTGGATGAACAGGACCCCGTGGAGGGGTGGTTGAATAGTAGTCGGTGGAGGGCTGGTTGAACAGTAGCCGGTGGAGGGCTGGATGAAGAGTAGCCCATGGAGGGGTGGTTGAACAGGACCCCGTGGAGAGGGCTGGCTGAACAGTATCCGGTGGAGGAGCGGCGGAAGCTGGATGAACAGGAGCCCGTGGATGAACAGGCGCAGGTGGAGGCTGGAGGAGGTCCACGGTGGATGAACAGGGGCCCGTGGAGGCAGTCGATGGTGGATGAATAGTAGCCCGTGGAGGTAGTCGATGGTGAAGATGAGAAGTATCCCGTCGAGTCCCGTTTTGCAGTACGCCACACCCCTCCCGATGAACAGGACCCCCGTTTCGACCGTAGCGCTCCAACACAAGTCCGTTTCCTCCGTTTTGCGGTACGCCACACCCCTCTCGATCAACAGGACCCCGTTTCGACCGTAGGAGGTCCCTTTCCTCCGTTTTGTGGTACGCCAGACCCCTCCCGATGAACATGATCCCGTTTCGACCGTGGCCGGTCGAACACAAGGTCGTTTCCCCCGTTCTGCGGTACGCCAGGCCTCGTTTCCATCGGCGGTTCCGTCCAAGCCGGTTGGCTCCCGATGAACAGCACGCGTTCCGTTACCTCTCGATGAACACGACGCATTCCGTTGCCTCCCCATGAACACGACGACGACGCAGTTTCTCCGTTCCGACCCAGCCATGTACACGAGCCCTGGCCGTACGTATGCGCGAGTAGGCGTCCGAGACCCCGCCCGTATGTACGTACGTGGCCGTATTTTCTTTCTTGCACCCTGGCTCCTGTTCTTACGAGTACATGCTATGTGTGCTCCTCTACTGTGACACGTGCGCACCTCTACTACGACACGTGCGCGCCTCTACTACGACACGTGCCATTCCTTACACGGCCATGGTTCACTGCTGCAGCCTGCAGACAGACCGATCGTATGTACGTACACGTTCGCGACCAGAATGACAATGCTACGTATGCTTCGACCAGGTGGGTCCCGACTGTCAGGCACTTCCTTCCATGTGAAGATGTAGCTGGTGGGTCCCAGCAGTCAGGGGGTGAATATGTTTTTGCCCATAATATGGACGCACTTCCTTGCGTGTGAAGATATAGCTAGTGGGTCCTAGCAATCAGGGGGGAAACGTTTTTTTGCGAAATACGATGGCCCGTCCGGTGGGTCCCTGCTGTCAGGTGGAGGAATTATTATTTTTCGCGTAATAAGGAGGCACTTCCTTGCTGCGACCGCGGACCCAGCTGTCAGTCTCTCCACGTACAATACTCTTCCAATGGAAGTCGTTCGTTGACCACATTGACCACGCCGTGCCGAGAGCACCAGGGCAGTGGACGACGGTGAGGCCTAGGAAGGGGACGATGCTGAGCTGGGGAAGACACGACAGTGGATTCCCACGCGAAGGGGGTACGTGGGTTGACTGCTTCGGCTGCGGTGTGAGGCTGTCATCGCCGAAGGATAACAGGAGGTGTGGGTGAGTATAGAGGGATGGCATGGCCAGCGGTGGCAGCACAGCCAGACACGGGAGGCAGGAGCAAGCGGCACGACTGGCGCTTGGTTGGGCGGCTGGAGCAAGAAGACCAGAGGTTGAAGAATCACTACGACCGTTGGATGGACATCGTACGGTCACTGGAGCAAGAATCGTTCATATTGACTAAGTTGACAAAGCCCTCCGTCCCCATCATCTTAGTAGGCCCACAAGTCAGCTTCCCACTATGGTGGGTCCCAGCTAGCAGGTGATACGTCTCCAACGTATCTATAATTTTTGATTGCTCCATGCTATATTATCTACTGTTTTGGACATTATTGGGCTTTATTATCCACTTTTATATTATTTTTGGGACTAACCTATTAACTGGAGGCCCAGCCCAGAATTGCTGTTTTTGCCTGTTTTAGGGTTTCGAAGAAAAGGAATATCAAACGGAGTCCAAACGGAATGAAACCTTTGGGAACGTGATTTTCTCATCGAATACAACTCAGGAGACTTGGTCCCTACGTCAAGCCACGTAATAGGAGGCCACGAGGTAGGGGGCGCACCTACCCCCCAGGCGCGCCCTCCACCTTCGTGGGCCCCCTGTTGCTCCACCGACGTACTTCTTCCTCCTATATATACCCACGTACCCCCAAACAATCAGAAAGGGAGCCAAAAGCCTAATTCCACCACCGTAACTTTCTGTATCCACGAGATCCCATCTTGGGGCCTATTCTGGAGCTCCGCCGGAGGGGGCACCGATCACGGAGGGCTTCTACATCAACACCACAGCCCCTCCGATGAAGTGTGAGTAGTTTACTTTAGACCTACGGGTCCATAGTTAGTAGCTAGATGGCTTCTTCTCTCTTTTTGGATCTCAATACAATGTTCCCCCCTCTCTTATGGAGATCTATTTGATGTAATCTTCTTTTTGCGGTGTGTCTATTGAGACCGATAAATTGTGGGTTTATGATCAAGTCTATCTATGAATAATATTTGAATCTTCCCTGAATTGTTTTATGTATGATTGGTTATCTTTGTAAGTGCATCTAGTGCCACCCCTAGTTGGTTTTGGAGTATTGATGACAAACCTAGTTGAGGGACTAATGTGTTTGTGAGAATTGCAGGATAACACAGGTAGAAGTCCCTCATTGATTCGGTTTTCCTACCAGAGATGACCCCTAAAATGTATGAAGACATTGAAGTCAAAGGTGGTATATGAAGATATTCACATTGAAGACTATGACAAGAGAAGACACCACATGAAGCCTATGGAGCTCGAAGACTTAGATCTTTCGTAGTTCTCTTTCTTCTGTGTTGAGTCATAGGAACCATCGTACTGTTAAGTGGGGTCCAAGAGAACCAGTCAGAATGACTGAAGTGATGCTTAAACAAAACCTATGTCTTCGAGTGAAGACTTTGAGAGCAAATCTTGTCCAGAGTCGGGCAAGTCAGCTTTGCTTGAAGCCCAAGTAAAGTTGCCGTGTGAGTTTGAAATCTGACGGTTGGAACACGTGTCAGTTCCTTAGTGACCCAGGGTCATTTCGGAAAAATCAGGTCGGGTTGCCAAGTGGCTATTAATAGCCCACCCCCTACAACCATAAACGGTTGGCTGCTCAGATTCAGAGTATGGCTTTTGTCGTTTGAGAGAAACCCACCTCAAAGCCTCTGAGAGAGAATTCCTTGCGAGGATAAAGCCCTAACCACCCAGAGCCAAAGAGAATTAGGCATCACTTAAGTCTTCTTGTCTGTGTGATCTGAAGACTTATTACACTTGAGGACTGTACATCCTCCAGCCGGTTAGGCGTCGCATTCTGAGCATCCAAGAGACATTGTGGATTGTCGGTGAACGAAGTCTATGAAGGTTTGGGAGTCTACCTTGAAGACTTACCAGAGTGATTGGGCGAGGTCTGTGTGACCTTAGCTCAAGGGGAATACGGTGAGGACTGGGTGTCCTGAGCTGCGTGTTCAGGACTGGGTCTCCGGGACTGTGTGTCCTAAGGTTTAAATACCTTTCCATGTGCGGCGAGAGGTGTTGCATCTGACGCTTTAGCGTTAACTGAAGATTGCGAATGCGATTAACATCCACCAAGAGGCTTTGCATCTGACGCTTCAGCCAGTCATGATGCCTATCCTGTTTCTGATGAAGAGCCACAAGAAGCTCTCGGTCGTTGAGAACACGAGTGCGCTTCTTGGGTCGTGGGGCAGTTGTACTATCAGTGGCTTCAGTGAAAGCAGGATGCGGTGCACGTGTAGTGCCAGCCAAAGGATACACACGAGCGACTGCTTCAACTCCTTCAATGTTCTGAGAAAAACTCTGATGCTCTGCATTTTGAAGACTTAGGGGTTCCTTGGCAGGCTCAGGATAGATGGCTTCAACTGACATATCCACATCAGGCAGAAAAATCCTATGATTGCGAGCAGATGGCTGATATGAGATAGTGGAGTGAAGTTTGATCAGCCGCATGACCCATGGGGCGTAGAACTTCAAGCCAAACAGATCAGAGCCTGATGCAGCAAGTTGGCAAATGAAGAAGTCCTGTGCATTGAAGCATTTTCCATGAAGAATATAGAAGACCAAAGTCTTCATTGCACCTTCCAGCTTGGCATGGGGAGAATGTCCTTTGATTGGACAGAGAGTTCGCCTTATGATGTGATAAATGGTTCTTGGCAGATACTCAAGGTCTTCAACAAAGAACTCCGTGGGATAAGCAGCATCTTGGGGCAATGGCTTCATCATACTGAGCATCTAACTCATATTAGGTTCAGTCTTCTAAAAGATGCTCTCAATAGCTTCACTATGAAGCTGACAGCCATGCTCGTAGAGATTGCCAGGAGTGGGCAAACCAGTGAGCTCAATGATGTCAAAGGCTTTGGCTTCGTGATGAACGTTTCCTGTCATCCACTCCAGGACCCAAGTCTTCGGATCTCTGCTATACCCGCGGATGTGAAGTGTGGCATAGAATTGGAGCAGCAACTCTTCATTCCAATGCTCTTGGTCAGTGACGAACGGCAGCAGTCCAACTTCTTTGAAAAAATCCAGAGCTTCTTCCAGACAGGGCAGACCAGCTATAGCTTCAATGTCAAGACGCTTTGTGGGGGAAGATGCGACCTTGATTGTATAGAATGCAGGAGTAATAGCTTCTCTGCGGATAGCTCTAGAACTGATCAGATGATATTCTTTCCCTGGAGTAGGGGTTCCTGGAGCTGTTGAAGAATGTGTTGTCTGCTTTGAAGCCATTGATATTGAAGGAGCCAGGTGCTGATGCAGGACCTGGGAACCTTGGCAATCTTGGGATTGGCTTCTGTACCTGAGGTCTGTGCTCAACATGATAGTCAAATTGGGGACCGGCAGCAGACGCAGGAACAGAAGCAGCAGGATCAGTGGCTTCGCTGACTTCTGGTGCTTTTGTTGGTGAGGGCTCCACATTTGCTTCAGCCATGACAACGTCAGTGGCTTCAGTGGTGTTGGTGGTGGCAGCCGCAAGATTGTCAATCACGTTCTCCTCAAGAACTGCTTCTTGGTGGGACAGGGGAGTAGCAGCTTGTGGGACTTCTTCTTCATCGGCTGATGCAGCCGGAATGTCTTCAGCAGATTCAGCTTCAGACGTAGAGACTGGAGGACTTGGTCCTTTGCGAAGCCTGCGCAACGCAGGCGACGCCTGTGTAGTTGGAGTTGGCTGGGCCTCAAAGTCTTCTTCCTCTTGTGGGCGATCAGCCCATGAAGCATCCTTAACGATTGGCGTCAGAGGACGACCAATGCTGATGAGTTCGCTGTGCTCGAGCTGAGGAAGGACTGCACCATCTTCTACATGGTCATGGTGACCAATGTCTTCAGCAGCGATGGGATCAGCTGCTGGAAAGTCTTCAGCTTCATGAGCCTCTGTGAAAGCAGGCTCATGGATTGTCAGTTGGTGTTCAGCGTCAGGACGAACCATAGAAATGGGTTCAACAATCAAAGGCTCTGTGGGAGCAGCCCGATCTTTCTTGGTCTTCCTCTTCTTCTTGGAGGGGGCAATAGGAGAGGCTTCAGGATGTTTCCTCTTCCTAGCTTCAGCCTCAGCAGTCCTCGTCTTCTTGAGCTCTGAAGCGGTTGACCGGCTTTTTGGCTTCGAGCCAATCATTCTAGTTGGGAAGACAATGGGATCTGCTTCCTGCCTTGGTGCTTCAGGTTCAGCCGTAGCGGGCTTCTTCATCTTCTTTGCTGCCATCCTGGGGTCGATGCAAGGACGCCCAAGGGCCTTGCGCTTCTCAGCCTCATTGTAGGCTTGCACACATCTGTCAGCCAGAACCTTCATGCGCTCACGCGAACCCTGAGCTTCTGCACGTTTCTTGAGAAAGGCTTCCTTGAGCTCGTGCAGCATAATCTTGAAGTTCTTCACCTCTTGCACGCTGAGCTTGGCCATATGATTCTTGAACTGAGATTTCTCAAAGTCAATCTTCTGCTTCAGTTCAACAATGCTCTTGGCGATAGCTAACTCTGAAGTAATGGCGCCATGGAAGGCGACACTGAGGCCAATAGGTAGTTGGAGATCGTCGAAGCTGATGTTTGGCATGTCAAACCATTCATCAATGAAGTTGTGGATGATTGTTACATCAAAGAGAGGCAGATCATTGAAGATTTCTGCTTCTTCTTTGCTCTTGATGAGTTGCTCAAGAGAGTCATCTGCAAGATCTTCATCACTTGACAGATCAATGGCATCATTGCGCAGAATGGGAGCAGCTGTTAGCTCTTGGCCGGTGTGTGGCAGAGGCATCTTGACCTTCTGGGGCTTGGAGATGCGTGATAAATATTCAGACTGCACACTGTCTTCAGGAGGTGCAGTTGCCAGTGGCTTCGCCCGTGAGATTTTTGGTGAAGGGGCAGGCTTTGAAGCTTTAGGCTTCTTCAACTTCTTTGGCTTCGGTGCTGCAGGCGCTTCATCTGATTCAGCGTCAGCTGCAGGCTCATTCACTGCAGTCCCTTGAACCAAGATATGGGTGATGAGGCCTTCAAGGTTGTAGAAAGGACCGATGACATTGGGTTCTGCATCTCGTGTGCCATCGGCCCTTGGAGCTGAGGGACCAGGGTTGAAGTCTAGTCCCAATGTCTTCTTGTTTTGCTTCGCTGAGTTCTGGGCAAACTGGGAGTTGCGCTTGAACAGAATGTCGTCACGACACCATAGTAGTGACGATGGGTGTGCATCAACAGGCTGTGGCCCACGGACCATGCAGGGATAGAAGCCTTGTTTAATGGCTTCATCTCTGGACCTGGGTTGAAGATTCTTGTATAGGATGTCTCCCCACGGTCTCTTGATGGCATTTTTCTCAGCATATTCCTGGGTTACAAATCGGTATTTGAACCATTGTTCTGCCCAATATCTTCGAATCCATTGGATTCGGGTCTTGCGCTAGTTGTAATCCTCTTCAGGATCTGTCTTGTACAGTTCTGAGAGGTCATCTGGCAGATCTCTAGATGTTTCTCCAGGACGCTTTCTGCCACCCTTCCTTGCTGATTTCTCTGAAGCCATGAACTTTAAACTGAAAGGCTTCAACACATTCAAAGGCTTCAATCATTTTCGCTTGCTGGACAAACAGGAACTTGCTTCGGGAGAATTTATATGATGCTGTAAGAATTCTGCAAATGAATGCAGACTATGAGAACCAAGGGATTCTCCCACGGACATGTACCTGTGACAGCATTAAGGTGCGAGGGAAGGGGAAGAGGTCATATGCATTCTCAGAAGATTTTGAATATAAATCAGTTTAGAAGACATTGACCTCATCATGCGAAGACATTCACTCATAGATAAGGAGTTGATTCCAGATTTGTACGAATCCAGAGATCAGTACAAGTGAGGAATCTAACTACTTTGTGAAGCATAAGTGAATATACTAGGCATGTTATGAGATGCAGTATGAGAGAGATCTAACTTGTGTGAATAGAAACTGCTTGTGGTAGAAAGTGACAAAGCCATAGGATCAACAATGCCGTAAAAAGGAAGTTTTATTTACCACACTAAGAACTGCTAGACGGAGTGGAAGATGAGGCCGAGCAGTTCGATCTTCCGTGCCCTAACTTGGCGACGGAGGACACCTACGGCGATGGCGGAGAGGACGATGTCCGCGGTCGGCGTGAAGACGGCGTCGGAGAGGTTGCGGTAGCGAAGCGCTTCGTCGCCGGCGTCGTCGAGGGCTAGCGGTGGCGCTAGGGTTCGTGCGAGAGTGGAAGAAGAGATAATGACCGCCGTGAAGTGTGTATTTATAGGTACAGGGGCGGCACTGCGTTATTACACAGGTCCCCTGGCGATTCACATCTGAGGAACACATGGCCATTATGCGGAATTTTGGGGTTTGTTCCACGTCCCACGCACGCCTGGATTGTCGGGTGGTCATTCCTACTTCTCCGGGTTTCATGTGGAGGAATGAGCATTGAAAAAGGACTTAATGGTTGTCTCTGTATCTTCTGCTGACAAGGACGCAGAGAAGACATTCGACAATTTCAATAGAATGCATATGATTTGGAGAGATAGAATTTGAGATAGAAAGCATAGAGTGGTTAGGGTCCGATCACATTCACTTAGTTCAAAAGATTCAACAAGAAGACATAGCTATAAGTGAATGCTGTAGAGGACAAAACACTAGTATATATATCTATATAATCAACATAGTGAAGATAATCATGAAGATATGTTGAGATTGAAGCCAAACCTAATGTGAAGACATAGCAAGGTAACGCCATGAGTGAAACACTTCAAAATAGAACATTTGGTGGTGGCGTTACCCACCGTATAGGAAGTATTAGACCCAGACACGGCGCAGAATTATCGTGGCGCTCCGAAGTCAAATTCCACATTAATGTATTCACATTTAGAATGTATGTCTTCATTGATTGAAGATATACTTTACTTCGTGTGTTGCACATCTAAGTCATCAATATGCATAAGGGTTAGGATGTGTGCCTGATCACAGGACATTTGAGGATTCCAGGATATTTAGCTCACATCGTAACTTGCAAAATCTCTTCTCATCCAAGGGCATGGTGAAGATATCTGCCAATTGCTCTTCAGTGTTGACGTGTATGATATCAATATCTTCCTTCACAACATGATCTCTGAGAAAGTGATGACGAATTTCAATGTGCTTTGTCTTCGAGTGCTGAACTGGGTTGTTGGCAATCTTGATGGCGCTTTCGTTGCCGCAGTAGAGTGGCACTTGCTTCAGATGAATGCCATAGTCTTTGAGCGTTTGCTTCATCCACAGAAGCTGAGCGCGGCAAGATCCAGCAACAAAGTATGAAGATTCAGCAGTGGAGAGAGATACACAGTTCTGCTTCTTTGAAGACCAACATACAAGTGATCGTCCCAGAAAGTGACATGTGCCTGATGTAGACTTGCAATCAACTTTGTCACCAGCATAATTAGCATCCGAGAATCCAACCAGATCAAACTCTGAGCCCTTTGGATACCATAATCCTAGAGTTGGGGTGTGAGCCAAATATCGAAGAATTCGCTTCACAGCTAAGTGATGCGACTCCTTCGGTGCCGCTTGAAATCGAGCACACATGCAAACACTAAGCATAATATCTGGCCCAGATGCACATAGATAAAGTAAAGAACCAATCATGGAGCGGTATACCTTTTGATCGAACTCTTTACCATTGTCGTCGGGACCCAGATGATGTTTGGCTGGCATTGGTGTCGTGAAGCCTTTGCAGTCTTGCATACCAAACTTCTTCAGGCAATCTTTGAGATACTTCTCTTGAGATATGAAGATGCCGTTGCATTGTTGTCGTATTTGAAGACCGAGGAAGAACTTCAGCTCTCCCATCATGGACATCTGATATTGCTCTTGCATCATATATCCAAACTATTCACTGTACTTCTGATTGGTGCAGCCGAAGATAATGTCATCCACATATATTTGGCACACAAACAGTTCACCATCATATGTCTTCGTGAAGAGAGTGGGGTCTAGGGAACCAGGTATGAAGCCTTTGCTCTTCAGGAAGTATTTGAGTGTGTCATACCAGGCCCGAGGGGCTTGTTTGAGGCCATACATTGCGTTATTGAGCTTGTATACCATGTTAGGATGTTTTGGATCTTCAAAGCCAGGCGGTTGTGCAACGTACACTTCTTCTTCAATCTTGCCATTGAGAAAAGCACTCTTCACATCCATTTGATATAGAAGTATGTTATGATGATTTGCATAGGCCAGCAGTATGCGTATGGCTTCAAGTCTAGCCACAGGAGAAAATGTTTCATCTAAGTCAATGCCTTCCACTTGAGTATATCCTTGAGCAACGAGACGAGCTTTGTTTCTGACAACTTGACCATGCTCATCTTGCTTGTTGTGGTATATCCATTTGGTGCCTATTATATTGTGCTTTCGTGGATCAGGACGCTTAACCAGTTCCCATACATTATTCAGCTCAAACTATTGAAGCTCTTCTTGCATAGCTTGAATCCATTCAGGTTCCATGAAGGCTTCTTCGACTTTCTTGGGTTCTGTTATTGAGACGAATGCGAAGTGCCCACAGAAATTTGCCAGCTGAGTTGCCCTTGAACAAGTGAGTGGACCGGGTGCAATGATGCTATCAATTATTCTTTCAATCTACACTTCATTGGCAACACGAGAATGTACAGGGCGAAGATTTTGCTGTTGCTGATCATTGTCGTTGTTAGAAGGAATGTCTTCAGGCTGAGCATTGTCTTCATGTTGATCAGGTGCTGAGATGATAAGTTCTTCTTCAGGATGAGCTTCAGAAGGTATAATTTCTCCAGTTCCCATTAGCTTGATTGATTCACTGGATGGAACTTCATCTAGCACATTTGGCAGTTGCTCTCTTTGTGAACCGGTCTCATCGAACCGCACATCCACTGTTTCAACCACTTTGTAATGAAAGAGATTGAAGACTCTGTAGGAGTGCTAATCCTTTCCATATCCAAGCATAAAACCCTCATGTGCTTTTGGTGCAAACTTTGAGGTGTGATGTGGGTCCTTGATCCAGCACCTAGCGCCAAATACTATGAAGTAACTAACATTTGGCTTCTTGCCAGTAAGGAGCTCATAAGATGTCTTGTTCAGAAGCTTGTGAAGATAAACATGATTGATTGTATGGCATGCAGTATCAATGGCTTCAGGCCAGAATTTTCTTGGAGTCTTGTATTCATCTAGCATCTTTCTGGCCATCTCAATGAGTGTTTTGTTCTTGCGTTCGACGACCCCATTCTGCTGTGGCGTGTACGGGGCTGAGAATTCATGTGTGATGCCCAAGGTATCAAGATATGTATCAAGGCCAGTGTTCTTGAATTCAGTGCCATTGTCACTTCTGATATGCTTTATCTTGGCTCCATAATTGTTCATTGCTCGATTGGCGAAGCGTCTGAAGACTTCCTGCACTTCAGTCTTATAAAGGATTATGTGCACCCAAGTATATCTAGAATAATCATCAACAATGACAAAGCCATAGAGACAAGCAGTAGTAGTAAGAGTTGAGTAATGAGTGGGACCGAAAAGATCCATGTGAAGCAGTTTGAAGGGTCGAGTAGTGGTCATGATTGTCTTCGAGGGATGTTTGGCCCTCGTCATCTTTCCTGCCTCACAGGCACCGCATAAGTGATCTTTCTTGAACTTGACACCCTCGATGCCTATGACATGCTTCTTCTTTGCCAGGGTGTGGAGGTTCCTCATGCCAGCATGCCCAAGCCTCCAATGCCAGAGCTAGCATTCTGAAGCTTTTGCGAGAAGACATACGGCAAGCTGTGGTCCTGCTGAGAAATCTACCACGTACAAATCATCTTTTCGATACCCTTCAAATATTTTACCAGTGTCAGCAAATGTGATGTGGCTCTTGTCAGATGGACGTAAGGTTGAGTCCATAAGAAGGCTTCTTTTGCCAGTCATGTGATTTGTACACCCACTATCAATAATCCATTCTGAAGACGCTGGTGTCGTACCCTACAGTGCAGTTAGGGGGATAGGCTTCACAAGGAGCATTATGAAGAAAAAACATTTGACGAGCCAGTGGGTTATGAAAGCTTAGATCCAGATTAGGACTAATAGGGAGAGTAGCAAGCGATTCAGGAACGAAGTACATAGTAAGACCATTCAGGCATTTGATCTTGCGCCCTACAAGATGTTTAAGGTCCCCAGCAATAGCGTCAGACGATTTTGGTTTTCTGCTGGAAACCTTTCCCTGCAAAAGAGAGTTAAGCTTTCTTAGCCACCCACATCTTCAAGGGTGGCTTAGAAGCAATAAGTCTAAGTGCAGCATCTGAGAACTTTGGCTTTGGAGCCCTAGCAAACAGTCTTGCAGGCGGACGATAGTACTCATAAGAATAAGCAGAATAGTTCTTGGTCTTATGAACATGGCGGTTTGATTAACCGCTCTCATATTCATATGCCTGAGTATGGTTTCCCTGCAAAGCATTTGCGTTAGTGCGACTCAGGTGAGTCCTCTGTCTGTATGAAGCCTTTGGACCGTATGAAGCCTTTGGCCTGAGGTTTGTTTTCTTCACGTGAGGTGTCATGATGACATTCACAGGAAGATTCTCCAGACTCCTTTTCAGAACCCAGATCTTCTTCATAGGCGGTCCATTCCTGCAGTTAGTACCAATGTACCTGGCAAACACTTCACCATTCTGATTCTTAAACGGTTTATAGTTTGCATCAAGGGATTCATCAATGATAATGGGGTTAGCACAAGTGAAGCCAAATAGATTGGATGGATCTGCTTGGTTCCTTTGCATCAACCCACGTGGTTTCGGGGTACTACTCAGGTTTCTAGTAAGAGCCATCAGCATTCATTTTCCTTACGAACCCAACACCCTCTTTCCTCGTTTCGGTTCAGAATCTGCTTTTTGAGGACATCACATAGTGTCTGATGCCCTTTAAGACTTTTGTACATCCCTATTTGAAGCAATGTCTTCAACCTAGCATTCTCATCAGCAATAGCAGTGGTATGCTCAGCAGAGGGGTTAGTTACCACATCAACAGTTGAAGATATTGCAACAGTAGTAGCAGTAGAACATTCAGCAACAGAAGTAGCATTATCACGCTCAATGCATTTAAGACATGGTGGTTCAAATCCTTCTTGAGCGGAACTGATCTGTTTGGCGCGAAGTGACTCGTTTTCCTTTTGAAGATCTTCATGAGCCGCTCTCAATTTCTCAAGATCTTGCTTCCTTTGAAGATAATCATAGGAAAGATTTTCATGAGTTGTTGAGAGAGTTTCATGACGACTTTCAAGTTCCTCATACTTAACGTGAAGATTTTTTATGTCTTCAATTAAGGATTCAGATCGAGTAATTTCAGCACCTAACAGATCATCGCTTCTGTCTAACAGTTTTTGAATATGTTCCATAGCTTTCTGTTGTTCAGTTGCAATTTTAGCAAGTGTTTTGTAGCTGGGTTTTGAACCACAATCAGAGTCATCGTCACTAGATGTTTGATAGTGAGTAGTGCGTGTGTTTACCTTGGCACCGCGTGCCATGAAGCAGTAGGTAGAAGCGGAGTAGTCCTTGTCATTTGCATCGGTGTCGGTGATGAAGTCATTTTCTTCAGTGTTGAAGATGGACTTGGCAACATATGCTGTAGCCAGACTTGCGACGCCTGAATCGGACTCCTCCTCAGACTCCACCTCCGCCTCCTCAGAAGCGGACTCCTCCTCTGAATCCATTTCCTTGCCAACAAACGCACGTGCCTTGCCACATGAGCTCTTTTTGTGTGATGAAGACTTTGAAGAAGACTTTGAGTATTTCTTCTTCTTCTTGTCGTCAGAGTCATATTCCTTGCTCTTCTTCTTTTTGTTCTCATTGTCCCACTGTGGACACTCAGAGATGAAGTGGCCAGGTTTCTTGCACTTGTGACATGTTTTCTTCTTGTAGTCGTGAGCAGAAGCTTCATCATTCCTTGAGCTTGATCGGGAAGACTTTCTGAAACCTTTCTTCTTGGTGAATTTTTGGAACTTCTTCACAAGCATAGCAAGTTCCCTTCCAATGTCTTCAGGATCATCCGAACTGCTGTCAGATTCTTCTTCAGATGAGGAGACAACTTTTGCCTTCAAGGCACGAGTTCGCCCATAGTTTGGACCATAGATATCTCTTTTCTCAGAAAGCTGAAACTCATGTGTGTTGAGCCTCTCAAGTATGTCAGACGGATCGAGTGTCTTGAAATCAGGACGTTCTTGAATTATCAGGGCTAGGGTATCAAACGAACTATCAAGTGATCTCAGTAGTGTCTTGATGACTTCATGTTTGGTGATCTCAGTAGCGCCGAGGGCTTGAAGCTCATTTGTGATGTCAGTGAGTCGGTCAAATGTGAGCTGGACATTCTCATTGTCATTTCGCTTGAAGTGGTTGAAGAGGTTGTGGAGGACACTGATTCTCTGATCTCTCTGGGTTGAGACGCCTTCATTGACCTTGGAGAGCCAGTCCCAGACCAGCTTAGATGTTTCCAAAGCACTCACACGGCCATAATGTCCTTTGGTCAGATGACCACAGATGATATTCTTGGTAGTAGAGTCCAGTTGAACGAACTTCTTGACATCAGCAGCAGTGACACCTTCTCCAGCCTTGGGAACGCCGTTCTTGACGACATACCATAGGTCGATGTCAATGGCTTCAAGATGCATGCACATCTTATTCTTCCAGTAGGGATATTCAGTTCCATCGAAGACTGGGCACGCAGCGGAGACTTTAATTATCCCTGCAGTCGACATAGCTAAAACTCCAGGTGGTTAAACCGAATCACACAGAACAAGGGAGCACCTTGCTCTAATACCAATTGAAAGTGCGTTATATCGACTAGAGGGGGGGGTGAATAGGCGATTTTTATGAAAGTCTTCAAAACGTGGAAGTTATGAAGACAAACGATAGAAATAAACCTATTACCCTGCAGCGGAAGGTAGACTACACTAGGCAAGCCATAGTCAAGTATTCAATAGAGTGAAAGCACAATGACTAATAGCAGCAATGTAGTAAGGATCAGGTAGGAAGATATTGTGAAGCCACACAGAACACGCAGTCACTCAGTGAAGACAAAAGATAGTGCGAACATACAATGACTTCACAAGGAGTAACAGTAAGTAAAGGGAAGGGAAGATGAAACCAGTGACTCGCTGAAGACAATGATTTGTTGGACCAGTTCCAGTTGTTGTGACAGCTGTACGTCTGGTTAGGGCAGCTAGGT
Source organism: Triticum urartu (assembly GCF_056163025.1). NCBI lineage: Eukaryota > Viridiplantae > Streptophyta > Magnoliopsida > Poales > Poaceae > Triticum > Triticum urartu. The sequence continues at coordinate 153,187,644 of NC_141873.1, forward strand.
ATTTAAACCTTAGGACACTGTAAGTTGTCACAGCTGTTGGGGAACGTAGCATAAATTCAAAATTTTCCTACGTGTCACCAAGATCAATCTATGGAGTCATCTAGCAACGAGGGAGGAGTGGATCTACATACCCTTGTAGATCGCACGCGCGGAAGCGTTCAAGAGAACGGGGTTGATGGAGTCGTACTCGTCGTGATCCAAATCACTGATGATCCTAGCGCCGAACGGACGGCACCTCCGTGTTCAACACACATACGGAGCAGCGACGACTCCTCCTTCTTGATCCAGCAAGGGGGGAAGGAGAGGTTGATGGAGATCCAACAGCATGACGGCGTGGTGGTGGAAGTAGCGGGATTCCAATAGGGCTTCGCCAAGCGCTGTGGGAGGAGGGAGATGTGTCATGGGAGGGAGAGGGAGGCGCCAGGGCTTAGGTATGGTTGTCCTCCCTTCCCCCCACTATATATAGGGCCAAGGGAGAGGGGGAGGGCGCAGCCTTGCCCCTTCCTCCAAGGAAGGGTGCGGCCAAGGGGGGGAGGAGTCCATCCTCCCCAAGGCACCTCGGAGGTGCCTTCCCCCTTTAGGACTCTCCCTTTTCCTCTACTCTTGGCGCATGGGCCTCTTGGGGCTGGTGCCCTTGGCCCATATAGGCCAAGGTGCACCCCCTACAGCCCATGTGCCCCCCCGGGGCAGGTGGCCCCACCCGTTGGACCCCCGGGACCCTTCCGGTGGTCCCGGTACAATACCGGTGACCCCGAAACTTGTCCCGATGGCCGAAATAGCACTTCCTATATATAATTCTTTACCTCCAGACCATTCTGGAACTCCTCGTGACGTCCGGGACCTCATCCGGGACTCCGAACAACTTTCGGGTTACCGCATACTAATATCTCTATAACCCTAGCATCACCGAACCTTAAGTGTGTAGACCCTACGGGTTCGGGAGACATGCAGACATGACCGAGATGACTCTCCGGTCAATAACCAACAGCGGGATCTGGATACCCATGTTGGCTCCCACATGTTCCATGATGATCTCATCGGATGAACCACGATGTCAAGGACTTAATCAATCCCGTATACAATTCCCTTTGTCTATCGGTATGACACTTGCCCGAGATTCGATCGTCGGTATCCCGATACCTTGTTCAATCTCGTTACCGGCAAGTCTCTTTACTCGTTCCGTAACACATCATCCCGTGATCAACTCCTTGATCACATTGTGCACATTATGATGATGTCCTACCGAGTGGGCCCAGAGATACCTCTCCGTCACACGGAGTGACAAATCCCAGTCTTGATTCGTGCCAACCCAACAGACACTTTCGGAGATACCCATAGTGTGCCTTTATAGCCACCCAGTTACGTTGTGACGTTTGGCACACCCAAAGCACTCCTACGGTATCCGGGAGTTGCACAATCTCATGGTCTAAGGAAATGATACTTAACATTAGAAAAGCTTTAGCATACGAACTACACGATCTAGTGCTATGCTTAGGATTGGGTCTTGTCCATCACATCATTCTCCTAATGATGTGATCCCGTTATCAATGACATCCAATGTCCATGGTCAGGAAACCGTAACCATCTATTGATCAACGAGCCAGTCAACTAGAGGCTTACTAGGGACATGGTGTTGTCTATGTATCCACACATGTATCTGAGTTTCCTATCAATACAATTCTAGCATGGATAATAAACGATTATCATGAACAAGGAAATATAATAATAACTAATTTATTATTGCCTCTAGGGCATATTTCCAACAGTCTCCCACTTGCACTAGAGTCAATAATCCAGTTCACATCGATATGTGATTAACACTCAAGGTCACATCCCCATGTGACTAACACCCAAAGAGTTTACTAGAGTCAATAATCTAGTTCACATTACCATGTGATTAACACTCGATGAGTTCTGGGTTTGATCATGTTATGCTTGTGAGAGATGTTATAGTCAACGGGTCTGAATCTTTCAGATCCGTGTGTACTTCGCAAATCTCTATGTCATCTTGCAGATGCAGCTACTACGCTATATTTGGAGCCATTTCAAATAACTGTTCTACTTGGAGCTATTCTAAATTGTTGCTCCATTATACGTATCCGGTATCTCTAATTAGAGCTATCCGGATAGGTGTTAAGCTTGCATCGGCGTAACCCTTTACGACGAACTCTTTTACCACCTCCATAATCGAGAACATTCCTTAGTCCACTAGTTACTAAGGATAACTTTGACCGCTGTCTGTGATCCATTCTTGGATCACTCTTGTACCCCTTGACTAACTCATGGCAAGGCACACTTCAGGTGCGGTACACAGCATAGCATACTGTAGAGAGCCTATGATAAAAGCATAGGGGACGACCTTCATCCTTCCTCTTTCTTCTACCATGGTCGAGCTTTAAGTCTTAACTTCATACCTTACAACTCAGGCAAGAACTCCTTCTTTGACTGATCCATCTTGAACACCTTCAAGATCATGTCAAGGTATGTGCTCATTTGAAAGTACCATTAAGCGTTTTGATCTATCCTTATAGATCTTGATGCTCAATGTTCAAGTAGCTTGATCCAGGCTTTCCATTGAAAAACACTTTCCAAATAACCCTATATGCTTTCCAGAAATTCTATGTCATTTCTGATCCATAATATGTCAACAACATATACTCATCAGAAATTCTATAGTGCTCCCACTCACTTCTTTGGAAATACAAGTTTCTCATAAACTTTGTATAAACCCAAAATCTTTGATCATCTCATCAAAGCATACATTCCAACTCCGAGATGCTTACTCCAGTCCTTAGAAGGATTGCTGGAGCTTTGCATACTTATTAGCATCTTTCAGGATTGACAAAAACCTTCCGGTTGTATCACATACAACCTTTCCTCAAGAAAACCGTCGAGGAAACAATGTTTTGACATCCTATCTGCAAGATTTCATAAATAATGCAGTAATCGCTAATATAATTCCAATAGACTCTTAGCATCGCTACGAGTGAGGAAGTCTCATCGTAGTCAACTCCTTGAACTTGTCAGAAACTTCTTAACGACAAGTCGAGCTTTCTTAATGGTGATACTTACCATCATTGTCCGTCTTCCTTTTAAAATCCATCTGCACTCAACAGCCTTACGACCATCGAGCTGTTCTGCCAAAGTCTACACTTTGTTTTCATACATGGATCCTCTCTCGGATTTTATGGCCTCGAGCCATTTATCAGAATCCGGGCCCACCATCGCTTCTCCATAGCTCGTAGGTTCATTGTTGTCTAGCAACATGACTTCCAAGACAGGATTACGTACCACTCTGAAGTAGTACGCATCCTTGTCATCCCATGAGGTTTGGTAGTGACTTGATCTGAAGTTTCATGATCACTATCATAAGCTTCCACTTCAATTGGTGTAGGTGCCACAGGAACAACTCTTTGTGCCCTGCTATACACTGGTTGAAGTGACGGTTCAATAACCTCATCAAGTCTCCACCATCCTCCCACTCAATTCCTTCAAGAGAAAATTTTCCTCGAGAAAGGACCCGATTCTAGAAACAATCCCTTATTGCTTTCGGATCTGAGACAGGAGGTATACCCAACTGTTTTGGGTGTCCTATGAAGATGCATTTATCCGCTTTGGGTTCAAGCTTATAGCCTGAAACTTTTTCACATAAGCGTCGCAGCCCCAAACTTTTAAGAAATGACAGCTTAGGTTTCTCTAAACCATAGTTCATACGGTGTCATATCATCGGAATTACGTGGTGCCCTATTTAAAGTGAATGTGGTTGTCTCTAATGCCTAACCCATAAACTATCGTGGTAATTCGATAAGAAACATCATGGTATGCATCATATCCAATAGGGTGCAGTTATGATGTTCGGACACACCATCACACTATGGTGTTCCAGGCTGTATTAGTTATGAAACAATTTCCACAATGTCTTAATTCCGTGCCAAACTTGCAATTCAGATATTCAACTCTATGATCATATCATAGATCTTTTATCCTCTTGTCACGACGATCTTTCAACTTCACCCTGAAATTACTTGAACCTTTCAATAATTCAGACTCGTGATTCATCAAGTGAATATACTCAACACCTACTCAAATCATCTGTGAAGTAAGAACATAACGATATCCACTACATGCCTCAGCACTCATTGGATTGCACACATCAAAATGTATTACTTCCAACAAGTTGCTTTCTAGATCCATTTTACTGGAAACGAGGCTTTCAGTCATCTTGCCCATGTGGCATGATTTGCATGTCTCAAGTGATTCAAAATCAAGCGAGTACAAAACGGTCCATTTGCATGGAGTTTCTTCATGCATACATACCAATAGACATGGTTCGCATGTCCCAAACTTTTCAAAAAACGAGTGAGCCCAAAGATCCATCAACATGGAGCTTCTTCATGCGTTTTATACCGATATGACTTACGTGGCAGTGCCACAAGTAGGTGGTACTATCATTACTATCTTTTGGCATGAACATGTGTATCACTACGATCGAGATTCAATAAACCATTCATTTTAGGTGTAAGACCATTGAAGGTATTATTCAAATAAACAGAGTAACCATTATTCTCCTTAAATGAATAACCGTATTGCGATAGACATAATCCAATCATGTCTATGCTCAACGCAAACACCAAATAACAATTATTTAGGTTTTAATACCAATCTCGATGGTAGAGGGAGCGTGCGATGCTTGATCATATCAACATTGGAAACACTTCCAACACATATCGTCAGCTCATCTTTAGCTAGTCTCCGTTTATTCCGTGGCTTTTATTTCGAGTTACTAACACTTAGCAACCGAACCGGTATCTAATACCCTGGTGCTACTAGGAGTACTAGTAAAGTACACATCAACACAATGTATATCCAATATACTTCTATCGACTTTGCCAGCCTTCTCATCTACCAAGTATCTAGGGTAATTCTGCTCCAGTGGCTGTTCCCCTTATTACAGAAGCACTTAGTCTCGGGTTTGGGTCTCTTCACTAGAGCAGCAGCTGAATTGCCGTTTCATGAAGTATCCCTACGTGCCCTTGCCCTTCTTGAAACTAGTGGTTTCACCAACCATCAACAATTGATGCTCCTTCTTGATTTCTACTTTTGTGGTGTCAAACATCACAAACATCTCAAGGATCATCATACATGTCCCCGATATATTATAGTTCATCACGAAGCTCTAGCAGCTTGGTGGTAATGACTTCGGAGAAGCATCACTATCTTATCTGGAAGATCAACTCCCACTCGATTCAAATGATTGTTGTACTCAGACAATCTGAGCACAAGCACAACAATTGAGCTTTTCTCCTAAGTTTGCAGGCTAAGAAAATCGTCGGAGGTCTTATACCTCTTGACGTGGGCACGAGCCTGAAATCCCAATTTCAGCCCTCAAAACATCTCATATGTTTCGCGATGTTTCAAAACGTCTTTGGTGCCTCAACTCTAAACCGTTTAACTGAACTATCACGTAGTTATCAAAATGTGTATGTCAGATGTTTGCAACATCCACAGACGATGTTCGAGGTTCAGCACACTAAGCGGTGCATTAAGGACATAAGCCTTCTATGAAGCAATGAGGACAATCCTCAGTTTTACGGACCTAGTCCGCACAATTGCTACTATCAACTTTCAACTAAATTTTCTCTAGGAACATATCTAAACAGTAGAACTAAAGCGCGAGCTACGACATAATTTGCGAAGACCTTTTGACTATGTTCAGGATAATTAAGTTCATCTTATGAACTCCCACTCAGATAGACATCCCTCTATTCATCTAAGTGATTACATGATCCGAGTCAACTAGGCCGTGTCCGATCATCACGTGAGACGGACTAGTCATCATCGGTGAACATCTTCATGTTGATCGTATCTACCATACGACTCATGCTCGACCTTTCGGTCTCTGTGTTCCGAGGCCATGTATGTACATGCTAGGCTCGTCAAGTTAACCCTAAGTGTTTTGCATGTGTAAAACTCTCTTACACCCGTTGTATGTGAACGTAAGGATCTATCACACCCGATCATCACGGCGTGCTTCGAAACGACGAACTGTAGCAACGGTGCACAGTTAGGGGAGAACACTTCTTGAAATTTTAATGAGGGATCATCTTATTTACTACCGTCGTTCTAAGCAAATAAGATGTATAAACATGATAAACATCACATGCAATCAAATAATAGTGACATGATATGGCCAATATCATATAGCTCCTTTGATCTCCATCTTGGGGCTCCATGATCATCTATTACAAGAACATGATCAATCTAATACATCACATATATCATTCATCACATCCTTTTGGCCATATCACATCACATAGCATACCCTGCAAAAACAAGTTAGACGTCCTCTAATTGTTGTTTGCATGTTTTACGTGGCTGCTATGGGTTTCTAGCAAGAACGTTCCTTACCTACGCAAAAACCACAACGTGATATGCCAATTGCTATTTACCCTTCATAAGGACCCTTTTCATCGAATCCGATCCGACTAAAGTGGGAGAAACAGACACCCGCTAGCCACCTTATGCAACTAGTGCATGTCAGTCGGTGGAACCAGTCTCACGTAAGAGTACATGTAAGGTCGGTCCAGGCCGCTTCATCCCACAATGCCACTGAATCAACATAAGACTAGTAACGGCAAGCATATTGAACAAAATCAACGCCCACAACTACTTTGTGTTCTACTCGTGCATAGAAACTACGCATAGACCTAGCTCATGATGCCACTGTTGGGGAACGTAGCATAAATTCAAAATTTTCCTATGTGTCACCAAGATCAATCTATGGAGTCATCTAGCAACGAGGGAGGAGTGGATCTACATACCCTTGTAGATCGCACACGCGGAAGCGTTCAAGAGAACGGGGTTGATGGAGTCGTACTCGTCGTGATCCAAATCACCGATGATCCTAGCGCCGAACGGACGGCACCTCCGCGTTCAACACACGTACGGAGCAGCGACGTCTACTCCTTCTTGATCCAGCAAGGGGGGAAGGAGAGGTTGATGGAGATCCAACAGCACGATGGCGTGGTGGTGGAAGTAGCGGGATTCCAACAGGGCTTCGCCAAGCGCTGTGGGAGGAGGGAGATGTGTCATGGGAGGGAGAGGGAGGCGCCAGGGCTTAGGTATGGTTGTCCTCCCTTCCCCCCACTATATATAGGGACAAGGGAGAGGGGGAGGGCGCAGCCTTTCCCCTTCCTCCAAGGAAGGGTGCGGCCAAGGGGGGGAGGAGTCCATCCTCCCCAAGGCACCTCGGAGGTGCCTTCCCCCTTTAGGACTCTCCCTTTTCCTCTACTCTTGGCGCATGGGCCTCTTGGGGCTGGTGCCCTTGGCCCATATAGGACAAGGCGCACCCCCTACAGCCCATGTTCCCCCCCGGGGCAGGTGGCCCCTCCCATTGGACCCCCGGGACCCTTCCGGTGGTCCCGGTACAATACTGGTGACCCCGAAACTTGTCCCGATGGCCGAAATAGCACTTCCTATATATAATTCTTTACCTCCGGACCATTCCGGAACTCCTCGTGACGTCCGGGATCTCATCCGGGACTCCGAACAACTTTCGGGTTACCGCATACTAATATCTCTATAACCCTAGCGTCACCGAACCTTAAGTGTGTAGACCCTACGGGTTCGGGAGACATGCAGACATGACCGAGATGACTCTCTGGTCAATAACCAACAGCGGGATCTGGATACCCATGTTGGCTCCCACATGTTCCACGATGATCTCATCGGATGAACCACGATGTCAAGGACTTAATCAATCCCGTATACAATTCCCTTTGTCTATCGGTACGACACTTGCTCGAGATTCGATCGTCGGTATCCCGATACCTTGTTCAATCTCGTTACCGGCAAGTCACTTTACTCGTTCCGTAACACATCATCCCGTGATCAACTCCTTGTTCACATTGTGCACATTATGATGATGTCCTACTGAGTGGGCCCAGAGATACCTCTCCGTCACACGGAGTGACAAATCCCAGTCTTGATTCGTGCCAACCCAACAGACACTTTCGGAGATACCCGTAGTGTTCCTTTATAGCCACCCAGTTACGTTGTGACATTTGGCACACCCAAAGCACTCCTACGGTATCTGGGAGTTGCACAATCTCATGGTCTAAGGAAATGATACTTGACATTAGAAAAGCTTTAGCATACGAACTACACGATCTAGTGCTATGCTTAGGATTGGGTCTTGTCCATCACATCATTCTCCTAATGATGTGATCCCGTTATCAATGACATCCAATGTCCATGGTCAGGAAACCGTAACCATCTATTGATCAACGAGCCAGTCAACTAGAGGCTTACTAGGGACATGGTGTTGTCTATGTATCCACACATGTATCTGAGTTTCCTATCAATACAGTTCTAGAATGGATAATAAACGATTATCATGAACAAGGAAATATAATAATAACTAATTTATTATTGCCTCTAGGGCATATTTCCAACAACAGCATCCCTAGCCGCCCTAACCAGACGTATAGTTGTCACAGCAACTGGAACTGGTCCAACAAATCATTGTCTTCAGCGAGTCATTGGTTTCATCTTCCCTTCCCTTTTCTTACTGTTACTCCTTGTGAAGTCATTGTATGTTCGCACTATCTTTTGTCTTCACTGAGTGACTGTGTGTTCTGTGTGGCTTCACAATATCTTCCTACCTGATCCTTACTACATTGCTGCTATTAGTCATTGTGCTTTCACTCTATTGAATACTTGACTATGGCTTGCCTAGTGTAGTCTACCTTCCGTTGCAGGGTAATAGGTTTATTTCTATCGTTTGTCTTCATAACTTCCACGTTTTGAAGACTTTCATAAAAATCGCCTATTCACCCCCCCTCTAGTCGATATAACGCACTTTCAATTGGTATTAGAGCAAGGTGCTCCCTTGTTCTGTGTGATTCGGTTTAACCACCTGGAGTTTTAGCTATGTCGACTGCAGGGATAATTAAAGTCTCCGCTGCGTGCCCAGTCTTCGATGGAACTGAATATCCCTACTGGAAGAATAAGATGCGCATGCATCTTGAAGCCATTTACGTCGACCTATGGTATGTCGTCAAGAACGGCGTTCCTAAGGCTGGAGAAGGTGTCACTGCTGCTGATGTCAAGAAGTTCGTTCAACTGGACTCTACTGCCAAGAATATCATCTGTGGTCATCTGACCAAAGGACAGTATGGCCGTGTGAGTGCTTTGGAAACATCTAAGCTGGTCTGGGACTGGCTCTCCAAGGTCAATGAAGGCGTCTCAACCCAGAGAGATCAGAGAATCAGTGTCCTTCGCAACCTCTTCAACCACTTCAAGCGAAATGACAATGAGAATGTCCAGCTCACATTTGACCGACTCACTGACATCACAAATGAGCTTCAAGCCCTCGGCGCTACTGAGATCACCAAACATGAAGTCGTCAAGACACTACTGAGATCACTTGATAGTTCGTTTGATACCCTAGCCCTGATAATTCAAGAACGTCCTGATTTCAAGACACTCGATCCGTCTGACATACTTGAGAGGCTCAACACACATGAGTTTCAGATTTCTGAGAAAAGAGATATCTATGGTCCAAACTATGGGCGAACTCGTGCCTTGAAGGCAAAAGCTGTCTCCTCATCTGAAGAAGAATCTGACAGCAGTTCGGATGATCCTAAAGATATTGGAAGGGAACTTGCTATGCTTGTGAAGAAGTTCCAAAAATTCACCAAGAAGAAAGGTTTCAGAAAGTCTTCTCGATCAAGCTCAAGGAATGATGAAGCTTCTGCTCACGACTACAAGAAGAAAACATGTCACAAGTGCAAGAAACCTGGCCACTTCATCTCTGAGTGTCCACAGTGGGACAATGAGAACAAAAAGAAGAAGAAGAGCAAGGAATATGACTCTGACGACAAGAAGAAGAAGAAATACTCAAAGTCTTCTTCCAAGTCTTCCTCAAAGTCTTCATCACACAAGAAGAGCTCATCTGGCAAGGCACGTGCGTTTGTTGGCAAGGAAATGGATTCAGAGGAGGAGTCCGCTTCTGAGGAGGCAGAGGTGGAGTCTGAGGAGGAGTCTGATTCAGGCGTCGCAAGTCTGGCTACAGCATACGTTGCCAAGTCCATCTTCAACACTGAATACAATGACTTCATCACCGACACCGATGCAAATGACAAGGACTACTCCGCTTCTACCTACTGCTTCATGGCACGTGGTGCCAAGGTAAACACACGCACTACTCACTATCAAACATCTAGTGACGATGACTCTGATTGTGGTTCAAAAACCAGCTACAAAACACTTGCTAAAATTGCAACTGAACAACAGAAAGCTATGGAACATATTCAAAAACTGTTAGACAGAAGCGATGATCTGTTAGGTGCTGAAATGACTCGATATGAATCCTTAATTGAAGACATAAAAAATCTTCACGTTAAGTATGAGGAACTTGAAAGTCGTCATGAAACTCTCTCAACAACTCATGAAAAGCTTTCCTATGATTATCTTCAAAGGAAGCAAGATCTTGAGAAATTGAGAGCGGCTCATGAAGATCTTCAAAAGGAAAACGAGTCACTTCGCGCCAAACAGATCAGTTCTGCTCAGGAAGGATTTGTACCACCATGTCTTAAATGCATTGAGCGTGATAATGCTACTTCTGTTGCTGAATGTTCTACTGCTACTACTGTTGCAATATCTTCAACTGTTGATGTGGTAACTAACCCCTCTGCTGAGGATACCACTGCTATTGCTGATGAGAATGCTAGGTTGAAGACATTGCTTGAAACAGGGATGTACAAAAGTCTTAAAGGACATCAGACACTATGTGATGTCCTCAAAAAGCAGATTCTGAACCGAAACCTGAGGAAAGAGGGTGTTGGGTTCGTAAGGAAAATGAATGCTGATGGCTCTTACTGGAAACCTGAGCAGTACCCCAAAACCACATGGGTTGCTGCAAAGGAACCTTCAGCGGATCCATCCAATCTATCTGGCTTCACTTGTGCTAACCCCATTATCATTGATGAATCCCTTGATGCAAACTATAAACTGTTTAAGAATCAGAATGGTGAAGTGTTTGCCAGGTACATTGGTACTAACTACAGGAATGGCCCGCCTATGAAGAAGATCTGGGTTCCGAAAAGGTGTCTGGAGAATCTTCCTATGAATGTCATCATGACACCTCACGTGAAGAAGACAAACCTCAGACCAAAGGCTTCATACAGTCCAAAATCTTCATACAGACAGAGGACTCACCTGAGTCGCACTAACGCAAATGTTTTGCAGGGAAACCATACTCAGGCATATGAATATGAGAGCGGTTCATCAAACCGCCATGTTCACAAGACCAAGAACTATTCTGCTTATTCTTATGAGTACTATTGTCCGCCTGCAAGACTGTTTGCTAGGGCTCCAAAGCCAAAGTTCTCAGATGCTGCACTTAGACTTATTGCTTCTAATCCACCCTTGAAGATGTGGGTGGCTAAGAAAGCTTAACTCTCTTTTGCAGGGAAAGGTCTCCAGCAGAAAACCAAAATCGTCTGACGCTATTGCTGGGGACCTTAAACATCTTGTAGGGCGCAAGATCAAATGCCCGAATGGTCTTACTATGTACTTCTTTCCTGAATCGCTTGCTACTCTCCCTATTAGTCCTAATCTGGATCTGAGCCTTCATAACCCACTGGTTCGTCAAATGTTTTTGCTTCACAATGCTCTTTGTGAAGCCTATCCCCCTAACTGCACTGTAGGGTACGACACTAGCGTCTTCAGAATGGATTATTGATAGTGGGTGTACAAATCACATGACTGGCAAAAGAAGCCTTCTTATGGACTCAACCTTACGTCCATCCGACAAGAGCCACATCACATTTGCTGACACTGGTAAAAGTAAGGTATTGGGTCTAGGTAGAGTTGCAATCTCAAGGGATCAACACATGGATAAAGTCATGCTTGTTGAATCCCTTGGCTGGAACTTAATGTCTGTCTCAATGCTTTGCGATTTAAACATGATTGTAATATTTGGAAAATATCGTTGCCTTGTTCTAATGGAATCTGACAAGTCTCTAGTATTTGAAGGGTATTGAAAAGATGATTTGTACGTGGTAGATTTCTCAGCAGGACCACAGATTGCCGTATGTATTCTAGCCAAAGCTTCAGAATGCTGGCTCTGGCATCGGAGGCTTGGGCATGCTGGCATGAGGAACCTCCACACCCTGGCAAAGAAGAAGCATGTCATAGGAATCGAGGGCGTCAAGTTCAAGAAAGATCACTTATGCAATGCCTGTGAGGCAGGAAAGATGACGAGGGCCAAACATCCCTCGAAGACAATCATGACCACTACTCGACCCTTCGAACTGCTTCACATGGATCTTTTCGGTCCCACTCATTACTCAACTCTTACTACTACTGCTTGTCTCTATGGCTTTTGTCATTGTTGATGATTATTTTAGATATACTTGGGTGCACATAATCCTTTACAAGACTGAAGTGTAGGATGTCTTCAGACGCTTCGCCAATCGAGCAATGAACAACTATGGCGCCAAGATAAAGCATATCAGAAGGGACAATGGCACTGAATTCAAGAACACTGGCCTTGATACATATCTTGATACCTTGGGCATCACACATGAATTCTCAGCCCCGTACACGCCACAGCAGAATGGGGTCGTCGAACGCAAGAACAGAACACTCATTGAGATGGCCCGAACGATGCTAGATGAATACAAGACTCCAAGAAAATTCTGGCCTGAAGCCATTGATACTGCATGCCATACAATCAATCGTGTTTATCTTCACAAGCTTCTGAACAAGACATCTTATCAGCTCCTTACTGGCAAGAAGCCAAATGTCAGTTACTTCAGAGTATTTGGCACCAGGTGCTGGATCAAGGACCCACATCACACCTCAAAGTTTGCACCAAAAGCACATGAGGGTTTTATGCTTGGATATGGAAAGGATTCGCACTCCTACAGAGTCTTCAATCTCTTTCATTACAAAGTGGTTGAAACAGTGGATGTGCGGTTCGATGAGACCAACGGTTCACAAAGAGAGCAACTGCCAAATGTGCTAGATGAAGTTCCATCCAGTGAATCAATCAAGCTAATGGGAACTGGAGATATTATACCTTCTGAAGCTCATCCTGAAGAAGAACTTATCATCTCAGCACCTGATCAACATGAAGACAATGCTCAGCCTGAAGACATTCCTTCTAACAACGACAATGATCAGCAAGAGCAAAATCTTCGCCCTGTACATCCTCACGTTGCCAATGAAGTGCAGATTGAAAGAATAATTGATAGCATCAATGCACCCGGTCCACTCACTCGTTCAAGGGCAACTCAGCTAGCAAATTTCTATGGGCACTTTGCATTCTTCTCAATAACAGAACCCAAGAAAGTTGAAGAAGCCTTCATGGAACCTAAATGGATTCAAGCTATGCAAGACGAGCTTCAACAGTTTGAGCTGAATAATGTATGGGAACTGGTCAAGCGTCCCGATCCTCGGAAGCACAACATAATAGGCAGCAAATGGATATACCGCAACAAGCAAGATGAGCACGGTCAAGTTGTCAGAAACAAAGCTCGTCTCATTGCTCAAGGATATACTCAAGTGGAAGGCATTGACTTCGATGAAACATTTGCTCCTGTGGCAAGACTTGAAGCCATACGCATACTGCTGGCTTATGCAAATCATCACAACATACTTCTTTATCAAATGGATGTGAAGAGCGCCTTCCTCAATGGAAAGATTGAAGAAGAAGTGTATGTTGCACAATCTCCTGGCTTTGAAGATCCAAAACATCCTGACATGGTATACAAGCTCAACAAGGCACTGTATGGCCTCAAACAAGCCCCTCGGGCCTGGTATGACACACTCAAATACTTCTTGAAGAGCAAAGGCTTCATACCTGGTTCTCTCGACCCCACTCTCTTCACGAAGACATATGATGGTGAACTGTTTGTGTGCCAAATATATGTGGATGACATTATCTTCGGCTGCACCAATCAGAAGTACAGTGAAGAGTTTGGATATATGATGCAAGAGCAATATCAAATGTCTATGATGGGAGAGCTGAAGTTCTTTCTCGGTCTTCAAATATGACAGCAACACAATGGCATCTTCATATCTCAAGACAAGTATCTCAAAGATTGCCTGAAGAAGTTCGGTATGCAAGACTTCAAAGGCTTCACGACGCCAATGCCAGCCAAGCATCATCTGGGTCCTGACGACAATGGTAAAGAGTTTGATCGAAAGGTATACCGCTCCATGATTGGTTCTTTACTTTATCTATGTGCATCTAGGCCAGATATTATGCTTAGTGTTTGCATGTGTGCTCGATTCCAAGCGGCACCAAAGGAGTCGCATCACTTAGCTGTGAAGCGAATTCTTCGATATTTGGCTCACACCCCAACTCTAGGATTATGGTATCCAAAGGGCTCAGAGTTTGATCTGGTTGGATTCTCGGATGCTGATTATGCTGGTGACAAAGTTGATCGCAAGTCTACATCAGGCACATGTCACTTTCTGGGACGATCACTTGTATGTTGGTCTTCAAAGAAGCAGAACTGTGTATCTCTCTCCACTGCTGAATCTGAATACATTGCTGCTGGATCTTGCTGCGCTCGGCTTTTGTGGATGAAGCAAATGCTCAAGGACTATGGCATTCATCTGAAGCAAGTGCCACTCTACTGCGACAACGAAAGCTCCATCAAGATTGGCAACAACCCAGTTCAGCACTCGAAGACAAAGCACATTGAAATTCGTCATCACTTTCTCAGAGATCATGTTGTGAAGGAAGATATTGATATCATACACGTCAACACTGAAGAGCAATTGGCAGATATCTTCACCAAGCCCTTGGATGAGAAGAGATATTGCAAGTTACGGTGTGAGCTAAATATCCTGGAATCCTCAAATGTCCTGTGATCAGGCACACATCCTAACCCTTATGCATATTGATGACTTAGATGTGCAACACACGAAGTAAAGTATATCTTCAATCAATGAAGACATACATTCTAAGTGTGAATACATTAATGTGGAATTTGACTTCGGAGAGCCATGATAATTGTGCGCCGTGTCTGGGTCTAATACTTCCTATACGGTGGGTAACGCCACCACCAAATGTTCTATTTTGAAGTGTTTCACTCATCGCGTTACCTTGCTATGTCTTCACATTTGGTTTGGATTCAATCTCAACATGTCTTCATGATTATCTTCACTATGTTGATTATATATATATACTAGTGTTCTGTCCTCTACAACATTCACTTATAGCTATGTCTTCTCGTTGAATCTTTTGAACTAAGTGAATGTGATCGGACCCTAACCTCTCTATGCTATCTATCTCAAACTCTATCTCTCCAAATCATATGCATTCTATTGAAACTATCGAATGTCTTCTCTGCGTCCTTGTCAGCAGAAGATACAAAGACAAACCTTAAGCCACTTTCAATGCTCATTCCTCCACATGAAACCCAAAGAAGTAGGAACGACCACCCGACAATCCAGGCGTGCGTGGGACGTGGAACAAACCCCAAAATTCTGCATGATGGCCATGTGTTCCTCAGATGCGAATCGCCAGGGGCACCTGTGTAATAACGCAGTGCCGCCCCTGTACCTATAAATACACACTTCACGGCGGTCATTGTCTCTTCTTCCACTCTCGCACGAACCCTAGCGCCACCGCTAGCCCTCGACGACGCCGGCGACGAAGCGCTTCGCTGCCGCAATCTCTCCGACGCCGTCTTCACGCCGACCGCGGACATCGTCCTCTCCGCCGTCGCCGTAGGTGTCCTCCGTCGCCAAGTTAGGGCACGGAAGATCGAACTGCTCGGCCTCATCTTCCACTCCGTCTAGCAGTTCTTAGTGTGGTAAATAAAACTTCCTTTTTAGGGCACCCTTGATCCTATGGCTTTGTCACTTTCTACCACAAGCAGTTTATATTCACACAAGATCTCTCTCATACTGCATCTCATAACATGCCTAGTATATTCACTTATGCTTCACAAAGTAGTTAGATTCCTCACTTGTACTGATCTCTGGATTCGTACAAATCTGGAATCAACTCCTTATCTATGAGTGAATGTCTTCGCACGATGAGGTCAATGTCTTCTAAACTGATTTATATTCAAAATCTTCTGAGAATGCATGTGACCTCTTCCCCTTCCCTCGCACCTTAATGCTGTCACAGGTACATGTCCGTGGGAGAATCCCTTGGTTCTCATAGTCTGCAGTCATTTGCAGAATTCCTACAGCATCATATAAATTCTCCCGAAGCAAGTTCCTGTTTGTCCAGCAAGCGAAAATCTTTGAAGCCTTTGAACGTGTTGAAGCCTTTCAGTTTAAAGTTCATGGCTTCAGAGAAATCAGCAAGGAAGGGTGGCAGAAAGCGTCATGGAGAAACATCTAGAGATCTGCCAGATGATCTCTCAGAACTATACAAGACAGATCCTGAAGAGGATTACAATCAGCGCAAGACCCGAATCCAATGGATTCGAAGATATTGGGCAGAACAATGGTTCAAATACCGATTTGTAACCCAGGTATATGCTGAGAAAAATGCCATCAAGAGACCGTGGGGAGACATCCTATACAAGAATCTTCAACCCAGGTCCAGAGATGAAGCCATTGAACAAGGCTTCTATCCCTGCATGGTCCATGGGCCACAGCCTGCTGATGCACACCCATCGTCACTACTATGGTGTCGTGACGACATTCTGTTCAAGCGCAACTTCCAGTTTCCCCAGAACTCAGCGAAGCAAAACAAGAAGACATTGGGACTAGACTTCAACCCTGGTCCCTCAGCTCCAAGGGCTGATGGCACACGAGATGCAGAACCTAATGTCGTCGGTCCTTTCTACAACCTTGAAGGCCTCATCACCCATATCTTGGTTTAAGGGACTGCAGTGAATGAGCCTGCAGCTGACGCTGAATCAGATGAAGCACCTGCAGCGCCGAAGCGAAAGAAGTTGAAGAAGCTTAAAGCTTCAAAGCCTGCCCCTTCACCAAAAATCTCACGGGCGAAGCCACTGGCAACTGCACCTCCTGAAGACAGTGTGCAGTCCGAAGATTTATCACACATCTCCAAGCCCCAGAAGGTCAAGATGCCTCTGCCACACACCGGCCAAGAGCTAACAGCTGCTGCCATTCTGCGCAATGATGCCATTGATCTGTCAAGTGATGAAGATCTTGCAGATGACGCTCTTGAGCAACTCATCAAGAGCAAAGAAGAAGAAGAAATCTTCAATGATCTGCCTCTCTTTGATGTAACAGTCATTCACAACTTCATTGACGAATGGTTTGACACGCCAAACATCAGCTTCGACGATCTCCAACTACCCATTGGCCTCAGTGTCGCCTTCCATGGCGCCATTGCTTCAGAGTTAGCTATCGCCCAGCGCATTGTTGAACTGAAGCGGAAGATTGACTTTGAGAAATCTCAGTTCAAGAAGCATATGGCCAAGCTCAGTGTGCAAGACATGAAGAATTTCAAGATTATGCTACACGAGCTCAAGGAAGCCTTTCTAAAGAAACGTGCAGAAGCTCAGGGTTCTCGTGAGCGCATGAAGGTCCTGGCTGATAGGTGTGTGCAAGCCTACAATGAGGCTGAGAAGCGCAAGGCCCTTGGGCGTCCTGGCATCGACCCCAGGATGGCTGCCAAGAAGCAGAAGAACCCCGCTATGGCTGAACCTGAAGTACCAAGGCAGGAGGCAGATCCCCTTGTCTTCCCAACTAGCATGACTGGCCCGAAGCCAAAGGCCAGGTCAACCACTTCAGAACTGAAGAAGACCAAGACTGTTGAGGCTGAAGCAAGGAAGAGAAAACATCCTGAAGCCTCTGCTACTGCCCCCGCCAAGAAGAAAAGAATGACCAAGAAGGAACGGGCTGCTCCCACAGAGCCCTTGATTGTTGAACCCATTTCCATGGTTCACCCTGACGCCGATCGACAAGAACGTCAACTGACTGTCCATGAGCCTGCTTTCACAGAGGCTCATGAAAATGAAGACTTTCCAGCAGCCGATCCCCTCGCTGCTGAGGACATTGGTCACCATGACCATGTTGAAGATGATGCAGCCCTTCCTCAGCTAGAGCACCAACAGGATGCTTCGTGGGCGGATCGCCCACAAGAGGAAGAAGACTCTGAGGCCCAGCCAACACAAACTCCACAGGCGTCGCCCGTGTTGCACAGGCTTCGCAAAGGTCCAAGGACTCAAGTCTGTGCGTCTGAAGCTAAAACTGCTGAAGACATTCTGGCTGCATCAGCCGATGAAGAAGAAGTACCACAAGCTGCTACTCCCCTGTCCCACCAAGTAGCAGTTCTCGAGGAGAACTTGATCGTAAGCGACCCTCCAGCTCGTCAAGTGGAGGTTGAAAATCTTGCGGCTGCCACCACCAACACCACTGAAGCCACTGACGCTGTCATGGCTGAAGCAAATGTGGAGCCCTCACCAACAAAAGCACCAGAAGTCAGCGAAGCCACTGATCCTGCTGCTTCTGTTCCTACGTCTGCTGCCGGTCCCCAATTCGACTATCATGTTGAGCACAGGCCTCAGGTACAGAAGCCAATCCCAAGATTGCCAAGGTTCCCAGGTCCTGCATCAGCACCTGGCTCCTTCAATATCAATGGCTTCAGAGCAGACAACACATTCTTCAACAGCTCCAGGAACCCCTACTCCAGGGAAAGAATATCATCTGATCGGTTCTAGAGTTATCCGCAGCGAAGCTATTACTCATGTGTTCTTTACAACCAAGGTCGCATCTTCCCACACAAGCGCCTTGACATTGAAGCAATAGCTGGTCTGCCCTGTCTGGAAGAAGCTCTGGATTGCTTCAAAGAGGTTGGACTACTGCCGTTCGTCACTGACCAAGAGCATTGGAATGAAGAGTTGCTGCTCCAATTCTATGCCACACTTCACATCCGCGGGTATAGCAGAGATCCGAAGGCTTGGGTCCTGGAGTGGATGACAGGAAACGTTCATCACGAAGCCAAAGCCTTTGACATCATTGAGCTCACTGGTTTGTCACTCCTGGCGATCTCTACGAGCATGGCTGTCTGCTTCATAGTGAAGCTATTGAGAGCATCTTTCAGAAGACTGAACCTAATATGAGTCAGATGCTCAGTATGATGAAGCCATTGCCCCAAGATGCTACTTATCCCACGGAGTTCTTTGTTGAAGACCTTGAGTATCTGCCAAGAACCATTTATCACATCATAAGGCGAACTCTCTGGCCAATCAAAGGACATTCTCCCCATGCCAAGCTGGAAGGTGCAATGAAGACTTTGGTCTTCTACATTATTCATGGAAAATGCTTCAATACACAGGATTTCTTCATTCGCCAACTTGCTGCATCTGGCTCTGATCTATTTGGTTTGAAGTTCTACGCCCCTTGGGTGATGCGGCTGATCAAACTTCACTCTGCTATCTCATATCAGCCCTTGGCCCACAACCATCGGATCTTTTTGCCTGATGTGGATATGTTTATTGAAGCCATCTATCCTGAGCCTGCCAAGGAACCTCTCAGTCTTCAGAATGCAGAGCATCAAAGTTTCACTCAGAACGTTGAAGGCGTTGAAGTGGTAACTCGTGTGTATCCTTTGGCTAGCACTACACGTGCACCGCATCCTGCTCTCACTGAAGCCACTGACAGTACAACTGCTCCACGACCCAAGAAGCGCACTCGTGTTCTCAACGACCGAGAGCTTGTTGTGGCTCTTCATCAGAAACAGGATAGGCATCATGACTGGCTGAAGCGTTAGATGCAAAGCCTCTTGGTGGATGTTAATCGCATTCGCAATCTTGCCACCAAGAATGCTTTTGTTGCCCATGAAACCTCTCGCCGCACATGGAAAGGGCTAACACTAATGTGTTCTGAAGATCATCTTCAAGAGGATGGCTTCACTGAGCGATTCAAGTTTGACTCCACACCTCCTCGAAGGGCAGTGCTGCGACGAACTCCATCCCTTGAAGACTCTGAGTTCTCTTCCTCTGCTCCAACTGTGAATGCCAGAGTAATCCAGGATGAAGACGATGCTACTTCACCGCCACCTCCTTCAGCACGCTTCGACTCTGCTCCAAGCTCTTCAGCACCACCAAACACCACCAACGACCCTGCTGCTTCACCTACTCCTCATGGGAACGAGTAGATGCTCTATGTCTTCAAACCTTTTTGGTCCTTACTGACAAAAGGGGGAGAAGCATATGAGGTTGATAGTCTTCAAGCGGGTCCATATGGGCGGGTGCTTTATATTTTGCTTCGTGCTTACAACTCTCATTTTGCTACTATTTGGTTCTTTGAGTTGTAACACTTAAACTCGATGGTCGTCTGCTACTTATTTGCCACCTTGTGTTGCCATGATAAATTCTGCATGTGCGACAATAAATTCCGCACTTAGATCATTCTGCAGACGTCCATTTTCCATTATGCATGTCATTATCTTCATATACTTTCACATGCATAGTGGATTGTCATCATAAGTTGAAGTGGATCTCCACAAGTACAACCTGCCATGTGCGTTTGCATTCCAAAAGCAAATTACTTATATGCACATCTTCAGGGGGAGCCCTTGCAACTTATGAAGACAATTCCTTATCCTTTACAATTTCACAGATTATATTCCCCGTTGAAAACTTCAACTAGTTTGTCATCAATCACCAAAAAGGGGGAGATTGTAAGTGCATCTAGTGCCACCCCTAGATGGTTTTGGAGTATTGACGACAAACCTAGTTGAGGGACTAATGTGTTTGTGAGAATTGCAGGATAACACAGGTAGAAGTCCCTCATTGATTCGGTTTTTCTACTAGAGATGACCCCTAAAAATGTACGAAGACATTGAAGTCAAAGGTGGTATATGAAGATATTCACATTGAAGACTATGACAAGAGAAGACACCACATGAAGCCTATGGAGCTCGAAGACTTAGATCTTTCGTAGTTCTCTTTCTTCTGTGTTGATTCATAGGAACCAACATACTGTTAAGTGGGGTCCAAGAGAACTAGTCAGAATGACTGAAGTGATGCTTAAACAAAACCTATGTCTTCGAGTGAAGACTTTGAGAGTGAATCTTGTCCAGAGTGGGGCAAGTCAGCTTTGCTTGAAGCCCAAGTAAAGTTGCTGTGTGAGTTTGAAATCTGACCGTTGGAGCACGTGTCAGTTCCTTAGTGACCCAGGGTCATTTCGGACAAATCAGGTCGGGTTGCCAAGTGGCTATAAATAGCCCACCCCCTACAACCATAAACGGTTGGCTGCTCAGATTCAGAGTACGGCTTTTGTCATTTGAGAGCAACCCACCTCGAAGCCTTTGAGAGAGAATTCCTTGCGAGGATAAAGCCCTAACCACCCAGAGCCAAAGAGAATTAGGCATCACTTAAGTCTTCTTGTCTGTGTGATCTGTAGACTTATTACACTTGAGGACTGTGCATCCTCCAGCCGGTTAGGTGTCGCGTTCTGAGCATCCAAGAGACATTGTGGATTGCCGGTGAACGAAGTCTGTGAAGGTTTGGGAGTCTACCTTGAAGACTTACCAGAGTGATTGGGCGAGGTCTGTGTGACCTTAGCTTAAGGGGAATACGGTGAGGACTGGGTGTCCTGAGCTGCGTGTCCAGGACTGGGTGTCCGGGACTGTGTGTCCTAAGGTTTAAATGCCTAGCCGCACTAACCAGACGTACAGTTGTCACAGCAACTAGAACTGGTCCAACAAATCATTGTCTTCAGCGAGTCACTGGTTTCATCTTCCCTTCCCTTTACTTACTATTACTCCTTGTGAAGTCATTGTATGTTCGCACTATCTTTTGTTTTCACTGAGTGACTGTGTGTTCTGTGTGGCTTCACAATATCTTCCTACCTGATCCTTACTACATTGCTGCTATTAGTCATTGTGCTTTCACTCTATTGAATACTTGACTATGGCTTGCCTAGTGTAGTCTACCTTCCGCTGCAGGGTAATAGGTTTATTTCTATCGTTTGTCTTCATAACTTCCATATTTTGAAGACTTTCATAAAAATCGCCTATTCACCCCCCTCTAGTTGATATAACGCACTTTCAATCTTTGCAAATCTCTTCGAATTATCAGTTTGGTTTGGCCTACTAGATTGATCTTTCTTGCAATGGGAGAAGTGCTTAGCTTTGGGTTCAATCTTGCGGTGTCCTTTCCCGGTGACAGTAAGGGCAGCAAGGCACATATTGTATTGTTGCCATCAAGGATAACAAGATGGGGTTTTCTTCATATTGCATGAGTCTATCCCTCTACATCATGTCATCTTGCTTAAGGCGTTACTCTGTTTTTAACTTAATACTCTAGATGCATGCTGGATAGCGGTCGATGAGTGGAGTAATAGTAGTAGATGCAGGCAGGAGTCGGTCTACTTGTCTCGGACGTGATGCCTATATACATGATCATACCTAGATATTCTCATAACTATGCTCAATTCTGTCAATTTCTCAACAGTAATTTGTTCACCCACCGTAGAATACTTATGCTCTCGAGAGAAGCCGCTAGTGAAACCTATGCCCCCGGGTCTATCTTTATCATATCAATCTCCTACTACTTAGTTATTTACATTGCCTTTATTTTACTTTGCATCTTTATCATAAAAATACCAAAAATATTATCTTATCATATCTATCAGATCTCACTCTCGTAAGTGGCCCTATAGGGATTGACAACCCCTATTTGCGTTGGTTGCGAGGATTTATTTGTTTTGTGCAGGTGCAAGGGACTCACGCGTAGCCTCCTACTGGATTGATACCTTGGTTCTAAAAAAAATTAGGGAAATACTTACGCTACTTTGCTGCATCATCCCTTCCTCTTCGGGGAAAACCAACGCAGTGCTAAAAGAGGTAGCAAGAAGGATTTCTGGCGCCGTTGCCGGGGAGGTCTACGCAAAAGTCAACATACCAAGTACCCATCACATACCCTTATCTCCCGCATTACATTATTGGCCATTTGCCTCTCGTTTTCCTCTCCCCCACTTCACCCTTGCCGTTTTATTTGCCCTCTCTCTCTATCCTCCCTCTATTTGCCTGCTTGCTTTTTGTTTGCTTGTGTGTTAGTTGCTTGCTTGTCACGATGGCTCAAGATAATACTAAATTGTGTGACTTCACCAACACCAACAACAATGATTTTATTAGCACTCCGATTGCTCCTCTTACCGATGCTGAATCTTGTGAAATTAATGTTGCTTTGCTGAATCTTGTTATAAAAGATCCGTTCTCCGGCCTTGCTAGTGAAGATGTCGCTACCCATCTAAATAGCTTCGTTGATTTATGTGACATGCAAAAGAAGAAAGATGTGGATAATGATATTGTTAAATTGAAGCCATTTCCTTTTTCGCTTAGAGATCGTGCTAAAGCTTGGTTTTCGTCTTTGCCTAAAAATAGTATTGATTCATGGAACAAGTGCAAATATGCTTTTATCTCTAAGTATTTTTCTCCTGCTAAGATCATCTCTCTTAGAAACGATATTATGAACTTTAAGCAACTTGATCATGAACATGTTGCACAAGCTTGGGAGAGAATGAAATTAATGATACGTAATTGCCCTACTCATGGTTTAAATTTATGGATGATTATACAAAATTTTTATGCCGGATTGAATTTTGCTTCTAGAAATCTTTTAGATTCGGCTGCGGGAGGAACTTTTATGGAAATCACTTTAGGAGAAGCTACTAAACTCCTAGGTGATATTATGGTTAATTATCCTCATTGGCATACTGAAAGATCTACTATTCAAGAGGTGCATGCGATAGAAGAAATTAATGTTTTGAGTGGAAAGATGGATGAACTTAAGAAATTATTTGCTAATAAGAGTGTTTCTTCTGATCCTAATGATATGCCCTTGTCTACTTTGATTGAGAATAATAATGAATCTATGGATGTGAATTTTGTTGGTAGGAACAATTTTGGTAACAACGCGTATAGAGGAAATTTCAATCACAGGCCTTATCCTAGTAATCCCTCTAATAATTATGGTAATTCCCACAACAATTCTTATGGAAATTATAATAAGACGCCCTCTGATTTTGATTCTAATATTAAAGAATTTATTACTTTGCAAAAGAATTTTAATGCTATGATTGAAGAAAAATTGCTTAAGATTGATGATTTGGCTAGGAATGTTGATAGAATTGCTCTTGATGTTGATTCTTTGAAACTTAGATCTATTCCACCTAAGCATGATATCAATGAGTCTCTCAAAGCCATGAGAATTTCCATTGATGAGTGCAAAGAAAGAACCGCTAGGATGTGTGCTAAGAAAGATGCCTTTATAAAAGTGTGTTCTTCTAGTTCCTATGAAAATAATGATGAAGATCTAAAAGTTATTGATGTGTCCCCTATTAAATCTTTGTTTTGCAATATTAATCTTGATAATGATGGGACTGAATATGATCCACCTTTACCTAGAAGGCATTCCAAGAATTCTGAATCTTTTGATCTTGATGCTAAATTTGATAAAAGTGGGATTGAACAAATTAAAACCCTAGATGTTGCTAAACCCACTATTATGGATTTCAAGGAATTTAACTATGAAAATTTCTCTTTGATTGTATTTCCTTGTTGCAATCCGTGCTAAATTCTCCTCACGCTTATAGTCAAAATAAAGCATTTACTAAACATATCATTGATGCCTTGATGCAATCTTATGAAGAAAAACTTGAAAATTGGAAGTTTCTATCCGTAGAAAACTTTATGATGAGTGGGAACCAACTATTAAAATTAAAATTAAAGATCATGAATTCTATGCTTTATGTGATTTGGGTGCTAGTGTTTCCACGATTCAAAAGACTTTGTGTGATTTGTTAGGTTTCCGTGATTTTAATGATTGCTCTCTAAACTTGCACCTTGTGGATTCCACTATTAAGAAACCTATGGGAAGAATTAATGATGTTCTTATTGTTGCAAATAGGAATTATGTGCCCGTAGATTTTATCGTTCTTGACGTAGATTGCAATCCTTCATGTCCTATTATTCTTGGTAGACCTTTCCTTAGAACGATTGGTGCAATTATTGATATGAAGGAAGGAAATATTAGATTCCAATTTCCATTAAGGAAAGTCATGGAACACTTTCCTAGAAATAAAATTAAATTACCTTATGAATCTATTATGAGAGCCACTTATGGACTGCCTACCAAAGATGGCAATACCTAGATCTATTATTGCTTGTTATGCCTAGCTAGGGGCATTAAACGATAGCGCTTGTTGGGAGGCAACCCAATTTTATTTTTATTCCTTGATTTTTTCTCCTGTTTAGTAATAAATAAATTATCTAGCCTCTGTTTTGGTTTTGTTTTTTGTGTTTAATTAGTGTTTGTGCCAAGTAGAACCGTTGGGAAGACTTGGGGAAAGTCTTGTTGAACTTGCTGTAAAAAACAGAAACTTTGGCACTCACGAGAACTGCTGTCATTTTTATTTGGAAAGTTATATTTAGTTAATTCTTTTTTCAGATGATTAATAGATAAATTCCTCATGTCCAGAAATTTATTTTAAAATTTTTGGGGTTCCAGATCTTGCGCTAGCTACAGATTACTACAGACTGTTCTGTTTTTGACAGATTCTGTTTTTCGTGTGTTGTTTGCTTATTTTGATGAATCTATGGCTAGTAAAATAGTTTATAAACCATAGAGAAGTTGGAATACAGTAGGTATAAGACCCATATAAATAATGAATGAGTTCATTACAGTACCTTGAAGTGGTCTTTTGTTTTCTTTCGCTAACGGAGCTCACGAGATTTTCTACTTTAAGTTTTGTGTTGTGAAGTTTTGGGTAAAGATTTGATGGATTATGGAACAAGGAGTGGAAAGAGCCTAAGCTTGGGGATGCCCATGGCACCCCCAAGATAATCTAAGGACACCTAAAAGCCAAAGCATGGGGATGCCCCGGAAGGCATCCCCTCTTTCGTCTACTTCTATCGGTAACTTTACTTGGAGCTATATTTTTATTCGCCACATGATATGTGTTTTGCTTGGAGCGTCTTCTATTATTTGAGTTTTTGCTTGTTAGTTTACCACAATCATCCTTGATGTACACACCTTTTGAGAGAGCCATATATGATTTGGAATTTGTTAGAATACTCTATGTGCTTCGCTTATATCTTTTGAGTTAAACAATTTTGCTCTAGTGCTTCACTTATATCTTTTAGAGCACGGTGGTGGATTTGTTTTATAGAAACTATTGATCTCTCATGCTTCACTTAGATTATTTTGAGAGTCTTAATAGCATGTTAATTTTCTTAAAATCTTAATATGCTTGGTATGCAAGATTAATAATAAAACTTTCTTATGAGTGTGTTGAATACTAAGAGAAGTTTGATGCTTGATGATTGTTTTGAGACATGGAGGTAATAATATCAAAGTCGTGATAGTTGAGTAGTTGTGAAATTGAGAAAAGAATTAACTAATCTATCCCCCTAGGAGCATGCGCGTAGTACCGAGGTTTTTGATGACTTGTAGATTTTTGCAATAAGTATGTGTGTTCTTTATGACTAATGTTGAGTCCATGGATTATACGCACTCTCACCCTTCCATCCTTGCTAGCCTCTTCGGTACCATGCATTGCCCTTTCTCACATTGAGAGTTGGCGCAAACTTCGTCGGTGCATCCAAACCCCGTGATATTATACGCTATTTCACACATAAACCTCCTTATATCTTCCTCGAAACAGCCACCATACCTACCTATTATGGCATTTCCATAGCCATTCCGAGATATATTGCCATGCAACTTTCCATCATTCCATTCATCATCACACATTCATCATTGTCATATTGCTTAGCATGGTCATGTAGTTGACATAGTATTTGTGGAAAAGCCACCGTTCATAATTCTTTCATACATATCACTCTTGGTCCATTGCATATCCCGGTACACCGCCGGAGGCATTCATATAGAGTCATCTTTGTTCTAGTATCAAGTTGTAATCATTGAGTTGTAAATAAATAGAAGTGTGATGATCATCATTTTCTAGAGCATTGTCCCAAGTGAGGAATAAAAAAAGAGAAAGGCCATAAAAAAAGAGAGGCCCAAAAAAAGAGAAAGGCCATAAAAAAGGGAAAGGCCCAAAGAAAAAAAAATGAGAGAAAAAGAGAGAAGGGACAATGTTACTATCCTTTGCCACACTTGTGCTTCAAAGTAGCACCATGATCTTCATAGTAGAGAGTCTCTCATGTTATCACTTTCATATACTAGTGGGAAATTTTCATTTTAGAACTTGGCTTGTATATTCCAACAATGGGCCTCCTCAAGTGCCCTAGGTCTTCGTGAGCAAGCAAGTTGGATGCACACACACTAGTTTCTTTTGTTGAGCTTTCATACATTATAGCTCTAGTGCATCTGTTGCATGGCAATCCCTACTCCTTGCATTAACATCAATCGGTGGGCATCTCCATAGCCCATTGATTAGCCTCGTTGATGTGAGACTTTCTCCTTTTTGTCTTCTCGACATAACCCCCCTCATTATATTCTATTCCACCTATAGTGCTATGTCCATGGCTCGCGCTCATATATTGCGTGAAAGTTTATAGGTTTGAGATTACTAAAGTATGAAACAATTGCTTGGCTTGTCATCGGGGTTGTGCATGATATAGCATTCTTGTGTGACAAAAATGAAACATGACTATACCATATGATTTTCTAGCGATGAACTTTCTTTGGCCATGTTATTTTGAGAAGACATAATTGCTTAGTTAGTATGCTTGAAGTATTATCATTTTTATGTCAATATGAACTTTTGTCTTGAATCTTTCAGATCTGAATATTCATACCACAATTAAGAAGAATTACATTAAAATTATGCCAAGTAGCACTCCGCATCAAAAATTCTGTTTTTATCATTTACCTACTCAAGGATGAGCAGGAATTAAGCTTGGGGATGCTTGATACGTCTCCAATGTATCTATAATTTTTGATTGCTCCATGCTATATTATCTATTGTTTTGGACATTATTGGGCTTTATTATCCACTTTTATATTACTTTTGGGACTAACCTATTAACCGGAGGCCCAACCCAAAATTGTTGTTTTTTGCCTGTTTTAGGGTTTCGAAGAAAAGGAATATCAAACGGAGTCCAAACGGAATGAAACCTTCGGGAACGTGATTTTCTCATCGAATACAACTCAGGAGACTTGGACCCTACGTCAAACCACATAACAGGAGGCCACGAGGTAGGGGGGCGCGCCTACCCCCCCAGGCGCACCCTCCACCTTCATGGGCCCCCTGTTGCTCCACCGACGTACTTCTTCCTCCTATATATACCCATGTACCCCCAAACGATTAGAAAGGGAGCCAAAACCCTAATTCCACCGCCGTAACTTTCTGTATCCACGAGATCCCATCTTGGGGCCTGTTCCGGAGCTCCGCCGGAGGGGGCATCGACCACGGAGGGCTTCTACATCAACACCATAGCCCCTCCGATGAAGTGTGAGTTGTTTACTTTAGACCTACGGTTCCATAGTTAGTAGCTAGATGGCTTGTTCTCTCTTTTTTGATCTCAATACAATGTTCTCCCCCTCTCTTGTGGAGATCTATTTGATGTAATCTTCTTTTTGCGGTGTGTTTGTTATGATCGATGAATTGTGGCTTTATGATCAAGTCTATCTATGAATAATATTTGAATCTTCTCTGAATTCTTTTATGTATGATTGGTTATCTTTGCAAGTCTCTTCGAATTATCAGTATGGTTTGGCCTACTAGATTGATCTTTCTTGCAATGGGAGAAGTACTTAGCTTTGGGTTCAATCTTGCGGTGTCCTTTCCCGGTGACAGTAAGGGCAGCAAGGCACGAATTGTATTGTTGACATCGAGGATAACAAGATGGGGTTTTCTTCATATTGCATGAGTCTATCCCTCTACATCATGTCATCTTGCTTAAGGCGTTACTCTGTTTTTAACTTAATACTCTAGATGCATGTTGGATAGCGGTCGATGAGTGGAGTAATAGTAGTAGATGCAGGAAGGAGTCGGTCTACTTGTCTCGGACATGATGCCTATATACATGATCATACCAAGATATTCTCATAACTATGCTCAATTCTGTCAATTGCTCAACAGTAATTTGTTCACCCACCGTAGAATACTTATGCTCTCGAGAGAAGCCACTAGTGAAACCTATGGCCCCCGGGTCTACCTTTATCATTTCAATCTCCTACTACTTCGTTATTTACTTTGCCTTTATTTTACTATGCATCTTTATCATAAAAATACCAAAAATATTATCTTATCATATCTATCAGATCTCACTCTCGTAAGTGGCCCTATAGGGATTGACAACCCCTATTTGCGTTGGTTGCAAGGATTTATTTGTTTTGTGCAGGTGCGAGGGACTCGCGCGTAGCCTCCTACTGGATTGATACCTTGGTTCTCAATAACTGAGGGAAATACTTACGCTACTTTGCTGCATCATCCCTTCCTCTTCGGGGAAAACCAACGCAGTGCTAAAAGAGGTAGCAACAGGGGGAGTATTCATTTTTTTTATGTGTAATAATGAGGCACTTCCTTGCGTGCGAAGATATAGCTTGTGGGTCTGACCTGTCAGCGGGGGAACGTTTTTTCGTGAAATAGAGAGGTCCTTCCAGTGGGTCCTAGCTGTAAGGTGGAGGAATCATTATTTTGCGCGTAATAAGGAGGCATTTCCTTGCGTGCGGCCGTGGACCCAGCTGTAAGCCTCTCTAGGTACAGTCCACTTCCGATGCATGTCCTTCGTTGACAACGTTGACCACGCTGCGCCGAGAGCACAAGGGCGGTGGATGACGACGAGGCCTGGGTAGGGAAATGACACGGAGCCAGGGAAAACTCGGCAGTTGTTTCCCACGCGGAGGGGAGTGCGACGGTTTACTAGTTCGTCTGATGCTACCTCTTGAGCGTGCGTTGATTTTCCCTTGAAGAGGAAAGGGTGATGCAGCAAAGTAGCATAAGTATTTCCCCCAGTTTTTGAGAACCAATGTATTAATCCAGTAGGAGACTACACGTAAGTCACCTAGTACCTGCACAAACAAACAAGAACCTCGCAACCAACGCGATAAAGGGGTTGTCAATCCCTTCACGGTCACTTACGAAAGTGAGATCTGATAGAGATAATAAGATAAATATTTTTGGTATTTTTGTTACATAGGTTGAAAAATAAAGATTGAAAACAAATAGTAAACTAGAATTGTAGATCGGAAACTAATATGATGTAAAGTAGACCCGGGGGCCATAGGTTTCACTAGTGACTTCTCTTAAGATAGCATATATTACGGTGGGTGAACAAATTACTGACGAGCAGTTGATAGAAAAGCGCATAGTCATGATGATAACTAGGCATGATCATGAACATACGCATCACGTCTGTGTCAAGTAGACCGAAACGATTCTGCATCTACTACTATTACTCCACACATCGAGCGCTATCCAGCATGCATCTAGAGTATTAAGTTCAAAAGAACAGAGTAACGCATTAGGCAAGATGACATGATGTAGAGGGATAAACTCAAGCAATATGATATAAACCCCATCTTTTTATCCTCGATGGAAATAATACAATACGTGCCTTGTTGCCCCTACTGTCACTGGGAAAGGACACCGCAAGATTGAACCTGAAGCTATGCACTTCTCCCATTGCAAGAAAGATCAATCTAGTAGGCCAAACCAAACTGATAATTCAAAGAGACTTGCAAAGATATCAAATCATGCATATAAGAATTCAAAGAAGAATCAAATATTGTTCATAGATAATCTTAATCATAAACCCACAATTCATCGGATCTTGGCAAACACACCGCAAAAAGAATTACATCGAATAGATCTCCAAGAACATCGAGAAGAACTTTGTATTGAGATCCAAAGGGAGAGAACAAGCCATCTAGCTAATAACTATGGACCCGAAGGTCTACGGTAAACTACTCACACATCATCGGAGAGGCTATGGTGTTGATGTAGAAGCCCTCCGTGATCGAATACCCCTCCGACAGATCGTCGGAAAAGGTCCCCATATGGGATCTCACGGGTACAGAAGGTTGCGGCAGTGGAAAAGTGGTTTTGTGGCTCCCCCCATGTTTTCAGGGTATAAGAGTATATATAGGTGAAAGAAGTAGGTCCGTGGAGCTGCGCGGAGCCCACGAGGGTGGGGGCGCGCCGCCCTACCTCGTGGCCGCCTCGCTGTTTCCTTGACGTCCACTCCAAGTCTCCTGGATTGCGTTTGTTCCAAAAAATTATCCTCGTGAAGGTTTCATTCCGTTTGGATTCGTTTGATATTCCTTTTCTATGAAACACTGAAATAGGCAAGAAACAACAATTTGCACTAGGCCTTCGGTTAATAGGTTAGTCCCAAAAATAATTTAAAAGTGTATAATAAAGCCCATAAACATCCAAAACAGATAATATAATAGCATGGAACAATCAAAAATTATAGATACGTTGGAGACGTATCATCTGCCCTCACCGGAGAATAACGGCAGGTGTGGGTGAGTAGAGGGATGGCTAGGCCAGCGATGGGAGAACAATGGGGTGGTGAGGCCTGCGTGGTAGCATAGCCAGCCGTGGGAGGAGGGAGCAGGCAGTCCCGCCGATGCTTGTTTGAGCGGCCAGGAAGAGCAGAGATTGAAGAAGCACGACGCGCATTGGATGGACATCCAACAGTCACTGCTCTCGTGTGTTGACTAAGTTGACACGGCGTTGCGTGTGCGTCAACCTTATTTTTTAGGAAAGCATACGTGTCAACCTGTAGTAGGCGCACAACTCATCCTCAAATCTGTGGAAAACAGCATACAGCCCATCTACCATTATTTCTAATAATTTACAGCCCATTTGCCAATTCTTAAGAATATTTTTGGATCCCATCTTCTCTTTGTTAGCATTAGACCCCATATTGTGGCCACGGTTAAAAATTATATGAATTTTTGCATATTTTGGTGCGGTCAACTGTTTTTAATCCCGAAATACCGAGTCACATTCAAATTATTTTGAAAAATAATTTATATAAATATAAAATCCAAATAATTGTCCTCGCATAAAAATCAATGGAATTTAAAATCTTGTAATTAAAAAAATGGAAACTAATTCCCGGTTTGATGTGTTTTAAAAATGTACAGCCCATTTCTGGGCAAACCGAATGAAACTCTCCTCGTCTTGAAATACTTGCAGCCCAGCAGGGCTGATAAAGCAAGTAGACCTGGTTTGGGTATTTCTTTAAAAAAATAGAACTGGGCTAGCCATTTTCAGCAAGAAAAAAACACAACTGGGCTCATGATGTGGTAAACATAAATAAAACCCTGGCTAGATGGGCCACAGCCCCCGCACAGCCCCGTTGTTACCCTGATCCGTCGCTAAAACTAGTATAAATAACAACTACTTGTTCCTCAAAAAAGTAAATAACAACTGCGTGACCTGCTGGGTCCCTGGTGTCAGCTGCTCGTTGTGTAGTAATTCTTTCGTTTATTGACTATGTTGACAATGGCGTGAGCCACAGATGTCCAACCAATAAGAGGAACCATTTTTGGGGCTTATAATAACGAGGCACTTGCTTGCGTACTGCCATGACGCTGGTGGGTCCCTATTGTCATCCTCTCCATGTACAGTCATATCCTTGTTCCTCTCGGTTGTTGACGGCGTTGACAATGCAAGAGGGCGGCGCACCATGCACGACAAGCGTTCCAAGGCCGAGGACGACGTCGAGGCCTCGGACGGAACGAACAGGGGCCGTGGAAGATGCGCCGGTCCAGTCGCAGGGGGAGGGGAGTACGAGGGTTGAGTGGTTCGGGTGCGGGTGCGTATTGGGGCTGACATTGCTGGAGAATAACATGACGTGTGGGGGAATAGAGGGAGGGACTGGCCAATGTTGGAGGGTATGGTAGGGCGGCGGAGGCGCAGCCAGCCATGGGAGATGGGAGGAGGCGGAGCCGACGGGTGGTTTGGTTTGGGCGCCTAGAGGAAGAATACCAGAGATAGAAGTTACACGATAGATGTTGGATGTCAATCCAACGTGTGGTAGGCAGAATCGTTTGTTGACTAGCTAGTAAGTTGACACCACCTTGGATAGGCTATTTCCTCGTGGGTCCCAAATGTCGGAATCCAAATCAGTCACAGTCATGCAGCCTTTCCTATGAAAATTTATAGCCCATTCGGTGTGCTAGTTCGAAATAAGTTTGTGGTGCTGGTGGGGGCTAATTACTTGGCTTCTGTAATGCACAGTGAGCTCAAGCAGCGGGCGAGAGTGATGTTATTTCCCTTGGTTGGGATATTTTACAATATTTCACTCTAAATTAAACGAATGGCAAGCCATTTGCCTTGTTTCAAAGAAAATATGGCAGTCACAGCCAGGTTGAAAAGGGCAAGAACATCTAACTCTAGCTTACAAACTATACAAAAGCACGAGGGTTAATCATTCATCAGGTTTAGACAAAACCCAAGTTGAAAAGGGCAACAACATATAACTCCAACACGGTTTTCGGCAGTCATAGTCAAATGGATCGGTCAGGTCCATAGAATAAACATCATGGGTCGTAAAATTTACTGGATTATGACCACAATATGTTGTAAATAGAAGCCCGACATGTTCAGAAGCTCTTTTGCCCACCTAAAACTCCTTTTTTTGCTCTTAGACATACCCATCTGTCAAAACCATGCTGCTGATAAACTTAAGCCTGATGGACAATAGTAACCTTGCATTTAGCAGGAAGAATGCGACAAATCTTGTGTTTGCATGGTTGTCTACATATCATTCTAGCGTTATTGTCTTCAATCGAATGTCATGAGAAGTGAGAAAATCCCGGTGCTTACGAATCCACCGGTTGGTTATAACTTTCTTACCCCGTCCTGTTGCCTAAATATACATGAAGATTGAAAAAAGTTAAGGTCTGGAAAAAGAGTGTGGAAAGAGAAACAGCTAAACGGTTAATTCTAGTACACTATATGCGGGCTTCCAATGTGCGTGAAATTATCACCTCTATTTACAACTTCTCCAGACATGGAAAGCATTGCAGAAAACCAATAATCTTGTTCATATCAAAACTATTCATTTGGATATATAAGATCTTGAGAATCTAGCATCATTGATAGGCTATCCATGGAGAAACTCTTCATTGAGCATAGAACATAATATTAGTACAAAATGTGTACTCCGAGATGATATATAACTTATGCGCAGAAATTTAAAATGCAGCTTATGGTTATAAGTGTAGATGATAATATAAAGTACCTGAAGAACTGTGCAGCCAAACACCATCTTGAAATGAGCACAAAGATCATGTACTACACCCAAGGTCTCTAGTTTAGGCGTAGAGAGGACGGTTATTTGCAACGGTGAATAACTAGAATCAAGGTTCAACCTTTGAAGTGAAGGGGCATCTTGGATGATGAGCTGCCTTCCGTTAAAAGAAATTCCAATTCTTACAAGGTTAGGCGACTTTATTTGGAGACAACCGATTCTAACTGTGAAAACAAGCACCAAGCACTCCAGGGCAGGGCAACTGGAGTGGATGATGTTGTGCAATGAGTCCTCTGATATACAAATCTGCACAAGTGAAAGTTTATTGAGAAATGGGAGTCGAAGGTTTAGTACCAGATTGTCTGGTACGTCGCACATCACAAATGTGGCAGTGTGGAGAGAGGAGGAAAACCGCGAGATGGACATCGGTGCTGAGGGCACAGGTAGATGGCGTTCGGTATCTGGTAGGTGATTTCCAGGGAATAGTAGAACTCAAGCAGCTGTAGTTTTGTGACAGGTGATTTTAGCCAGACGTCCACTGTGCATGGCATGGTATGCTTGCTCAGGTAGCATCACGGGATGCAGAGGCTTTGAACGGAGCCCTGATGGGAGGAGATGATAGCTCTGGGGATTTCAAAATCATTGAAGAGAGATAGCTGACGACAATCAAGATTAAGGGGCACAGCGCGCCATAAAGGGCGCCACTGAATTGAGAGGACTTGGGTGCGGCAGCAATCCTTGGTGGGGAGAAGCGAGATGATCTCCCCAAGGACGGCGTCCGGGAGATTGCTGATGCGGTCCACCCGAGATTCTATGGGTTCCTGGGATCCGGTGGGGGCAGGGTCACTGCTTCTCCTCGCACTGCCGGGTGCGGGATCTACAATAGGGGTCACCGTTGGCGGGAGCCTCATCTTCTTTGTGATGGGGTCAGCCGACTCCATTTTCCTCGAGGGCGCCGCGTCGCGCTCACGGATTTGAGCAGAGTAACGAATGACGAGCCTAGTTCTAGTGCGAGTGAGGAAGAAGGGGAGCTAGGGTTTTTCTGTAGTAGTGAGGAAGAAGGGGAGCTGGGGTTTTCTGTAGGTGTGAGGTGAGGAATTTGGGGGTACGAGTGGAGAGAGTTGACATGAGGTGGGTGGGAGTGAGGGGGAAGAAGAGCACCCAGGTTTTTTTTTTGGGGGGGGGGGCGGTGTGCTGGGTGTGGGTAGCGCCTCTCATTAAGTAAATATATGGGCTTTTGAATTGATTTTATTATTTACTATGGTGGATGGGCTGTTTTGTCTTGGGCCCACAGAAACAATTACTACTACTACAGTGGAGACACTCTACAGCTACCAGAAAAACAAATACTACTAGTACAGTGGATACACTACCGCTTTTGGCTCCTCCTAGGTCATCGAAGCGTCTCCCTCTACTGAATGTCGTTTTACTTTTGTTCACCGACATGCGGGCCATGCCACACGCGGGCCCAAATGTCATGCACCAAATTAGAAGGCAGTATGAAGGTGGAGAGTCACCCCGGTCGTAGCGTGGTAGTAACGAGTCGTCGTATCACAAAACCCCACCTTCCAGCAGTCTAAGTTTAACAGACAAAGCAACCATCATTTCACTCTTTGCTGAATCCCCTTCTCCCTCACTGTCTTCAAGAAAGCCAACAGTCACATCTGCCATTGTTCTTCTCTCCCAATGAAGGGAAGGTAAGCGGATCCGTGATATTGGTATATTTTTGTTCAGAGAAAAAAAGAACTTTTGCAAAGCAGTAACCGATCCTCACTCTCTTTTTTATTTCATTGTCATTGCAATTGTGTTTTCCTTTCAGTGGTCTCCTAGTATTCGTCAGTTTCATGATGGACCAAGGAGAACCAGGCAAAGATCTGCCGATATTGGAGCAGACGCGAGATCTGCCGATATTGGAGCAGACGCGGGAGGCTGATCCCCGCGAGACAAAGAGCTCCAAGAAGATGGAGGCAGCCACCGAGACGACCCCAGATATGCTCACGGCCACTACTGAGATGGTCAACGCCCCGTTTGAGGTTACAGCCCCCGTGGAACTGCAGGAGCAGTTTTCCCCCTTCGAGGACGTGGCCCCCCTGTTGAGCTGCCCAAGGTGATTTTCTTCTTTGCCGATCTCGATTGTGGTTTTTCATCCAAGTATGTGGTGATGAATAATGCAACATTCTATTAGCTTCAATGCCATGATATACATAGTTGTTTAAATAACTTGTGTTTCTTATACTAGAAAGTAATTCAGAATTTGTTTCTATTTCAATTAGAGCCCTATTGCAGACAAGGATTGTGTGGTTGTACATGTCACTCGCTATGAGGCGGATGACCTGAATATACACATTGGGAAAACAGAGTTCTTAGGCTGTTGGATCCTGGAAGCCATTTGCACTTATACCGATGCCGCCTCACTATTGTCAGGCGTGTTGTCCAGGGTGTACTGAAGCACAAGAATTTCAAAGCTACTCCTTCGTTTGTGAGGCATACTGTTCTTGTCAAGATTGCGTAGGAAGATGACGTGGCATGCCTCCACAAACAAGTTTATGAGTGGCAAGGCCACTAGGTTATCTTCATGAAGGTTCACAGGATTGAGATACTGTTGGACGTCCTCCATGATGTTCATGGCAAGGTCCGTCTTGTGTCCAGCCCAAATTAGATCGAGGCATGAAATAGTTGCCCCAGCTAGTGTTTAATACTAGTTTGGATTGTGTCTACTTATCCTAACCTTGCATATTATCGACCCCTTTGGGGCTAGTACTCTGTTTGAATCCGTCTATGGGAACTGCTGCTACTTTTGTGTGCCCGTGAATCATGTGAGAACCATCGTAATTGTTGCTGAAACAGATGTGTCCTCACTAGTTTTTCATGAATATGGCATGGTAAGACAAAAGTTGTCACGGTTTATCATACGAACAGTGTGTGTTTGATGAAATAGAGTGCTCGTTCGAGAAATATGCGCCGATGTATACATAAGTACTTGTAAACACTGTTGGTGCTACCCCACTTGTAAGAAGTTGTGCAAACACGGCACATTGGCTCAGCTCGCTTCAACACTAGGCTATCGACCAGCTAACAATCAATAATCTGATGTCTGACATATAAGCAACTACGTATCTTGCTACAGTGGTTCATGTAGTTAACTGGGGCCACAATGTAAATTCCAAACTTTCACACGCTAGTCCAGCATTCATGTGGAACACTCACATTAAACTCGGCTTCATAAAAAACTTGAAAAGCATAAGTTAAGCAATTTTATACATCTCAATGATTCATAGAACATAACAAACAAATACTAGTTCACAGCAAAAGACAAAGTTGTGAGAAGGTTTACAAATCAGGAAAAAACAAGCAAGGCTTCGCTGAGCAAAGGGCCTCCCGGCAAGCTTTAATTTCCTGGAGTTCACTCTGGTTTTTTCTTATTGCCACCATCCAGGGTTAGGTTCTCTCAATCCAGAATAACCAATTATAATTGTGTTCTCAGCTGGAATGCTGAACTGAACCATGTAGTGTACTGACAAGGTGAAATTCTTGTGCATTCCATTAAATTTAAGCACCACTATTTGCAGAAATAAGCATACCACAATGCCTCTTGTCCGCGCACCTGTCCCAAAAACCTTCGTGCAGTCGTGCGAGCTAGTCCTCGGTCCATGGATCAACTTGTAGAAAGTGCATTTCGGACTAGGATGCAGTTGTTTTCGCTTGTCCCTCCACTGCAATCAGGAAGTAAAACGTACGAATCAGCTTCTTTTAGATTGCATTGGTAATTCTACCTACTTAGAACCAATGTAGTAATACCTGGAACATTGGTGGTTAGAGGACGGCAGCTAGGAATAGCCATCTCATTTTGTGCAGTTGTACTAAAAATGAGGTGTGTACTTTTGATTGCGCAGATAGAAACGATATGGAGACAGACACCCCTGTTTGCGCAAATACGAGATACGGTTATTTAAATAGTGACAGATATTTGCAGTGGAGTGTGATTAACAGTAGCATCTATTGTGTTATAATTGGCACTAGACTGACAGTATGAAAGTGCCCTTAAGTAAGTAGCATCACATCACATGAACAATGCCACTAAATTAACATGCAGAACAATAGCATTAGTATTACTGTCATGAGAGTAGCACATGGTCAGTAAATGTGCAATCAAATTTGTGCAGTTCCACTGGGATGAAGCAATGTTAGCGGTGTGAGATTTAAGTATCTACTACTTTCCCCCATTTCCCACCACCCTTCGCCATCCACCATGCTTTCTTCGCCTTTTCAACCAATAGACCGGTTGGGTAGCCAGTATCTACTACTTTCCCCCGTTTCCTCTTAGAACCAAGTCCTAGATTCATGCTACAGCTTTCCCACTTTCTTCCCAGTTTGAACCAACTTTTAGATTCTACTTTATGTACTAGCTTTACCTCTAATAATAGTAAAAGTTTAGGTGGATTTGGAATAACTGATGGAAGTAGAAAAAGATCCACACGCAGCCACGTGGGAAGCTGGGGTAGTAGAGCAAGGCAGGTTTCGAAGGAATATATACCTGAGGGTCATTGGCATGTGGAAAAGACAGCATCGGGAGGCCGCATCTTGGCCACAATACCGCAGGGAGGAAGAAGGGGTCAGTGGCCCTCCCGAGCCGGCGCTCTCTCGAAGAGAACGGCACGGCCGCCAATCGGGACGCGTGGGCAGCCGTTGGTCTCCTCCCTCACTGCAGACGACAACATAAACGATGCACCTACACCCCTGCCCCGGTCTAGGTGGTCCGGCTGGATTTGTGACCAGCCATGAGCAGAGAGAGAGTGTGGCCACCTATGTCCTCCTTAGATCTGGAGAGCATGAGAGAGTGAAAGAGAGGAACCCTAGTAAAGCAAGTGCTAAGGCTCCTGCTTATATATATAGTGGAGTGATTTTGTTGTACCAGCTTCAAAAAATGCGCTCCTACATGTACCCGTGAGTGGGTGTGAGAGAACTAGTGTGTGCGTGCACCGCTTCTCTTCGTGAGAGTACAATATACTATGCCCAAAGAACGTTCGCCACAAGAGTAATAGTATAAGTGTGTGACATGTGAGCTAAAATAAAAGGTGTGTGACGTCTTTTGTTTTTTAGAAGTTCTGAGGGTAGGGTGTGAAGAGCACATATGTGTGTGACGTCTACCTGCAGATAGACGATGGGTGCAAGAGGACTTGGGAGAGTCGTGACTCATGAGGGTGCATGTGTGCGTGAAAGAGAGGGGGCATGTATCAATGCAATGCATGTGTCCTTAAATCATTATCCTAAAAACGTTCGCTACAAGCCGTTTCCTGACAAACGCCGTAAGAACCGTTAGATCGGCAACCGACAGTGTCAGTTTTGCCATATCATTTAACAGAGCAGCCACTCCTCCTACACACAAATCTTCCACGTGAGTGTTAACAACTGCCATATGCTCCTCCCTCTGTTCCAAAATGCAGTGCATATAGCTTTATTGAAAATTCGAACCTCACAAACTTTTACCGAGTTTTCGTGTACCAAAATGCACATATAGAATACCCAGTATATATCATTTCATTCATCTTCGAGAGGTAACTATAAAGATGGGGGAGGAGTCTACAAAGAAAGACCGTCGTATCACCTGCAGCAATTTCAACCATCCTTTTGTTTGAAGGAATATCATAGGAACTCTATATGATATGATTTTTATAGGATTTTTTTCCTTTAGAGCCAATTGGTTCATTGTAACGCCCGGGTAATTAAGCTACAGTAATCCCACGCTAATGGTGCCATGTCACCACGAGTACTATTGTTAACCTTGCGATGATTCGAAACCATTTCAAAATTCAAATTCAAAATAGTGTCGACAATAAAAGTTTTCAAAAGTTAAAACAAAAATGTTTGGGAGGTGCCATATTTTGCATAAGTAAATATGGTGTAATAAACACATTTTTATAAAATGCCTAGATAATTTAAAATGATTTAAAATAGAGAAGAAAATGAATTAAAAGAAAAGAAAACACAAAAACAGAAAAAAGCAAAACAAAGGAGTTAAAATAGAACCCCCTCCCCCTGGGTCGAATGGCCCAGCTAGCAGGCTGGCCCAACCACAACCAACCGGCCGGCCCACCCCGCACCCCATATCCTCCCCCACTCCCCCACTACACACATCGACACCCCCACCCCCCCGAAATATCTTCCCCCCTCTCCCCCGATTGGATCGCAATCGAGAGGAGGAGACTGTTCGCCGCCGCCCCCGATGCCGCCAAGCCGCGACGCTGCACCGCCTCGTCCTCGTTCGCCGCCGCCACACTGCCTCCCCGTCGTCGCCCGTCGTCCCCGCCCCCTCCTCGACACCCGCCGCCCCGAACCCTACTCCCCCCATGAGCCGCACCCCTCCTCTCCTTCCCCTGTCCCCGCCCTCCCCTCGGCACCCCTGCTCCGCGCCACCGCACGCGCCCGCAGCCTCCCTCTCGTGCGCACGCCCACGCTCGTGCTCACAGCCGCGACCGCGCTCACCGCGGCCCTGCCGCGCCCCGCCCGCGGTTGCCGTGGACCACACACGCCCTCGCCGCGCCGCTATCGCCCCGCCTCCCGCCACGGCCTCGTCGCGCTCGCCCCGCCTCCTACCGCTGCTCCACACCGACCGCGTCCTGCCTCGCCCCACTGCTCTCGCTGCTGCCTCGCCATCGCCAGTGGCTGCCGCTGCCACCGCAGCCCTTCGCTGCCGCCGCTGGTCCGCCCACGCCTGCAGCCATGGTGCCCGGCCGCGTCCACTCCGTCCCTGGCCACCGGCCCTATGCCGGTCCGCCACACGCAGCGCCTCGCTGCTCCCCTATTGCCGCCGCCACCGGCCATGGCCTCCGCCGGTGCCCTCCATCACGCTCATGCGTGTTCGGGCGGACGCCCATGCCCTGGCGCCCGCATCCATCGCCTGGTAGCCCCCTGGCCCTATGACAGCCAGGGCCCACGCGCCCCCCAGAACATTTAAAAAGGAATTAAAATAATAATAATAAATAAATAAATAATTGATTAACTTAATTAATTTTGATTAATTAAACTAAACAACTAATTAAATTAATTAAACATTTGTTATCTAATTAACCTAATTAGTTAATTAGCTAATTAAATAGTCAATGACAGTAGAGCCCACCCCTAATTAATCCTAATTAGGTTAAATAATGTGTTTAATTATAATGTGTCACTAACAGACGGGACTCACACGTCAGTTGACCAGTCAATGCCTCTGTTGACTGCTGATGTCATGCTGATGTCAGCATGCACTCTTCTGGATAATGTTGAATTAAATTAATTAAAAAAATGCTAAAATTAATTTAAATCTTTGAAAATCAATATAAAATAAACCGTACCTAGGATGAAAATACTTTCTACATGACTGGATACGCAGCCCGTTAGTCCGCCACGCATCCCTAGCATAGCGAACACGCAACTTTCCCCCTTCGATTCGTTTGTCCGAAAACGCGAAACACCGGGGATATTTTCCCGGATGTTTCTCCCCTTCACCGGTATCACCTCATACTGCGTTAGGGCACACCTAGTACCGCAACTTGTCATGGCATGCATCGTTATGCATCTGTTTGCATTATATTCATTGTTTCTTCCCCCTCTTATCTCCGGTAGACTACGAGACTGACGCCGCTGCTGGTGCCCCGATCAACTATGCTGTTGACGACCCCTCTTTCTTGCCAGAGTAACCAGGCAAGCCCCCCCCCCCTTGATCACCAGATATCGCCTACTCTCTCTCTCTCTACTACACTACTAGGAAAAGGCTAATTAGTGGCGCACATGTTTTTGCCATTAATGGCGCACTACAGGTGCGCCACTATTATCACACCATTAATATGCGTGGAAGTACGCCATTACTATCTGACTTAGTAATGGATGGCGCACCACATAGAAGTGCGCCATTACTAACAAAAAATTTTCATTTTTTTTCAGAAATTTTTTTACATTTTTTTTATTTTTTTTCCATTTTTTTCTTAATCTCGGGTCACTATGGCTTAATCTCAAGTCAAATCGCACTAAGTGGTCAAACTTTCCGGAAGGTCACCCATCCTCACACTACTCCAGCTCGAGCACGCTTAACTTCGTAGTTCTATCCAACCCCAGCACCACCTCACTTAACAGGCACTTGTTGATATATCTATCATATTAATCCTATTAAACCTTGTTCATATCTAGGACATTGTTCATGTTCATGACTGTGATGAAATTTTGAAAAAATATTTCACTTCCCGGTCATATTACGTATCATATTTTAAAAAACATTTCCAAAAAAATATTTTGAAACCAATTTTTTCTCTTACTAGTGGCGCACCTAGCAAATGGTGCGCCACTAGTAAGTTTGAATTATTTTCCATTCCCCCCTCTAGATCTTAAAAGCCCCATATCTTTCGTTCTGTTAGGTTTTTGGGGATTCCAAAAATCTTGAACAACGTTTCCCCCATTCAATTCGGATGTAACTTTTCGAGTAGATGATTTTTCATATGAAAAACTTTTTAATCCGAGTTCGTATGCAAAAGCTATGCCCATTTTACTAAATTCAAGAGAGATTTTGCAAATAAAGTCGAATTTCATATTTGTAAATTTTCCCAACAACTAGACCACATATCACGTGGGAAACTTATTTTCTATTATTTTTTGACATTTCCATAATTTTCTTTTATTTATTTTAAACTCAAAAGGCGGTCCACAGGGATGGGGTGCATTTGGTCAAAGCTACCAATGGCGCACAACCTACCAATGCGCCATTAGTAACCCTGGTTACTAATGGCGCACCAGTTACATGGTGCGCCATGACTAGTTTTGCAAAAAGAATAAAAAAATTGTTAGTAGTGGCGCACCGTGGTTGTGGTGCGCCATTACTAGTTTGAACTAGTAATGGCGCACTATGCCCTAGTGCGCCATTACTAGTTTGGAAAAATAAAAAAAATAAAATTTGTTAGTAGTGGCGCACCGTGGGTGTGGTGCGCCATTAGTAATGAGGACACTAATGGCGCACCTGTATGTGGTGCGCCACTGCTATATAGCAGTGGCGCATTTCTATGTGGTGCGCCATTAATGTCCATATTAGCTATAGCCCTTTTCCTAGTAGTGCTGCTTGCATTAGAGTAGTGTAGCATGTTACTGCTTTCCGTTACTCCTATTCTGATGCATAGCCTGTCATTGTTGCTACAACTGTTGATACCTTACCTACAATCCTAAATGCTTAGTATAGGATGCTAGATTATCATCAGTGGCCCTACATTCTAGTCCGTCTGCCATGCTATACTATCGGCCCGTGATCACTCGGGAGGTGATCACGGATATATACATACATATATACATGCTATACAGGTGGTGACTAAAGTCGGGTCGGCTCGTTGAGTAGCCGCTATTGGTGCGGAGGGGTAATACACTGCTGCCTACTCCACTATCACCCGAGAGCCCTTCTACCATCAGAACCTGGTTCTGTATGCCGATGGACTGGATAGAGCTAACCGAGCTCTTCGCCACGAGTTGTACACCAACCGTCAGCACCTGTACCGTGCTCTGACGTTGTTGCACCCCTTTGTCTGATCTAGTGATCTGTCGCGTTCTGTGATCTACCCTGCCAGGATCGTGATGCCCCAGGGTGTCGGCTGGCCAAATGTGGGAGGCTACTCTCCCGCACTTGGTCCTCTTCTGCCACCTGCGCACAGGGTTCCGCACCAGAGTATCCGTGGACCCTAGGCTACTCACGTGGAGGACTTCCCGTCGCATCACTACCAGCTGTCAGGCTACACCTACCTCCATAGTCCCTCCTAGGACTGATGTAGGCTTGCTTGTTATTGTTAGATGCAGTCACCGCGAGCTTGCGTGCCGCCTATGATGTTCTTAGACTATGTACTGAACTCCGTGTATCGTACTCTATGCATGATCTCTTTTGTAAGATATGCCAACTACTATGTAGTATCTATCGTGTTCCTTTCATTATGCATGTTTCATCATGAATGATTCTTGTCCTTGCAAATTCTCAATGTTGAACTACCCCTGTTATATATTAGCAGGATGGTTAGAGCAGGTGGTCGTGGTCGTGGTGACCATCCCCCACCCCCGCCTGAGTACATGGCTGGGATGATGCAACAGTTTGAGCTGAATCGCCAGTTCATGGAGAATATTATGGCTCAGTTTCCTCGCCCCAATAAGAACCAGCAGCCAACCCAAGTGACTCTGTAGGATTTCATGCGCCTTAACCCAACTGTGTACCGCAGCTCAACTCAGCCTCTGGATTCTGATGACTGGCTCCGTGACATCACCTATGAGATGGAGTCTGCTGATGTAGCCCCTGCCAGCTATGTCACCTTTGCTTCCTTCTTCCTGAAAGGACCCGCTACTCAATGGTAGGACAGCCATAGGCATACTCTGCCAGTTGGAACAATCATCACCTCGCCAGACTTCCAAGCTGCTTTCCGTGCCTGCTTCATTCCTTAGGGAGTCATGGACCAGAAGAAGCGCGAGTTCTGCAACCTCACTCAGGGCAACAAAACCGTGGAAGCTTATCAGCGGGAGTTTCTGGATTTGTCCCGTTATGCTGAAGAAGACATTGCAACTAATGCATGCAGATAGGAGAAGTTCCGTGATGGCCTTCAAGCTGACATTAAGGTCGCACTTCTAGTGCATGACTTTGCTGATTTCGCTACCTTGGTGAACAAGGCCATCTATGTCGAAATTGGTTTGCAAGAACACCAGAGCTCTCATAGGCGCAACCGTGACACAGGCTCATCTTTGGGCCCGTCCTCGCAGAAGCGTAGGATATGGATTCCCAACAGCATGTACCAGCCAACTGCACCTGCTCCAAGGCA
Organism: Triticum urartu; assembly: GCF_056163025.1. Taxonomy (NCBI): domain Eukaryota; kingdom Viridiplantae; phylum Streptophyta; class Magnoliopsida; order Poales; family Poaceae; genus Triticum; species Triticum urartu. The sequence goes on from NC_141873.1 coordinate 153,232,593, forward strand.
GTCCTATGCTGCACCGCATCTGCCTCCCCCACCAACTAGGCAGCCAAGACTTCCAGCTCCACCACCCCGAGCTCTTGTTCCCACTCCCAATAATGGTATGTGCTTCAGGTGTGATCAGCCAGGACATCGTGTTAGGGAATGCAACCAGAACCAGAATCAACTGGCCCTCCCTGCAGCTGGCTGTGGAGGCAACCAGCCTCACAACAACAATGCCAAGTCTTATGGTCGTGTTCATGCCAACCACGTTGATCTGACTGAAGTTCTTGACCAGCCCGCTACCGTGATGGGTACACTCCTCGTAAATTCTGTACTAGCATCCGTTTTATTTGATACAGGAGGATCGCGTTCATTCATATCAGCTGAGTTTGCATTCATGCATGGCATTAAATACGAAGAGATGAACACTGCGATAGTGGCACACACTCTTGCGGACCAATGGCAAACCTCTATGGTTAGTCACAACGTTCCCGTTGAAATTGAAGGACTGGAATTCCTTGTCTCTCCCATCGTACTGAAGTCCTGTAGCATTGACCTCATTCTGGGAATGGATTGGTTGAAAGCGCATACTGCTTCTATAGTTTGCGCCACTAAGACCGTCCATTTGCTACACCCTGCCAATGAAATAATAAGCTACAATGCTCGTCTAGTTCAGAATGCCGAGGCAAGGCTTTATGCCTTGAATGCATTGAACGTTGCACCACTCGAGGGCATTGAAAACATTCCCGTTGTTCGTGAATTCCAAGTCGTCTTTCCGGAAGAACTTCCAGGGATTCCCCCTGCTAGAGCTGTCGAATTCATCATCGACTTGAAACCAGGCATCACTCCTATAGCCAAACGACCCTACAAGATGCCGCCGCATGAACTCATTGAGCTTAAGGAGGAAATCGACAAATCTCTTAGCAAAGGTTTCATTCGCCCTAGTTGCTCTCCCTTGGGAGCACCTTCTCTCTTTGTTAAGAAGAAGGATGGGACGAGCCGATTAGTCCAAGACTACCGTCCTATTAACCAAGCCACTATTCAGAACAAATATCCCCTCCCTCGGATCAATGATCTTTATGATCAACTGGCTGGTTCATCAGTGTTCTCCAAACTCGACTTGAGGTTGGGTTACCACCAGATCCGTTTTCGTGAAGAGGATATCCCAAAGACCGCCTTCGTGACTCGGTATGGATCATACGAGTACACTGTCATGTCATTCGGCTTAACGAATGCTCCCGCCACCTTCTCTCGTCTAATGAACTATATATTCATGGATTACCTTGACAAGTTCGTCATGGTTTATCTGGATGATATCCTTGTATTTTCCAAGAACAAGGAAGAACATGATGAACATCTTCGTCTTGTGTTGGAAAAGCTTCGAGAGCATCAACTCTATGCTAAGTATTCCAAGTGTGAATTCTGGCTCCCCGAAGTAACCTATCTTGGGCATGTCATCTCCAAGGATGGTATTGCCGTCAACCCTAAACGAGTCCAGGCTATTCTTGATTGGGCTCCTCCGAAGAATGTCAAGCATGTCCGTAGTTTTCTCGGTCTCGCCAGCTATTGCCATCGATTCGTCGAGAACTTCTCCAAGATCGCTAGGCCTCTGACTAATCTATTGCATAAGGGCGTCAAGTTCCAATGGACAGACAAGTGTCAGGAAAGTTTCCAGGTGCTCAAAGACAAGTTGACTTCTGCCCCAGTGCTTGTTCCACCTGATACTTAGAAGGACTTCGTCATTTATTACGACGCTTCCCGTCAAGGATTAGGTTGTGTCCTAATGCAAGAACGCAGAGTGATTGCTTATGCCTCTCGTCAACTGCGCCCCCATGAAGAAACCTACTCAGTTCACGACCTCGAGCTTGCTGCTGTCATTCATGCACTGAAGCAGTGGCGACATTACCTTCTCGGTAATCGTTGCGAGATCTTCACCGACCACCAAAGTTTGAAGTATCTGTTTACTCAGCCAGACCTGAACCTCCTTCTACAGAGATGGATGGAGACTGTTGCACATTTTGACATGGGTATATCCTATACCCCAGGCAAGGCTAATGTAATGGCTGACACCTTGAGCCGCAAGTGTTACTGCAACCACCTCCAGGTTCACAAAGTTCAGACCTTGCTTGTCGAAGAATTTAGAAAGCTGACCCTTCATATTGTTCCCCCTAGAGCACTCGCTCCCCCTCCCCAGAGTTTCAAAAGATGAATCTTCGTGTTTTTACTAAGAGTTCTCTAAATACCTTGGTTGTCGTACCAGATCTCGTTGATGGTATAAAGACTATTCAAGGTTATGACTCTGAAGTCCAGAAGATTAAACGCCATCTCGCAGAAGGAAAGCCCTCATTCTTCACTACCGCCGATGATGACGCCTTGTACTTCAAAGGCAGCCTAGTGGTATCATGTTCGAGGAAAAACCTAGATCAGACTAAAAAGGTTATGAAAGAAGCTCATGATACGCCTCTATCCATCCATCCTGGTAGTACAAAGATGTATCAGGATATTCGTCAGAGATTCTAGTGGTCTAATATGAAGCAAGACATTGCTCGTTATGTTGCTGAGTGTGACATTTGCCGTCGTATCAAAGCTGAACATCAAAGGCCTGCTGGAACTCTGCAACCTATCTCTATTCCTGAATGGAAATGGGACCATGTTGAAATGGACTTTGTCACTGGATTTCCCAAATCACAGAAAGGTAATTATGCTATTCATGTCGTCATTGACTGGCTTTCTAAAGTTGCACATTTTCTGGAGGTCAAAGAAACAATCACTGCTAGTCAGCTTGCAACTCTCTACATGCCCAGAATTGTTTCACTTCACGGTATTCCACTGGTTATCAGTTCAGACCGTGGCAGCTTATTCACTTCAAGATTCTGGGCAAGTTTCCAAGAAGCTATGGGAACTCATCTGTCATTCAGTACTGCGTTTCATCCTCAATCGCAAGGTCAAGTTGAACGTGTCAACCAAGTTCTCGAGGACATGCTTCGAGCTTGTGTAATTTCCTTCAGCAAGAAATGGGAGGAATCTCTTCTGTATGCTGAGTTCTCTTATAACAATAGCTATCAAGCTAGTCTGAAGATGTCCCCCTTCGAAGTATTATATGGACAAAAGTGTTGGACCCCTCTGAACTGGTTAGAAACTGGGGAATGTCCACTCCTCGGTCCGAATATTATCCAACAGGCCGAAGAACAAGTCCGCATTATTCGCGAGAATCTCAAGACTACTCGGTCACGTCAGAAAAGTCAGTATGACCGTCATCACAAAGACATGGTCTATCAACCTGACGAAAAGGCTTATCTTTGAGTTACACCAATGAAGTGTGCTCACCGCTTCGGGATCAAGGGCAAGCTAGCTCCCCGCTATATCGATCCCTTCACTATTCTCAAAAGGCGTGGAAAAGTGGCATATCAACTGGAGCTTCCGCCGAACCTTTCTCAGGTTCACGATGTGTTCCACGTGTCACAGCTCCGCCGTTGCTTCAAGAACCCAATCCGAGCAGTGGATCATGAAGTGCTTGAATTGCAACAGGACCTCTCCTATAAAGAGCATCCGGTCCGCATTCTTGACCAAGCTGAACGCCGCACACGTCAGAAGGCGATCAAATTCCTCAAAGTCCAGTGGTCGCATCACTCTCAAGATGAAGCCACTTGGGAACGCGAGGACCGCCTGCGTGATGAATACCCTGCACTGTTTCCTACTACCTCCTAAATCTCGGTACGAGATTTCTTGTAGTGGAGGACTTTTGTAACGCCCGGGTAATTAAGCTACAGTAATCCCATGCTAATGGTGCCATGTCACCACGGTTACTGTTGTTAACCTTGCGATGATTCGAAACCGTTTCAAAATTCAAATTCAAAATAGTGTCAACAATAAAAGTTTTCAAAAGTTAAAACAAAAATGTTCGGGAGGTGCCATATTTTGCATAAGTAAATATGGTGTAATAAACACATTTTTATAAAATACCTAGATAATATAAAATGATTTAAAACAGAAAAGAAAATAAATAAAAAGAAAAGAAAACACAAAAATAGAAGAAAAAAATAAGCAAAACAAAGGAGTTAAAATAGAACCCCACCTCCCCCTGGGCCGAATGGCCCAGCTAGTAGGCCGGCCCAACCACAACCAACCGGCCAGACCACCCTGCACCCCATATCCTCCCCCACTCCCCCACTACACACACCGACACCCCCACTCCTCCCCGAAATATCTTCTCCCATCTCCCCTGATTGGATCGAGATCGAGAGGAGGAGACCGTTCGTCACCGCCGCCCGGTGCCGCATCGCCGTGACGCCGCACCGCCTCGTCCTCATTCGCCGCCGCCGAACTGCCTCCCCGTCGTCGCCCGTCTTCCCCGCCCCCTCCTCGACACCCGCTGCCCCGAACCCTACTCCCCCGTGTGCCGCGCCCCTCCTCTCCTTTCCTTGTCCCCGCGTCGCGCCCGACCTCCCCTTGCCACCATCTAAAGTGCTGCGTCGCCCGGTCGACCGCGCGTGTGCCCGCGCCTCCCCTCGGCACCCCTGCTCCGCGCAACTGCACGTGCCCGCAGCCTCCCTCTCGTGCGCACGCCCACGCTCGTGCTCACCGCCGCGGCCGCGCTCACCGCGGCCCTGCCGCGCCCCGCCCGTGGTTGCCGTGGACCGCGCACGCCACGGCCTCGGTGCACTCGCCCCGCCTCCTGCAGCTGCTCCATGTCAACCGCGTCCCGCCTCGCCCCACTGCTCTCGCTGCTGCCTCGCCATTGCCAGTGGCTGCCGCTACCGCTGCAGCCCTTCGCCGCCGCCGCTGGCCCGCCCACGCCTGCAGCCACGGTGCCCGGCCGCGTCCACTCCGTCCCGGTCCACCAGCCCTAAGCCGCTCCGCCACACGCAGCGCCTCGCTGCTCCCCTGTCGCTGCCGTCACCGGCCATGGCCTCCGCCGGCGCCGTCCATCACGCCCGTGCGTGTTCGGGAGGACGCCCACGCCCTGGCGCTCGCATCCACCGCCCGGTAGCCCCCTGGTCCTATGACAGCCAAGGCCCACACGCCCCCTAGAACATTTAAAAAAAGAAAATTTAAAAAATATAATAAAATAATAATAATTAATTAATTAACTTAATTAATTAAATAATTAATTAACTTAATTAATTTTGATTAATTAAACTAAGCAACTAATTAAATTAATTAAACACTAGTTATCTAATTAACCTAATTAGTTAATTAGCTAATTAAATAGTCAATGATAGTGGGGCCCACCCCTAATTAATCTTGATTAGGTTAAATAATGTGTTTAATTATAATTTTTCACTGATAGACGGGACCCAGACCTCAGTTGACCAGTCAACGCCTCTGTTGACTGCTGACATCATGCTGACGTCAAGCTGATGCCAGCATGCACTGTTCTGGATAATGTTGAATTAAATTAATTAAAAAATGCTAAAATTAATTTAAATATTTTAAAATCAATATAAAATAAACAATAGCTCGGATGAAAATACTTTCTACATGAAAGTTGCTCAGAACGACGAGACGAATCCGGATACGCAGCCCGTTCGTCCGTCACGCATCCCTAGCATAGCGAACACACAACTTTCCCCCTCAAATTCGTCTGTCCGAAAACACGCCATTACTTTCCCCCTGGTTACTAATGACGCACCAGTTACATGGTGCGCCATTACTAGTTTTGCAAAAATAAAAATAAAAAAATTATTGTTAGTAGTGGCGCACCGTGGTTGTGGTGCGCCATTACTAGTTTGAACTAGTAATGGCGCACTATACCCTGGTGCGCCATTACTAGTTTTGAAAAAAAAGTAAAAAAAAATCATTAGTAGTGGCCCACAGATTGTGTGGTGCGCCATTACAAGTTAAAACTAGTAATGGCGCACTATGCCCTGGTGCGCCATTACTAGTTTTGGAAAAATAAAAATAATAAAATTTGTTAGTAGTGGCGCACCGTGGGTGTGGTGCGCCATTAGTAATGAGGACACTAATGGCGCACTTGTATGTGGTGGCGCACCACATACATGGTGCACCATTAATGTCCATATTAGCTATAGCCCTTTTCCTAGTAGTGCTGCTTGCTTTAGATTAGTGTAGCATGTTACTGCTTTCCGTTAATCCTATTCTGATGCATAGCCTGTCATTGTTGCTACAACTGTTGATACCTTACCTGCAATCCTAAATGCTTAGTATAGGATGCTAGATTATCATCAGTGGCCCTACATTCTAGTCCATCTGCCATGCTATACTATCGGGCCGTGATCACTCGGGAGGTGATCACGGGTATATACATACATATATACATGCTATACTGGTGGTGACTAAAGTCGGGTCAACTCGTTGAGTACCCGCAAGTGATTCCAATGTTGGGGGCTGAAGGGGCAGGTGGTTCCACCCAGGAATTGGTGGGCCAAGGTTCTCGACGGCCCCCGACTGTTCCTTTGAGGCGGAGCGACAGGGCAGGCAGAGACCACCTAGGTGAGAGGTGGGCCTGTCATATACGCTTAACGAGATCTTGGTATTTGATCTGAGTCTGGCCACTGGCATATACGCACTAACCAACTACGCGGGAACAGTTATGGGCACTCGACGTCGTGGTATCAGCCGAAGCCTTCTTGACGTCAGCAACTGAGCGGCGCACGCCGGGTTGGACTGGAACGCCTGCTCTTGTATAAGGGTGGCTAGGTCTGCTCACCGGCCGCGTTCGCAACGTGCAGGTGTGCAATGGGCGATGGGCCCAGACCCCTACGCCATAGGATTTAGATCGGCGTGTTGACCTCTTTGTTGTGCCTATGTAGGGCTGCGACGTGTTGATCTTCCGAGGCCGGGCATGACCCAAAAAAGTGTGTCCAGACAAAGGGGATCGAGCGTGTTGGGAAATGTGGTGCACCCCTGCAGGGAAGTTTATCTATTCGAATAGCCGTGATCTTCGATAACAGGACGACTTGGAGTTGTACCTTGACCTTATGACAACTAGAACTGGATACTTAATAAAACACACCCTTCCAAGTGCCAGATAGAACCCGGTGATCACTCTCTAACGAAGAGGCGAGGATCGCCGGGTAGGAATATGTTTTGCAATGATACTTGGTGAACTTACCATCTACTCTATTGTACATGATGCAAGGTGGAGGTGGCCAAAAGCGTAGACTCCGATAGGACTAGCTATCCCCCTCGTATTCCGGCATTCTGCAGTTCATTCCACATATGATACCCTTATTCCATTTGATACCAATGCATACATATGTAGTGTAGCTCCTTGCTTGCGAGTACTTTGGATGAGTACTCACGGTTGCTTTGCTGCCCTTGTCCCCCTTCCTATACCCGATTGCTGCGGCCAGACGATGGAGCCCAGGAGCCAGACGCCACCATCCACGACGACTCCTACTACACTAGAGGTTCCTACTACTACATGCAGGCCGCTGACGATGACCAGGAGTAGTTTAGGAGGATCCCATGCAGTAGGCCTGCGCCTCTTTTTTGATCTATAACCCAGTTTGTGCTAGCCTTCTTAAGGCAAACTTGTTTAACTTATGTTTGTACTCAGATATTGTTGCTTCCGCTGACTCGTCTATGATCGATCTCTTGTATTCGATCCCTCGAGGCCCTGGCTTGTAATATGATGCTTGTATGACTTATTTTTATTTGTAGAGTTGTGTTGTGATATCTTCCCGTGAGTCCCTGATCTTGATCGTACACGTTTGCGTGTATGATTAGTGTACGATTGAACTGGGGGCGCCACATTCATAGGAATAGATTCATATACTCCACATTTCAAAGGAAATAAACATGATATCATTTTTATAGCTTTAGAGCCGCTTGGTTCATATGAATGGATCATATACTCCCATAATTTCAAAGGAAAATAAACATTAGCGTATATTCAATAGAAAAGTTCCTATGATGTGAACCAAATGACATCTCTTTTCTAATCCCTCCTCATAGGAATTGAGATACATCTCATCTCTAGATTCAAGAGAAAAGTTCCTATGATGTGAACCAAATGACATCTCTTTTCCAATCCCTACTCATAGAATTGAGATACATGTCATCTCTTTCCCTACAACTTCCATGTATACACCTTCTGTTCCTAAATAGCTAGTACAACCCACTAGTAGCTTTTTTCCTAGATATGCAATTATGGCACAAGAACATATCGTGCATGCAAGTCATAAATCACATTGTTTTTTGTACTCTATGCATGCAAGCACCACATCATCAATTTGTGCATGTTACTCATAAGTTATTTCTTGCATTAAATTTTGCATTGACAATGTATGTACTGGTCACGTGCACACATATGTAGTGCACATTCACATATTTGTTAGAAATGTCATTCTTTTAACTGCAATTCATTTTTTCTCTTTGTACTCCCTCCGTCTAGGTGTGTAAGTCATCTTCTGAAAACCAAATAATCCCAAAATTCTTTGGCACGGTACATTAACTCCCTGCTCGTTTGTTGTTTCATGACATATCAACCAATAAGAGATGTGGGCCATGCATGCTTTCCCAAAACACAAGCACTTCTCCTTTGTTCTAGAATCTTCCGTATCATAATTGCCCAAACTTTTTTTCTAAATTAATTGCCATTGTTTGTTTTTGACTTTATGCTTTATAATGCACAATCCCATGAATCATAACCTTTTTATAAAACTAATTGATTTTGAATGAGATTAACTATAAGAACTAAAGAAACATCTACATCATGCATATATGACTCAAAGCTTTACATGATATAGTGTGTATTTATTCATAATTTGGTTTCCAAATCTTATGCGTTCAATGCATGTGTACCTTACTTGTTTTAGGTAGAGTAGCCTACGTCATTTCCTTTCGGTCGAACCTACGTCCACAATTTTTTGTACGTATATCTCCACTGGTCCCCGAACCCAAAATGCTGCCTCGTTCCCGTAAAACCAAGCGGCCCACACATATTAAGGCATCGAATCGAACTCAATCACTCTCCCATTTACTACAACGTGGCCCCGCACGCCGTAGTACTCCTTCAAACCCTACTGCCACACGCATCATCAGTTTTCTTCAAGAGGACGAGGGAGAAGCGGATTTATAGTGGAGGAGCTTTTGAAAAAATGGACTTGTAGTGGAGGCCCCTACCCTAGGGTGCCCTAGGTAGCTGCCGCACGCATCATTGTTTTTCTCTTTTCTTTATGCTCTTGCGCCCTAGAGTGAAATGATGGTTGCTTCGTCCGTCCAGCTTAATGCGGGAAAGGTGGGGCTTTGTGATTTGACCCCTCCTCGCTCATTTACAACTACTGCGGCGCTATGACCGGGGTGCCTCCAAGTCCAACCGCTGCTCCGAACTATAATTTGGTGCATCGCACGTGGAACAAGACGGTGGATGAGCCACATGTCGGCCAAAGGGGTCCTGTTAAGTGTGTCACCATTTCATGTGCGGACTGACCCTGCTTGAGGCCTCATTCGGTTTGGAGGATTTTCGTAGGAATAACATATGAACAAGGGTTCCGGAGGAAAATTTCCTATATATGCATTCGGTTTATAGGAAATGCGTATAGTAATTTCATAGGAATACTACTCATTTCCTATGTTTTTGGAGGAAAGTACACATCCAGTCAAAGCTCATTTTGCACGTTGGAACGAGGCAAGCCAATTCCTTAGGATGGCAAGTGCCATCCTATCAAATTCCTATGCTACTCCTAATTCCTACGTTCTGATTTCCTCCAAACCGAATGAGCCCTGAAGTTGCTACGCCAACACGACAGGAGCAGCCTACCACTTGGTTTTGCTCCTTGGTGAATCCCGACTATATTGATCTAACTAGCAGTGTTCCCGTGTGTTTCAACGGATCCAAAATAGAATAATACATGTTCACAAACTTGAAAGAAAAACACTATAGTTTGGTGTATATATCACTAAAAATATACTCGTATTAGGTTTCACTCAAAATATATTCCTTGTGGCTGTTTTGATGAGGTGGGGAGGGATATGGTTGGTTTCGAGATACTAAGGTATTTCTGCAAATTGGAGCAGAGGAGTGGGGTCTTGTTGCAAAAATGCCACGACTTACATCATAGTCGTCAGATGCAGATCTGATGGTCAGAAATAATGGATGGCAGACACACCATCATCACCAACTGAGTCTTTAATAGGAGTAGAGAAAAGATACGTACTATACTACCCTCTCCGTCTTGGTTTATAGGGCTCGCACGTAGTTCTCAGTCATCCATTTGACTAACTAAATATGAGTTACTATATCACAAAAAGTATAATGTAGTTTATAAACATATATTGTTCATCAAATATATAGCCAGTTAAATTCTCAACCTAAAACGACATGCATGCACTTTAAACTGATATGGAGGAAGTAGTAAAAATGAGGTGATTTTACCGAGCGATGGGCGGGGGAGCATGGCCTGTCATGCAGTCCCATGTGTCATGATATACCAAGGCGATGCGCGTGTCCCTCTTGAGGCAGAACAATGGTAGAAGCAATACTACGTGGTTTTCTTGAAGGAGATGATGGCAAAGCAAAGTGTGAAATAACGGTTGCTTCGTCCATTTGGGAAGGTGCGGCATTGTGATTTGACGTCTCATTGCTAATTACTACTACTGGGGCGGTACGACCAGGGTGCGTCCCCCTGCTGTTCTGCACTGTTATTTGGTGCATGACACGTCGACCCAGTTGCTATATGTCCCACATTTCGGCGAGAGGAAGTACATAATTCGTGAAAGCGAGCGTCGACGGAGGAGTACAAGACACAGCTTGGTTTTTGCTGCTTCGCGCTATCCATCGATACAAACCCGGACTAAAAAAGGCGAGGGCGGGTATTTTCCCGCGCGACAGGCATGGGAGTTTGGAATAGTCTGTTCGAGGCAATGAGGCATGAAGGGAAACAAGCAAATAAAGGTTGAGCGACTTAGTTTTGGGAAAATCTGATTTTATGGAGTACGTACCCACTATGGAGGTAGTATACTACTTACTAATCCCTCCTTTCCGGTTTATAGGGATCGTCTAAAAAAATCATTTTTTCCGTTTTATAAGTCTCAATTCTACTAGTAGTAGTAGTAGTACCATCACATGTTGGATTTCGAGGTGCGTTAAATCACCAGATGCAAGCATTGTCAAGAGAAAACTCACCAATGCATGTATAAGTTCATGGAAATTTAGTGGTCATGCATGCATTTGTTCTAATGAATGCCTCGGTAAACATAACTTCTTGAGAAAAATGAGTGTACATTACTTGTGAAAACTACGAAATTAATTCCACCACTCACCGTCTACCTTGGTTGGAGAGATTTTGAAATTGAGCCATAAACTGGCAAGGAGCGAGTAGTAACATAAACTAGAGCCACGGACTCCAAGGAAATTGATGTAGCAGTACTACTCCTATATACTACTCCAAGGAACTTGAGCCATAAACTAGAAAGGAGGGAGTACTACTAAAAGACATAGGGGCTGTTTGGTTCTAGGACTAGCATTGCCACACTTTGCCGCACATTTTTGCCAAGCTTGCCTAAGGTTAGTTCATCAAAATGAAAGCCACAAGTTGGCAAGCCTAAGGGAAACTTGCCATACTTTTTGTGTATATGCCATATGGGGCCCAAATGTGGCTTGCCTAAGGTGTGGCTTGAACCAAACACTTACCTAAGTTGGTCAAACTTGTCTAACCTTAATTATGGCAATCTTTGGCTAAGTTAGTCACAAACCAAACAGCCCCATACTCCTCGTCCTGCGAGCCACCGCGTCTATGGGCGGGGGAGACGGCGTAGTAAGCAAGCTTCTCCTCATTCTGCGAGTTGATGGGACAGATCAAAAGTAATACTTACATATAGAGCAGCTCGACTGTAAAGAACCTTGCCTCTAAGGTAGGCCCCATATGACGTGTCAAGTCGCAATTTGTTAGTTCACCCGTGGTAGACGATCCTCCATCAAGTGGACAACCAGTATACGAGTCAAATTACCACGTGGGCTGCCTTTTCGTCCAGAGCTCCACCGTGTACCCGCGCGGGTGTGGCTGGGAAAGAGACGGGAGTACGTGCGCCATGCGGGCACCTCTTCTCTTCGTGCACGTCCCCCACCTACGTGGGTGTGTGTGAGAGAGATACAAACCTAGGAATAATGTGACATCCATCCCCATGCCTCTGCCCAGTCCGAACACCGGTCACCACCACGCCCCACTCCTCCTCACCTTATCTCTCATCTTTCTCATGATATCATTTTTTCGATGAAATTCTCGAGATACCATTTTTTCGATAAAATTCTCGAGATATCATTAGTTTTTACACATGGGATTACTCCTGCATGGGTCAATCACAACAGGTGTTTTGTAAAAAAATGCATCTTGATGTTCCGTGTAATGCACAGGCATCTTGCTAGTCCATGAAAACAACACATGGCAAAATTTCACGGTGAACGAGGGATTTGAATCTACTGGGAGGGGCTGTTTGGATTTTGCTTGGGGTAGCCAAAATATTTGCGACCCTTTTGTCCACCGGTGCCTTTGCCACCGATGAATGAGGAATGGGTCGGGTGCTCATGCATCCTCCAGTGCGCATGTTGGAGACAAGCTCGCACGAGCTGTGCTTTTTTGTCCCACCACGCCGCTCAAGCTGGCCGCAGACCGACTGTCAACCCGCATATTACGCCATCCAACTGTAGCCGCACACATTCTGATAGCAACTCAACCAACCAGACGAAATTCATGAAAACACGGCGATATTTCTCATAAACAATGACGAAATTCATATAAAATACCGGATTTTCATACAAACATGACGGATTTCATTACATTGAAATCAACTAAGTGGTGCTAGTTTTGGACAGCACAGGTATATAATACCTGGCCTAAATGGTCGCCCGCCGATCCATTTGTGTTCCTCATGTCCGACAGCATGATCACCGGACTGCCGGGAGCCCCGGAGGTATATGCTTCAGCGCAAAGGACGGCTCGCTTCCCCGCTGCCCAACTGATATGGTTGGCTGATGCCCAAGATGATGGTGGAAGGGGCCTTCTCCGCTTCCGTGGAGCCCATGTGGGGACGATGAAGGTCCTCGCAACAAAAGGATCCGGCAAGACACCTGCTGTGTACGCCGACGTCGCCTCCCATGTTCTACTTCTCCTCGATGATGGCGCGGACGCGGAGGCGTTGGCCACTGACTCATCGCTCTTCGTGCACCCGGCTTTTGTCTCTGCTTGCATGGCACGGCCACCGGCATGGGAGTCTCAGACACACAAACGGGAGACACGGTTGAAGACTCGGGAGGCGCGGTACGAGGCGGCGGCGTGGACGGCTGCGACGACGCCCGTGCGTTGCTCCTCGTCAAGCTGGCCTGGAGCGGCGAGTTGCTGAAACGCGCACCGGCTTGGGGCGGCAACTGGATCCGTCGGGCGAGGGGAGGGAGGTGGATCAGCGAGCTGCATAGCTCGTATCCGGCGGGCTCGGTGGGCCACCCAGCCGGCTTGGATGCGAGATAACTACTCTTCGTAAGACATTGTAAGAGTGGACAAAATGGTGAAGGAGGAGATAGGGGAGTGGCAGAGGGGTGCGATTCTTAGCCGACGTTTGGCCTCGTTTAAATAGGACATTAAATAGACGGCGTACGGGAGGAGCTCTGCCGGCATTGTGTTTAATGACGGCCCGGTCATGAACGGACGTGTGTCCAGAGTGGGTTTTTCAGCTTCCACACGGGTTTCATGGAGGCCTTTGAATGCGGCAAGGAGGCATGTTCAGCCGGGCGTGCATCGAGTGACGCCCTCGACTCTGACGTACGACACCGCGCCGTTCTTCCACTGACGTGTGGGCTCTTTCAGTACATGGCCTGCATGTCAGTGACCCAACGCAGGCAGCGCACAACAGAGGAACTTTTGGTGGGCCAGGGCGGTCAGAAGCGGGCATTTCATGAACCGATGATTGTTCATTGAGTGTGACGTCATCCATTTCATCTAGATAAGCCTACTATATAATGTAAGAGAATTTTAAAATTTTCATATATACGTTGCTAGCCCATTTGATACGTTGTGATTCATAAAGACCGTTGCAAACATCAATGTTCTACTTATCATATATAAGATTGGTTAAACCTTGCAAAAAAGGATTAGATTGATTAATACCCGAAACAATCCATGTCCTTAACAAAGGGTGCATGCACGTTTAGGTTGAGCGTGTGTCTTGCGTCGTGTGCGGTGTGCATGCAGGCGTACGAGTGTTGAGTGCGTGCATGTGTACGTTTCAGTGTTGCATGCATGTGTGCGTACGTGCGTGTGTTCATGAGTGCATGTGTACTTGTCAGTGTTGCATGCCTGCATGCGTGCGTGTGTTCGTTATGTGTACATGTTAGTGTTTGCATGCCTACGTGCGTGCGTGTGTTCGTGCGAGTGTTGCGTGCATGCATGTGTACATGCAGGGTGAGGCTACACGCCGGTCGACTGACTTTTTCATCTCTAGTCAGTAGATTTTCCAGCCATTGGATATGAAATCAAGGGACTGCAGTTTATCTTCAACCTCCACCCCCTGAGCCGCCAGCCACCACTGGCCGAACCGACGGCCGCCGCCACCCGTGGCCGGCCCGCGCCTCCACGCCGCCTCGCCCGCCCCAAAACCACTCCCCACCGCCGGTCCACCGCCGTCCCGGCCATCCCTCTAGGCTCCCCGTGCCGTGTTTTTTCTCCGGCGATCCCCACGCCACCGGCCAATCATCGCGCCCCCACCGCCGGCGACTGCCAACCAGAGGTCTCACGACTTCGAATCCCCACCGACCAGTAATTTGTTACCATTTTTGTCCTTCATATACGCGCTGACGGGTGGGCCCTATGGTATTGTGTGCTGCTGAGTGTGGACTATTTGACTGGTTAATTGATCGTGTCATCAACAAATTACAGAGCTGTATGGTGAGACAGTGACCGTATGATCACCCTAAAATGTATTTTATTAACACAGTACAGACTCAAACTACCATTTCTTTCTTTCATATACGCGCTGACAGGTGGGCCCCACGGTTACGCACCCCGATCATGCAACACTAGTTGCGCCACGTGGAACGTTTGACTGGTCAATTGATTGTGTCATCAACAAAATACGGAGGTGTACGGGTGAGCTAGTGACCATATAATCATGACATGTATTTTTTAACACGGTACAAACACAAGCACTCATATATAGGCGCAAGCACTCACCGCTATAAGCGCACACATGCAGACCCTACCCCTATGAGCACCTTCGAGAGAGTGAGCCAGCATATGATCTTGAGATTTTACGAAGTCACCATAGGTGCCTCGTAGTCGAGTAGAACGTCTCCTCCCACTGAACGCACATCGCCGGAAAAATACTGAAATTAACCCAGGATAAATGCGAGCACCAGGACTTTAACACTGATGGGCTCAAGAAACCACTGTCCTCCTAACCATCCAACCACAGGTTGGTTAACACCACAAAATGTATGTGCTGACCGTGATGAGCTTATTCTGAAGTCTAGTGACCATATCGTGCTTTCGCTTCAAATACAATGATTGTAAGTGTCGTCAACAAAATACGGAGCACGCATCAAATACAATGTCCGTCAGTGTCATCAACAAAATACGGAGACGTATCGTGAGCTAGATATTGTATGATCACCACGAGAATATATACGGTGACCGTAATGAGCATATTCTGAAGTCCACCGACTATATAGTGCTTTTTCTTGAAATACAGTGACCGTCGCGTGTGAATGTGTCATGGGCATGCATACTTTTAGAGGGTCGAGAGATAGTTTGTGTGCGTACGTGAAAGTGGTGTAGAAAGAGGGGGTGTCCGGTGGAGACAAGGAGAGATATGCCCTTCGTTTCTCTTTCCAGTGACTAATATTTTAGGAGAAAATATAAACATTCACAATGCAGAACAAATATTTTTGGATGTACCATGCAATTAACTTTCATGTATAACATTGTACTATTGTATATGCTTATTTTCTTAGTGGTCGACTGCGTGTGTGCTGTGGTGGGCACATCATTTCTAGTTGGGGTGGGCACATCATTTCTAGTTGTGGTGGGTCAACATGAGGACTCATGCGTCGGTTCCATCCTGCGCCACATAGGTTGGACCAAGATGCATTATACGAAGACCCATGTGGAGGATTCGGCGTACAACACGAAGCTACCAGAGTCGTGGAGAACTCTATCCCCGCTGGTGATAAGCCGACTATATATGATTTGTAACCCTAGGCCCCGAGTATGTTATAGAAGCCTCGGGGCTAGTTCGTCGATAGTATACACACACGCACAATGCCTGGTATTCACGTGTACTCTGTACACACCCCTATCCCTAATATACAGTACCAGGAGTAGGATTTTTCCTCAACTGCAAGGGTCCGGACTTGGGTAAAACTTTACCTTGTATTACCGTCCAGCCTAACAGTCAGGATATCCTACCGAATGATCTGATCGAATGATATCAGCCAACTACTATGAGAGAGGTGTGTCTGGGGGGCAATGTGTGCGAGAGAGGCCTAAAGATAATGTGCGTGCAGGAGACATGTAGGCACATATATGTGCGTATAGAGGGCTAGTAGAGACCGTGCATGTGTATATATGCACGTGAGAAAAATAGTGTTTTCCAACTGAGATTAGTGAAAATAGTGGTACATAGTAGTCAGAAATAGAGAGAGAGACAGAGAGAGAGAGATACAGAGGGAGTGTGTGCATGAGACACCCCAACACCCCGGGAGAGATTGTGAGCATGTGTGAAAGAGAAATGCCGATGTATATAAAGTGTGTGTACTTGTGCGTTAGATAGAGAGGTATATAGCACGCTTGTGAGAACGGGTCGAGGCATAGTGCATCTACGTGTAAAAGGCGGTTCTACGCATTAAATTAAAATATAAATGACATTATTATTTTTGGATGAGATCATGAATTTTGCAATTTGTGTATGAACAAAAATTGGATTCTAACATGTGCATGTGTTTATTTCACATTATCGATCCATAGAGTGAGAGCGGATTGAAATACAGGCAATGCATTGCTTTTGAAATTCATATATAAACATTAATTAGTGCACTCCATGTTGTTAGTGTGAAGCACTTTATACATTTGTCACTTACGATACATTCCAAATTGCTAGCTACGAAATAGAATACATGTTGAATTCAACATAAAGGGGGTTTCAAAGATTCAAATTCATAGGAAGTGCATTCATCTATTTGAACCCGAGATAATGGCATTTGTATATCAAATCTAAAAGGGGGCATCAATCTTTGTTGTGCGTTTGAACATGCTATATATTCATACGCATGTCTAACTATTTTTTTGCAATCAAGGAGATTATATCTGGAACCATGCATGAACTGAGGTAAGTTGCATATTTCTAAATATATACTCATGTACAATGTATAGTAAAATGTACCCCCTCCATTCCAAAATAATCATAGTTTTAGGATTTTCAAGAGTAAAGATTTGTGAAGTTTGACAAATCCTGAAAGTTCAATTCAAGAGAACCGAAAACGTTAATGCTTCTGCTCCCAAATATTGAACGAAGCGCCAAATAAGCCTCTGGTCACCTGAAACCGCACGAGACTAATGTTTGGTGGTAGGAAATTACTGTCCTGACTCTGGCACGTGTAGCCTATCGGCCCGATGTCCAAAGGTCTAAACTGGGGTAGGTTTGTAAATTCACCAAGACGCCAGTCTCAACCACCTCCGAGAAGCATTCATATGCCATGGGTGCCTAAACACCCATGCGCTCAGCCAAAATCTATCCCGCCCACCATGTTGGGACACCTGAGATTACTGTCCTACCCCCAACCTGCAATATGTCTGAGATTTTAGATGGGGCAAAGTTTGTAACTTTCCCCAAATTTCAAACAAGCGCGTCCCAAACTAAAACATTGTTCACCCTTAGTTCCCCCTCCCTCCATTTCCCCATTCATACTCCGTGGGCGCCAAAACACCCTCTCCACCAGCCGCGAAACCCCAGCTTCCTCTGTCCTCCACCCCATCGCGCCCAATCCATCGCCGCCCTCCTCCATCACGCCGGATCCGGTACCCCGACGTCATCGTCCAATGCAACCGCAACAGCAACACCCTCAAGGACTTAGCAGCTGAACCCGAGGCAGAGCTGCCTCCACGACGTCGATGCTGATGTGCGCCGTACCAGAACCACTTCGACCACGTCGTCCTATGCCTCACCGCTGCCGATCCAGTGTCGCAACCACTCACCGCACTGGAGATGTTCCCGCTACGCCGTCGTTCGCCGCCTCGGATATGGTTCCCCACCGCCGACAAACAGCCACCGCACCACACTCAACAACTTGGCCATGGGTTCGTCCAAGGCTCCACCATCCTCCACAACTTCTCATTTCCGGTGAACCACAAGAAGATCAATGGAAAAACAGAAGGAGGACACAGCACTACCAGCAGAAAGAGGTACTCATCTTCCCTTATTTGTGCAAATCTTACGTCTCTGCTCACACCGTATTCATCCCACGAAAGAAACTAGTTGAGCGCTTCATACTGCATCTTCTTTGTGGTACTAAATGCACAAGGTTTCCTCCCATTTACTATTTCACCTTTGCTAGAGGTCAGTAGCTTGCCTGGATTTCAATTCAGGGTCAGTCGAATCGCAATCAAAAGAAGCAGCACCCGCTTAGGTGCGCGGAGCACCTAGTCCGCATGTTCACCGGGGAAGCAGCACATCAGTGTCTATCATAGGGGTGTGGGGCGCAGGAGCTGCTTGCGCCCAATCTGGAGGTCGGCGGGGCTTGAAGGGATGGCCGGGGCGGTGCCAAGCATGGCGGTGCGGTGAGGTCGAGGGGAGGGCAGAGGCAGGGGACTGGGCCGGTGGTCGCTGGCATTTTGAGGAAGATCGTTACACTGACTGGCTGGAGGTAGATGAAGGCGATCTGCCCATTCTTTGCACATCGGATGGTGCAGAAAAAATGGACTGACCTATTTGTTTTCAGTCGACTGTTATTTTCATAGGACCACCCCTTGTGGTGTGCTGGAGGAGCATCTACATTTCCCATCCATCCTTGTGCTCATATTTCAAAATCCTAGAATCTAGTAATTTCGTGTGCCATGCATGTTGTAGATCTATCATATGTCTCCCGTCATTTATTACTCACCGACCTACTACCTGCTTCCTTTACACTGTACTACTTGTGCACACACTTCACCCATACTCACTATTGTTTTTTATGCATGGGTATTTTAGACTCTGACCCAGTGTTGATGAATACAAAAAAGAAAAGACAGAAGTCGCTCTAGTGTAATTCGAAGATAAGCACTAAGTGTCCCAGCGCTCTAAAGGGTGTAGTGCCAGCAGACGAAGACAGTAAATGTAGCTCTGCAGTTGATGATCTCAATTGCCACACACAACCATCCCAGGTGCTTGCTTTAACTTCGCCATGTCAAATGTGGTTGCATGTTGCATATGGTGTCAAGCTTGTATTGCTTCCAATTTGGTTAAATTGCATCAGCTTACTTTACACATTATACCTTTGATAATGACATGCCTTCCTATTTTTGATACATACTACATATGTCTATTAACCATGTTCGTACATCAAACTAATGCTCTTTTGTATCCCTCATCAATCACTTATGATGAGACAGTCACCCTAGTGGGTTACTGTGAGACGCGCTACTCGTTTAAAGAGTGTAGTGTCATCCTCCCCACATGATTCTCAAGAAACAGCAAGGCTAAATGAAGATAGTCAATGTAGCTCTCTAGTTGATGACTGCAATTCCCTCACACCACCATCGCAGGTGCTTGCTCTTACTTGGTAGTGTGATATGTGGTTGCATGTTGCATATGGTGTCTACCTTGTAATGCTTCTAATTAGGGTAAATTGCATCTGCTTAGTTAACACATTATACCTGTGAATATGACATGCATTCCTGTTTTTGGTACATATTACGTCTTTCTATTAACCATGTTCTTAATCAAACTACTTTTCCTCTGTATCCCTCATCAATCACTTCTGACGAGACACCTTCAAGTTGACAGTGTAATATTGGTTGCATCTTGCATATCATTTGAAACATATATTGCCTCTAATTTATTGAAGTGCCACTTATAATGAGACACATCTAACTTGGTAGAGTGATTTTGGTTGGATGTTTCATATGGTGTCTAGATTGCATTGCTTCCAATTTGTTGAAATGCCTTTTGCTTAGCGTTTTTCATACATATTCCATCCTCCTACAATGTGGTTGCCATACTTAAAAGTTGTGTTCGTCAGTATCATGCATCAACGAATTTGAAAGTGCGAATTTCATTCCTTTTTCTTGTGTGTTTACTTGAGAAGGAAAAACCTAAAAGGACGAAGGCATGGAATGGTTGCGGTCCTCTGGAGCAACCGAAACAGATGATCTATGCAGATTCTCCTGCTACTCCTACTGCAGTGCAAGTTCCAAATCTCATCTCCCCTACTCCATAACCCTAGGTGCTTGCTCTAACATGGTAGTGTGATATCTGGTTGCATGTTGCATATGGTGCCTAACTTGTATTGCTCCTAATTTGTTAAATTGCATCTCCTAGCTTACACATTATACATATGAATATGACACGCCTAGAGAAAAATAGGCACATCTAGAATACCAAATGCACATCATTGGATACATAATGAGTTGTATTTTCAGATTGTACATGTTTGGTATTGTAGATGTAGACAGTTTTCTCTATACACTTGGTCAAAGTTCACAAAGTTTGACTTTCAGAAAAATCTATAGGCACTACATTGTGGAATGGAGGGAGTATTGCTTCTAATTTGGTCAAATACATTTGTTAGGCCACCCTTTTAATTTGGCAGAGTGATATTGGTTTCATCTTTCATATGATTTCTAGCTTGCATTGCTTCTAACTAGTTCAAACACCTCGTGCTTAGTTTACACTTTATACATCATACATGTCAATATGTCATGTCATCCTATTTTTCACACATACTCCATCCTCCTATCATGCGTCTGTCTTACATGAAAGTAGTGCTCATCGGTAACATGCATCAATGAGTTCTGAAGAGCAAATTTTATTCCTTTTTCTTGTGGGTTTGACTTGACAAGGCAAAATCAAAAAAGAGGAAGGAAAAGAGTAAGGAAGGTGATGATGGTGGTCCTCTTTAGCAACGTAAACGGAGCATCTGTATGGATTCTCCTTGTACTGCTAGTGCATTACAAGTTCCAAGTCTCCGCTCCCCTACTCCACCATCCAAGGTGCTTGCTCTAACTTGGCAGTGTGATATCTGGTTGCATGTTGCATATGGTGTCTAGCTTGTATTTCTCCTAATTAGTGTAAACTACATATGCTTAGCCTACACATGATACGTGTGAATATGACACGATTTCCTGTTTTTGGTACATACTATATCTGTCTATCACACCATGTTCTTACAAGAAACTACTCTTCTTGTGTATCCTGTGTCAGTCACATATGATGGGACACCTTTAAGTTGGTAGTGTGATATTGGTTTGCGTCTTGAATATGATTTCTAGCATGTAGTGCTTCTAGTTTGATGAACTCCACCTATGACCAGACAGTTTTAACTTGGCAGAGTGATATTGATTGCACCTTCCATATGGTGTCTAGCTTGTAGTGCTTATAATTTGTTGAAGTGCCTTCTACTTAGTTACCACATCATAGGTGTGAATATGTCAAGCCGTCCAGTTTTTTGTACATATTCCATCCTCATATCATGACTTTGCCTTTCATCAGAGTAGTGTTCGTTAGTATCATGCATGAATGAGTTCTGAATAGTGAATCTTATTCCTTTTTCTTGTTGGTTTGACGTCACAATGCAAAATCAATAAATCGGGAGGAAATTGGTAAGCCATTGGATGATGGTGGTCCTTCCGAGCAACTGAAACGAAGGGTCTCTAGAGATTCTACTCCGCCATCCTCCCAACAAGATTCGCAAGACAACGCAAGGCTAGATAGTCAACGTAGCTGTGTAGATGATGAGCACATCTCCCCTACTCCACCATCACAGGGGCTTGCTCTAACTTGGCACTATTATATGTGGTTGCATGTTGCGTATGATGTCTAGCTTGTATTGCTTCTAACTTTGTTGAATTGCATCTGCTTACTTTACACATAATGCATGTGAATATGACACATGTTCTTGTTTCTAGAACATACGTGTAGATGATGAGCACATCTCCCCTAATCCACCATCACAGGTGCTTGCACTAACTTGGAACTGTTATATGTGGTTGCGTGTTCTATATGATGTCTAGTTTGTATTGCTTCTGATTTTCTTGAATTGCATCTGCGTATCTTACAACTTATATCTACAACGATCACTTAACCATAAGACACATTTAACTTGGGAGTGTGATGTAGGTTGCATCTTGCATTGTCTTCTAGCTTGTACTGCTTCTAATTTCTTGAAATGGCACTTACGACGAGACACTTTTTACCGGATATTGATATTGGTTGCATGTTCATATGGTGCCTAGCTTTCATTTCTTCTAATTTTGTTGAAATGCCTTCTGCTTACTGTTTTTCATACATATTCCATCCTCTTATCGTACGGCTGAATATGCAATGTTGTCTTTTTTTGTATATATTCCATCCTCCTATCCTGCTCTTGCCTTACATCAAAGTAGTGTTCGTCTGTATCATGCATCAAAGAGTTATGCAGAGCTAATTTTATTCATCTTCTTTTGGTTTTGACTTCATAAAGCAATATCAGAAAATAGGAAGGAAAAGAGTAAGTTAGGGGATGTTGGTGGTCCTCTGGACCGACGCAAACATAGATTCTCTAGATTTTCCACTGCTACTGCTAATGAAGTTGAAGTCCCAAGCTACATGATGAGTTCATCTCCCGTACTCCACCATCGCAGGTGCTTGCTCTAAGTTGATAGTGTGATAATTGGTTTCATGTTGCATATGTTGTCTAGCCTATATTTCTTCTATTTTGAATAAATTGCACCTGCTGAGTTTATACGTTATACATGTGCATATGACATGCCTTTCTGTGTCTAGAATACACTGCATCTATCAATCATACCATGTTCTTACATCAAAGTACTGTTGTTGTGTATCGCATCAGTCACTCATGATTGGACGCTTTTAACATGGTAGTTTGATAGTGGTTGCATCTTGCATTGATTTCTATGTTGTACTGCTTCTAATTTTTCGAACTGACACTTTTAGCTAGGCAGAGTGATATTGGTTGCATCTTTCATATGGTGTCTAGCTTGCATTACTTCTATTTTCTTGAAAATCCTTCTGCTTAGTTTACACATCATAGCTGTGAATATGTCACGACGTCCTGTTTTTCTTACATATTCCATCCTCATACGGTTGTCTTACATCAAAGTATTGCTTGTCTGTGTCATGCATCAATGAGTTTTGAAGAGCAATTTTATTCTTTTGTGTTGTGGGTATGCCTAGACATGGAAATGTCAAAAAAGAGCAAGGAAAAGAATATAGTAGGGAATGGTATTACTTGTCGGGTCAAAGTGAAAAGGTTCCGCCCTCAAGATTCTGCTGGTACTTATAGTGCAGTAGAAGGTCCAAGTCCACCGGCTAAATCTACAAACATAGTATCACCTGCTCCACCAGCTGCAACATCCGCATCAACTGTACCAGCATCTCAACGAGTTACTCGTTCGTTTGCTCCGGAACTGGCCAGTTCCCAAGCTGCATTCACACCTAACACTACTTCTGAAGCACTGCTGACACAACAGGACTTGGCAAGATCAGATGAACCTCATGAGCATAAACACCAAGACGGTACCTGACCGAGTCGAGTTGAAGTTGCATGATCCTTTATATGTACTCTCACAGTTTGATGTGCAATAACACTATCCATATTCGTTGTTGAACTATCACCACAGCGCAAGCGGAAACAGACATCAGGGATAATGCTTGACAGATTAACAAAATCTAAAGGAGGAAGAATGGAGATCCATTTTGAGGCAGGTTTAAAAAGGCCACGTGATGCTATAGAGTCAGCCAAGTTAGTATCAGAGGCAGCCATTGCTGTTAGGTGTCATGCATGTATCCTCCCAACGTGGATCCAGTACAAGAATGAGAAAGAAAATACCCAGTTTAACACCTTCCTTGACCATTTATCTATAAGTAATGTTATTCATCGCAATTTGTAATATTGTCTTGCTCTGTGCCATACTTTCTAGCTTCCTCCTAATAAGACTCACATTCTTTTTTCAACATATGAGGTTCAAGTTGGATTCGAAAGATGATGCAACTAAACAAGCATGCACTCATGTTTTTCAGTCTCCTATGCGACAGTATTAGTACCACCTTAGAAAATCTCACTTTGAAGGCAAGGCTAATAATGAAATCGCCCAAACATCTCTAGTGGAATATATTACAAATGAAGACTATACAGCCCTTGTTAAACACTGGTCTGATCCAAAGTACCAGGTAGGGTATACGTATTTGATCAGACCACATATTGAACTTGTATTTATGTATGTGCCTTACATGTGTATCTTCTTCTAGGCTAACTGTTTGAAGAACAAGACCAACCGTTCTAAACTGAAATTCCAACAGACAATAGGATCTCATAGCTATATTGGACACTGCGAGGCTCTTGTAAATAGCTGCTACTTCCTTTTTTTCTGTGCCATATTATCGTATCTATATTGACTTGTTCCAAATACAGAGGAAAACCCGTGCGGACCAAAAAGAACCTGAACCGAATGCAATGGGAATCTTCAAGGATTGCCACACAAGCAAGATGAAGGGCATGAGCACACCAGTTCAGGCCGCTATTTTAAGTCCTTACTCCTCCTACCTTTGAACTGATTGGTACTATGATGTGTTCATTTAACTGATTTGTTTTCAACCAATGTCAGTTACTGTGTTCACTTTTATACACAGTTGTCTTAACGTATCATTTCACCTTACATGGTTTAAAAGAGATTAAGGATATTCTTTTGGTCTTGATATGTAATCTAGTTGTGATGTTCACGTGCGCACACAATCATACAATAGCCTGTTTGTTTTATATCTGTTTTCCCATGATATGAATGATGTCTCTTTATCCTACTTTAAACCATGTCTCTTTATCCTTAGATGTCAATGAATGTGCGGAAATAGACAATACAGTAGGCATGCTATATGGACATATGTTCCGAAAGTGATTTTATTATGTAGTTGGCACTACAATACATGCTAATGTATTATACGAGTTCACCGAAATAAGTTATGTATAAACGTGAAACCTACTTTGTTTGTTTTTATCTCATTAGTAACTTATCTGGTACACTAATCTACAAGTTCAAACTTTCAGCAAGCTATGGAATAAATGATTGAACAGCCACAACCACCTGAAGGTGACGAGGCTACCACGGCCACAATGCCACCTCTTGCTGCAGTGCGTCAGTATCTCTCCACCAATAGTGCAAAAAGCACCTTCCTGCGTAATTCTGGGTTGGTTGTCAAGGTAACTGTAGCGACCCGACCTCAGACGGTCAAGTCTCTGTGCTTCAGTGTCATCCCTGGATCGATAATGCTGACACACACAGTACTCGAAGGATTTATAACAGAGTAGCAATCACACACTTATTACATCGAATGTCTCAAAAGAGAACTTATTACAATAAATATGGCTTAAGGCCATCTAATTAAGATAACAACGGAAGGCTTGGAAGATAAAGTGAGTTCATCAACTCCAACGTCATAGCTGAGTGCACGACAAGCGACCTAGTGCACCTTACTCTTTGTCTGAAAAGTCTGCAACGTGATATGTTGCAGCCCAAAACGGGTCAGCACATGGAATATGCTGGCAATATAACACAAGAGAGCAATGAACAGATAAATGCTATCACTACATGCATATATGGTTGGTGGAGGCTCTATGGTTATATTGTTTTGCAAAAAGCCAATTTTTCCCTATAACAAAGGAATATATTTTATTTAACTATCATGGTAGTTGAATCATCATTGAGAAGGTTCCTCCAACTCAATCCCAATTAAAGTAGTCATTAACATCCCAACAAATTAATTTAGAGTGATGAGATCAAATTAATAATTCAAATACCAAATACTCAAGATGTCCATAACCGGGGACACGGCTAACCATGATTAGTTTATACACTCTGCAGAGGTTTGCGCAATTGTCCCCACAAGACTCATCTCCTCCGTTGGATTTCTCGCACTACAGGGTGTTTGAGAAATGGATGACCGAGACACAGTCTTTCAGAAGAATTAACTCTTTACTTTGGGTGGATAGTTACACCTACTTTCCCCTACATCTGCTAGCCCACCACTGAAAGAGGTCACACAACATACTCAACTATGCCAGAGCCCATAATGGCTTGTGGCTACACACGGAAGTTTCTAGCATGAATAATCTTATGATCCCTTTGAGCCTGGGTGGCGGACCGTAGGATGACCACACGGGTACTCCGGGATATCCTTGGACAACACTGGATTCTCCAGGTGCCCACAAGCAATCCACCCAGATGTGTATTAAAGTTGCCACCTTAAGTTGAACCATCAATTAACAACTCACATCTGTCTTGGATACACTCAAACCCAATCCACGTCTACAGCATAGCATGGCAAAATAAGCATAACATAGAAGTAACTCCCAAGGGTTTGATAATAAAACAGGTAATAGGTTCTACCTCATCATCTACTTCCCAGACCCACATGTTAAGAGATCCTACTCAGGCAATGTGTGAGGGTTGAACTAATGCATAAAAACTGGGTAACAAAGGGGTATGATCAAAGTGTTACTTGCCTTGCTGACGATCTACAAATCCTAAAGACTCATAGTAGCATGCTTCGCACTTCGGGAATTCTATCGCAAACAAACAATAGCATACATAAGCACTCAAGCAAACATGCACGGGTAAAAATCAAATAAGAAGATCTAACCAGAAAGTTCAACTGAAGAACTCCGGTTTGCAAAAAGAATCAAATAAAACGGTGCAACGAAACTCAAACTACGAAAGAAACAAGATCCGATTACTAAACTGGACTAAAGTCAAATTTTACAGTACCAAAATCTTGTTCAAGTTGGTTAAACAGAAAGAGGGCTTCGAGACGAAGATCTAGGCGCTTGTTTCACCTGATTTGGATAAACGAGTGAAAAGATAAACTAAAACGAAGGTTAGGGCAGAAATCGTGATAAAAAATAATCGCGGAAAAACCCTGGAAAATAAAACAGGACGAACAGGCTAAGGAACGAATGTTCACTGTATGTGGCTAACTGACGAACAGCGTTCGTTAAAACGAATGTCTGTGAACTAACTAAACCGAAGAAAACCGGACAAAACCGATCTAATAAA
Organism: Triticum urartu; assembly: GCF_056163025.1. Lineage (NCBI taxonomy): Eukaryota > Viridiplantae > Streptophyta > Magnoliopsida > Poales > Poaceae > Triticum > Triticum urartu. The sequence continues at coordinate 153,259,763 of NC_141873.1, forward strand.
AAACCGATCTAGGGTTTTTCTAGAAAAGAAAGAACCGGGGTTAACCGAAGAAAACTCACCGGTCAACAGAGAGCTCAACGGCGGGGTCAACGGGGACGATCGACGCGGCGGCGGTGGCTCCGGCGATGGCGGGCGGCGGGGCGGCGGCGGCGACGCGAGGCGGGCGGCGGCGCGGGGCAGCGGTGCGGCGGCGACGCGAGGCAGGCGGCGGTGTGAGCTAGGGTTTGGACGGCAGGGCTGGGGGCTTGGGTCTTCGGGGCGGCCGGCTCGGGCGGGTCTTAAAGGCCCCAAGTGCAGTGTCCTGGATGGACACGGCCCGTTAGGTCGGTGACTTATTTTTTTTAATAAATCCTGACGCGGAAAACCAAATAAAAGAAATACTAAACCGAGTCCAAAAATCCTGAAATAAATCTTCACGGTCCTCTAATAATATTGCGGACAAACTGAACATTTATTTGGGCCTCTATTGCAATTTTGAAAAGGCATTTTTTCCTAATTCAAATAAAATAGCAACAAAAGTCCAAAAGAAATATTTATTTGATTTTAATATTTTTCCTCCAATATTCCCTTTATTTTAGAGAAGTCATATTATCTCCTCCCATATATTTTAATATGAAATATTTTCGGAGAGAAAAAAATAATTAAAACCAAAGTGATCCTTGTTTCGATATTTGATAAAATTCAAATATGAAAAACGTGAAATCCCCAACTCTCTCCGTGGGTCCTTGAGTTGCTTAGAATTTCGAGGACCGTAAAGAAAAAATGCAGTAAAATATGATATGCATGAATGACCTATGTATAACATTCCAAATTGTAAATTTGAGATGTGACAGTAACCTCGTCCAAATTGCCTACTGAACAAAATCTTCCCGCTAGACAGAGTGATATTTCTGTGCTCCAGACACAAGTCCAATCCCTAATAGACGTTGTGTCGGAAACAAAAATAGTGGTTGACAAATGTCGTGAAGATATGAATGGTTTTGAAACCAGACTAGCAGACATTTGCTTCGTTGTTCAAGAGCAATGGCGGAAAAAGGGGAAGATCGTGCTACTCCATCGGATTCTACAGCCTGAAACATAAGCACTCAGGTCAAATGATATGTGTTTCAATACATCTTATGGTGCTTTTATCTGCAAGGACTTTAAACTATATGCCAATAGGCCTTTTGTTGCATGGTTGGAATTTATTTTGTTGTGATACAACATTTATGATGCTGCCAAAGGTTGCAGTAATTACGACGCTATTTTTGTATAGTGTAGGTTTATCTTAGTAATGTATTCGCCCGAAAGCTTCGTAGGAGGCCAACATGCCAACATTCATCGGGCCCATTCCAATTGGGCTAAAAACGATTCTGGGCCGAAATTTGCATGTAGCCCACTAAAAATATCTGGGCCTAAATCAGCATAATCTTTCATATATTTCTGGTCGGCCTGTGCCCATAGTGGGCCTTTAACAGACCTAAATATAATTTGGGCCCTAAGTAATAATAGGCCGTTTACATGTGTAAATATCTCGAGCCCATAAAAACCATGGGCCTTTAGTAGGCCGAAAGGAAGATTGGGCCCTGATTGTGCCAAATAACCCACTGGTCTTAGCAGGCCGAAATGGTGGCCCATTTACAATTCGAGTCGTCCACAGGCCGAAATTCAGACGGGCCGTAAATGCGCCGACCTACTACACGGGCCTTTAACAGGCCGGAAGTTCGGTCAGGCTTGATTAGTGTCATTTTCATATCGACTATTAGTAGGCACGATGTGGCGTTGGGCCACATATGGCCCATGGATTTTGTCCGACCTTAACAGGCCGAAAGTCACAACAGGCTGAAAGTGGCCCAAATCTATAAAGGGCCTCTAACAGGCCGAATGACATACATGGCCGAATATGACCCATATCCTTCACGGTCGTTTATGGGCCGAAAGTTTCAATGGCCTATAAACGGGCCCAAATGAAGTAGGGCCTTTAACAGGCCGGAAACACACCGGGCCGTAATTCGTCCCAAATTCTTAGCGGGCTGTTAACGGGCCAGAAGTGACCATGGGCCGCAATGATGACAAGTTTAGGATGGGCCGTTGACGAGCTGATTTAACACTAGTCGTACGGGCCTTAACTGAGAATGTTGGGCCTTTAGCTGGGCCGGCCCATTATGGTTTGCAAAATCTTGTGGGCCTTTAGCTGGGCTGGCCCATTATGTCCCGCTAAATCTTGTGGGCCTTTAGTTGGGCCGTCCCATTTAATCTTCATGGGCCACTTTTGGGACAGTCCACGTGTCAACGTATCATAGGCGCATCTCGCCCATTGGATGTGCTAACGCGGAGCTGACACGTGGTTTCATCAGCCAATGAGAATTTTACATGTGGGAAATCGGCATTGGTTGTTGCTGTTAGCGGGTTATCGGATCCAAAGCTGGACCTGATAGCTTAACGGTGTCCCGTTACGGTGGATGCCACGTGTCGGTCACCCTTGACGAAAGCACTTCTATGACGCGCGATTTATCGTTATGGAAGTGGACACTTACGTGATGATAATTTTGGTAATGTCATGGAACACTTCTACGACAGCACAGGTATGACTATCTTGATTCTGTCATAAATTTGTCATGGATGTACATGCATGACTGTAGCGACCAGACCTCAAACAGTCTGATCTCTGTGCTCCGGTGTCATCCCTGGATCAGTAATGCTGACACCACACAGTACTCGGAGGATTTATAGCAGAGTAGCAATCACACACTTATTACATCGAGAGTCTCAAAAGAGAACTTATTACAATAAATATGGCTTAAGGCCATCTAGTGACGATAACAGCGGAAGGCTTGGAAGATAAGTGATTCCATCAACTCCAACGGCATCACTGAGTATAGAACCACGACCTAAAAACTCCTTAATCATCGTCTGAAAAGTCTGCAACATTAACGTTGCAGCCCGAAAACGGGTCAGCACATGGAATATGCTGGCAAGGTAACACATAGAGAGTAATGGAATGCAACAACTATACTATATGCATATTTGGCTGGTGGAAAGCTCTATGGTTACTGTTTTTGCGTAAAGCCAATTTTTCCCTACTTCAAAGGAATAAAATTAATTACTATCATGGTCGTTGTGAAACATTGAGAATGGTTGACAGCATTCTCAATCCCAATTAAGTAACATCATTAAAACCCAACAATATTAATTTTAGAGTAACATGTTGAGATTCACATGATAATCCAGGTACTAGATACTCAAGATTGTCCATAACCGGGGACACGGCTAACCATGATTAGTTTGTTACACTCTGCAGATGTTTGCGCACTTTTCCCCACAAGACTCAATCGCCTCCGTTTGGTTTCTCGCACTGTAGGGTGTTTGAGAAGACGGATGACCGAGACACAGTCTTTCAGAAGCGCTAGCACCTTACGACGGGTAGACCGGTACACCTACTTTCCCCTACATCTGCTAGTCTACCACTGTAAGATTTTGCACAACTTAGTCAACTATGCCAGAGCCCATAATGGCATGTGGCTGCACACGGAAGTTTCTAGTATGAATAATCTCATGATCCCTTTGAGCCTGGGTGGCGGTCCAAGAAAACAGGCAAGTCCTGGTAACCCCAGGTGCCTCAATCCACCCAGATGTGTGTTAGGTTGCCACCTTAGATAAACCCTTAATTATCAATCTCACATCTGTCATGGATTTCACTCACCCAATCCACGTCTACTAGCATAGCATGGCATAATAAGCAAACGTAGAAGTAACTCCCAAAGGTTTGATAATAAACAGGTAATAGGTACTACCTCATCTACTTCCCATCCCACAATTTAATTAGATCCTAATCATGCAATGTGTGAGGATTGATCTAATGCAATAAAACTGGGTTGTAGAAAATGTATGATCAAAGTGTTACTTGCCTTGCTGATGATCCGCGTAACCTAGAGATTCGAAGTAACAGGCGGCGCACTCCGGGTATTCTATCGCAGACAAACAACAAGCATACAATAAGTACTCATCTAATGCACAGGTAAAACTCAAATAGAAGATCTAACCAGAAAGTTCAACTTAAGAACCCTGGTTGGCAAAAGAATCAAATCGAACGAAGCAAAAGAAAACAAACGGCGAAAGAAAACAACTTCGTTCTAGTAATCTGGATCTAGGGCAAATTTTACAGTAACAAAAACTTGTTTAAGTTGATTATTCGGAAAGAGGGTTTCGAGACGAAACTCCAGGCACTTGAATCGCCTGATTCCGATAAACGAGCGAAAAGTTATACTAAAACGAAAATCGGATCAGAAATCGCGATCAGAAAATAACCGCGGAAAATCCGACGAAAAAGAAAAATGACGAACAAATTTTTTTAAAAAAAACAGCACGGAAAACGAGGCGGCGGCGAACCTCGAAAGGCGCGCGCTCCGGCGGCGGCGGCGGGCGGCGGCGGCGGCTAGAGGCGGCGGCGGTTAGGGTTAGGTCGGCGCTGGCGGCTGGGCTCTCCTCGGGCCGGGGCGGCGGCTTATATAGCCTAGGCCAACGGAGTCCAGGCCGAATACGGCCCGAAGTCGGTTCCGTTTTTTTTATAAATCCGCTCGGAAGAAAAATAAAAAGAAATACTAAACAGACTCCAAAAATCACAAAATAAATTTTGCCGGGTTCCTAAAATCAAGCCCGATAAAGTGAACATTTATCTGGACCCAAACTACAACTTTGAAAAACACGCATTTTTCCTAAATTCAAATAAAAATACCGAAAAACTCCGAAATAAAACTTGTTTGATTTTTTTATTAAATCCTCAATATTTCTATATTTTGGGAAAGTCATTTTATTCCCTCTCTCATATTTTTTAATAGAAATAATTGATGATAAAATAAATAAAATCAAATGATCCTGTTTACATAATTTGAGAAAACTCAAATATGTAAATCACGAAATCCCCAACTCTCTCCGTGGGTCCTTGAGTTGCTTAGGATTTTCTAGGATCAAAACCAAAAGCAAAATAAAATATGATATGCATGACGTCCTAATGTATAACATTCCAAATTGAAAATTTGGGATGTTACAATGACAGAAAACGTGACCTACTCTAACAAACACGTATCATCACAGAAGTTTCTTTTTTTCTAGTGCATGCTTATGCATGGAGGTCATGCGTGCCTGCATGTTTGAATACCCAACATTGATGTGGCGTGTGCGTCAAAAATTGTACACTAGCTCCCCACACAGAGCAAAATTGGTTGATGTGTCGTTGTACTAGCCATTTCGAATCGATGGGAGGGATTCACGCATAGAGATACATGTGTGTGTGCTCAAACTGTATCATGCATGTCATCCTAGAGTAAAAATAATAATCCCATCCTAAGTCAAATTAACCTCTCTTGTTGTCGGGAAAAAAGTAGTGATGGACCAAACGGGCCCACAGATGGAAAGCATCGATATCGCTGATAACCGCTTAAGTGGGTGCGGTAGGACAACCACCACCGCTTTGCATGTGGGCCAAACATATATATGTTGAATACCCAAAATGCACAACTTTGAATTGCCACATGCCTCAAAAACCGTAAACCATGCACCCACACAGAGCGAGGTTCATCAAGCATAGTACATATGATGGTCACCTTGCCCCCTCTTCACCGCATACTATATGCTCCTACCGTAATATATGTACAACCCAAAAGAATCCTCATCGATGGTCAAATTAATTAACCTCTCCTGATGTAGGTCAAACTGATGCATGCATGCATCTACGATGGCCTCGTGGGCCCACAGATGGAAGCGTCACACGTGAGTGTCCTAGCTAGGATATGCATGTGGCCTAAAAAGGTGTTGTGTGATGTTTGAATAGCCCATTTCACAATTTTGATGTGGCACGTGCCTCGGAGACCAAAAAGTCCCGACACTGAGTGAGGTGTACTTGTTCACGGACGTGTACGTATAGTATATATGCTAGTCACCTCCCACCTCTTCAAAGCGTACTATATACCACCATAACACAAACAAAAAAGATTCTACCTTGCTGGTCAAATTAACCTCACTGCCGGCTGTTCTTCAAAGTGATGGACGACGACCTTGCGGGCCCACAGAAAGCGTCACACGCGAGTATCAAGGTCGTGTAGGACAACCATCGACTACATGTGGCCAAAATATTTATGTATGAAAGGGTTGTGCAATGTTTTAAATAACGATTTCACGACTTTGATGTGGCACATGTCTGCCAAACAAAATGGCCAACCCACACGGTGGCTCACAACTCGTACTGTACTGTGAGCCACCCGCCACCCCCAGACGCACACACCCACACACACACCGCGAATCCACCGCAACTAAGATGCGTGTTAAATTAATTATCTCGCAGTGAACTTATATGTTACCAAAGGAGGGACGTTTTAATTTCAAAAAATCATAGAGATCATTAAGACGTTTTAGTACATTGATTGATTGATTTTCTACGGGTATAATGTGCAAAAATCAAATTTGAGCTACATGCACACGTGACAGTGCACCTAAATGGATTGCAAAAACACATGTGTGTCAATGGGTGCATCTTTACTCCTCGTGCAAAAAATTTCAAACATTGAGAATCTTAATTTTTAATTTCTAGTACATCCAAAACTTATTTGAAGTTCATGAAACTTATCGTGTTCTCATATGGACACCAATACAAAGTGGCATTGTACTTTTTTTTCAAATTTGAGACCAGTTTTGATGTAATCTTTATCTAATTACAGACGGGAGATTATTAATAATTGGGAACCAATATCCCAGACGGATTATTTATTCGAACCGTGAGCGTTAGACCAACAACGGATACGTGCCATACTTCGGCTAAGCAACAAAGCGGCAACATTAATCATCCAAATAGAAAAACAATATATGTGCCACCATGCGACCCGTGTGCCGTGCGAGCAGGCATGAGTTGACGGGACGGGTCTGCCGCGCAGGCAGACGGGGAAGCGTGCGTGTAGGTGTGTGAATTGACGGAGGCGTGCTCGCTGTGCAGTGTCATCGGGAGGCGTGCGAGTAGCCGTGTGAAACTTTGGTGGGCATGCCAGCAGTCCGGTGCGCAGGCTCACCGGGAGGTGAGCCATCGGTTTGACCGCCGCACACCTCTCTACCACTACCCCGATCCTCGCTACACACACAATCCTCTCTCTCTCTCTGCTTGCATCCTCAATGCCGCTCTCAGTCCTCAAAGTTGTTAGTATATGAGGATGCCACCGAAGCACCCCATCGGAGGGAGTGGCGATGTCGGGGCTGCTAAAGCACCGAGCACAGCCTGGATATGGAGACAGAGGTTGCCGTCACCGTCGGCGAGTTATCGCTGCACCCTGACGTCGTCGACGGCATCGAGCTTCCATAGCCAGAGGTGGAGTTCCACACCGAGTCCGACAACCACTCCGGCGATGACTCCGACTCCGATGACTACTCGGGTGACGACTCCGATGACGACGGACAGCTGGTTAGTCATCTATACCCATTTATGTGTCAAATAGATCATAGGGTTCTCTGGTTACTCCTGCCTCCCCCTTTTTGGAATAGAAATCATATTGTTATGTTCTCCCAATCCATCAAATCTGAGTAAGTTCCATTAAATCCGTGTAGTGTATTGATTGTTTGGATGGTACAGGTGACAAGTGATTAGTTGTTTCATCTGTGCAAATGATTTCTACTAGTAATCCGAATAGGGTTAGTGTTCGTGCTAATAATTCCTAGCCTGGGCCTGACAGTTGATTTTGAATGACCAACATATGTTTGTGCCATTATTTCCTTCAAGATTGGTCTGTACATAGACGACTGTGCTTAAAAATCGAACCATAATCTCTGGATATGTATAAATAAATAGCCATAAATTCCTAATCCTACTTCATGACATGTAATCATTGATTTGATGCCAAATTTGTTTTACTATTTGTATAGGTGCCATCTGACGATGTGGACAGCGAGGATGAAGATGGCAAGAGGAGGTACAACAGGCAAATCCTGAGGGAGCTTTATGCGGGAATGCTTAACAGGCGTATTAGGAGCTGGAACGACGGCTATGGATGCCCATTTTGCAACCAGAAGCTTCATGACGCGTATCTAAGTGTTCTGGCGCATGCAAGAGGACGGGCCGTTAGCTCCTTCAAGCAGGAATATTCTCGCAGGGTGGCGCACGACGCGTACGCCGAGTACCTGGAGAAGCTTCAGGATCGTGTCGGGCGCATGTGAGATGAGATGTGGGATGGATCGAACTATGTATGCTTGAGTATATATGCTTAATGCGGTTGAACTATGTACTTATGGTTGAACTATGCTTATGTACGTGTACGCTTATTATCTATGTCTGAGTATGTTAAATATTTGGTCAAAATTTGGTAAAAATTAGAAAGGGGGACCAATAAACCAGGACGGAGGTAGTAAGTCAATCACACACGGTTCCCAAAATTGGAACCGTGTGCAATGACTTTCATTTTACCTGTTGCATCAATCACACACGGTTCGCTCTAGAAAACCGTCGCCCCCAAAATTCTTTATGAGATAGAAAACCCTCACCACCCAATTCAAAAAAGAAAAAGAAAACCCTCACCATCCCCACGTCACAAAAACCCTCACCCGACCGCCACCCCCTCGGCCCCTCCGGTATGTTCCCCGTTCACACCTGCACAAGCTCCTCCGCGTCTATGCCATCACACTGCCTATCACGGCGGTAAACACTTAGCTCGACGCCTGCCGCCGCCAGGATGCTGGCAAAGCCCACCGCATTTCACCACTTCCTCTTGCCACCGCCTATCGCCATCGACATTCTCGACGCTGCTCGCGGTCGACCCAGCTCTGCTCGGTTGGGGAATCTGCCGTACTGAGAGTTCTTTCCCAAGGACGACAAGGTAACTAATTTAACGAGATATTATCTCATCTCTTATCCCAGTTCATCTTCCTCCTTTAATCACCCGGCGGAAATCGCCGTGAATTCATTTTTATTCAAGCTGATTTGAGGGTTTTCTTTCATTCATATAATGTACAGGGAGCTGACACTTCAGGACTTTGCGACCTCCGCCAAAGATTCCATCTCACCGTACCAGATAACATGAGGACGCGTGCGGTATGTTCAATGTCACCCTAAATTGCTTGGCATGGCCTACTTTCCTGAACATATTCTAAATATTGCTACATTTGGATAAAAGGTGCCACATGCACCATATACGTCAAAGGGGATTTCCCCCTCTTCTTTCTATATTAGGCAAATTAATGATGTATTGTTCTTTCAATTACTCTCATATTTCCATGACATCATGTTTACCCTATCTGTTTAATTATAGATTTTTATCCTTTGATTTCAACTGTTGTACAGTTCTTTCAATTTGGGCCTATATTTGCATGTTACCATATTTTCTTTAACAATCCTACCATTTTCTGCAGAACACGCCTTGCTATGCAACAGATTATGTAGTGCACAATTTTTCCCTTTACATAGATGAAGGCTCCAAGGATGTCATACTGCACACAAACCATGGATTTACAATCGTTGCTACTGTAAAACTTGATGAACATGGTGAATCCTATTTCGGCACTGCCTTTTGGAAAGAAATTGCAACGTTTTATGTACTGAAAGCTGGCACTAAAATTGCACTTCACATAAAAGGGCCTGGTCATGAGATATATGCTAACTTCCCCAACAAAATCATCCGTCCAGCTTTGTTCGAAGTAAGTTTTATTTTCAACTATCTGCATGTTGACTTACCCAACAATGTCAAATGAATTTTTTAGTATTTAAGCAACCAATTGTTATTCCCTTTTCTTACTATATTCCTACATAATAACTTCTAGTTACCAATACACTTTTCTATGGCCCTTTTTTAACTAAATATTCCATGTACTCCCATTTCTATCAGAAAGCGCCGCTAACAAGGAGACTCTGGAGGTGGAGAACGGGGCTGCCAACAAGTGGAGGCGGGGCGAGCTAGAACCGCAAGCGACTCCAGCAAGCCTAGACTTCATCAGCAGCCTCCCCGATGATATGTCGAGAGTCATCATCTCCCTCCTCACAATCAAATATGGGGCGCGGACAATCGTCCTTTCCTGGCGGTGGCGCCCCCTATGGAACTCCATCCCTCTTGACCTCATCGACACCCACGAGCTCTGCCATGGCTATCGCAAAAGCTTGGATGCGTTCTCCAAGATCCTCGGCAGTCACCTTGGCCCAACCAAAGGCCGTAGAATGGGCAAGTTCTGTTCCAACAGCAAGGACCAAGCCAAGCTTGACGACTGGTTCCAACCCCCCTCCCTAGATCAGCTCGAGGAGCTCACTTTTGATGATGGGCATATGCGGTCGCTGCCAACGTCTGCACTCCGCCTCGCGCCCACGCTGCACGTCGCCAAGTTTAGGAACTGCCATCCCCCCTTAATGACGCGCCCGCTCTTATTCCACCACGACTGAAGCACCTCAAGCTCGTCACCATCTGTCTCTCAAACGGTGACATGGAGCACCTGCTCCATGGCTGTACTGCACTCGAGTACCTTTGTTTTCAGGCGATCAATGGGTTGAGTACCTTCCACATCACCTCCATGACTCTTAGGACTATTTATGTGTGTTGCTGGTGCGGCAGGAAGACATCACAAGATGTGTACCACTGTATGGTCATTGAGGACACACCTGCACTTGAGAGATTACTTGTAGTTGATCAAGAAGGTCCAACAAGAATCAATGTCATTTCTGTGCCGAAATTGACAGTGGTGGGCTACTCGTGTCACAAATACTCCGAACATGTTATTGGATCCACACCCGTTTAGGTACAACAGACGCCTTCTATCTCTCCTTCTACAAATTAACATTATTTTTAATTTTGAAGATGTTTGTTCATATATCATTCAGAAATTGATTCCGACAAGCTTGACCCTGAAACTGCGCACAATCAAGGTCATAGAACTAGAATCTATTGGCCCCAACCTGGAGTAAGTTGTCAGTTTCCTGAGATGCTTTCCGTGCCTGGAGAAGCTATATATCAAGGTGATGTTCCTTTCCTGTTAAATGTTAACCATAAGGGAGTTCAAGATTTCTTAGGGAACTTTTCATCCACTCCAACATCTTGTGAAGAAGGCCACATTTTTCTAGAATGTAATCAAATGCCCATGTTAATCATGTGAGATCGAAGATGGCATGTTAGTGCATTTTATAAATCCTGCAAACCAAATAGGCCCGTAGTAATGTTCAAAACTGCATGTAGGCACTAACACATTTTCTTCTTTTGCACATAAGATTAGGCCCATGATGTCTACTAAACAACCTTCTTCTTGTAGACGTTGTTGGGCCTCCAAAGGCAGAGGTTTGTAGGACAGTAGCAAATTTCCCTCAAGTGGATGACCTAAGGTTTATCAATCCGTGGGAGGCGTAGGATGAAGATGGTCTCTCTCAAGCAACACTGCAACCAAATAACAAAGAGTCTCTTGTGTCCCCAACACACCCAATACAATGGTAAATTGTATAGGTGCACTAGTTCGGCGAAGAGATGGTGATACAAGTGCAATATGGATGATAGATATAGGTTTTTGTAATCTGAAAATATAAAAACAGCAAGGTAGCAAGTGGTAAAAGTGAGCACAAATGCTATTGCAATGCTAGGAAACAAGGCCTAGGGTTCATAGTTTCACTAGTGCAAGTTCTCTCAACAATAATAACATAATTGGATCATATAACTATCCCTCAACATGCAACAAAGAGTCACTCCAAAGTCACTAATAGTGGAGAACAAACAAAGAGATTATGGTAGGGTACGAAACCACCTCAAAGTTATCCTTTCTGATCGATCTGTTCAAGAGTCCCTAGTAAAATAACACGAAGCTATTCTTTCCGTTCAATCTATCATAGAGTTTGTACTAGAATAAAACCTTAAGAAACAAATCAACCAAAACCCTAATGTCACCTAGATACTCCAATGTCACCTCAAATATCAGTGGGTATGATTATACGATATGCATCACACAGTTTCGGATTCATATATTCAACCAACACAAAGAACTTCAAAGAGTTCCCCAAAGATTATACCGAAGAGTCAAGACGAAAACGTGTGCCAACCCCTATGCATAAGTTCATGAGGTCACGGAACTCGCAAGTTGATCACCAAAACCTACATCAAGTGGATCACGTGATATCCCATTGTCACCGCAGATAAGCACATGCAAGACATACATCAAGTGTTCTCAAATCCTGAAAGACCCAATCCGATAAGATAACTTCAAAGGGAAAACTCAATTCATCACAAGAGAGTAGACGGGTAGAAACATCATAAGATCCAAATATAATAGCAAAGCTCGCGATACATCAAGATCGTGCCGACTCAAAAACACGAGAGAGAGAGAGAGAGAGAGATCAAACACATAGCTACTGGTACATACCCTCAGCCCCGAGGGTGAACTACTCCCTCCTTGTCATGGAGAGCTCCGGGATGATGAAGATGGCCACCGAAGAGGGATTCCCCCCTCCGGCAGGGCGCCGGAACGGGTCTAGGTTGGTTTTCGGTGGCTATGGTGGCTTCTGGCGGCAGAACTCCTGATCTATTCTGCTCCTTGATGTTTTTAGGGTATATGGACATATATAGGTGAAAGAAGTCGGTCAGGGGAGCCACGAGGGGCCCACAAGGGGCCCACGAGGGTGGGGGGCTTGCCCAGGGGGGTAGGGCATGCCTCCCTGCCTCGTGCCTCCCTCGAAGCTTCCCTGACGTCTACTCCAAGTCTCCTGGATTGCTTCTGTTCCAAAAATAAGTTCCGTAAAGTTTTAGGTCAATTTGACTCCGTTTGATTTTCCTTTTCTGCGATACTCTAAAACAAGGAAAAAAAACAGAAACTGGCACTAGGCTCTAGGTCAATAGGTTAGTCCCAAAAATCATATAAAATAGCATATAAATGCATATAAAACATCCAAGGTTGATAATATAATAGCATGGAACAATCAAAAATTATAGATACATTGGAGACGTATCAAGCATCCCCAAGCTTAATTCCTGCTCATCCTCGAGTAGGTAAATGATAAAAACAGAATTTTTCATATGGAATGCTACCTAACATATTTATCCATGTAGTTCTCTTTATTGTGGCAAGAATATTCAGATCCATAAGATTCTAGACAACGGTTTGATATTGACATAAAAACAATAATACTTCAAGCATACTAACAAAGCAATCATGTCTTCTCAAAATAACATGGCCAAAGAAAGCTATCCCTACAAAATCATATAGTCTGGCTATGCTCTATCTTCACCACACAAAATATTTAAATCATGCACAACCCCGATGACAAGCCAAGCAATTGTTACATACTTTTGATGTTCTCAAACTTTTTCAATCTTCACGCAATATATGAGCGTGAGCCATGGACATAACACTATATGTGGAATAGAATGGTGGTTGTGGAGAAGACAAAAAAGAAGAAGATAGTCTCACATCAACTAGGCGTATCAACGGGCTATGGAGATGCCCATCAATAGATATAAATGTGAGTGAGTAGGGATTGCCATGCAATGGATGCACTAGAGCTATAAGTATATGAAAGCTCAACAAAAGAAACTAAGTGGGTGTGCATCCAAGTCGCTTGCTCATGAAGACCTAGGGCATTTTGAGGAAGCCCATCATTGGAATATACAAGCCAAGTTCTATAATGAAAAATTCCCACTAGTATATGAAAGTGATATCATAGGAGACTCTCTATCATGAAGATCAAGGTGCTACTTTGAAGCACAAGTGTGGAAAAAGGATAGTAGCATTGTCCCTTCTCTCTTTTTCTCTCATTTTTTTAATTTGGGCCTTCTTTCTTTGTTTTTCTTTTGGCCTCTTTTTCTTTTTTTCCTTTTTCCGTTCGGAGTCTCATCCCGACTTGTGGGGGAATCATAGTCTCCATCATCCTTTCCTCACTTGGGACAATGCTCTAATAATGATGATCATCACACTTTATTTACTTACAACTCAAGAATTACAACTCAATACTTTGAACAAAATATGACTCTATGTGAATGCCTTCGGCAGTGTACCAGGATGTGCAATGACTCATGAGTGACATATATGAAAATTATGAACGGTGGCTTTGCCATAATTACGATGTCAACTACATGATCATGCAAAGCAATATGAAAATGATGGAGCGTGTCATAATAACGGAATGGTGGAAAGTTGCATGGCAATATATCTCAGAATGGCTATGGAAATGCCATAATAGGTAGGTATGGTGGCTGTTTTGAGGAATGTATATGGTGGGTTTATGGTACCGGCGAAAGTTGTGCGGTACTAGAGAGGCTAGCAATGGTGGAAGGGTGAGAGTGCGTATAATCCATGGACTCAGCATTAGTCATAAAGAACTCACATACTTATTGCAAAAATCTATTAGTTATCGAAACAAAGTACTACACGCATGCTCCTAGGGGGATAGATTGGTAGGAAAAGACCATCGCTCACCCCGACCGCCACTCATAAGGAAGACGATCAATAAATAAATCATGCTCCGACTTCATCACATAACGGTTCACCATACGTGCATGCTACGAGAATCACAAACTTTAACACAAGTATTTCTCAAATTCACAATTACTCAACTAGCACAGCTCTAATATCACTATCTCCATATCTCAAAACAATTATCAAGCATCAAACTTCTCTTAGTATTCAATGCACTTATATGAAAGTTTTATTATATCGAAAGCAAATTACCATGCTGTTTAGAGAATCTCAAAATGATATAAGTGAAGCACAAGAGTTCATCTATTTCTTCAAAATAAAACCACCGCCGTGCTCTAAAAGGATATAAGTGAAGCACTAGAGCAAATGACAAACTACTCCGAAAGATATAAGTGAAGATCAATGAGTAGTCGAACAATTATGCAACTATGTGAAGACTCTCTAACATTTAAGAAATTCAGATCTTGGGATATTATTCAAACAGAAAGCAAAACTAAATAAAATAAAATGACGCTCCAAGCAAAACACATATCATGTGGTGAATAAAAATATAGCTCCAAGTAAAGTTACCGATGAACGAAGACGAAAGAGGGGATGCCTTCCGGGGCATCCCCAAGCTTAGGCTCTTGGTTGTCCTTGAATATTGCCTTGGGGTGCCTTGGGAATCCCCAAGCTTAGGCTCTTGCTACTCCTTATTCCATAGTCCATCGAATCTTTACCCAAAACTTGAAAACTTCACAACACAAAACTTAACAGAAAACTCGTAAGCTCCGTTAGTATAAGAAAATAAATCACCGCTTAGGTACTGTTGTGAACTCATTATAAATTCATATTGGTTTAATATCTAATGTATTCCAACCTCTCTATGGTTCATACCCTCCGATACTACTCATAGATTCGTCAAAATAAGCAAACAACACATAGAAAACAGAATCTGTCAAAAACAGAACAAGCTGTAGTAATCTGTAGGTTTCGAATACTTCTGTAACTCCAAAAATCCTAAGAAATTAGGAAGTCCTAGGAAATTTTCTTATTAATCTACTGCAAGTGGAATTGGTATTTTATCTCTCTCCGGTAAAAAATGAAAATTATTCTCGTGAGCGCATACTTTCTGTTTTTTACAACAAGATCAAATAACAATCACCCAAGAAGATCCTAAAGGATTTACTTGGCACAAACACTAATTAAAACATAAAACCACATCTAACCAGAGGTTAGATGAATTATTTATTACTAAACAGAATCAAAAAGCATGGAACAAAAATAAAATTGGGTTTCCTCCCAACAAGCGCTATCGTTTAACGACCCTAGTTGGGCATGATCATTTCAATGATGCTTACATAAAAGATAAGAACTGAAACATAAAGAGAGCATCAAGGAGAATATGTCTAGCACATTTAAGTCTAACCCGCTTCCTATGCATAGGGATTTTGTGAGCAAACAACTTATGGGAACAATAATCAACTAGCATAGGAAGGTAAAACAAGCATAGCTTCAAAGCTTTAAGCACATAGAGAGGAAACTTGATATTATTGCAATTCCTACAAGCATATATTTGTAACGCCCTCGATGCGGCTATATCTCCTACGTGTCGAAGCACGACTTAGAGGCATAACCGCATTGAAAGCAATGTCGCAAGTAAGGCAATCTTCACAACATCCCATGTAATATAAATAATAAAAGGGGAAGGTACATAGTTGGCTTACACTCGCCACGTCAAACAAAGTACATAAATAGCATTACATCAACCAATCACTCATGGCCCGACTACGGTGCCAAAATAGAAGATCAACCCAACATGCGACACGTTCCCGATCGCCCCAACTGGGCACCACTACTGATCATCGGGGAAAGACACATAGTAACGGCGTGAGTCCTCGTCGAACTCCCACTTGAGCTCAAGCGCGTCATCTGGAACGGAGTCATCAGGCCCTGCATCTAGTTTGGAAGTAATCTGTGAGCCATAGGGACTCAGCAATCTCGCACCCTCGCGATCAAGACTATTTAAGCTTATAGGTAAGGCAAGGTAATATGTGGAGCTGCAACAAGCGACTAGCATATATGGTGGCTAACCTGTTCGCAAAAGAGAGCAAGAAGAGGAGGCAAAGCGCAAACGAATAACTAGAGAACATCCTGCAACAAGCATTACTCCAACACCGTGTTCACTTCCCGGACTCCGCCGAGAAGAGACCATCACGGTTACTCACACAGTTGATTCATTTTAATTAAGTTAAGGTTCAAGTTATCTACAACCGGACATTAACAAATTCCCATCTGCCCATAACCGCGGGCACGGCTTTCGAAAGTTCAAATCCCTGCAGGGGAGTCCCAACTTAGCCCATGACAAGCTCTCACGGTAAACGAAGGATATACCTTCTCCCGAGACATTCCGATCAGACTCGGTATCCCGGTTCTACAAGACAACTCCGACAATGGTAAAACAAGTCCAGCAACACCACCCGCTGTGCCGACAAATCCCGATAGGATCTGCACATATCTCGTTCTCAGGGCACATCGGATAAGCTAAGCGTACGGGAGCCAACGTAACCCAAGTTGCCAAGGGACGGCCCCGCACGGTGCTCTAGGTTGGACCAACGCTTAGAGAAGCACTGGCCCGGGGGTTCAAAATAAAGATGACCCTTGAGTCCGCGAAACCCAAGGGAAAAAGGCTAGGTGGCAAATGGTAAAACCAAGGTTGGGCATTGCTGGAGGAGTTTTATTCAAGGCGGACTGTCAAGGGGTTCCCATTATCACCCAACCGCGTAAGGAACGCAAAATCCGGGAGCATAACACCGATATAACAGAAACTAGGGCGGCAAGAGTGGAACAAAACACTAGGCGAGAGGCCGAGCCTTCCACCCTTTACCAAGTATATAGATGCATTAAGATAACAAGATAATATAATGATATCCCAACAAGAAAATAATGTTCCAAAAAGGAACGGTCTCCAATCTTCACCTGCAACTAGCAATGCTATAAGAGGGGCTGAGCAAACCGGTAACATAGCCAATCAACGGTTTGCTAGGACAAGGTGGGTTAGAGGTTTGACATGGCAATTTGGGAGGCATGATAAGCAAGTGGTAGGCATCATAGCATAGGCATAGCAAAAGAGCGAGCATCTAGCAAAGCAAAGATAGAAGTGATTTCGAGGGTATGATCATCTTGCCTGCAAAGTTGTCAGAGTTGATTGGATCCTCGAAGGCAAACTCAACAGGCTCATCGTTAGTGAACTCGTCTCCCGGCTCTACCCAAACAAGACAAACAATCAAAAGGAACGCAATCAACCACGTGCAAAACTCAAACAACATGATGCAAACATGGTATGCTATGCGGGATGCGATATGTGATGCATATGCAAGATTTGACAAGGAATGAATGAACCTATCCTCAACATGGAAATACAAGTGTGCCACTGGAAAGGTGAGGTGATTTCGGTTGAAATCGATATAAAGAACACCGGAATCGGATGCATGGTTTGGAAATGGCAAGCAATTTAAATATGGCACCGGTCTGCGATAAACAGCAAGTAGCCATCTAAATGCAACAAGAGGAACATGCTACAACACTCAAACATGACAACAAAATACATGGCAGGGATCCATTCATGATGCTTAACAAAATATGAACACTGAGCTACGGCCAATTCATCCATTAACAGGTTCAAACAAGCATGGCAAAAATGCAATTGGTAAACAGGTTTCAGACTTAGTGAAATTAACACTTGTCTGGAATTTCAGATCAGGTAGCACACTTTGGAGCAATAAAACAATATGCTACAGGAACTTAACATGGCAAAGCAAGGCATGGCATTGAGCTACTCAAATAGCTTAACAAATGTCCCTTAGTGACCTTGAGCCAAAAGGGATCAGAAAATACAATTGCAAGCATATGAACATGGCAAAAACATAATCAGATCAAGGACTTAGTCAAAAACTGGAACTTGCAAATCAGATATCAAATAGGCATGTTTACGAGCTCGATGCACTCACTACAGAGCAAGGCATGACAATCTAAGCATACACCCATCAAGAATACACATTATACAAGCTATACATGGCAAGAACAATAACATAGCATGCACGGATCAACTACAACATCCTCGGCAAAATCGCTAACAAGTAGACAATCTGCCGAGATTCACAAAATAGCAAAAGTCGAGCTTGATTGACTCAAGCTAGGGTGCTCCCTAATTGCAAACAAAGACATGGATGGATAGATCACTACAAGATTAACAAATCATCCTTACTTATCGTCCTCAAAAGAGGCACGGATCACTAGGAAACAACATGAACATATGACATATTGATAAAAATAGTCCAAGGACTTAGTGGAATTGCCAAGTCCCTGAAATCAGCATTAACGAATGCACCACTTTGCAAGCTTGTGCTAGTCACCACACACATCACAAAAATACATGGATAGCACCTCTGGAAAGATGACAAAGCATATAACAAAACACATGTAGAGCTCAGGGGCATATCATGCACACATTAATCATGGCAAAAATGACAAATAGCTATTTGGTGCAGCAGATCTGACAATTATCTCAAATAGCATTCTTCCAACAGCATTTCGGGCATCAAGATGAACTCAAATGAAAATGATGCAATGAGATGAAATGATGTGCTCTCTGAGACGAACATTTTGATATGCTATATGCCCAAAACGGATCTACGGATGCAAAGATGTAGCAGGTCAAAGTATGCAAAATAAACTGGGACTTAGGGGAAAAAAGGTCAACCCCTAGGATTTCCAGATCCAGATCGGGATCTCGCCGGAGTTACTGTTCATGCGCTGAAAAACGAGGACGCCGGAGCTTCGCCGGAGAAGAAGGAGACCGGACGGAGGAGGAGGTGCGGGCGTGGAGGAGGAGGTGCTGGCCGGGGAACTTGCCGCGGTGGAGCGGCGACGACTCGTCGGCGGCGTGCGGCGCGGGAACCGGTGCAGCGGGCGGCGACTCGAGCTCGCCGGAGTTGGCGACGCGGCGACCGGAGATGGCTGGAGCCGAGCAAGACGGCGGCATGCGGCGCGGGAACCGGTGCAGCGGGCGGCGACTCGAGCTCGCCGGAGTTGGCGACGCGGCGACCGGAGGTGGCCGGAGCCGAGCAAGGCGGCGGCGGGGCGGTTGAAGTGGGCGCGGGCAGAGGCGAGTGGGAGGCGGACACGTGGCGGCGGCTGGGTCGGACGTGTCCGGCCCGAGCGGACGCGTCCGCCGGCGAGAGGTGGGAGACGACTAGGGTTTCGGGAGAGGAAAATGAGAATTTCGGAGGGGGGCTATATATAGGCATAGTAGGAGCTAGGAGAGTCCAAATGAGCTGCGGTTTTCGGCCACGCTATCGTGATCGAACGCTCTAGATGATGGAGAGGGTTTTGGTGGGTTTTGGGCCAAATTGGAGGGGTGTTGGGCTGCAACACACACGAGGCCTTTTCGGTCCCTCGGTTAACCGTTGGAGCATCAAACGAAGTCCAAATGGTACGAAACTTGACAGGCGATCTACCGGTAGTAAACCAAGGCCGCTTGGCAAGTCTCGGTCCAATCCGGAAATGTTTATCCCCACACACAAAAGAAAGGTAGAAATGACCACCGGAGGAGAACGGAGCGCCGGAATGCAAAACGGACAACGGGGAAAATGCTCGGATGCATGAGATGAACATGTATGCAAATGCAATGCACATGATGACATGATATGAGATGCATGACAACGACAACAACACACAGATACAAAAACCCGAACCCGAGAAAATAAAGTAACTTAACGCGGGAAATGGCAAGAGTTGGAGTACATATTGGGTAACTTACATCCGGGGTGTTACAATATTCCTCCCTCATAACAATTTTCAGTAGCATCATGAATGAATTCAACAATATAACTATCACATAAAGCACTATTTTCATGATGCGCAAGCATATAATTTTTATTACTCTCCACATAAGCAAATCTCTTCTCATGAATAGTAGTGGGAGCAAACTCAATAAAATAACTATCATGTGAGGCATAATCCAATTGAAAAACTAAAATCATGATGACAGGTTTCATGGTTATCATTATTTTTTATAGCATACATGTCATCACAATAATCATCATAGATAGCAACTTTGTTCTCATAATCAATTGGAACCTCTTCCGAAATAGTGGATTCATCACTAAATAAAGTCACGACCTCTCCAAATCCACTTTCATCAATATAATCATCATAAATAGGAGGCATGCTTTCATCATAATAAATTTTCTCATCAAAACTTGGGGGACAAAAAATATCATCTTCCTCAAACATAGCTTCCCCAAGCTTGTGGCTTTGCATATCATTAGCATCATGGATATTCAAGGAATTCATACTAACAACATCGCAATCATGCTCTTCATACAAAGATTTAGTGCCAAACATTCTAATGCATTCTTCTTCTAACACTTTGGCACAATTATCGGAATCCTTGTTTTCATGGAAGACATTAAAAAGATGAAGCATATGAGGTATCCTCAATTCCATTTTTTTGTAGTTTTCTTTTATAGACTAAACTAGTGATAAAAACAAGAAACTAAAAGATTCGATTGCAAGATCTAAAGTTTCAAGCACTAACCTCCCCGGCAACAGCGCCAGAAAAGAGCTTGATGTCTACTACACAACCTTCTTCTTGTAGACGTTGTTGGGCCTCCAAGTGCAGAGGTTTGTAGGACAGTAGAAAATTTCCCTCAAGTGGATGACCTAAGGTTTATCAATCTGTGGGAAGCGTAGAATGAAGATGGTCTCTCTCAAGCAACCCTGGAACCAAATAACAAAGAGTCTCTTGTGTCCCCAACACACCCAATACAATGGTAAATTGTATAGGCGCACTAGTTCGGCGAAGAGATGGTGATACAAGTGCAATATGGATGATAGATATAGGTTTTTGTAATCTGAAAATATAAAAACAGTAAGGTAGCAAGTGGTAAAAGTGAGCACAAATGCTATTGCAATGCTAGGAAACAAGGCCTAGGGTTCATACTTTCACTAATGCAAGTTCTCTCAACAATAATAACATAATTGGATCATATAACTATCCCTCAACATGCAACAAAGAGTCACTCCAAAGTTACTAATATTGGAGAACAGACAAAGAGATTATGGTAGGGTATGAAACCACCTCAAAGTTATCCTTTCTGATCGATCTATTCAAGAGTCCGTAGTAAAATAACACGAAGCTATTCTTTCCATTCAATCTATCATACAGTTCGTACTAAAATAACACCTTAAGACACAAATCAACCAAAACCCTAATGTCACCTAGATACTCCAATGTCACCTCAAGTATCCGTCGGTATGATTATACGATATGCATCACACAATCTCAAATTCATCTATTCAACCAACATAAAGAACTTCAAGCAGTGCCCAAAAGATTCTACCGGAGAGTCAAGACGAAAATGTGTGCCAACCACTATGCATAAGTTCACGAGGTTACTAAACTCGCAAGTTGATCACCAAAACATACATCAAGTGGATCACGTGATATCCCATTGTCACCACAAATAAGCACATGCAAGACATACATAAAGTGTTCTCAAATCCTTAAAGATTCAATCCAATAAGATAAATTCAAAGGGAAAACTCAATTCATCACAAGAGAGTAGAGGGGGAGAAACATCATAAGATCCAAATATAATAGCAAAGCTCGCGATACAACAAGATCGTGCCGACTCAAGAACAAGAGGGAGAGAGATCAAACACATAGCTACTGGTACATACCCTCAGCCCCGAGGGTGAACTACTCCCTCCTCGTTATGGAGAGCTCCGGGATGATGAAGATGGCCACCGGAGAGGGATTCCCCCCTCCGGCAGGGTGCCGGAACAGGTCTAGATTGGTTTTCGGTGGCTACGGAGGCTTCTGGCAGTGGAACTCTGTTGTCTTGTTGCCTCGTGGGCACCTCCAGAATAGAACCTAGATCAGGAGTTCCGCCGCCGCAAGCCTCTGTAGCCATGAAAAATCAATCGGGAGCCCGTTCCGGCACCCTGCCGGAGGGGGAAACCATCACCCAAGGCCATCTTCATCATCCTGGCACTCTCCATGATGACGAGGGCGTAGTTCACCCTCGGGGCTGAGGGTATGTACCGGTAGCTATGTGTTTGATCTCTCTCTCTCTCTCGTGTTCTTGATTTGGCACGATCTTGATGTACCGCGTGCTTTGTTATTATAGTTGGATCATATGGTGTTTCTCTCCCTCTACCTTTTTGTGATGAACTGAGTTTTACCTTTGAGGTTTCACTATTATCGGATTGAATACTATTATGGATTTGAGAACACTTGATGTATGTCTTGCATGGGATACCCGTGGTGACAATGGGGCATTCAATTGATTCACTTGATGTATGTTTTGTCACTCAACTGGCGGATTCCCGAGGTGACATTGGGGTAATCTATGCATAGGGATTGATGCATGTTTTCGTCCTTGTTTCTCCGGTAGAAATCTTGGGGCACTCTTTAAGGTTCTTTGTGTTGGATTGAATATTAGGAATCTGAAGTTGTTTGATGCATGTCGTATAATTGATCCACAGATACTTGTGTGTCATATGGTGTTATTTTAGTACAAACTCTAGGGTTGTTTGTGACACTTATAGGAATATCTCAATGGATTGATCGGAAAGAATAACTTTGAGGTGGTTTCATACCCTACAAGCAATTTCATCTTATGTTCTCCACGATAGTAACTTTGGAGTGACTTTTGTCACATGTTGAGGGATTGCCATATGATCTACTTATGTTATCATTATCGAGAGAACTTGCACTAGTGAAAGTATGAACCCTAGGCCTTGTTTCCAAGCATTGCAATACCGTTCACGCTCACTTTTACCACTTGCTACATTTCTGTTTTTATATTTTCATATTACAAAAACCTACATCTACTATCCATATTGCACTTGTATCACCATCTCTGCGCCGAACTAGTGCACCTATACAATTTACCATTGTATTGGGTGTGTTGGGGACACAAGAGACTCTTTGTTATTTGGTTGCAGGGTTGTTTGAGAGAGACCATCTTCATCCTACGCCTCCCATGGATTGATAAACCTTAGGTCATCCACTTGAGGGAAATTTGCTACTGTCCTACAAAACTCTGCGCTTGGAGGCGCAACACGAGTCTACAAGAAGAAGGTTGCGTAGTAGACATCAAGCTCTTTTCTGGCGCCGTTGCCGGGGAGGCTAGGTAAGCGGCACCCACACCCCGTCAATCAAGCTCTTTTCTGGCACCGTTGGCGGGGAGATGAGTGCTTGAAGGTATATCTTTAGATCTTGCAATCGAATATTTCAGTTTCTTGTTTTTTCACTAGTTTAGTTTATAAAAGAAAACTACAAAAACTGGAATTGAGGTTGCCTCATGTGCTTCATCTTTTTTATATCTTTTGTGAAAATGATGGAAAGGAAAATTGTGCTCAAGTGTTAGAGGAAGAAGTCAATAAAATGTTTGGCACTAGATATTTGAATGATGAGCATGATTGCAATGTTGTTAGTATGAATTCTTTGAATATCCATGATGCTAATGATATGCAAAGCCACAAGCTTGGGGATGCTATCTTTGATGAATATGATATTTTTAGTCCCCCAAATTTTGATAAGAATATTTATTATGATGATAGAATGTCTCATATTTATGATGATTATGTTGATGAAAGTGGGTTTGGAAGAGTGTTATCTCTAGGTAATGATCACACTATTTTGGAGGGTTTTGGATCTTATAATATCTATGAAATTGGATTTGCAGAGGTCATGACTTTATTTAGTGATGAATCCACTATTTCAGAAGAGGTTCCAATTGATTATGAGAACAAAGTTGCTATCTATGATGATTATTGTGATGACATGTATGCTATAAAGAATAATGATAACCATGAATCATCTTGATTTTAATTTTCAATTGGATTATGCCTCACATGATAGTTATTTTGTCGAGTTTGCTCCCACTACTATGAATGAGAAGAATTTTGCTTGTGTGGGGAGTAATAAAATTTCTATGTTTGTGCACCATGAAAATAATGCTTTATGTGATAGTTATATTGTTGAATTCATTCATGATGCTACTGAAAATTATTATGAGAGAGGAACATATGCTTGTAGGTGTTGCAATAATATCAAGTTTCCTCTCTATGTGTTGAAAATCTTGAAGTTTTGCTTGCTTTTCCTTCCTATGCAAGTTGATTCTTGTTCCCACAAGTTGTTTGATCACAAAATCCCTATGCATAGGAAGTGAGTTAGACTTAAATGTGCTAGTAATATTCTTCATGATGCTCCCATTATGTTTCAATTCTTATCTTTTATGCAGGCATCATTGAAATCATTGTGCCTAGCTAAAAACGCAATAAAGAAAAGTGCTTGTTGGGAGACAACCCAATATTAATACCTACTATTTTTGTGTGTTTACATGATTAAGCTACTGTATTAATCATGTTTTATAGCATTTGTTTCAATAAAGTGCCAAGTAAGACCTTTAGTGTGGCTTACGGTGATAGTTGATTTGATCTTGCTGAAAAACAGAAACTTTTGCGCTCAGGAAAACAATTCTCATTTTTAACAGAAGCGTGATAAAATACTGATTCTTTTTGCAGAAGATTAATAAAACAATTATCAGGATGTCCTAATTTTTTGAAGTTTTGGAGTTACAGAAGTATTCGAGAGTTACAGATTACTACAGACTATTCTGTTTTTGACAGATTCTGTTTTCATTGTGTTGTTTGCTTAGTTTGATGAATCTATGGGTAGTATCGGAGGGTATGAACCATGGAGAAGTTGGAATACAATATATATAACACCAATCTCTACTCCAAATGTCTCACTTGGTAGTCTCGCCTCACTCCCACCTCATCCCACCACCCTTATCTTTCGCCCACCACTTCTATGTTTCGCAGCGGCCAACTTGGGCCGGCCCATTAAATCGTTACTTGACGCACCACCTGGATCATGCCGCTCCCATCTCCTCGACGCCTTTACTCGTAGGGTTCCTCCAGTTGCACCGCCACGACGCCACCGCTCCACTCCTCCCTCCGCCAGCTGCTGCCACGCACAACCCTAGAATATCAGGTGAGATCCGCCGCTGCCACTCACGCTCGCAAAAACGCATCCGGGGCACCAGAGGCGACGACGGAAGGCAGGGAGTAGGAGAAATCCGCTATTGTGGTCGTGACCTCGGTTTCCCTATCATCCTCGGTGCCTCCTCTGCCCTCGGGCGAGTGGTGAGGCACTGCGACTGGCCTACACTCTAGATTTGTCCGCCTTTGATCTGTATCATCCCTCCTGATGGGCTGTGACCTGCACCACTACGCACGGGTGCGACAGGATCCACCACTCTAGCGAGCAGGAGCAGCACGGTGGTTGTGGTTTGGTCAGACCCTTGACTAAAGACGTGAGGCGTGCGGTGGTCTACATCAAGGTAATCACATAGACATGTAGCATCAATGAGCGGCAGGGATCTAGCATGAGATATATTAATCTGTTTCTTGACTGATTCGTTTCCAGGATCTCCTTCCATGGTTGGACACACTCTTCATCTAAATCATGTCTCTAAACGTACTGCCGTTATGGTTGGATACATAAATCATGCCTCCACGGCTGGACATCACTTCTAAATGGTCTTCTCGCTTGAGGTGTCGTCTATAACGTGTCCCTTTTGTGTTAATGTTCAACTAGGAGCAGTATCATCTCAAGCACTGCAATCATGCATGCTACTCTCATCGACTACTAACATAAATCATGCCTCCACGGCTGGACATCACTACTAAAGAGATACTGTCGGTGAGTATCACTCTTTAGTTTTTTACAATCTATAGATTTATTTATGTGGACACTGTAGATTCATCTATTACTTCTGCTAATGTGACTGTAGCAATAGTCACTCCATTCTTTTTTGGGACAATGGAGAAACATAGGCAGTAATACCATCTACCTTGGAAAATTCTCCACTTGCCAGATTGGTGTTTTTTAGTTAACTAGATACCCACTACAATGTTTTACACTTTTAGCACTTGGTAGATGCATTTGATGGATCATGCATGGCTGATGGTATGACGGATGGCTGATGGTATGGTGTTATGAGTTTTTTTGTTGGGGAGGTAGTAATTCAAAAAAAATTCCTACGATCATGCAAGATCTAACTAGGAGATGCATAGCAACGAGAGGGGAGAGTGTGTCCATGTACCCTCGTAGACCGAAAGCGGAAGCGTTTAGTAACGCGGTTGATGAAGTCGAACTTCTTCACGATCCAACTGATCCAAGTACCGAACGTACGACACCTCTGTGTTCAGCACACGTTCAGCACGATGATGTCCCTTGAGCTCTTGATCCAGTATTGCTTCGAGGTAGAGTTCCGTCAGCACGACGGCGTGGCGACGATGATGATGAAGTTACGAGCGCAGGGCTTCACCTAAGCACTACAACGATATGACCGAGGTGTTAAAATGTGGAGGGGGGCACTGCACACGGCTAAGTGATTGTCTGTTGTGCTTTGGGGTGCCCCTGGCCACGTATATAAATGAGGGGGAGAGAGGCCGGAGGCCAGGAGGGGCGTGCCATGGGAGGAGTCCTACTTGGATTCGGTCCCCCTGCTTTTCCTTTCTTCCACCGGAGGGAATAGGAAGGAGAGGGAGAGGGAAAAGGAAGGGGGGCACCGCCCCCTTCTCCATGTCCTATTCGGACTCCCAAGGAGGGGGGTGTGCGACCACCTCCCATGGGCTTCCCTCTCCCTTAGGCCCATGTTGGCCCAATACTTCACCAGGGGGTTCCGGTAACCCCTCGGCACTCCGGAAAAATTACCCAATCACTCGGAACCATTCCGTTGTCTGAATATAACCTTCCAATGTATGAATCTTTACCTCTCGACAATTTCGAGACTCCTCGTCATGTCTGTGATCTCATTTGGGACTCCAAAAAAACTTCGGTCATCAAATCATGTAACTCATAATACAAATCGTCATCGAACGTTAAGCGTGCAGACCCTGCGGGTTCGAGAACTATGTAGACATGACCGAGACACATCTTCGATCAATAAACAATAGCGGAACATGGATGCTCATATTGGATCCTACATATTCTACGAAGATCTTTATCGGTCAAACCGTATAACAACATACGTTATTCCCTTTGTCATCGGTATGTTACTTGCCCGAGATTCGATCGTCAGTATCATCATACCTAGTTCAATTTTGTTACCGGCAAGTGTCTTTACTCGTTCCCTAATACATCATCCCACAAGTAACTCATTAGTCACATTGCTTGCAAGGCTTATAGGGATGTGCATTACCAAGAGGGCCCAGAGATACCTCTCCGATACACGGAGTGACAAATCCTAATCTCGATCTATGCCAACTCAACAAACACCTTCGGAGACACCTGTAGAGCATCTTTATAATCACCCAGTTACATTGTGATGTTTGATAGCACACAAGGTGTTCCTCCGGTATTCGGGAGTTTCATAATCTCATAGTCAGAGGAATATGTATAAGTCATGAAGAAAGCAATAGCAATAAAACTAAACGATCATTATGCTAAGCTAACGGATGGGTCTTGTCCATCACATCATTCTCTAATGATGTGATCCCGTTTATCAATTGACAACACATGTCTATGGTCAGGAAACTTAACCATCTTTGATTAACGAGCTAGTCAAGTAGAGGCATACTAGGGACACTCTGTTTGTCTATATATTCACACATGTACTAAGTTTCCGGTTAATACAATTCTAGCATGAATAATAAATATTTATCATGATATAAGGAAATATAAATAACAACTTTATTATTGCCTCTAGGGAATATTTCCTTCAGTCTCCCACTTGCACTAGAGTCAATAATCTAGATTACATGGTAATGATTCTAGCATCCATGGAGTCTTGGTGTTGATCATGTTTTGCTCGTGAGAGAGGCTTAGTCAACGGGTCCGCAACATTCAGATCCGTATGTATCTTGCAAATCTCTATGTCTCCCTCCTTGACTTGATCGCAAATGGAATTGAAGTGTCTCTTGTTGTCTTTGGTTCTCTTGTGAAATCTGGATTCCTTCGCCAAGGCAATTGCTCCAGTATTGTCACAAAAGATTTTCATTAACCCGATGCACTAGGTATTACACCTAGATCGGATATGAAGTCCTTCATCCAGACTCCTTCATTTGCTGCTTCCGAAGCAGCTATGTACTCTGCTTTGCTACCTCTTGAGCATTCGTTGGTTTTCCCTTGAAGAGGAAAGGGTGATGCAGCAATAGCGTAAGTATTTCCCTCATTTTTTGAGAACCAAGGTATCAATCCAGTAGGAGACTACACGCAAGTCCCTCGTACATGCACAAACAAAAAAGAACCTCGCAACCAACGTGATAAAGGGGTTGTCAATCCCTTCACGGTCACTTACGAAAGTGAGATCTGATAGAGATAATAAGATAAATATGTTTGGTATTTTTGTTGTATAGATTGAAAAGTAAAGATTGCAAAATAAATGGTGACAGAAATAGCTTGTTGATGGGAGAATAATATAATGGAGAATAGACCAAGGGGCCATCGATTTCACTAGTGGCTTCTCTCAAGATAGCAAATTCTACGGTTGGTGAACAAATTACTGTCGAGTAATTGATAGAAAAGTGCATAGTCATGAGAATATCTAGGCATGATCATGTATATAGGCATCACGTCTGCAACAAGTAGACTGAAACGATCCTGCATCTACTACTATTACTCCACACATCGCCCGCTATCCAGCATGCATCTAGAGTATTAAGTTCATAAGAATAGAGTAACACATTAGGCAAGATGACATGATGTAGAGGGATAAACTCAAGCAATATGATATAAACCCCATCTTTTTATCCTCGATGGCAACAATACAATACGTGCCTTGCTGCCCCTGCTGTCACTGGGAAAGGACACCGCAAGATTGAACCCAAAGCTAAGCACTTCTCCCATTGCAAGAAAGATCAATCTAGTAGGCCAAACCAAACTGATAATTCGAAGAGACTTGCAAAGATATTAAATCATGTATAAAAGAATTTAGAGAATAATCAAATATTGTTCATAGATAATCTTCATCATAAACCCACAATTCATCGGATCTCGACAAACACCACGCAAAAAGAATTACATCGAACAGATCTCCAAGAGAATCGAGGAGAACTTTGTATTGAGATCCAAAGAGAGAGAAGAAGACATCTAGCTAATAACTATGGACCCGAAGGTCTGTGGTAAACTACTCACACATCATCGGAGAGGCTATGGTGTTGATGTAGAAGCCCTCCGTGATCGATTCCCCCTCCGACGGAGCGCCGGAAAAGGCCCCAAGATGGGATCTAATGGGTACAGAAGGTTGCGGTGGTGGAAATAGGGTTTCGTGTTTCTCTTGGATATTTTCGGGGTATATGGGTATATATAGGAGGAAGAAGTACGTCGGTGGAGCTGCGAGGGGCCCACGAGGGTGGGGGACGCGCCTGGCCCCCTGGGTGCGCCCTCCTGCCTAGTGGTCTCCTACCTTCTTTCTTAACATCCACTCCAAGTCTCCTAGATCACGTTTGTTCCAAAAATAACTCTCCCGAAGGTTTCATTCCGTTTGGATTCTGTTTGATATTCCTTTTCTGTGAAACACTGAAATAGGAAAAAAAACAGCAATTTGCACTAGGCCTTTCGTTAGTAGGTTAGTCCCGAAAATAATATAAAAAGGTATATTAAAGCCCATTAAACATCCAAAACAAATAATATAATAGCATGGAACAATCAAAAATTATAGATACGTTGGAGACGTATCAAGCATCCCCAAGCTTAATTTCTGCTCGGCCTCGAGTAGGTAAATGATAAAAACAGAACTTTTGATGTGGGATGCTACCTAGCATAATTCTCAATGTAATTTTCTTTACTGTGGCATGAATGTTCAGATTCGAAAGATTCAAGACAAAATTTTAATATTGACATAAAAATAATAATACTTCAAGCATACTAACAAAGCAATCATGTCTTCTCAAAATAACATGGCCAAAGAAAGTTATCCCTACAAAATCATATAGTCTGGCTATGCTCTATCTTCATCACACAAAGTATTTAAATCATGCACAACCCCAATGACAAGCCAAGCAATTGTTTCATACTTTTGATGTTCTCAAACTTTTTCAATCTTCACACAATATATGAGCGTGAGCCATGTACATAGCACTATTGGTGGAATAGAATGGTGGTTGTGGAGAAGACAAAAAAGGAGAAGATAGTCTCACATCAACTAGGTGTATCAAGGGGCTATGGAGATGCCCATCAGTAGATATCAATGTGAGTGAGTAGGGACTGCCATGCAACGGATGCACTAGAGCTATAAGTGTATGAAAGCTCAACAAAAGAAACTAAGTGGGTGTGCATCCAACTCGCTTGCTCACGAAGACCTAGGGCATTTTGAGGAAGCCCATGAAGGAAATATGCCCTAGAGGCAATAATAAAGTTATTATTTATTTCCTTATATCATGATAAATGTTTATTATTCATGCGAGAATTGTATTAACCGGACACTTAGTACATGTGTGAATACATAGACAAACAGACTGTCACTAGTATGCCTTACTTGACTAGCTTGTTGAATCAAAGATGGTTAAGTTTCCTAGCCATATACATGAGTTGTCATTTGATTAACAGGATCACTGCTACCTCTTGAGCACTGCGTTGGATTTCCCCGAAGAGGAAAGGATGATGCAGCAAAGTAGCATAAGTATTTCCCTCAGTTTTTGAGAACCAAGGTATCAATCCAGTAGGAGGTTGTGCGCGCGTCCCCTAGTACCTGCACAAAGCAAATAACTCCTCGCAACCAACGCGATAAGGGGTTGTCAATCCCTTCACGGTCACTTACGAGAGTGAGATCTGATAGATATGATAAGATAATATTTTTGGTATTTTTATGATAAAGAAGCAAAGTAAAATAAAAGCAAAGTAAAAAGCAAAGGAAATAAGTAAGTATTGGAAGATTAATATGATGAAGATATACTTGGGGGCCATAGGTTTCACTAGTGGCTTCTCTCAAGGGCATAAGTATTCTATGGTGGGTGAACGAATTACTGTTGAGCAATTGACAGAATTGAGCATAGTTATGAGAATATCTAGGTATGATCATGTATATAGGCATCACGTCCGAGACAAGTAGACCGACTCCTGCCTGCATCTACTACTATTACTCGACTCACCGACCGCTATCTAGCATGCATCTAGAGTATTAAGTTAATGAAAACAGAGTAACGCCTTAAGCAAGATGACATGATGTAGAGGGATAAATTCATGCAATATGATAAAAAACCATCTTGTTATCCTCTATGGCAATAATACAATACGTGCCTTGCTGCCCCTACTGTCACTGGGAAAGGGCACCGCAAGATTGAACCCAAAGCTAAGCACTTCTCCCATTGCAAGAAAGATCAATCTAGTAGGCCAAACCAAATTGATAATTCAAAGAGACTTGCAAAGATAACGAATCATACATAAAATAATTTAGAGAAGATTCAAATATTGTTCATAGATAGACTTGATCATAAACCCACAATTCATCGGTCTCAACAAACACACCGCAAAAAGAAGATTACATCGAATAGTTCTCCACAAGAGAGGGGAGAACATTGTATTGAGATCCAAAAAGAGAGAAGAAGCCATCTAGCTAATTACTATGGACTCGAAGGTCTAAGGTAAACTACTCACACTTCATTGGAGAGGCTATGGTGTTGATGTAGAAGCCCTCCGTGATGGATACCCCCTCCGGCGGAGCTCCGGAACAGGCCCCAAGATGGGATCTCGTGGATACAGGAAGTTATGGCGGTGGAATTAGGGTTTTGGCTCCGTATCTGATCGTTTGGAGGTACGTAGGTATATATAGGAGGAAGGAGTACGTCGGTGGAGCAAAAGGGGGGCCACGAGGGTGGAGGGCGCGCCTTGGGGGGGGGGGGGTAGGCGCGCCCCCTACCTCGTGGCCTCCTCCTTTGTTTCTTGACGTAGGGTCCAAGTCTCCTGGATCATGTTCGGTGAGAAAATCACGTTCCCGAAGGTTTCATTCCATTTGGACTCCGTTTGATATTCTTTTTCTTCGAAACCCTAAAATAGGCAAAAAAACAGCAATTCTGGGCTGGGCCTCCGCTTATTAGATTAGTCCCAAAAATAATATAAAAGTGGATAATAAAGCCCAATAATGTCCAAAACAGTAGATAATATAGCATGGAGCAATAAAAAATTATAGATACGTTGGAGACGTATCAAGCATCCCCAAGCTTAATTCCTGCTCGTCCTCGAGTAGGTAAATGATAAAAACAGATTTTGATGTCGAATGCTACTTGGCATAATTTTAATGTAATTCTTCTTAATTGTGGTATGAATATTCGGATCCGAAAGATTCAAGATAAAAGTTCATATTGACATAAAAATAATAATACTTCAAGCATACTAATAAAGCAATCATGTCTTCTCAAAATAACATGGCCAAAGAAAGTTATCCCTACAAAATCATATAGTCTGGCTATGCTCTATCTTCACCACACAAAGTATTTAAATCATGCATAACCCCGATGACAAGCCAAGCAATTGTTTCATACTTTGGACATTCTCAAAACTTTTTCAATCTTCACGCAATACATGAGCATGAGCCATGGATATAGCACTATAGGTGGGATAGAATGGTGGTTGTGGAGAATAAAAAAGGGAGAAGATAGTCTCACATCAACTAGGCGTATCAACGGGCTATGGAGTTGCCCATCAATAGATATCAATGTTAGTGAGTAGGGATTGCCATGCAACGGATGCACTAGAGCTATAAGTATATGAAAGCTCAACAAAAGAAACTAAGTGGGTGTGCATCCAACTCGCTTGCTCACAAAGACCTAGGGCAATTTTGAGGAAGCCCATAATTGGAATATACAAGCCAAGTTCTATAATGAAAAATTCCCACTAGTATATGAAAGTGACGAAATGAGAGACTCTCTACTATGAATATCATGGTGCTACTTTGAAGCAAAAGTGTGGTAAAAGGATAGTAGCATTGCCCCTTCTCTCTTTTTCTCTCATTTTTTATTTGGGCCTTTTCTCTTTTTATGGCCTCTTTTCTTTTTTATTTATTTTTCGTCCGGAGTCTCTTCCCGACTTGTGGGGGAATCATAGTCTCCATCATCCTTTCCTCACTTGGGACAATGCTCTAATAATGATGATCATCACACTTTTATTTTCTTACAACTCAACAATTACAACTCGATACTTAGAACAAATATGACTCTATATGAATGCCTCCGGCATTGTACCGGGATATGCAATGACTCATGAGTGGCACGTATGAAAGAATTATGAATGGTGGCTTTGCCACAAATACGATGTCAACTACATGATCATGCTAAGCAATATGACAATGATGGAGTGTGTCATAATAAATGGAACGGTGGAAAGTTGCATGGCAATATATCTCGGAATGGCTATGGAACTGCCATAATAGGTAGGTATGGTGGTGTTTTGAGGAAGGTATATGGTGGGTGTATGATACCGGCGAAAGGTGCGCGGTATTAGAGAGGCTAGCAATGGTGGAAGGGTGAGAGTGCGTATAATCCATGTAGGGATGGCAGTTTTGCCCATGGGTATGGGTACCCGCGGGTACCCTACCCGAAAACAATGGGTATGGGCAAGACTTGAAGAGATTTTCTACCCACAGGTAATGGGTACCCATACCCACAAAATATATGGGTAGGGCATGGGTAAGAAATTGTGCCCATGGGTAACCCAATGGATACCCAGAAAATAATAAATAATGAAAATAACTCCTATAACATGCGGGGTTAACATCCAACTCATATGGTCCAACCCTAAATCTCATATTCCTTAAACAAGTCATGGCTCATAGGCTCATAATCACCTGCTCGCCACTCCTCAAACGTCCTATGTGAGTCCTCAAAAAGATGAAATATTGGCTCTTCATTACCAGACTCTTGTCGAACACTCGATCCAGCGATCCCCAATTCCCACCACCGCCTTCCACTATGTCAGCCTTCCACCACCGCTGCTCATACTCCCTTGATGCCTCCAAGAGGACACCCACTGGAGGAGGCCACATACGTGCTGTACTATTCTACCATGATCACTTGAATTTTGAATTCATTTCTCTACCTCTTAAGAATTTGAATGCTATATATTGTACCTGATGGATACCCATTGGGTATAGGATACCCGATGGATATGGGCATGGGTGTCGGTTTATATCCATGGGTATCGAAGTGGGTGGGTATAAAAAGTTTCTATGGGTATGGGTTTGGGTAGAAGGAGGTTGTACCCACCCATACCCTACCCATTGCCATCCCTAAATCCATGGACTCAACATTAGTCATAAAGAACTCATATACTTATTGCAAAAATCTACAAGTAATCAAAGCAAAGTATTACATGCATGCTTCTAGTGGGGTAGATTGGTAGGAAAAGACCATCGCTCATCCCCGACCGCCACTCATAAGGAAGACAATCAATAAATAAATCATGCTCCGACTTCATCACATAACGGTTCACCACACGTGGATGCTACAGGAATCACAAACATTAACACAAGTATTTCACAAATTCAAAACTACTCAACTAGCACAACTTTAATATCACCATCTTCATATCTCAAAACAATTATCAAGCACCAAACTTCTCATAGTATTCAACACACTCATAAGAAAGTTTTTTACTATTCTTAAATACCAAGCATATTAGGATTATTTAAGAAAATTACCATGCTAGTTAAGACTCTCAAAATAATCTAAGTGAATCATGAGAGATCAATGGTTTCTATAAAACAAATCCACCACCATGCTCTAAAAGATATAAGTGAAGTACTAGAGCAAAACTATATAACTCAAAAGATATAAGCGAAGCACATAGAGTTTTCTAACAAATTATAAATCATGTATGGCTCTCTCAAAAGGTGTGTACAGCAAGCATGATTGTGTTAAACTAACAAACAAATACTCAAATAATACAAGGCGCTCCAAGCAAAAAACATATCATGTGGTGAATAAAAATATAGCTCCAAGTAAAGTTACCGATAGAAGTAGACGAAAGAGGGGACGCCTTCCGGGGCATCCCCAAGCTTTGGCTTTTAGGTGTCCTTATATTATTTTGGGGGTGCCATGGGAATCCCCAATCTTAGGCTCTTGCCACTCCTTGTTTCATAATCCATCAAATCTTTACCCAAAACTTGAAAACTTCACAACACAAAACTTAAAGTAGAAAATCTCGTGAGCTCCGTTAGCGAAACAAAACAAAAGACCACTTCAAGGTACTGTAATGAAATCATTCTTTATTTATATTGGTGTTAAACCTACTGTATTCCAACTTCTCTATGGTTTATAAACTATTTTACTAGCCATAGATTCATCAAAATAAGCAAACAACACACGAAAAACAGAATCTGTCAAAAACAGAACAGTCTGTAGTAATTTGTAACTAGCGCAAGATCTGGAACCCCAAAAATTCTAAAATAAATTTCTGGACGTGATAATTTATCTATTAATTATCTGAAAAAATAATTAACTAAATATCACTTTCCAAATAAAAATGGCAGCAGTTCTCGTGAGTGCTAAAGTTTCTGTTTTTTACAGCAAGATATCAAGACTTTCCCCAAGTCTTCCCAACGGTTCTACTTGGCATAAACACTAATTAAACACAAAAAACACAACCAAAACAGAGGCTAGATAAATTATTTATTACTAAACAGGAGCAAAGGGAAGGAATGAAAATAAAATTGGGTTGCCTCCCAACAAGAGCTATCGTTTAACGCCCCTAGCTAGGCATAAAAAGCAAGGATAGATCTAGGTATTGTCATCTTTGGTAGCCAATCCATAATAGATTCATATTGAGAAATTCGGTTGTGGATCTTTTTATCCAAATTTTCAATTGACTCTACGGTAGCAACCTTATTTTCAATAATTTCGAGCCTTTGCATTACATGCTCCAATGTTAATACAGTTCCATTAACCAAAAGAGGTGGTGAGCCAAATAAATCTATCATAGCATTATAAGAATCAAAAGTGTGGATACCCAAGAAATTCCCTCCGGTAATGGTATCAAGGACATATCTATACCAAGGAGCCATGCCTACATAAAAATTGCGGAGAAGAACGGAAGTAGAATGCTTCCTGGTAGATCTATTTTGAGCATTGCAAATTCTATACCAAGCGTCCTTTAGATTTTATCCCTCCCTTTGCTTAAAATTTAGAACTTCATTCTCGGGAGATAGCGGAGAAGATAGAGGACTCGCCAAAACGACAAGCAAACGGAAAAGAGGCAAATAGAGAAAGAGAGGGAGGATAGAGAGAGAGGGCGAATAAAACGGCAAGGGTCAAGTGGGGGAGAGTTAAACGAGAGGCAAATGGCAAATAATGTAATGCGGGAGATAAGGATTGTGATGGGTACTTGGTATGTTGACTTTTGCGTAGGCGCCAGAAATGGCTCGTTGTTGGAAGTCAAATCTTGACTTGCACGAACCTCCCCGGCAACAGCGCCAGAAATTCTTCTTGCTACCTCTTGAGCACTGTGTTGGATTTCCCCGAAGAGGAAAGGATGATGCAGCAAAGTAGTGTAAGTATTTCCCTCAGTTTTTGAGAACCAAGGTATCAATCCAGTAGGAGGTTGCGCGCGCGTCCCGTAGTACCTGCAAAAAGCAAATAACTCCTCGCAACCAACGTGATAAGGGGTTGTCAATCCCTTCACGGTCACTTACGAGAGTGAGATCTGATAGATATGATAAGATAAGATTTTTGATATTTTTATGATAAAGAAGCAAAGTAATATAAAAGCAAAGGAAATAACTAAGTATTGGAAGATTAATATGATGAAGATAGACCCGGGGCCATAGGTTTCACTAGTGGCTTCTCTCAAGAGCATAAGTATTCTACGGTGGGTGAACGAATTACTGTTGAGCAATTGACAGAATTGAGCATAGTTATGAGAATATCTAGGTATGATCATGTATATAGGCATCACGTCCGAGATGAGTAGATCGACTCCTGCCTGCATCTAGTACTATTACTCCACTCATCGACTGCTATCCAGCATGCATCTAGAGTATTAAGTTAGTGAAAACAGAGTAACGCCTTAAGCAAGATGACATGATGTAGAGGGATAAATTCATGCAATATGATAAAAAAAACATCTTGTTATCCTCAATGGCAACAATACAATACGTGCCTTGCTGCCCCTACTGTCACTAGGAAAGGACACCGCAAGATTGAACCCAACGCTAAGCACTTCTCCCGTTGCAAGAAAGATCAATCTAGTAGTCCAAACAAACTGATAATTCAAAGAGACTTGCAAAGATAACCAATCATACATAAAAGAATTCAGAGAAGATTCAAATATTGTTCACAGATAGAATTGATCATAAACCAACAATTCATTGGTCTCAATAAACACACCGCAAAAAGAAGATTACATCGAATAGTTATCCACAAGAGAGGGGGAGCACATTGTATTGAGATCCAAAAAGAGAGAAGAAGCCATCTAGCTAATAACTATGGACCCGAAGGTCTGAGGTAAACTACTCACACTTCATCGGAGAGGCTATGGTGTTACTGTAGAAGCCCTCCGTGATGGATACCCCCTCCGGTGGAGCTCCGGATCAGGACCCAAGATGGGATCTCGTGGATACAGGAAGTTACGGCGGTGGAATTAGGGTTTTGGCTCCGTATCTGATCATTTGGGGGTATGTTGGTATATATAGGAGGAAGGAGTACGTCGGTGGAGCAACAGGGGGCCCACGAGGGTGGAGGGCACGCCTAGGGGGGGGTAGGCGCTCCCCCTACCTCGTGGCCTCCTCCTTAGTTTCTTGACGTAGGGTCCAAGTCTCCTGGATCGTGTTCGGTGAGAAAATCACGTTCCCGAAGGTTTCATTCCGTTGGGACTCCGTTTGATATTCCTTTTCTTCGACACCCTAAAATAGGCAAAAAACTGCAATTCTGGGCTGGGCCTCCGGTTAATAGGTTAGTTCCAAAAATAATATAAAAGTGGATAATAAAGCCCAATAATGTCCAAAACAGTAGATAATATAGCATGGAGCAATAAAAAATTATAGATACGTTGGAGACGTATCAATCACATCATTAGACAATGATGTGATTAACTTGACCCATTCCGTTAGCTTAGCACGATGATCGTTTAGTTTTTTACTACTGCTTTCTTCATGACTTATACATGTTCCTCTGACTATGAGATTAGGCAACTCCCAAATACCGGAGGAACACTTTGTGTGCTACCAAACGCCACAACGTAACTGGGTGATTATAAAGGTGCTCTACAGGTGTCTTCGATGGTACTTGTTGAGTTGGCATAGATCGAGATTAGGATTTTTCACTCCGATTGTCGGAGAGGTATCTCTAGGCCCTCTCGGTAATGCACATCACTATAAGCCTTGCAAGCAATGTAACTAATGAGTTAGTTGCGGGACGATGCTTTACGTAACGAGGAAAGAGACTTGTCGTTAACGAGATTGAACTAGGTATTGAGATACCGACGATCGAATCTTTGGCAAGTAACATACCGATGACAAAGGGAACAATGTATGTTGTTATGCGGTTTGACCGATTAAGATCTTCGTAGAATATGTAGGAGCCAATATGAGCATCTAGGTTCCGCTGTTGGTTATTGACCGGAGATGAGTCTCGGTCATCTCTACATAGTTCTCGAACCCGTAGGGTCCGCACGCTTAACGTTCGGTGACGATCGGTATTATGAGTTTATGTGTTTTGATGTACCGAAGGTTGTTCGGAGTCCTGGATGAGATCAGGGACATGACGAGGAGTCTCGAAATGTTATGGATGTAAAGATCGATATATTGGATGGCTATATTCGGACATCGAAAAGGTTCTGAGTGGTTCAGGTATTTATCGGAGTACCGGAGAGTTACGGGAATTCGTCGGGGAGTATATGGGCTTTATTGGGCCTTAGTGGAATAGAGGAGAGGGAAGGGAAAAGAGGGAGGCGCGCCCCCCAAGCTCAATCCGAATTGGGAGGGGGGCGGCCCCCTTTCCTTCATCCCTCTCTCCTCCTTCCTTCCTCTCCTACTCCTACTTGGAAGGGGGGGATCCTACTCCCGGAGGGAGTAGGACTCCCCTAGGGCGCGCCATAGAGAGGGCCGACCCTCCCCCTCCTCCACTCCTTTATATACGGGGGAGGGGGAACTGAGGGAGTCCTGGATTAGGGGGTCCTTGGACAGCCGGACTATATCCCTTAGCTGGACTATTGGACTATGAAGATACAAGATTGAAGACTTCATCCCATGTCCAGATGGGACTCTCCTTTGCATGGAAGGCAAGCTTGGCGATTCGGATATGTAGATCTCCTCCCTTGTAACCGACTCTGTGTAACCCTAGCTCCCACCTGTGTCTATATTAACCGGAGGGTTTTAGTCCGTAGGACAACAACAATCATACCATAGGCTAGCTTCTAGGGTTTAGCCTCTCCGATCTCGTGGTAGATCAACTCTTGTAATACTCATGCCATCAAGATTCAAGCAGGAATTAGGGTATTACCTCCATCGAGAGGGCCCAAACCAGGGTAAACATTGTGTCCCCCGCCTCCTGTTACCATTCGCCTTAGACGCACAGTTCGGGACCCCCTACCCGAGATCCGTCGGTTTTGACACCGACATTGGTGCTTTCATTGAGAGTTCCACTGTGTCTTCATCATAAGGCTTGATGGCTCCTTCGATCATCGGCAATGATGCGATCCAGGGTGAGGTTTTCCTCCCCAGATAGATCTTCATATTCGGTGGCTTCGTACTGCGGGCCAACTCGCTCGGCCATCTGGAGCAGATCGAGAGCTTCGCCCCTGGCCATCAGGTCAGGTTTGGAAGCTTGAACTATACAGCCGACATCCGCAGCGACTTGATCTTCGACGGATTCAAACCCATGTCAGGTACGCCGCACAGTCACGATGAGCATGATTTAGCACTGCCACCGGACAGTGTTCGGGAGATCACACCTGTAACTACTCCGGCCCTCAATCTGGAACAGATCGCACCGTCCGAGGACGGGTGGATGGACCACGCCATGGAGGCCGCACACTCAGCGGCGATAGAGCCGAATACTGACTTCACTTCCCATGAGACCTGTGTTGCCGGACACTCGGATTCGTCCCCGGCCATAGATTCCGAACCGCTCGCGTCCGTGCCCATCCAATCTGATTGGGCACTGATCATGGAGTTCACCTACACGGATATCTTTCAGCACTCGCCCCTAGGCGACATGCTAAACTCGTTACGGTCTCTCTCCTTGTCAGGAGACCCTTGGCCGAACTATGTTCGGCTCGAGTGGGAAGCGGACACCTGCGAAGAAATTTGTTCCCCATCCACCACCCACTTGGTAGCCACTGTCGACGACCTAACCGACATGCTCGACTTCGACTCCGAAGACATCGACGGTATGGACGACGATGTGGGAGATGAACAGGAACCACCGCCCACAGGGCGCTGGACTGCCACCTCATCATATGATATATACATGGTGGACATCCCCAAAGAAAGCGATGGCAACAAGGCAACGGAGGATAATCCCCCCGAGAAGCAATCCAAGAACAGGCGTCATCGGCGCCGCTCTAAGCCCCGCCATAGCAAAAACAGCGATACCGGCACAGGAGAAAATAACGCTGCAAACAGTTCCGAAGACAAAAACAATCCCCTCCAGCCAGGCTTTGAGAAGGAGGATGGGCAAGCCAGCCCCAAGGAACAGGCAGCAGACGTAGAATCAGAGGATGACAATTACATGCCTCTCTCCGCAGACGAGGTGAGCCTTGGCGACGAAGAATTTATCGTGCCTGAGGATCCCGTCGAAAAGGAGTGCTTCAAGCGCCGGCTTATTGCCACAGCAAAAAGCCTGAAGAAAATGCAACAACAGCTTCAAGCTGAGCAAGATCTGCTAGCAGATAGATGGACTGAGGTCCTGGCAGCCGAGGAACACGAACTCGAGCGCCCAATCAAAAGTTTCCCAAAGCGCAGGTTGCTACCCCAACTTGAAGAGGAAGCATTAAAGCCTGCGCTTCTAGCGTATGATGCGGCAAACTGGCCACCTCGTGGC
The DNA here is from genome assembly GCF_056163025.1 of Triticum urartu. Taxonomy (NCBI): domain Eukaryota; kingdom Viridiplantae; phylum Streptophyta; class Magnoliopsida; order Poales; family Poaceae; genus Triticum; species Triticum urartu. The sequence goes on from NC_141873.1 coordinate 153,301,178, forward strand.
CGCGACAAAGTGGCATATAAGCCCGAAGACCAGCCCGCACCCCGTCGCCAGTCAAACAAAAATAGCAAGGCCCGGGGTAACACGCAGGACCTGCGAGACGTATTGGAAAACAAAGCAGGACACAAAAGACCGATCTTCGGATCACGAGGGCGCGCCCCAACACATGACGACGACCGTCATGCCGGATATACCAAAAACAAATCCGGCCGGGCCGAACACAGCAGACAAGACTCGTACGAACTGCGTCGTGACATAGCCCGGCATAGAGGCGCTGCACACGCTCTATGCTTCACTGATGAAGTAATGGATCATGAATTCCCGGAAGGGTCTAAACCCGTGAACATTGAATCATAAGATGGTACTACTGACCCTGCAGTATGGATCAAGGATTTCTTCCTCCACATTCACATGGCCCGCGGGGATGATCTACACGCCATCAAGTATCTCCCGTTGAAACTCAAAGGACCGGCTCGGCATTGGCTGAATAGCTTGCTAGCAAACTCTATGGAAATTGGGAGAACCTGGCAGACGCATTCCTGGATAACTTCCAGGGCACATATATGCGACCACCGGATGCTGATGATTTGAGTCACATAACACAACAGCCCGGAGAGTCAGCCAGGAAATTCTGGACACGGTTCCTAACCAAAAAGAACCAAAGTGTGGACTGTCCGGATGCCGAAGCCCTAGCAGCCTTTAAACATAACATCCGTGACGAGTGGCTCGCCCGACATCTCGGCCAAGAGAAGCCAAGGTCCATGGCAGCCCTCACGACACTCATGACCCGCTTCTGCGTGGGCAAGGATAGCTGGTTGGCTCGTCGCAACAACACAGCAAGCAACAGTGGCAAATCAGAGGCCAGAGATAGCAACGGCAAACCCCGGCGCAACAAACACAAACGCAACAAACATGGTCAAAGCGCCAAAGACACGACAATCAATGCTGGATTTAATAGCTCTAAGTCCGGCCAGCAGACAGGGCCACTCAAAAATGACAATTCGGGTCCGTCCAGTTTGGACCGCATACTCGACCGTCCATGCCACATTCATGGCAAACCAGGAACACCAGCCAATCATACCAGCAGAGAATGTTGGGTCTTCAAACAAGCTGGCAGGTTAGGCGCCAAAAACAAAGATAAGAGGTATCAAAGCGATGACAGCGACGAGGAGCCCAGATCACCGAATAGAGGAGGACAAAAGAAATCTCTCCAGCAAACCCAAACGGTGAATATGGTAAACGCCACCCACACTCCCAACCCGGACTAGATGCACACCCTTAGGGATGTCGACCTAACGAAACCATTCAGCCCGCAATACAAACTAGGGCCGATCACCTTCAACCAAATGGATCGTCCAGTCAACACCAGTCACGGCAATCGAGCCGCACTAGTCCTTGACCCAATAATTGACGGGTTCCACCTCACACGAGTCCTTATGGACGGAGGCAACAGTCTAAATCTGCTTTACCAGGAGAAAGTGCGCAAGATGGGCATCGACCATTCGATGATCAAACCCACTAAAGCCAGCTTTAGAGGTATTATATGAGGCGTGGAGGCCAGCTGTATCAGCTCCATCGCCCTCGAGGTAGTCTTCGGATCACCAGACAATTACCGTACCGAAGAGTTAATCTTCGACATCATCCCCTTTCGCAGTGATTATCAGGCACTGCTCGGGCGAACTGCGTTCGCTCGATTCAATGCAGTGCCACATTACGTCTACCGTAAACTCAAGATGCCCAGTCCACGCGGCGTCATCACGGTTAATGGCGAGGCCGAACTCTCCCTTGGTACCATAGAGTATGCCATCGCATTAACAGCAGAAGCAATGGAGGGCACCTTCCAGTCAAATCTTGAGTTGATGGCTAAAACATCGGACACATTCAAAGTAGTCTGAACTACTTCGCGGAAGGATAGCCCGGATCGTCCAGGGCTCAACTAAACATTCCGGCGAAGTCCAGAACATGCCACATATCGCGGCTCGACCGCTCTCCGACGCACAAATATTTCTTACATTTCCTTTGCAGGCTCACCTCTGCGCAGACCGGGCCCGGTGACATGGTAACAGCTCGAATACACAATGGAATCTTTAGATATTCCTCACGACGTCCATCCAGCTATACTCCGGATCTGCACACATCTTCTTCCTCCCCGGTCCCAGCAGGTTCCACAGTCATATTTCCCTTTTTATCACATTACCTGTACTCATACGCTTCGACGTATTATTCAAATACAACATGTACACTTATATGACACTTATTTGCTGTTATTTCTTATTGAAACTCTTTTGTAAAGTGGCATCCATACACCGCGATATGCCTTCGCCAGGGGATTCGTTTTACCCATAATACGACAATAAAGTCCGAACACCTTCACGGAATGTTGGGTTTGCCCGGCTCCCATGTTTTGCTGCCTTACGTTCCGCTATATCGGCTAAGGCGGCACAGGGAGAACTACTATCCATACTATATCGGCCTGCGAAAAATATATTTGATCCTCTGTCCGGTTGTTTCGTTCACCGGACAGTGTATCAGGGGCTACTATCCATACTATGACACTCTTCGAAACCGTATAAAACATACCTCAAAACCTCTTATAAGGCCGATACAGGCTTCATTCAGTCCATTTTCAACGGACTAAATCTTCTCGATCACCGCACCAATAAGGGCACGGTGTTCATCAACGATGGAGGCGCTCTTCAGTGCCGCCAATAAAGCACCCGGCTCCTCTGGTTGGACAGAGGTCGCCGGTGGAACAGGGTCGCCCTCTCCAGCATAGGAAGGCCGCCTGCTTGATTCCGGAGTCGTATTGGTCTCCGAAACTGTGTCCGGCTGGGGGCCGAATTCGAGATGGTCCCCGCCGTCGACTCCTGTGGGGATCTTCTTCCCCATGTCTCTGGCCCCTGAAGTTTGACCTCCAGGCTCTGCCTTCACAATTTTCTCCGCCCCTCCTTGGACGGAGTCCCTCTGGGACGAAGCCTCATTGTTGATCACATGTTCGGGGGGAGGGGCCTTCGGGGGCGTCCCGCTCTCCATAGCATGCGAGCTCAGCAAATCCTTGGACGAGGATTGTTCGGAACGGGACCCCGTCGGACTACAAAAAATATGGCTCAGGTTAAAATGCTATGCCATGATGGGTCCGGACACATGAACGTGTTCGGATTTTATATACTTACGAGTTCAGTAGGGGCTGGGCCCTAGGATCCCACGCTGGGCTGCTATCGGCGATGGCAGTGGACTCTTCTGTAAGAAGAGTTTTTTCCCCTTTTAGGCGACTCGGCCTCCAAGTGTACGAAGGCCGTCCTCTTCTTTCTTCCCCCTACTGGGGATTCGTCTTCCTCCTCCTCGTCCTCTTAGGAGGCGGGTCGGGCATGGTGACGAAGGCCACCTGGGTCTTTTTGGCCTCCTTTTCGGTCTTCTTCTCCGGCACCTTGTAAGGCGCCGGGTCCAACATCTTCGTCAAAAGTGGGCCGGCCGGTTCTTCAGGCAGCGGGGCCGGACATTGGATCCGCCCCGCCTTCTTCGTCCAGCCCTAGGAGAAGTTGTGTAAAACACATTAAGCATTTCCCTTGAGTTATGAGAATAAAACGTATGGTAACTTACCGAGCTTGCAGGGCGGGACAGTTAGTACCCGCGGTCCTCGGCCGAGTCCGGCCATGATTTGCGGGCTTAAAAATCAGCTTCCAGATGTCTTCGTGCGAGGAGCCAAAGAGCTCTCGCAGGGTCTGGTGCTTGGCCGTATCGAATTCCCATAGATTGCAAGTCCGGTGTTGACAAGGTAGGATCCGGCGAACTAACATCACCTGGACTACATTGACAAGTTCGATATTCTTGTCTTCCATACCCTTGACGCACGTCTGGAGCGCCAACAGTTCGTCGGACGAGGAACACTCCATGCCCTTCTTGAGCCAGGACGTGAGCCGCAGAGGGGCTCCAGATCGGAACTCGGGAGCAGCGGCCCACTTTGTGCCACGCGGCTCGGTAATGTAAAACCACTCCTATTGCCACTCCCTAACGGAGTCATTGAAGGTACCTGTTGGCCATGTGATGTTGGGCATCTTGCTCACCATAGCGCCCACGCACTCAGCGTGCTCACCGCCCACTACCTTTGGCTTCATATTAAAGATCTTCAGCCATAAGCTGAAGTGTGGCGGGATGTGGAGAAAAGCCTCGCACACGACAATGAATGTCGAGATATTGACGAAGGAATTGGGGGATAGATCGTGAAAACCAATCCCGTAATAATACATGATGCCGCGAACAAATGGGTGGAGGGGAAACCCTAGCCCACGGATAAAATGAGGTAGGAATATGACCCTTTCGTGGGGTTCCGGGGTAGGGACGATCTGTCCCGCCGTCGAGAGACGGTGGCCTATTTCCTGGGCTAGATACCCGGCCTCCTGAAGTTTCTTGATGTCCTTCTTCCAAACGGTAGAGGCCATCCACTTGCCTCCCACTCCCGACATATTTGGAGTGGTTCTTCGGAGAAAATGCGAACTTTGGCGCTGGAGCTTGAGTGCGCAAGAATGGATGGGCAGAGGAGAAGAAGGCGTGGGTAAAAAAGAGAAGTCCTTATCCCTTAATAAGGGCGGTAGAACTGTGTGCCTCCCCACTTGCCTGGTAAAACTCGCTTATTCCCCAAGCGTCGTGATTGATGGTGTGGTTGGGTTACCCACACCCATATTGATGAGAATCCCATGATAAGGGACACGGTCTCTGCTTCGACAAGAGGTGCCAAGAAAACCGCCTCACAATATGTGCAGTAGCTGGTTGAGAAAAACGATTCGAATAATAACCGGAGCCATGGCGTGATGTCACGTTATGAAAAGTTGTCAGCATATTAGATTTGTGGAAATATTATACTCTCTACGGTGGTATGTGGAATTTGTTTTGCAGAGCCGGAGACTATCCTTGTGTTCAAAATCTTCTATGGAGTATTCGGAGGAGGAACCCGCCTTGCAATGCTGAAGACAATATGCGCGCCGGACTCGTCGTCATTGAAGCCTGGTCCAGGGGCTACTGAGGGAGTCCTGGATTAGGGGGTCCTCGGACAATCGGACAATATCCCTTGGCCGGACTGTTGGACTATGCAGATACAATATTGAAGACTTTGTCATGTGTCCGGATGGGACTCTCCCTTGCGTGGAAGGCAAGCTTGGCGATTCGGATATGTAGATCTCCTCCCTTGTAACCGAATCTGTGTAACCCTAGCTCCCACCGGTGTCTATATAAACCGGAGGGTTTTAGTCCGTAGGACAACAACAATCATACCGTAGGCTAGATTCTAGGGTTTGGCCTCTCCGATCTCGTGGTAGATCAACTCTTGTAATACTCATATCATCAAGATCAATCAAGCAGGAAGTAGGGTATTACCTCCATCGAGAGGGCCTGAACCTAGGTAAACATTGTGTCCCCCGCCTCCTGTTACCATCCGCCTTAGACGCACAGTTCGGGACCCCCTACCCGAGATCCGCTGGTTTTGACACCGACAGGCACCCCATAGACACACAAGTTGATCATTGATATCTTAGCCGTGTGTCATGCCCCCTCCACCATAATCCACCTCGGTCATATCGTAGCAGTGCTTAGGCAAAGCCCTGTTCTGGTAGCATCGTCATCACCGTCATCACGCCGTCGTGCTGACGAACCTCTCCCTCGACACTCTGCCAGATCATGAGTTCGTGGGACGTCATCGAGCTGAATGTGTGTAGATCGCGGAGGTGTCGTACTTTAGGTACTAGGATCGGTCGGATCGTGAAGACGTACGACTACATCAACCGCGTTGTCATAACGCTTCCGCTTACGGTCTATGATGGTACGTAGACAATACTCTCCCCTCTCATTGCTATGCATCACCATGATCTTCCGTGTGCGTAGGATTTTTTTTTGAAATTACTGCGTTCCCCAACAGTGGTATCAGAGCCTAATACGTCTCCATCGTATCTACTTTTCCAAACACTTTTGCCCTTGCTTTGGACTCTAACTTGCATGATTTGAATGGAACAAACCTGGACTGACGTTGTTTTCAGCAGAATTGCCATGGTGTTATTTTCGTGCAGAAATAAAAGTTCTCGGAATGACCTGAAAATCAATGGAGAATTATTTTGGAATATATAAAAAATACTGGACGAATATCCACGTCAGGGGGGCCTCCACCTCTCCACGAGGGTGGGGGCGCGCCCTACCCCCTAGGCGCAACCCCCTTCCTCGTGGGCCCCCTGACGCTCCACCGACCTCAACCTGGAATCCATATATTCACTTTTGGGGAGAAAAAACCAGGGAGAAGGATTCATCGTGTTTTACGATACGGAGCCGCCGCCAAGCCCTAAACTCTCTCGGGAGGGCTGATCTGGAGTCCGTTCGGGGCTCCGGAGAGGGGAATCCGTCACCATCATCATCATCAACCATCCTCCATCACCAATTTCATGATGCTCACCACCGTGCGTGAGTAATTCCATCATAGGCTTGCTGGACAGTGATGGGTTGGATGAGATTTATCATGTAACCGAGTTAGTTTTCTTAGGGTTTGATCCCTAGTATCCACTATGTTCTGAGATTGATGTTGCTATGACTTTGCTATGCTAAATGCTTGTCACTAGGGCCGTAGTTTGAGGAGTTCATGTATTCACTATGTGTTAATGCTTTGGTCCGATACTCTATTAAAAGGAGGCCTTAATATCCCTTAGTTTCCAATAGGACCCCGCTGCCACGGGAGGGTAGGACAAAAGATGTCATGCAAGTTCTTTTCCATAAGCACGTATGACTATATTCGAGATACATGCCTACATTACATTGATGAACTGGAGCTAGTTCTGTGACACCCTAGGTTATGACTGTTACATGATGAACCGCATCCGGCATAATTCTCCATCACCGATCCATTGCCTACAAGCTTTCCATATATTGTTCTTCGCTTATTTACTTTTCCATTGCTATTGTTATCCTCACTATAAAACACCAAAAAAATTACTTTTGCTACTGTTACCTTTTGCTACCGTTACCACCATTATCATATTACTTTGCTACTAAATACCTTGCTGCAGATATTAAGTTTCCAAGTGTGGTTGAATTGACAACTCAGCTGCTAATACTTGAGAATATTCTTTGGCTCCCCTTGTGCTGAATTAATAAATTTTGGTTGAATACTCTACCCTCGAAAATTGTTGCGATCCCCTATACTTGTGGGTTATCAAGACTATTTTCTGGCACCATTTCTGAGGAGCATAGCTCTATTCTTTGAGTCACTTGTGATTTATATCTGCTTATCATTATGAAGAACTTGAAAGATCCAAGAACCAAGATTTATCTCTCAACTACGAGGGGAGGTTAGGAACTGTCATCTAGCTCTGCACTTGATTCACCTTCTATTTTTAGTAAACTTGCGACACCTAAACCTGCTTCAGCTATTAACTCTGATATGTCGGATGTTATTGATGATGCCACTTCCGCTTTGCATGATACTTATGATGAAACTACTTCTATAATTGATACTATTGTGCCACTTGGTGAATTTCTTGATGAACAACTTGCTAGGGCTAGAGAGAATGAAATTATTGAAGCTAATAATATTGATGAAAGGGATGATGAAGATTCTCCCCCTAGACATGAATTGCCTGTTGTTCCTTTGGTTATGTTATGGATGAAGAAACTGCTAGAGATTTTCTTGCTTGCAATGATAGGAGTGATCTTAAGAAATTATTAGCTAAGCTGAAACAAAAAACTTTGAATGCTAGAATGAAATATGATACTACTTATGCTACTTCACCTATCTTTGTTACTGATAAGGATTATGATTTCTCTGTTGATCCTGAGATAATTACTTTAGTTGAATCTGATCCTTTCTATGGCTATGAATCTGAAACTGTTGTGGCACATCTTACTAAATTAAATGATATAGCTACCCTGTTCACTAATGATGAGAAAACTCGCTACTATTACATCCTTAAATTATTTCCGTTCTCATTAAAGGGTGATGCTAAGATATGGTTTAATTATCTTGATCCTAGTTGTGTGCATAGTCCCCTGGATATGATTTATTACTTCTCTACTAAATATTTCCCTGCTCATAAGAAACAAGCTGCTTTAAGGGAAATATATAATTTTGTGCAAATTGAAGAAGAGAGTCTCCCACAAGCTTGGGGGAGGCTTCTCCAATTACTTAATTCTTTGCCTGATCATCCTCTTAAGAAAAATGAAATACTTGATATCTTTTATAATGGACTAACCGATGCTTCCAGAGACCACCTGGACAGTTGTGCTGGTTGTGCTTTCAGGGAAAGAACACCAGATGAAGCTGAAATTCTATTGAATAATATGTTGACTAATGAAAATAATTGGACACTTCCTGATTCAATTCCTGATCCAATTTCTGAACCAACTCGTAAGCCAGCTCCGAAGAAAAGGGGTATTCTATTTCTCAGTCTTGAAGATATGCAATAGGCAAAGAAATCTATAAAAGAAAAAGGTATTAAAGCTGAAGATGTTAAGAACTTACCTCCTAGTGAAGAAATACATGGTCTTAATTTACCGCCTGTTGAAGAAATACATGGTCTTGATAACCCGACACGGGTAGTAAAGGTAAATTCTCTCTATAGATATGAAAAAGCTGAAATCCCATTTACTAAGTTTGATAGCCCATGCTTGGATGAGTTTGGTAGCTTTATGGTTAAGCAAGAAAACTTCAATGCTTATTTTGGAAGGGAATTAAAACGCAATGCTGATATGCTTGAACACTTGGGTGATTATATGGCTAATATTAAGGTGAACTCAAACTTATTAGTAAACATGCTTCTATGGTTACCACTCAAGTAGAACAAATACTTAAAGCTCAGAATGATTTGCTTAATGAATTGAATAGTAAAAAGAATGATAATGTTTTAGAGTTATGACTAGAGGTGGTAAAATGACTCAGGAACCTTTGTATCCCGAGGGCCATCCTAAGAGAATTGAGCAAGATTCTCAGAGAACTAATATTGATGCACCTAGTCCTTCTAAAAGGAAGAAAAAGAAAAATGATAGGACTTTGCATGCTTCTAGTGAACCTGTTGTTGACACACCTGAGAATCCCAATGATATTTCTATTTCTGATGCTGAAACCCAATCTGGTAATGAACATGAACCTAGTGATAATGTTAATGATGATGTTCATGTTGATGCTCAACCGAGCAATAATAATGATGTAGAGATTGAACCTGTTGTTGATCTTGATAACCCACAATCAAATAATCAACGTTATGATAAGAAAGACTTTGTTGCTAGGAAGCACGGTAAGGAAAGAGAACCATGGGTTCAGAAACCCATGCCTTTTCCTCCTAAACCATCCAAGAAAAAGGATGATGAGGATTTTGAGCGCTTTGCCAAAATGATTAGACCTATCTTTTTGCGTATGCGATTAACTGATATGCTCAAAATGAACCCTTATGCTAAGTACATGAAAGAAATTGTTACAAATAAAAGAAAGATACCGGAAGCTGAAATTTCCACCATGCTTGCTAATTATACTTTTAAGGGTGGAATACCTAAGAAACTAGGAGATCCCGGAGTACCAACTATAGCATGCTCCATTAAAAGAAACTATGTTAAAACTGCTTTATGTGATCTTAAAGCTGGTGTTAGTGTTATGCCTCTCTCTTTATATCGTAGACTTGATTTGAATAAGTTGACACCTACTGAAATATCTTTCCAAATGGCTGATAAATCAACTGCTATACCTGTCGGTATTTGTGAGGATGTACCTGTTGTGGTTGCAAACGTTACTATTTTAACGGACTTTGTTATTCTTGATATTCCCGAGGACGATAGTATGTCTATTATTCTTGGAAGACCCTTTTTGAATACTGCAGGGGCTGTTATTGATTGCACCAAAGGCAATGTCACTTTTCATGTTAATGGTAATGAGCATACGGTACACTTTCCGAGGAAACAACCTCAAGTCCACAGTATCAATTCTATTGGAAAAATTCCAACTATTACTATTGGAGGTTTTGAATTTCCTCTTCCTATTGTCAAGAAGAAATATGATATTATTATTGTTGGGGATGTGCATATCCCCGCTGAGGTAACCTGGTGTTATTCGAAAATTCTCCGGTTCCATGTTATTAGGGATGAGTTTGTTAACAAGACCTGATCAACCTTGTTAGTGGATTCCTTTTGATGAGCATGAGATGGATGAATTTAGAAAACACAACTCTCTGTACCCTCTTTTTACTTTCTATTATTTATATTAAATAAAGCAAAAATAGTATATTCTGTCTGTTTCTTGAATTATTAGTGCAATAAAAAATACCCCGAAAATAAAAGTTCTCCAAATGCCCTGAAATTTAAATATGATTTTTCTGGAATATTTGGGAATATCTGACACTAAGAACATAGCAGGGGAGCAAGCACCTGGCCACGAGGGTGGAGGGCGCGCCCTATCCCCTGGGCGCGCCCCCTGCCTCGTGGGTCCATGGTGGCTCCCCTCCACTTATTCCAGCTACCACACACTCCTTCTTCCTCCCACAAACATCACTAACCAGCTCAAACCCGAGTCCAAGCTCATTTTGCTGCCATTTTCGATCTCCTTGCTCAAAGCTCCATTCAAAAAACTGCTTTGGGGGATTGTTCCTTGGTATGTGAATCCTCCAATGGCCCAATTAGTTTTTGTTCTAGTGATTTATTCATTGCATATTTTTGCTGCTTAGGTGACCCTGTTCTTGAGCTTGCATGTCAAATTTGTGTGGTCAAAAGTAGTTTTGATGCATGATATTGCCTCTAGGCACTTGTAGGAGTAGTTGCTATCAATTTTGTTGAGTTTTTGACTTTTATTTTGAAGTTACTAAAAATTTCAGAAATTTTCAGAAAAAGATGAAGAGATTTTTGAGGGGCTCATTGAGCCGAAGCTCGAAGGATAAGCAAAGTGAGGAGGATAAGAGGCCCAAATATAATCTTCCTCGCACCGCGACGGTTCAGCCATGTGAATGGCCTTGTGATGATTTCTTGAGAGTAGTCAGAATTTATGATGATTTTTATGAATTGGCTGAGAAAGCAGGCCTCACCACCTTCCTCCACGACCAACGCGAATAGTACCTCTTACTCACCAATATCTTTGTGCAAAACTTTCATTTCCATGCTAGGAGCTCACCACCTACGGTGGAATTTTATTTAAATGATGAGCATAAGGAGATGTCACTTCATGATTTTTGTTGGGTTTGTTTGATCCCTTTCGAGGGAAGTGTAGAGGAACCACATCGTGACGATGTGGATGGGTTTATTGATACCATTACTGTAGGGGAAACGCGGAAGGTTTCCGACGCACGAATTACTAGCATACACTTTCCTGTTCTATGTTACTTTGGTATATTTGCTAGTAGATGCTTAATTGGGCGCAGAAACTGTGGAAACCTGAGTGCCCCTGATATTGTTATTTTGTGCCATGCCTTATTTCATGATGACATGTTCAGTATGGGCGCTATTGTTGCAAAGCGGTTAAATCTTAACCGTACTAAGGGCCTTGTCCTTGGAGGCATCTTCGCCTCGCGCCTTGCTGCACACTTTAACATACCTATTAGGCATTATGAGAAGGAAGAGAAGTTGCTGCCTCCTGTTTATCTAGATTATAAGAGTATGGTAGCACATGATTTTATCGTTAAGAATAGGGAAAAGGCGCTTAAGTACAAATTAATATTTGGTGAAAATCATCCTAAGACTATTACCTTGCCTACTCCTTCCATGTTTGATTTATCTGCAGGCAAGTACCTTGTTCCGTTGGAGGCCATTCACGCCTACCGGAACCCTACATTAGCTATAGAGCCCAAGACGGAACCACAATTTGATCTGCCATGACAGTCTGATTACCAGTGGGATCCGGAGGTGATTGCCAACCAGTGGAAATCCGAGGCTTCTTCACAGTACGACCCCAACTATTACTTTGGATATCCGCCAGGCCAGCCGTGGCCATAGACCAACTTAGGCCAAAAGCCTAAGCTTGGGGGAGTACGTATCTCTCACCGACATTACATTCACGTTCACACACTCATGCTAGGCATCGGTGCTCATACTTTTTCATTGTATCATCCATGCTAGTTCATTTTCCATTTTTAGCTTTCTTCTTGTGTGTTTGATAAACCTTAAGAAAAACAAAAAAATTAGTTCTAGCTTTTAATTAGTTTACTTTCCATGCTTGTAGTAATAATTAAAAAGAAAACCCAAAAAGATTTCTTGTTCTTCTTTTGCTTGTTGGGAGCTTTCCCGTGTAAATAGTTTTATTTCTTTTCTTGTTCTTTGGGGGCCGAGAGGAGAAGACCATAATTAAAATGTTAAAGTGGCTCTTATATGCATTATTGTTGATCTAACAAAGAGCCCATATTACCTTTTCTTCTCTCTTGAATTGAATGCTTGCAGATTCCAGCTTAGTCCAATGCACGTGCACTATTATTATTATCCTCACTATTTGGTCGTGCAAGTGAAAGGCAATAATGATGATTATATGATGAACTTATTGAGATGAGAAAAAGCTGGTATGAACTCGACCTCTCTTGTTTTTGTAAATATGATTAGTTCATTGTTCCTGATTCAGCCTATTATGAATAAACATGTTTTCAATGACAATTAGAGATTGTAGTTTCTTATGCCATGCTTAATTAGCTAGGAGCTTATAATGGTTTGCCTTGCGTGTCAACATGCTATTAAAATGGTTGTGATGTGGTATAATAGGGTGGTATCCTATTTTGAACGATTCGAGTGGCTTGACATGGCACATGTTCACGCATGTAGTTGAAACAAAATCAACATAGCCTCTATGATATTTATGTTCATGGTGCATTATATCCTACTCATGCTTGCATTCGGTGTTGATTAATTTTAATGCATGTTCATGACTGTTGTCGCTCTCTAGCTGGTCGCTTCCCAGTCTTTTGCTAGCCTTCACCTGTACTAAGCGGGAGTACTGCTTGTGCATCCAATTCCATAAACCCCAAAGTTGTTCCATATGAGTCCACCATACCTACCTATATACGGTATCTACCTGCCGTTCCAAGTAAATTTGTATGTGCCAAACTCTAAACCTTTAAATAAACATTCTGTTTTGTATGCTCGAATAGCTCATGTATCAACTAGGGTTGTCCGTATCTTCCATGTTAGGCGGGTTATTCTCAAGAGGAGTGGACTCCGCTCCTCACTCACGAGAAAAAGGCTGGTCACCGGGATGCCCAGTCCCATGCTTTATGCAAATCAAATCAAAATAACTGCAAACAAAACTCCCTCGGGACTCTTGTTAGTTGGAGGCACTCGTTGTTTCGAGCAAGCCATGGATTGATACTTGTTGGTGGAGGGGGAGTATAAACTTTACCATTCTGTTTGGGAACTGCCTATAATGTGTGTAGCATGGAAGATATCACCATCTCTTGGTTGTTATGTTGACAATGAAAGTACGCTCAAAATATTATTCATATCTATTTCAAAACCGAGCTTTGGCACCTCTACAAATCCCTGCTTCCCTCTGCGAAGGGCCTATCTATTTAATTTTATGCTGAGTCATCATCCTCTTATTAAAAAGCACTAGTTGGAGAGCACCACTATCATTTGCATTCATTACTGTTAGTTTACATTAAGTATGACTTGAATGGATCTCTTTTACCATGAATTACAATGTCTAGTTAGTCCTTGATCTTTAAAGGTGCTCTGCATTTATGTTTTGCGGTCTCAGAAAGGGCTAGCGAGATACCATCTTGTTATATCATATTATGATTGTTTTGAGAAAGTGTTGTCATTCGAGATTTATTATTATTGCTCGCTAGTTGATTATGTCATTGATATGAGTAAACATGAGACCTAAATGTTATTGTGAATATGGTTAGTTCATAATCTTTGTTGAAAACTTGAATGTTGGCTTTACATATTTACAACAACAAGAGCAAACAGAGTTTGTAAAAGTTTCTCTTTATCACTTTCAGTTTATCAACTGAATTGCTTGAGGAAAAGCAAAGGTTTAAGCTTGGGGGAGTTGATACGTCTCCGTCGTATCTACTTTTCCAAACACTTTTGCCCTTGTTTTGGACTCTAACTTGCATGATTTGTATGGAACTAACCCGGACTGACGCTGTTTTCAGCAAAATTGCCATGGTGTTATTTTTGTGCAGAAATAGAAGTTCTCGGAATGACCTGAAAATCAACGGAGAATTATTTTGGAATATATAAAAAATACTGGAAGGAAGATCCACGTCAGGGGGGCCTCCACCTGTCCACGAGGGTGGGGGCGCGCCCTACCCCCCTGGGCACGCCCCCTGCCTCGTGAGCCCCCTGACGCTCCACCGACCTCAACCTGGACTCCATATATTCACTTTTGGGGAGAAAAAACCAGGGAGAAGGATTCATCGCGTTTTACGATACGGAGCCGCCGCTAAGCCCTAAACTCTCTCGGGAGGGCTGATCTAGAGTCTGTTCGGGGCTCCAGAGAGGGGAATCTATCGCCTTCGTCATCATCAACCATCCTCCATCACAAATTTCATGATGCTCACCGCCGTGCGTGAGTAATTCCATCATAGGCTTGCTGGACAGTGATGGGTTGGATGAGATTTATAATGTAATCGAGTTGGTTTTGTTAGGGTTTGATCCCTAGTATCCACTATGTTCTGAGATTGATGTTGCTATGACTTTGCTATGCTTAATGCTTGACACTAGGGCCCGAGTGCCATGATTTCAGATCTGAACCTATTATATTTTCATTAATATATGAGAGTTCTTGATCCTATCTTGCAACTCTATAGTCACCTACTATGTGTTATGATCTGGCAACCCCGAAGTGACAATAATCGGGACCACTCCCGGTGATGACCATAGTTTGAGGAGTTCATGTATTCACTATGTGTTAATGCTTTGGTCCGGTACTCTATTAAAAGGAGGCCTTAATATCCCTTAGTTTCCAATAGGACACCGCTGCCACGTGAGGGTAGGACAAAAGATGTCATGCAAGTTCTTTTCCATAAGCACGTATGACTATATTCGGAATACATGCCTACATTACATTGATGAACTCGAGCTAGTTCTGTGTCACCCTAGGTTCTGACTGTTACATGATGAACCGCATCCGGCATAATTCTGCATCACCGATCCATTGCCTATGAGCTTTCCATATATTGTTCTTCGCTTATTTACTTTTCCGTTGCTATCGTTATCCTCGCTATAAAACACCAAAAAAATTAC
Organism: Triticum urartu; assembly: GCF_056163025.1. Taxonomy (NCBI): domain Eukaryota; kingdom Viridiplantae; phylum Streptophyta; class Magnoliopsida; order Poales; family Poaceae; genus Triticum; species Triticum urartu. The sequence continues at coordinate 153,316,352 of NC_141873.1, forward strand.
TTTTGCTACCGTTACCACCACTATCATATTACTTTGCTACTAAATACCTTGATGCAGATATTAAGTTTCCAGGTGTGGTTTAATTGACAACTCAGCTGCTAATACTTGAGAATATTCTTTGGCTCCCCTTGTGCCGAATCAATAAATTTGGGTTGAATACTCTACCCTCGAAAACTGTTGCGATCCCCTATACTTCTGGGTTATCAATACTATTTTCTGGCGCCATTTCCAGGGAGCATAGCTCTATTCTTTGAGTCACTTGTGATTTATATCTGCTTATCATTATGAAGAACTTGAAAGATCCAAGAACCAAGATTTATCTCTCAACCACGAGGGGAGGTAAGGAACTGCCATCTAGCTCTGCACTTGATTCACCTTCTATTTTGAGTAAACTTGCGACACCTAAACCTGCTTCTGCTATTAACTCTGATATGTCACATGTTATTGATGATGCCACTTCTACTATGCATGATACTTATGATGAAACTACTTCTATAATTGATACTACTGTGCCACTTGGTGAATTTCTTGATGAACAACTTGCTAGGGCCAGAGAGAATAAAATTATTGAAGCTAATAATATTGATGAAAGTGATGATGAAGATTCTCCCCCTAGATATGAATTGCCTGTTGTTCCTGAGGGTTATGTTATGGATGAAGAAACTGCTAGAGATTTTCTTGCTTGCAATGATAGGAGCGATCTTAAGAAATTATTAGCTAAGCTGAAACAAAAAACTTTGAATGCTAGAATGAAATATGATACTTCTTATGCTACTTCACCTATCTTTGTTACTGATAAGGATTATGATTTCTCTGCTGATCCTGAGATAATTACTTTAGTTGAATCTGATCCTTTCTATGGCTATGAATCTGAAACTGTTGTGGCACATCTTACTAAATTAAATGATATAGCTACCCTGTTTACTAATGATGAGAAAACTCGCTACTATTACATCCTTAAATTATTTCCGTTCTCATTAAAGGGTGATGCTAAGATATGGTTTAATTATCTTGATCCTAGTTGTGTGCGTAGTCCCCTGGATATGATTTATTACTTCTCTGCTAAATATTTCCCTTCTCATAAGAAACAAGCTGCTTTAAGGGAAGTATATAATTTTGTGCAAATTGAAGAAGAGAGTCTCCGAGAAGCTTGGGGGAGGCTTCTCCAATTACTTAATGCTTTGCCTGATCATCCTCTTCAGAAAAATGAAATACTTGATATCTTTTATAATGGACTAACTGATGCTTCCAGAGACCACCTGGACAGTTGTGCTGGTTGTGTTTTCAGGGAAAGAACACCAGATGAAGCTGAAATTCTATTGAATAATATGTCGACTAATGAAAATAATTGGACACTTCCTGATCCAATTCCTGATCCAATTCCTGAACAACTCGTAACCCAGCTCCGAAGAAAAGGGTTATTCTATTTCTCAGTCCTGAAGATATGCAAGAGGCCAAGAAAAGGGGTACTTTCATAATACAATTCAGGCTTGCGGTGCTCCTTTCCCTCTGGCGGTCCCTCGGTTATCAGCTTTTCAGCATCCATCTTCCCCCAGTGCACCTTTGTGCAGGCAAAGGCCATTCGTGCACCTTCTATGCAGACCGACCGCTGGATGACGTCAAGTCGAGGGCAGGCACTAACAAGTCACTTCACGAGCCCGAAGTAGCTACCTAGAATCGGATCGGCGGGCCATAGCCGGATAATCAAATCCTAGTTCGGCCGCCTTATGCAGTTCAATCAGCTGTTTCAGTTGATCGGTAAAAGGCACCGGATAGTTCGGTGCCAGATACTGCGACCAGAAGAGCTTATCCACAATATTCCCCTCTTCGGCTCAGTAGAATTGGGCGGCATCCGAAATGCTGCGAGGAAGTTCCGCAAACACCCCTAGAGAAATCTGAACTTAAATTTATAAAGCATAATTTTCTCCTGAAATACTTGCTTTACATGGAAAAAGACCTTACCCACCGTGATCTCCCGCGCCTCTTGGATCTCCTGCAGGGCGCCTTGAGTTTCCCCATGGGCATCGCGCACGGCCTGATGAGCCCTGGTGAGTTCGGATTCTTTCTCCATTAAACTCTACTCCAGGGTCTCGCATTTTTTCATGGCCTCTTGGAGCTCCCGCCTAGCTTCCACAACCTTGGCCTCGTGCTTCTCACGACGATCCTGCTCTGCGGCTGCCTTTTCCTCGGCCTCGGCAACAGCCTTCTTCAGAGCCTCGACTTCGGTCAACACCCCTGGCGCAAATCATGACACATATTGTGTCATACTGAAAATTCGTTCGCACTGAACGCAACAAAGATTTGTGCATACCTTGTTGATCTTCCAACTGCCTTTTTTACTGGCCAAGCTCCGCTTCGGCCCGCTCCAGACTTTGATTCAGTCCGGAAACCTCCGCGGTATGAGCGGCAGTAGCCACTATAGACGCCTACTTACAAAAGAAGAGAGATAGATGTCATCAAATGAGTCTTCCTGCGAAAAATATATTTGATCCTCTGTCCGGTTCTTTCGTTCACCGGACAGTGTATCAGGGGCTACTATCCATACTATGAAACTCTTCGAAACCGTATAAAACATACCTCAAAACCTCTTATAAGGCCGATACAGGCTTCATTCAGTCCATTTTCAACGGACTAAATCTTCTCGATCACCGCACCAATAAGGGCACGGTGTTCATCGACGATGGAGGCGCTCTTCAGTGCCGCCAATAAAGCACCCGACGCCTCTGGTTGGACAGAGGTGGCCGGTGGAACAGGGTCGCCCTCTCCAGCATAGGAAGGCCGCCTGCTTGATTCCGGAGTCGTATTGGTCTCCGAAACTGTGTCCGGCTGGGGGCCGAATTCGAGATGGTCCCCGTCGTCGACTCCTGTGGGGATCTTCTTCCCCATGTCTCTGGCCCCTGAAGTTTGACCTCCAGGCGCCGCCTTCACAATTTTCTCCGCCCCTCCTTGGACGGAGTCCCTCTGGGACGAAGCCTCATTGTTGATCACATGTTCGGGGGGAGGGGCCTTCGGGGGCGTCCCGCTCTCCATAGCATGCGAGCTCAGCAAATCCTTGGACGAGGATTGTTCGGAACGGGACCCCGTCGGACTACAAAAAATATGGCTCAGGTTAAAATGCTATGCCATGATGGTCCGGACACATGAACGTGTTCGGATTTTATATACTTACGAGTTCAGTAGGGGCTGGGCCCTAGGATCCCACGCTGGGCTGCTATCGGCGATGGCAGTGGACTCTTCTGTAAGAAGATTTTTTTCCCCTTTTAGGCGACTCGGCCTCCAAGTGTATGAAGGCCGTCCTCTTCTTTCTTCCCCCTACTGGGGATTCGTCTTCCTCCTCCTCGTCCTCTTAGGAGGCGGGTCGGGCATGGTGACGAAGGCCACCTGGGTCTTTTTGGCCTCCTTTTCGGTCTTCTTCTCCGGCACCTTGTAAGGCGCCGGGTCCAACATCTTCGTCAAAAGTGGGCCGGCCGGTTCTTCGGGCAGCGGGGCCGGACATTGGATCCGCCCTGCCTTATTTGTCCAGCCCTAGGAGAAGTTGTGTAAAACACATTAAGCATTTCCCTTGAGTTATGAGAATAAAACGTATGGTAACTTACCGAGCTTGCAGGGCGGGACAGTTAGTACCCGCGGTCCTCGGCCAAGTCTGGCCATGATTTGTCGGGCTTAAAAATCAGCTTCCAGATGTCTTCGTGTGAGGAGCCAAAGAGCTCTCGCAGGGTCTGGTGCTTGGTCGTATCGAATTCCCATAGATTGCAAGTCCGGTGTTGACAAGGTAGGATACGGCGGACTAACATCACCTGGACTACATTGACAAGTTCGATATTCTTGTCTTCCATACCCTTGACGCACGTCTGGAGCGCCAACAGTTCGTCGGACGAGGACCACTCCAAGCCCTTCTTGAGACAGGACGTGAGCCGCAGAGGGGCTCCGGATTGGAACTCAGGAGCAGCGGCCCACTTCGCGCCGCGCGGCTCGGTAATGTAAAACCACTCCTATTGCCACTCCCTGACGGAGTCATTGAAGGTACCTGTTGGCCATGTGATGTTGGGCATCTTGCTCACCATAGCGCCCACGCACTCAGCGTGCTCACCGCCCACTACCTTTGGCTTCATATTAAAGATCTTCAGCCATAAGCTGAAGTGTGGCGGGATGTGGAGAAAAGCCTCACACACGACAATGAATGTCGAGATATTGAGGAAGGAATTGGGGGATAGATCGTGAAAATCAATCCCGTAATAATACATGATGCCGCGAACAAATGGGTGGAGGGGAAACCCTAGCCCATGGACAAAACGAGGGAGGAATACTACCCTTTCATGGGGTTCCGGGGTAGGGACCATCTGTCCCGCCGTCGGGAGACGGTGGCCTATTTCCTGGGCTAGATACCCGGCCTCCCGAAGTTTCTTGATGTCCTTCTTCCGGACGGTAGAGGCCATCCACTTGCCTCCCGCTCCAGACATATTTGGAGTGGTTCTTCGGAGAAAATGCAAACTTGGGCGCTGGAGCTCGAGTGCGCAAGAATGGATGGGCAGAGGAGAAGAAGGCGTGGGTAAAAGAGAAAAGTCCTTATCCCTTAATAAGGGCGGTAGAACTGTGTGCCTCCACACTTGCCTGGTAAAACTCGCTTATTCCCCAAGCGTCGTGATTGATGGTGTGGTTGGGTTACCCACACCTGTATTGATTAGAATCCCGTGATAAGGGGACACGATCTCTGCTTCGACAAGACGTGCCAAGAAAACCGCCTCACAATATGTGTAGTAGCTAGTTGAGAAAAACGGTTCGAATAATAACCGGAGCCATGGCGTGATGTCACGTTATGAAAAGTTGTCAACAGATTAGATTTGTGGAAATATTATACTCTCTACGGTGGTATGTGGAATTTGTTTTGCAGAGCCGGACACTATCCTTGTGTTCAAAATCTTCTGTGGAGTATTCGGAGGAGGAACCCGCCTTGCAATGCCGAAGATAATCTGCGCGCCACACTCGTCATCATTGAAGCCTGGTCCAGGGGCTACTGAGGGAGTCCTGGATTAGGGGGTCCTCGAACAGCCGGACTATATCCCTTGGCCGGACTGTTGGACTATGAAGATACAAGATTGAAGACTTCGTCCCATGTCTGGATGGGACTCTCCCTTTCATGGAAGGCAAGCTTGGCGATTCGGATATGTAGATCTCCTCCCTTGTAACCGAATCTGTGTAACCCTAGCTCCCACCGGTGTCTATATAAACCAGAGGGTTTTAGTCCGTAGGACAACAACAATCATACCATAGGCTAGCTTCTAGGGTTTGGCCTCTCCGATCTCGTGATAGATCAACTCTTGTAATACTCATATCATCAAGATCAATCAAGCAGGAAGTAGGGTATTACCTCCATCGAGAGGGCCTGAACCTGGGAAAACATTGTGTCCCCCGCCTCCTGTTACCATCCGCCTTAGTCGCACAGTTCGGGACCCCCTACCCGAGATCCGCTGGTTTTGACACCGACAGGCACCCCATAGACACACAAGTTGATCATTGATATCTTAGCCGTGTGCGGTGCCCCCCTCCACCATAATCCACCTCGGTCATATCGTAGCGGTGCTTAGGCAAAGCCATGTTCTGGTAGCATCGTCATCACCGTCATCACGCCGTCGTGCCGACGAAGCTCTCCCTCGACACTCTGCTGGATCATGAGTTCGTGGGACGTCATCGAGCTGAATGTGTGTAGATCGCGGAGGTGTCATACTTTCGGTACTAGGATCGGTCGGATCGTGAAGACGTACGACTACATCAACCGCGTTGTCATAATGCTTCCGCTTACGGTCTATGAGGGTACGTAGACAATACTCTCCCCTCTCATTGCTATGCATCACCATGATCTTCCATGTGTGTAGGAATTTTTTTTGAAATTACTGCGTTCCCCAACAGTGGTATCAGAGCCTAATACGTCTCCATTGTATCTACTTTTCCAAACACTTTTGCCCTTGTTTTGGACTCTAACTTGCATGATTTGAATGGAACAAACCTGGACTGACGCTATTTTCGGCAGAATTGCCATGGTGTTATTTTTGTGCAGAAACAAAAGTTCTCGGAATGACCTGAAAATCAACGGAGAATTATTTTGCAATATATAAAAATTACTGGAAAATATCCACGTCAGGGGGGGCTCCACCTGTCCACGAGGGTGGGGGCGCGCCCTACCCCCCTAGGCGCAACCGCCTGCCTCGTGGGCCCCCTGACGCTCCACCGACCTCAACCTGGAATCCATATATTCACTTTCGGGGAGAAAAAAACCAGGGAGAAGGATTCGTCGCGTTTTATGATATAGAGCCGCCGCCAAGCCCGAAACTCTCTCGGTAGGGCTGATCTAGAGTCTGTTCGGGGCTCCGGAGAGGGGAATCCGTCACCATCGTCATCATCAACCATCCTCCATCACCAATTTCATGATGCTCACCACCGTGCGTGAGTAATTCCATCATAGACTTGCTGGACGGTGATGGGTTGGATGAGATTTATCATGTAATCGAGTTAGTTTTCTTAGGGTTTGATCCCTAGTATCCACTATGTTCTGAGATTGATGTTGCTATGACTTTGCAATGCTTAATGCTTGTCACTAGGGCCCGAGTGCCATTATTTCAGATCTGAACCTATTATGTTTTCATCAATATATGAGAGTTCTTGATCCTATCTTGCAAGTCTATAGTCACCTACTATGTGTTATGATTCGGCAACCCCGAAGTGACAATAATCGGGACCACTCCCGGTGATGACCGTAGTTTGAGGAGTTCATGTATTCACTATGTGTTAATGCTTTGGTCCGGTACTCTATTAAAAGGAGGCCTTAATATCCCTTAGTTTCCAATAGGACACCGCTGCCACGGGAGGGTAGGACAAAAGATGTCATGCAAGTTCTTTTCCATAAGCACGTATGACTATATTCAGGATACATGCCTACATTACATTGATGAACTGGAGCTAGTTCTGTGTCACCCTAGGTTATGACTGTTACATGATGAACCGCATCCGGCATAATTCTCCATCACCGATCCATTGCCTACGAGCTTTCCATATATTGTTCTTCGCTTATTTACTTTTCCGTTGCTATTGTTATCCTCACTATAAAATACCAAAAACATTACTTTTGCTACCGTTACCACCACTATCATATTACTTTGCTACTAAATACCTTGCTGCAGATATTAAGTTTCCAGGTGTGGTTGAATTGACAACTCAACTGCTAATACTTGAGAATATTCTTTTGCTCCCCTTGTGTCGAATCAATAAATTTGGGTTGAATACTCTACCCTCGAAAACTATTGCGATCCCCTATACTTGTGGGTTATCAGAGCCAGATTTATGCATAGATGTTATCTGCACGAGTAGAACACAAAGGAGTTTTGGGCGTGGGTATATACATATTGCTTGCCGTCACTACTTGATCCTTGATTCGGTGGTATTGTTGGATGAAGCGGTTTAGACCAACATTACGCGTACGCTTGCGCGAGACTGGTTCTACCGACGTGCTTCGCACACATGTGGCTAGTGGGTGTTTGTTTCTCCAACTTTAGTTGAATCAGATTCAATGAACATGGTTCTTTTTGAAGATCAAAAAGCAATCACTATACCGCGTTGTGGTTTTTGATGCATGGGTAAGAATGGTTCTTGTTCGGCCCGTAGTAGCCACGTAAAACTTGCAACAACAAAGTAGAGGACGTCTAACTTGTTTTTGCAGGGCATATTGTGATGTGATATGGTCAAGACGTGATGAGATATAAAATTGTTGTATGAGATGATCATTTTTTTGTTAAAGTTATCGGCAACTGGCAGGAGCCTTATGGTTGTCTCTTTATTGCATAAGATGCAAGCGCCATATAATTGCTTTACTTTATCGCTATGCGATAGCAATAGTTGCAAAAGCAATAGTTGGTGAGACAACCATGTGACGACACGTTGATAGAGATCAAGATGATGGAGATCATGGTGTCATGCCGGTGACGATAGACATCATGACGGTGTTTTGGAGATGGAGATCAAAGGCACAAGATGATGACGGCCATATCATGTCACATATTTTGATTGCATGTGATGTTTATCCTTTATATATCTTATTTTGCTTAGTTCGGCGGTAGCACTATAAGATGATCTCTCACTAAATCTCAAGGTATAAGTGTTCTCCCCGAGTATGCACCGTTGCGACAGTTTGTCGTGCCGAGACACCACGTGATGATCGGGTGTGATAAGCTCTACGTTCACATACAATGGGTGCAAGTCAGTTTTGCACACACAGGATAGTCAGGTTAAACTTTACGAGCCTAGCATATGCAGATATGGCCTCGGAACACTAGAGACCGAAAGGTCGAGCGTGAATCATATAGTTGATATGATCAACATAGTGATGTTCACCATTGAAAACTACTCCATCTCACGTGATGATCGGACATGGTTTAGTTGATTTGGATCACATGATCATCTAGATGACTAGAGGGATGTCTATCTAAGTGGGAGTTCTTAAGTAATATGATTAATTGAACTTTAATTTATCATGAACTTAGTCCTGATAGTATTTGCATATCTATGTTGTAGATCAATTGCTCACGTATAGCTTCCCCGTTTTATTTATGATGTGTTCCTAGAGAAAACTATGTTGAAAGATGTTAGTAGCAATGATGCGGACTAGCTCCATGATCTGAGGATTATCCTCATTGCTGCACATAAGAATTATGTCCTTGATGCACCACTAGGTGACAGACCTTTTGCAGTAGCAGATGCAGACGTTATGAACGTTTGACAAGCTCGGTATGATGACTACATGATAGTTTAGTGCACCATTCTTTACGTCTTAGAACCAGGACTTCAAAAACATTTTGAACACCATGATGCATATGAGATGTTCCAAGAGTTGAAATTGGTATTTCATAGTCATGCCCGTGTCGAGAGGTAGAAGACCTCTGACAGTACTTTGCCTACAAGATGAAGGAGAATAGCTCAACTAGTGAGCATGTGCTCAGATTGTCTAGGTACTACAATTGCTTGAATCAAGTGGGAGTTAATCTTCCAGATAAGAAAGTAATTGACAAAGTTCTCTAGTCACTATAACCAAGTTACTAGAACTTAGTGATGACTATAATATGCAAGGGATAACGAAAGTAATTCCCAAGCTCTTCGCGATGCTGAAATCGGCGAAGGTAGAAATCAATAAATAGCATCACGTGTTGATGGTTAACAAGACCAGTAGTTTAAAGAAAAAGGGAAAAGGGAAAGAAAGAGGAACTTCAAAGAAGAATAGCAAGCAAGTTATTGCCCCCATGAAGAAGCTCAAAGCTAGACCCAAGCCTAGAACTGAGTGCTTCTACTACAAAGGAAATGGTCACTGGAAGTGGAACTGCCCTAGATACTTGGCGGATAAGAAGGATGGAAAAGTGAACCAAAGTATATATTTGATATACATGGTATTGATGTGTACTTTACTATTGTTTATAACAACACCTCAGTATTTGAGACTGGTTCAGTTACTAAGAGTAGTAACTCGAAATGGGAGTTGCAAAATAAACAGAGACTAGTTAAGGGTGAGGTGATGATGTGAGTTGGAAGTGATTCCAAGGTTGATAAGATCACCATCGCACACTCCCTTTACCTTCGGGATTAGTGTTGAACCTAAAATAAATGTTATTTGGTGTTTGCGTAGAGCATAATATGATTGGTTCATGTTTATTGCAATACGGTTATTCATTTAAGTCAAGGATAATTGTTATTCTGTTTACATGAATAAAACCTTCTGAGGTCATACACCCAAGGTGAATGGTTTATTGAATCTCGATCGTAGTAATACACATATTCATAATATTGAAGCCAAAAGATGCAAAGTTAATAATGATAGTGCAACTTATACGTGGCACTGCCATTTAAGTCATATTGGTGTAAAGCGCATGAAGAAACTCCATGCTGATGGGCTTTTGGAATCACTTGATTATGAATCATTTGATGCTTCTGAACCATGCCTCATGGGCAAGATGACTAAGACCCCGTTCTCCGGAACAATGAAGCGAGCAACATACTTGTTGGAAATAATACATACTGATGTATGCAGTCCGATGAGTGTTGAGGCTCGCGGCAGGTATCATTATTTTTTGACCTTCACAGATGATTTGAGCAGATATGGGTATATCTACTTGATGAAACATAAATCTGAAACATTTGAAAAGTTCAAATAATTTCAGAGTGAAGTGGAAAATCATCATAACAAGAAAATAAAGTTTCTACGATTTGATCGTGGAGGAGAATGTTTGAGTTACGAGTTTGGTCTTCATTTGAAACAATGAAGAATAGTTTCGAAACTCATGCCACCTGGAACACCACAGGATAATGGTGCGTCCGAACGTTGTAATCATACTTTATTGGATATAGTTCAATCTATGATATCTCTTACCGATTTACCACTATTGTTTTGGGGTTATGCATTAGAGACATCTGCATTCACGTTAAATAGGGTACCATCTAAATCCGTTGAGATGACACCGTATGAACTATGGTTTGGCAAGAAACCAAAACTGTCGTATCTTAAAGTTTGGGGTTGCAATGCTTATGTGAAAAAGTTTCAAACTGATAAGCTCGAACCCAAATCAGAGTAGTGCGTCTTCATAGGATACCCAAAAGAAACTGTTGGGTACACCTTCTACCACAGATCCGAAGGCAAGATATTTTGTTGCTAAGAATGGATCCTTTCTAGAGAAGGAGTTTCTCTCGAAAGAAGTGAGTGGGAGGAAAGTAGAACTTGATGAGGTAATTGTACCTTCTCTCGAATTGGAAAGTAGTTCAGCACAAAAATCAGTTCCAGTGATGCCTACACCAATTAGTAAGGAAGCTAATGATGATGATCATGAACCTTCAGATCAAGTTACTACCGAACCTCGTAGGTCAACCAGAGTACGATCCGCACCAGAGTGGTACAGTAATCCTGTCCTGGAAGTCATGTTACTAGACCATGACGAACCTGCAAACTATGAGGAAGCGATGACGAGCCCAGATTTCGCAAAATGGCTTGAGGCCATGAAATCTGAGATGGGATCCATGTATGAGAACAAAGTATGGACTTTGATTGACTTGCTCGATGATCGACGAGTCATTGAGAATAAATGGATCTTCAAGAGGAAGACGGGTGCTGATAGTAGTGTTACTATCTACAAAGCTCAAATTGTCGCAAAATGTTTTCGACAAGTTCAAGGTGTTGACTACAATGAGATTTTCTCACTCGTATCAATGCTTAACAGTCTGTCCGAATCATGTTAGTAGTTGCCGCATTTTATGAAATCTGGCAAATGGATGTCAAAACTGCATTCCTTAATGGATTTCTTAAAGAAGAGTTGTATATGGTGCAACCAGAAGGTTTTTATCGATCCTAAAGGTGCTAACAAAGTGAGCAAGCTCCAGCGATCCATCTATGGACTGGTGCAAGCATCTCGGAGTTGGAATATATGCTTTGATAAAGTGATCAAAGCATATGGTTTTATACAGACTTGCGGTGAAGCATGTAATTACAAGAAAGTGAGTGGGAGCACTACAACATTTCTGATAAGTATATGTGAATGACATATTGTTGATCGGAAATAATGTAGAATTTTCTGGAAAGCATAAAGGAGTGTTTGAAAGGAATTTTTTCAAAGAAAGACCTCGGTGAAGGTACTTACATATAGAGCATCAAGATCTATAAAGATAGATCAAGACGCTTGCTATATTTTCAATGAGTACATACCTTGACAAGATTTTGAAGTAGTTCGAAATGGAACAGTCAAAGAAGGAGTTCTTGCCTGTGTTGTCAGGTGTGAAGTTGAGTAAAGACTCAAAACCCGACCATGGCAGAAAATAGAAAGAGAATGAAAAGTCATTCCCTATGCCTCAGTCATAGGTTCTATAAAGTATGATATGTGGTGTACCAGACCTATTGTGTACCTCACCATAAGTTTGGCAAGAGGGTACAATAGTGATCCAGGAGTGGATCACTGGACAGCGGTCAAAAATATCCTTAGTGGAATAAGGAAATGTTTCTCGGTTATGGAGGTGACAAAGAGTTCGTCATAAAGAGTTACGTCGATGCAAGCTTTGACACGGATCTGGATGACTCTAAGTCTCGATCTAGATACATATCGAAAGTTGGAGCAATTAGCTAGAGTAGCTCCGTGCAAAGCATTGTAGACATAGAAAATTTACAAAATACATACGGCTCTGAATGTGGCAGACCCGTTGACTAAATTTGCTCTATCATTTGTTTGCAAGAAACTAAATGTGATTTCTTCGATCAGCGTACGATTAGAAAGTTTTGCCCGAGACGATTTGATAACTTTGTTTATTCACCCTCTGTTGGTACCTCTGGTGAAATCCTTGTGCTATGGTGCTCTAACATGTTCACTAGCACTTTAGTGGATATTAAGCCGTTTGGTATCATAGTCTTCTTCATATCCGCCCATAATGCAAGCCGATGGACCTTGGTCAATGTTTATGGGCCTTGTCAAGGGCAGCATAGAGATGATTTTGTTCAGTGGCTGTATGATCTGGATATTCCAACAGATGATAAGTGGCTCCTTGTGGGGAATTTTAACTTCATTAGATCTCCTGAGAGCAGAAACTTGCTAGGAGGAGATATAAATGATATTTTCCTCTTCAATGAGGTCATTGGCCACCTTGGTCTCCTTGATTTGCCATTAAAAGGAAGATCGTACACATGGTCTAATATGCAAGAAAATCCGTTGCTGGAACAACTGGACTGGTTCTTCACTTTCTCCACTTGGATTAATGACTATCCTAACACGATGGTCCTTCCTCTAGCACGAACAGTGTCAGATCATGTACCTTGTGTAGTCTCCATTGCAACAATTATTCCCAAGTCAAAGATCTTTCGGTTTGAAAACTATTGGGTGGATTTTCCTGGTTTCTATGACTGTGTGGAACAATCTTGGAATGCCCCAACAAAAAGAACAAATTCTGCAACTCGCTTGACTGAAAAATTCAAGAGACTTCGAAATGCTCTTAAACACTGGTACATCATCTTGTCTAAACTTAAGAAGGCCATTCAAGCTTGTAACAAGGTGGTCATCTTTTTTCATAATCTGGAAGAGTTAAGGCCTTTAACAAGACCTGAATTTAATTTCAGGAAAATTGTTAAACTTCACATCGAGGAAATACTCCACCTGCAGTTTCTATACTGGAAACAGAGATGTACCATTCGGTGGATAAAAGTTGGGGAGGAGAACTCTCAGTTTTTCCAAGCAATGGCGATTGAACGTTTCAGGAGGAACTCAATTTCCTCTCTGCATAATGAAAATGGTGATGTTATCTCTGATCACCAACAGATGGCTGGCATGTTATGGGGCACTTTCAAGGATAGAATGGGTGTCACTGAGGGGACTGATATGAAGTTTTACCTAGCCTCATTGATTGACAAAGTGGATGATCTGGATAATTTGTCTACTCCATTTTCTGAGGAGGAAATAAATGAGGTTCTTAAGTCTCTGCCTACTGATAGGGCCCCTGGCCCTGATGGTTTTACCGGTTTGTTTGTCAAACGGTGCTGGCACATCATTAAGGATGATTTTTTGCAGCTATTCCAAGATTTCTATGATGGAAATGTCACTATTAGCAGCATCAATGGGTCTTTAATCACCTTAATTCCAAAGAAACTATCACCTGAGAGTCCTAATGATTTTAGGCCTATTTCCTTAACAAATACTTATCTGAAGTTTCTGACTAAAATGCTGGCTAATAGATTGCAGAAGGTTATCCTAAAGTGCATTCATAAAAACCAATATGGGTTCCTTAAGTGCAGGTCTATCCAAGATTGCATTACTTGGACTCTGGAATATATCCATCAGTGTCACAAGTCCAAGAAGCCTATCTTGATTCTTAAACTGGATTTTGCCAAAGCCTTTGATACTGTTGAGCATGACCTAATACTCAAACTCCTGCATCACAAAGTTTTGATAGCAAGTGGATTGGTTGGATTAGAGAGATTCTATCCTCTTGTACTTCTTCTATCATTCTAAATGGTGTGCCTGGAAAACAATTTACCTGCAAAAGGGGAGTGAGTCAGGGTGACCCACTGTCACCCCTCTTGTTTGTTCTTGCAGCCGATCTGCTACAAACTTTGGTAAACAATATGCTCAGAAATGGAGTGATCTCCCTGCCTATTGAAACTCATGATCCTAATTTCCCTATAGTGCAATATGCTGAGGACACTCTCCTCATTGTGCCTGCTGTGGATTCGCAACTATTAGCTCTCAAGGAGATGCTGCAAGATTTCCATGCCTCCACAGGTCTTAGGGTAAACTTCCATAAATCATGCATATTACCTATTAATGTGGATGAGGCAGAAACTGCCAGGTTAGCTTCTGTTTTTGGTTGCCAAGTTGGGACCCTTCCCTTTACCTACCTGGGGCTCCCTGTGGGAACAACTAAACCCAGAATCCAAGATTTATTTTCTGTGGTTGATAGAGTTGAAAGAAGGTTGTCTGCCAGTTCTAGCCTTCTCAATCAGGGTGCTAGGTTACAATTACTACAATCAGTGATGTCCTCTTTGCCCATCTATTTTCTTTGCAGTTTATGTTTGCCAGCTGGTATTATAAAGCAATTAGAAGGATTATGTGGCAGTGCTTATGGAGAGGAAATTCTGATACTCCTAGGCAATCACTTGTAGCTTGGCCTCTTGTTTGCAGACCCAAAGATAAAGGTGGCATGGGGATAGTAAATCTAACCATCCAAAACAGAGCTCTCCTTTCCAAGCACCTTTCCAAGTTTTATAACAAAGCAAATATCCCTTGGGTTTCTCTCATTTGGAATACCTACTATGATGGTGTTGTTCCTCATGGCACAGTTTTATGTGGTTCTTATTGGTGGAGAGACATACTCAAGCTCAATGAAGTTTTCAGACTTCATTCTGAGGTTACCATCAACATGGGGGGACTCTGTTCTTTTTTGGTTTGATGCTTGGGTGTTCCTAGGCTCATTTGTTCCCCTCAGAGAGAGATTTCCTAGGTTGTTCTCTTTTGCCATTGATGACAAGGTGTCTGTACGAGAGGTGATAAACACAACTGATATGTCTGAACTATTTCATCTACCCTTGTCACTAGAAGCAATGGATGAGATGATCATTGTCCAGTCTGGACTCCTTGGCCTTCATGCTGATGAAGGGATTCCTGATTCATGGTCCTGGACACCTGGCAAAGGTATTTTCTCCGCCAAAAGTTATTATATAGTGATGCATGCTCATATGGCCACTGATACTCCAGCCAAATGGATTTGGGAAAGTAAGGCGACAATGAAGATAAAGGTGTTTGCCTGGTTGATGTTAAATGATAGGCTCAATACCAGAGATATGCAGGTGAGGAGGCACTGGCGATCACCTCAGGATGAAAACACATGCCCATTATGCTTTGCCCATGCTCATGAGGATAGAGATCATCTTTTCTTCACATGTCAATTCAGCACAAGAGTATGGAACTACTTGATCATCCAATGGTTAGCTGGTTTAACCCCAGCTCAGTGTTTACTTGCTGCAAGGAAGAGCTTGGGGCAACCTTTCTTCAGGGAGGTCGCTTATCTAGCAGCTTGGAATATTTGGCTCATCAGAAATGGCAGAATTTTCAGATATAAAAGGCCAACTTTTGCTGCTTGGAAGAGAAACTTCACTCATGATGTTACTCTGCACTCTCAAAGATTCAAGCCTAGTCTAAAGCCATTGCTGTTAGCTTGGGTCAATTCATTGCCCTAGTTGGTTGTATGTATCCATGTATATATTTCTGTAGTTGTGTAAATAGATCAATAGGTAAGTAGTCCTCTACCTCTATAGTTAGCTTTCTTTTCAGAACCTCTTTGTTTGTTTGGTGGTTGAGTTTTAATAAAGTGTTGTGGGGCTGTTGCCTCACAGTTTCCAATCAAAAAAAATTCTCTCACAAGCAAAACATGATCACTCTTTGGGTGATAATCACATAGCGATGTGAACTAGATTATTGACTCTAGTAGACCCTTTGGGTGTTAGTCACATGGAGATGTGAACTAATCACATAAAGATGTGAACTATTGGTGTTAAATCACATGATGATGTGAGCTAGATTATTGACTCTAGTACAAGTGGGAGACTGAAGGAAATATGCCCTAGAGGCAATAATAAAGTTATTATTTATTTCCATATATCATGATAAATGTTTATTATTCATGCTACAATTGTATTAACCGGAAACTTAATACATGTGTGAATACATAGACTAACAGAGTGTCACTAGTATGCCTCTACTTGACTAGCTCGTTGAATCAAAGATGGTTAAGTTTCCTAGCCATAGACATGAGTTATCATTTGATTAACGGGATCACATCATTAGAGAATGACGTGATTGACTTGACCCATTTCGTTAGCTTAGCACGATGATCGTTTAGTTTGTTGCTACTTCTTTCTTCATGACTTATACATGTTCCTCTGCCTATGAGATTATGCAACTCCCGAATAGTGGAGGAACACTTTGTGTGCTACCAAACGTCACAGCGTAACTGGGTGATTATAAAGGTGCTCTACAGGTGTCTCCGATGGTACTTCTTGAGTTGGCATAGATTGAGATTAGGATTTGTCACTCCGATTGTCGGAGAGGTATCTCTGGGCCCTCTCGGTAATGCACATCACTATAAGCCTTGCAAGCAATGTGACTAATGAGTTAGTTGCGGGATGATGCTTTACGGAATGAGTAAAGAGACTTGTCGGTAACGAGATTGAACTAGGTATTGAGATACCAATGACCGAATCTTGGGCAAGAAACATACCAATGACAAAGGGAACAACGTATGTTGTTATGCGGTTTGACCGATAAAAATCTTCGTAGAATATGTAGGAGCCAATATGAGCATCCAGGTTCCGATGTTGGTTATTGACCGTAGATGAGTCTCGTTCATGTCTACATAGTTCTCGAACCCGTAGGGTCCGCACGCTTAACGTTCGGTGATGATCGGTATTATGAGTTTATGTGTTTTGATGTACCGAAGGTTGTTCGGAGTCCCGGATGAGATCAGGGACATGAAGAGGAGTCTCAAAATGTTTGAGACGTAAAGATCGATATATTGGAAGGCTATATTCGGACATCGGAAAGGTTCTGAGTGGTTCGGGTATTTATCGGAGTACCAGAGAGTTACGGGAATTCTCCGGGGAGTATATGGGCCTTATTGGGCCTTAGTGGAATAGAGGAGAGGGAAGGGAAAAGAGGGAGGCGCGCCCCCCGAGACCAATCCGAATTGGGAGGGGGCCGGACCCCTTTCCTTCCTCCCTCTCTCCTCCTTCCTTCCTCTCCTACTCCTACTTGGAAGGGATGGAATCCTACTCCCGGAGGGAGTAGGACTCCCCTAGGGTGCGCCATAGAGAGGGCCGGCCCTCCCCCTCCTCCACTCCTTTATATATGGGGGAGGGGGCACCCCATAGACACACAAGTTGATCATTGATCTCTTAGCAGTGTGCGGTGCCCCCCTCCACCATAATCCACCTCGGTCATATCGTAGCGGTGCTTAGGCGAAGCCCTGTTCTGATAGCATCATCATCACCGTCATAACACCGTCGTGCTGATGAAGCTCTCCCTCGACACTCTGTTGGATCATGAGTTCGTGGGACGTCACCGAGCTGAAAGTGTGCAGATCGCAGAGCTGTCGTACTTTTGGTACTAGGATCGGTCGGATCGTGAAGACGTACAACTACATCAACTGCGTTGTCATAATGCTTCCTCTTACGGCATACGAGGGTACGTAGACAATACTGTCCCCTCTCATTGCTATGCATAACTATGATCTTGCGTGTGCGTAGGAATTTTTTTGAAATTACTGTGTTCCCCAACAGCCCATCATTGGAATATACAAGCCAAGTTCTAGAATGTAAAATTCCCACTAGTATATGAAAGTGACAACATAGGAGACTCTCTATCATGAAGATCATGTTGCTACTTTGAAGCACAAGTGTGATAAAAGGATAGTAACATTGTCCCTTCTCTCTTTTTCTCTCATTTTTTTATTTGGGCATTTTCTATCTTTTTTTATGGCCTTTTTTTTCTTTTTTTTCTTTTCGTCTGGAGTCTCATCCTGACTTGTGGGGGAATCATAGTCTCCATCATCCTTTCCTCACTTTGGACAATGCTCTAATAATGGTGATCATCACACTTTTATTTACTTACAACTCAAAAATTACAAATCGATACTTAGAACAAAATATGACTCTATGTGAATGCCTCCAGCGGTGTACCAGGATATGCAATGAATCAAGAGTGACATGTATGAAAGAATTATAAAGGTGGCTTTGCCACAAATACGATGTCAACTACATGATCATGCAAAGCAATATGACAATGATGAAATGTGTCATAACAAACGGAACGGTGGTAAGTTGCATGGCAATATATCTCGGAATGGCCATGGAAATGCCATAATAGGTAGATATGGTGGCTTTTTGAGGAA